>NC_080065.1:53300034-53994061 GCF_949987535.1 Balaenoptera acutorostrata | reverse complement strand
GAAAATGTACAACAGGGAAGTCAGACTCCCTAGAGAAAGGTCAGCTGGCTATCTTCTAGGCAACATTCATTATCCTCATGAATGCACTAATAGCTAAACACAAGTCTTAGAGACTCAGTTTCTATAATTATCAGCACACTGAAAACAAATTTACTTTTCAGGTATTGCTTTACATTAATCAAGTTAACAGCAATTCATGTATAAAGCAGAAGCCCAATGTTTTAATTTTCCACCAGAAATATAATTATTTATGACTAGTGAAAAATTTTACTTGCGAAGATAGCAACTGTGAGGGTTAATTCCTTTTGTCAACTTAACTGGGCCATGGGGTGCCCAAGTATACGGTTACACGTTATTCTGGGTGTGCCTGAGAGGATTTTTTTGTTGTTGTTTAACATCTTTATTGGAGTATAATTGCTTTACAGTGGTGTGTTAGTTTCTGCTTTATAACAAAGTGAATCAGCTATACATATACATATATCCCCATATCTCCTCCCTCTTGCTTCTCCCTCCCACCCTCCCTAACCCACCCCTCTAGGTGGTCACAAAGCACCGAGCTGATCTCCCTGTGCTATGTGGTTGCTTCCCACTAACTAGCTATTTTGTGAGGATGTTTTTAGAGGAGATTAACAGTGGAATCTATAGACAGCAACCTGAGTAGAGCAGATTGCTATCTCCAGTGAGGAAGAACCTCACCCAACACCCTCAAGGCTTGAATACAGCAAAAAGGCATAGTAAGAGAGAATTCACTGTGTGACTGTTTTCAGCCTGAGAGAACATCTTTTCATGTCTTTGAACTTGCACTGAACTGAAACTTATACCGTTGGCTCTCAGGACTTTGGATTCAGACTGGGAGTTATACCATTAGCTCTCTTGTGTCTCCAGCTTGCTGACTGCAGATCTTGGGACTTCTCAGCATCCAACCTCCATAACCGCATGAGCCAATTCCTTATAATAAATAAACAAACATACATACACACATATACATAATATAGAATGTGTATGTGTGTGTGTGTATATATATATATATATGATCATAGCATATCTAAGCAGTCCCATTAGGATGCATCTTTGGGTTCCTTCCAGGAATTCTAGGACATAAGTATGCTCCCTTCCACTGTAAATGTACACTGGATCACACAGCCTCAATTGTGCTCAGAATGAAACAGCCTGTGGCCTCAAGTGGCTCATCCTACACATATAGTCACCTCTAAAGAAATCTTCAGTTACTAGAAGTGATTTAAAAATGAGTTCCCTTCTTTTACTTCATCTCCCACAGAACAGTAAATGGGACCTAAACCAAAACTCATATAACGCTTCTCCAAACCTCTCTTTCCTTCCAAACTCATCCAGAAGCTCTCAAAAGAAACCCTCTTTCTTCCATCTGACTTTTTGCCCTATCCTCAGATCTGTACTTAATTTCTTGAAGAAATGTTTTCCAATATTTGAATCCATTATCCAGATTCTCCACAAGAAAGGGAGCCTAGGAACCTTGGCATTCATCCAGCAAGCAACAATCTTTCCCTCTTTCTTCCTGGCCTTCCAGGTTGATTATCTCTTCCCATTCTCCCTTTTCTGTAATACTAAAAGCCTAGGACTGGTCTGCTTCCATAGAGTGAGTGCCTGGAGGAAGCTATGGGGAAGCTGATCTAGAAAACTAAAAATCTCTTGTTTGGAAGGCTGAGAACATTCCTAAGTCAGTAAATTTTGATTCCAGCACATAAATCCTGCAGACCCAGAGGCCATTCTACCTCAAAAGTAACTTGGCATCTCCAGACACAGGGCTACTATATGTTAGTATTAGAGCTGAATGATCAAAGGGCAATGTTATTTCCCTTATTTCCAAGCCTTTGGGGTGGCAATGGGATGGAGGTGAGGTCAGGGTTGTGAAGGAGCTGGTAGAGTCTCACTGTGACCCCTAAGTACCAATACAACCTCTGATGAGGACAAAGGCATACGCTCCATTTCTGCTCAGGTTGATTTGTTCTGCCCTGTTCCTTGGCCAAATTAAAAATGTGTGCTATTGGTCACAGACAGCCGGCAAATCCATCACTGTCCATCGCTGGGTGGACTGCCCTCAAGTGTGTGTGCCCACTTCATGCCGGGTCAGCAGAAATATGTTTACAAATGAAAGAAACCACATCCATTACCATATTTTTTACATCTATTTTTAGCCTAAAAAGTATTCAGGGCAATTTGCATTCATTTTAGGATGGAAACATTACACTTGGTATGCATATTAGTGAACCGGAGCTATATATAACATTGCTCTTCACTTTTGCACACTGTGTACAATTGCCTGCAAGGGGAGGGACCTCTCATTTCATAAACACTTACCCGTCGTGATCAGCATTTTGACATTTCTCATCTGATAACTATGCGTGGTTGTTGCTGAATCTCTGATCCAGAACCAACTGACATTTCCACATTGTACATAAGACTAATCTTTGTGTAACCGAAGCCATGATTTTGAGAGGTCTGTTGTCATTTATAATCCCATTTTAGAATGTGAACAGATTGAATGCATCCCTTTTTCACTTGGAAAGAGAAACTTGGTAATTTCAGCCCTATTGGTCACATTCTGCAGAAAAATCCTGAATAAATTTTCAGTATTTTGGGCTTATGGATCAATGACTTAATGTCATACATGGATGCCTTTGGTCTGAGATTTTCTTCAGCTCCTTATGATAACCACAATTTGTTGAATGCGGCTCTTGCATATGTTCTACTGTCCAGATCTATTCATGTGTCTGATTTCTATTGATGTGCTAGTTTGTCTCATCGATTTCTTTAATTTAAGCCTGATATTCTCAGATAGGGTTCAGGGCATCAGAATCACCTATACCGGGCCCTTCTTGCATGCTTTCTTGTCCCACAGGGATTCTAGTACATCTCAACCTCTCGATTCAGAACAATTGATTTTGGTGCTTCTGTTCATACATTTCATCAGGGCAGGAAGCTTGTTTGAGTGGGAGGACTCCAGCTAGCAAGTGTGGGAAGGGGTATTTGGTGGCTGACTGAGATGAGGTGACAGTGCTCTGAAGCAAAGTAACTGACAAGGAGATGGTGTTTGGTACTGCCGCTCCCTCGGGTTAAGCTTTGTGTTGGCTGGACTGGTCATCTCCCTGTTCCATGAAGATGCAGGGCCAATTCCCTGACCTTGTTGCTCCAACTGGTTTGGAAAAGGCTCCTCCTGCCCATCCACTTATCTAATCCTACCTGTGCATCAGGATCCTCCTTAGGTCCTGTTTCCTCCTTGAAGCCTTACGGGTAACCAGAATTTATACCTTCCTTGATTTTTCTTTTTTGAACCATAAATGTTCATATTTCTCATTTTTGCACATATGTTACTTATATTTTTGAACTGATTCCTGAGTATAAGAATCGTCATTGTAACAATATCACAAGTTCCTTGAAGTCTATAATTTTATTAATTTTATTTTCCAGAGGAAAGAACTTTGAACAGAATGAGAGGAAGAGAACTAGTATTTATTTAGCATTACTATGTGCCAAGTACATATGTGGGAAGCCCTCAATATCTTCCTGTAATTTTTTTCTGCATGGTATTATTTCCTTTTTATAGATGATTAGAATGAGGTTTACAGTTTTAAGTAACTAGCTGAAAACACATGAATTGTGGCAGAGAAATTAGAAATTTGTTTTAGGCTTACAAAACACCAATCTCATCTGCTACCATTGTATTTAAACATCAGCCTCACTATACCTTGAAAGTCTGTCCAGTATCCACTTTATTTAGGCATACTACTGTCTTCCCGTTTTAGTATGTAATATAGGTGATTTTTCCCTACCTTAATATATATTTTTCAGTACTAGCTTTCATTGCTACTATAGTTTATCCTTTACTTTCAGATTAAATGATAATTGTATAATGATAGTATCAATCAGTTGCCCAGAAGTCTTGATACAACTTCTTTTGGGAGCATTGTGCTTATAATTATATACATAGTCATTGCTGTCAAAATCACCTTTTCCCAACTATTATGAGGATGCTTTTCGTAGTAGAAATAGAAATAGTATACCTTGTTTGTACTAGCATTGCTTTTTTTTAAAAAATTTTATTTATTTTTGGCTGCATTGGGTCTTCGTTGCTGCGCTTTGCAGCGAAAGGGGGCTACTCTTCGTTGCAGTGCGTGGGCTTCTCACTGCGGTGGCTTCTCTCGCTGTGGAGCACCAGCTCTAGCACTGCTTTTTATTTATCACAGGAAATAATTTTTACATGGAAAGTCATAGAACTATAATTATGTTTTTATTATCTAATACTTCTACAAGATTTCAATCTTTTTTCTCTAAGTATTTGAGTTATCGAGATTATAAATCTTTCTGTGTTTTTTTATGTATGATTTGAAAGAATCAATAAACATCCTCACCAACTCTTCTGATTTTATAATGCTAGTCAGAAAATTTTATTCATTCTGACAGTTTCTTATATACTAGGTCTTCTTTATCAGTTTTACTTCAACTATTGAATTCTTGGAAGATTTCATAACCATAACACTTTTGTTATTTTTATTATTTTCTGACTGCCAAAATCCTGTTATTTCCTTTTTCCAGTAAAGATTTAGCTTCTGAAAACTATATTTAATCATCTCAGACTTTTAAAATTAACACTATGTATAATTTTTCTAGATGCCAGCTTTCATTTTTCTTAATTTAGTTTCCCTGGGGTGTGTTTAAAATTATTATCTTATTTGTCTCAATCCTTTTACTAGCATTAACATTTTCAGGTTTAGAAATATTTATATGGCTCCTATAAGATTCAGGTTTTACCAGATTCATATCTGCAGCTTGCCACCCAGCTTTTTATTGAAGTCTCATGGAATATTAAATACATTTTTTGATTATTTGCACCAGGGCTACTGAATCTCAGGAGAAGAAACTATTATGAGGACATCTCATCCTTTGGTTTGCTTGATGCTGTTTTTATACTTGTGGTAGAACAGGTATAGAACTCTGCATCTGTTTCTGTTAATTAGGGAAATATAAAGAGGCAGTCACATGTAGGGAGATTGAGAGCATATTCTAGAACCAGACAGCCATGGATTTGAAACCTGGGTCTCCCATTTATTAGTAGTAACTTTGGGAAAATTGTTTAACCTTATGGTGCTTTAATTTCCTCATCAATAAAAGGGGGGTGATAATAATCACTACCTTATAGAGTTGTAGGAGTATTAACTTAGTTAATACATTTAAAGTGCTTAAAATAGGGCACATACATATAGCTCTTGTGTGTGTGTGTGTGTGTGTGTGTGTGTGTGTGAGTGTGTAGGGAATGCTCTAACAAGAGTTTATTTAAAATGAATCTGCTTGGTTTCACTGTCACACATACAGAGATAGCCCATGGCACTCTACATTTTCTACCCATAATATAATGTAGTGAATTTTGATATTCCACAGGGTCATTCTTGTAAACCAGAAAAAAGAAAAGTATTTTTTTAGTTTTTCCTTTTTGAGCAGCATATGTTTTTCTTTACACAAAATGCTAGCAACGTTTTCTCTCCCTTCTTCCTTTTTTCTCGAGTTATTGTCTGCTGAGAAATATGGACAGTTCCAGGTCTCACCTGTGACTATCTCAAGAGGAAAAATCAATACAATAATTAACTTATATAAAGATGTCTAAGGCCATGATTACCTCTGCTCTTTCTTTTTTTTAATAGTAAGACTTTCACAATTGGCTTTAGTAAATTTTGCAAAAGTTCCATGAATAAATCTGTAACCATATTCATATATAAAAATAGTTACATGAATTTTCAAGAAAAGGCCAGGGGCTGAATGGGAAGGAAATATATTACTTTGTTCTATGCACTCATCTATGGGCTGCATGTGTTTAATAAACATTTTTTCCTATTTCCATTTGTGTCTGTGAAAATCCCAAATTTTCTTGAAGATTCTTCAACCTAACTGTCCTTGCCTTCATAAAATCTTTGAAAGCCTCCATTAGAATGGATCAATCTACTAAAAAAAGTAGGTATAATTATGGGTCAACATATATCAACCCCATGGTAACCGCAAATCAAAAACCTACAATAAATACACAAAAACCAAAAAGAAAGGAACACAAGCATACTACTAAGGAAAGTCATCAAAAAACAGGGAAGAAATAAAAAGAAGAAATGAACAGAGAAGAACTACAAAAACAATCAGAAAACAAGTAATAAAATGGCAGTAAGTACATATCTATCAATAATTACTTTAAATGTCAATGGACTAAACTCCCTGATCAAAAGGCATAGGGTGGCTGATTGGATAAAAACAAAACAAAACAAGACCCTTCAATATGCTGCCTGCAAAAGACTCACTTCAGGGCTAAAGACACACACAGACTGAAAGTGAGAGAATGAAAAACGATAATTCATGCAAACAGAAAGGACAAGAAAGCAGGGGTAGCAATACCCATATGAGACAAAACAGACTTTAAAACAAAGGCTATAACAGTAGAATACAAGGAGAGGATATTACACTTGTTAACATACATGCACCCAATACAGGAGCACCTAAATATGTAAAGCAAATACTCACAGACATAAAGGGAGAAATTGAAAATAATACAATCCACCTCTTAGTTTTCCCAATGTGGGTTTCATCTCTTTCATGACACTTCATACACTACATCATAGACTTCTTTTTTTTTTTTTTTTAAATCAACATAGACTTCTTGAAGTCAGAATCTCGGTCATTTTATCTGTTTGTCTTTAGTCTTATATTCCCCCCACCCTGCTTCACCTCTTGCCGAGTATAGTAGCTCAAGTGGGTGGGTCTTCAACAAATGGTTCTGGAATGATAGATTTATAAATGACTAGAACTGGTATGAGACATAGAAATCATTTAGTTTGATACCTCATTTCAACCATGAGAAAATTGAGGCTTAGGAGGGTGTCCAATTTTGCTTGAGATCACAAAGCAAGCACAGAAAGCGGGGAAAAAAGACCTTTTTTTATGTTGGTGTACATTTTTAATTATAGTGATTAAAATCTTAGAAGTACTGGTACTTGAGAATTATAAATCTCTAGAATATCTGAGACATTGCTTTGGAAGTAGCTATAGCAAAGCAGGTAAGTATCTCTAAATACTGTAAATAGGATTCCTATTTAGCCAAATCTGTCACTTGATAAACAGTTTTAAAGAGAAACAGATAAACCCCATATTGCATTTTATTCGCCAGTAGTCTTGTGCAGTATTTGACTTGTAAATTGATTTGTCCAATTGACTATCCACAATTGTCAGGTTACTCTGGTAAAATGGAAGCCTCTGACAATTAGAGAGATCTGGAACCATGTGTCCTTCACTACAACACTGCACATGAACTGTTAGAATGAAAATCAGTTTCTCCGACAAAATAGAGTTTTACTTTAGCAGCAGGCACAAAACATTGAAACACTCTCTTCCTATAAACCCTCTGAAGCCTCTGCTTCTTGTCCTTTTAGAAACCCTGACAAGGACCTTACATGAATCATTCATTTTGTGAAAATACAATATTCTGTCAGCAGCATCAGCTAGCCCAGTTGGATTAGGAAACAGAATCAGGATGAACTAGAGCTTGAGACCATGGGTGTTACTTTAAAAGTGATAGCCTTCTGGGCTCACCAGAATTTTAGACTTCATTCACGCAAGGACAGAGGTGCCTGTATAATTTTAGTAGCCAAAACATATCTTGAATAGTACTAATTTCACCAGTGAAAATTTACTTCCAAAGTTCTTTGTAATAATATATAAACCTTCTAGTGAAGATTCAGATATTGATATTTGAAGACCCTGTCATAGTTCCATTCCTGAGAGTGGACTCCTAACAATTTCAAATGTTAACAATGCCTTAGGTTGTTTGTGGCTTAAGTTTAACACACACATGTTAAGTAACACTCTGTATATGCATAGAAAAAGACTGGAAAAAATACATGTAAATATTGACAATGGATGGGATGATGGGGTAATAGGTAGTTAGAATTTTCTTTGTATTTTTCCATTCCAGTTTTTTATGATAAGCATATAATTTTGTAATTAAGAAAAGTAATTTATTTATAAATAATTTTAGTATTTTCATGGATAACATAGTGTTTTCTATTTTGGTCTTCTTATCCCAAAACCATGATCCTAGCTGCCATATAAATGGTCTTAGCAGTTCTCTCACCTTATCATCTTCAGTTGCCTTAACTAGCAGGCTAGGAATCTTGCTGCACCTTTTCCCCTTGGATCATGCTTAGCTTTAGTAACACAGAGGTTTCTTGTTATTATTCCCTTCCTCTTGTGCCTTTGGCAGATAACATTAAGTGATTAAGGCACTCTTTCTCCTGATCCTGTACTCTCCTTGAGGTTATTCCAGTTCACTATGCCTGATCAGCTGGAATTGGCAACAATGAAATCAGCAAAGCCTAAACTAATCCGGGGATTGAAAGAGTCTAGCCTTGCTTGGAGCACCCATGAGGCAGGCCAGCTGGTTTCTATTTACATGGAGGAGTAACGAGCTTATTGAAAAGGAGTTCTTCCAAAAGTAAGAGGGGTTAATATACAGCAGCTTGATTGCAGGACAAGGGGTTGTTGTTAAAGGAGAAAAGTGGTTTTGAAAGCAGGATGGCATTTGCTAGTCAGATTTCTCTTTGCCGCAGCCCCACGGCTGAGTCCTAGGACGCATAACGAAACATTCCTTTATAAGTTGCACTAATGGAAGTGGCTAGTGGTGTTCCCACTGGAGCATAATAATGTAATCCTGATACATCACATTCAGGAACCGTAAAGAAGGAAACAGTACAGTATATGCCAATCATCCCTCTGGAATTTTCCAAACTAAAAGTAATTTGAATGGGGCTGGAGTTTCTGAATTCTATGAGAAAATAGTTCTGCTAACATTTTAGGTTTCCTATTTTAGTCTCAAATTTGTGTGGTCCATGAATTATTCTCAGAAATTATGTGACATAAAAGGGGAGTTATTATCGTTTTCATTTTACAGATTAATAAAAGCAAGGAGAGGTCAAATTTGTTCACACAATGATAACTTATGTTGGAGACGAACTAGAACCCAGCTGTGACTTTGTTCTTTTCCCACTGGAACACATCATGACTAGGCCCATAGACACTTACCAAGAACACACTGAATAAAGCCCTGTATCAGATGCTGGGACTACCATAAATATAATGAGAAGTGCAGACCAACTTAGCACACTAAAATATACAGGTATTGGGGGATTAAGATGGTGGAGTAAGAGAACGTGAAGTTCACCTTCCCCCAAAAATACATCAAAAATACATGCATATATGGAACAGTTCTCATGGAAAACTAACTGAAAACTGGCAGAACTCCTATACAACCAAGGCTGCAAGAAAGACTCTCATGTAATTGGGTAGGACTGGAAAAAAAGCATTGGATAGGGACACGTACCGCTGAAGGGGACTAAGAGGAAACGAAAGACCACACAGGTGGACTCGCCCTGGGGAATGAGCCAGAGACTAGGCATCCCAGCCCTGGGGTCCTATGTGGAAGCGACAAGCCCTCTTGCTTGCTGGGAGGACTGCTGGGACACATAGAAGGGCTGGAGAAGCCTAGACTCCACTCATGAGGAGTGTGCAGGTGCTGGCTTGCCAACAAACAGGAAGGCGAGAACTCTGCACTAGTGGCTGCTGCCACACTCCCCACTCCCCAGTCTGAGCTGGGTGAACAGACAGCCTATCCCTGTTTACTCCATACCATGGCTTGGCCCAGGATCTAGAGCAGCCAAGTCCTGGGAAAAGAATCTAGCAATGCAGAGATGGCCAGAGGGTCCAGGGAGTGATCAAGGTGTGGCAGTGGTGGCTATTGTTGGTGCTTATGCAAACATAGGCAGCCCAGAACTCTGGCAGCAATGCAGCTGCTCAAACCCCCAGGAACAACATGCCTCGACTCCCACTCCCAGTTATGTGAACTCTCCAACCCGTCCACTCCACACCACAGCTTGGAATTGGATCTAGGCCTACCAGGTCCTGGGAGAAGACTCAATATAGGGACACAGGAGTGGCCCTGGGGGCCTGGGATGTGCTCCAGGTGGGGCAGTGGTGGCCATTATTGTCACTTGCTCAGGCAGTGCCACAGAAGCAGCCCCGATCTCTGACAGCAGCACAGCTGCTTCAATTCCTGCAACCACAAGCCCTGACTTCCAGTCCCAGTGGGCAAATGCTCTGGCCATGCCCACTCCATACCACAACCTTGCAATAGATGTGGGATAACCACAGCAGAGGAGGGTACGGTACCTTGAACTGTGTCTGGGTGGAGCTGAGGGTGGCTGCACAGGTGGGTGTTGAACCTCTATGGGCACACAAGTCTCACTTGCCTCAGCACGCCCCTCCTTTGAGGCAGGAACCCCAGTGTGAGAAGAGGGAATATCACACACCTGAAGTGAACAGAGCCTGCCTGAACCCAACCCTCATGGCTTATGCTCCAGCAGCTGGGGAGCAGACCCCACCCGTGACAGGGCAGTGACAGTCACAGAGCAGAAAGGAAGTCCCGCCTCATATTTAGAGCAGGTTTTAGCTCCTCTAACACCAACCACAGCCTCTATCATGGTGATAGTGACAAGCACACACTGAGGGAACTTGTGGCTAGTATCCACATCACATCCAGCCCTCACACCAAACACATTGAGCACACAGTCTATATAGGGATGGTCCCACATAAAAAAGCCACTTCAAGACCACAAAATATAACTGTTGTACCTAGATTCATAGACAAAGAGAAAGTTAAGTAAAATGAAAAGGCAAAGGAACTACTCCCAATTGAAAGAGCAAGTGAAAACCCTTGAAAAAAATAAATGAGTCAGAGATAGTCTATGAGACACTGAGTTCAAAAATTTGGTAATAAATATGCTAACTGAATTCAGAAAGAGTACTGATATAAACACAGATCATTTTAACAAGGATCTAGAGACTATAAAAATAACCCAATCAAAAATAGATAATTCAATTTTTGAGATAAAAAAATACTCTAGAAGCAATGAATAGCCAGATAAGTGACACAGAAGAATGCATAGGTGATCTGGAAGATAGAATAATGGAAATCACCCAGTCAGAACAACAGAAAAAAAAAAAAAAAAAGGAAGCAACATATGAGATCTCTGCAAGAAGATAAAATATGCCAACAAATGCATAATAAGTGTTCCAGAAGGAGAAGAGAGAGATAAGGGGATCAAAAATGTACTTGAAGAAATTATGGCTGAAAATTTCATAACTCTAAAGAAGGAAACAGATATCCAGGTACAGGAAGCACAGAGGGTCCCAAATAAGATGAACCCAAGGAGATACACATCAACACATATCATAATTAAAATGACAAAAGTTAAAGAGAGGATTCTAAAGGCAGCAAGAGGAAGAAAAAAAAAAAAAGAGTCATATACAAGGTAACCCCCATAATGCTATGAGCTGAGTTTCTCTGCAGAAACTTTGCAGGTCAGGAGAAGGTGGCATGATATATTCAAAGTCCTGAAAGGGAAACCTAGGATACTTTACCCAGCAAGATCATCACCTAGAATAGAAGGACAGATAAAGAATTTCTCAGACAATCAAAAAGTATTTAAGAGAATTTAGCAAAAGTAAATATATCCTAAAAAAAATGTTGAGGGGTCTTTAAATAAAAAAGAAGCAAGAACCTATGGGAAAGGGAAAATCCTAATAGGAAAGGCAAAGGATTGAAGATGACTTAAAGAAGCCAGTATGTAGATTAAAAACAAACAAAAAATGTAAACTCAATTATAACTACAATAAATAGTAAAAGAATAATAAGCATGAAGATGTAAGGTATGACATCAAAAACACAAAATGTAGCAGAGGGGAGTGAAAAAATGTAAATCTTTTAGAATGTTTTTGAACTTGAAAGATTATCAGTTTAAACCAAGTAGATATAGTTATGGGACAACATATACAAACTCCATGGTAACCACAAACCAAAAACATACAATAGATACACAAAAAAACCAAAAGAAAGAAACATAAGCATACTATCAATACTAATGAAAATCATCAAACCACAATGGGAAAAATAAAAAGAAGAAATGAAGAAAGAAGAAGTATTAAAAAAAACAGAAAACAGGGCTTCCCTGGTGGCGCAGTAGTTGAGAATCTGCCTGCTAACGCAGGGGACACGGGTTCGAGCCCTGGTCTGGGAAGATCCCACATGCCGCGGAGCAACTAGGCCCATGAGCCACAACTACTGAGCCTGTGCGTCTGGAGCCTGTGCCCCACAACAAGAGAGGCCGCGACAGTGAAAGGTCCGCACACCGCGATGAAGAGTGGCCCCTGCTTGCCACAACTAGAGAAAGCCCTCGCACAGAAACAAAGACCCAACACAGCCAAAAATAAATAAATAAATAAATAAATAAAATTATTTAAAAAAAACAAAAACAGAAAACAAGTAATAAAATGGCAATTATTACATAATTATCCATAATTACTTTAAATGGCAATGGACCAAATGCTCTGATCAAGACATAGGGTGGCTGATTGGATAAAAAAACAAACAAACAAAAAAACAAGGACCTACAATATGCTCCCTACAAGAGACTCACTTCAGGGTTAAACACACACACAGACTGAAAGTAAGGGGATGGAAAAAGATATTTCATGCAAACCAGAATGACTAGAAAGCAGGGGTAGCAATACTCATATCAGACAAAATAGACTTTAAAACAAAGGCTATAACAAAAGACAATGAAGAATATTATGTAATGATAATGGGATCAGTGTAAGAATATATTATACTCTTTAACATATATGCACCCAATGCAGGAGCACCTAAACATATAGAGCAAATTTTAACAGACATAAAGAGAGAAATTGACAATAATACAATAATAATAGGAGACTTTAAACCCCACTGACATTAATGGGTAAATCATCTATAGAGAAACTCAATAAGGCAAAAGAGGTCTTAAATGACACAATAGTCCAGTTGGACTTAATTGATATCTACAGGACACTACATTGAAAAAAAGCAGGATGTATGTTCCTCTCAAGTGCACATGGAATGTTCTCTAGTATAGACCATATATTAGGTTGCAAAACAAGCCTCAACAAATTTAAGAGGACAGAAATTATATCAAGCATTTTTTTTGGACCACAACAGTCTGAAACTAGAAATCAACCACAGAAAGAAAAATGGGAAAAAAAACAAATATGTGGAAACTAAACAACATGCTACTAAAAAAACCAATGGGTCAATGATGAAATCAGAGGAAATCGAAAACTACCTCCAGACAAATGAAAATAGAAATACAACTTTGCAAAATCTATGAGAGGCAGCAAAAGCAGTTCTAAGAGGGAAGTTTATAGCAATGCAGCTCTTCCTCAAGAAACAAGAAAAATCTCAAATGAACAACCTAACCGACCACCTAAAACCATTAGAAAAAAGAAGAACAAAGCCCAAAGTCAGCAGAAGGAAGGAAATAATAAAGATCAGAGAGGAAATAAATAAAATACAGTTTAAAAATCAATAGAAAAGATAAATGAAACCAAACTGTTTCTTTGAAAAGATAAGCAAAGTTGATAAAACTTTAGCCAGGCTCACCAAGAAGAAAAGAGAGAGAACCCAAATAAACAAAATAAGAAATGAAAGAGCAGAGAAATAACCAATACCACAGAGATACAAAAAAATCATGAGAATACTATGAACAGTTATATGCCAACAAATGGGACAATCTAGAAGAAATGGGCAAATTTCTAGAAACATTTGGCATGCTAAGATTAAGTCTAGAAGAAACAGACAGTTTGAAAAGACCAATCACTAGAAGTGAAATAGAATCTGTAACAATAATAATAAAAAAAACTCCCTGCAAACAAAAGTCCAGGACCAGATGGCTTCACTGGGGAATTCTGTCAAACATATAAAGAAGAATTTATATCAATACTTCTCAAACTATTCCAAAAAATTGAAGAAGTGGAACACTCCCAAAATCATTCTATGAGGCTGTCATTACCTTGATACCAAAACCAGACAAAGATACTATAAAAAAAAGAAAATTACAGGCCAATATCTTTGATGAATATAGATGCAAAAATCCACAACAAACTATTAGCAAAATAAATCCAACAATATATAAAAAGGAGCACACATCATGATCAAGTTGAATTTATTCCAGGGTCCAAAGAATGGGTCAACATATGCAAATCAATCAGTGTGATATACCACGTCAACAAAAGGAAAAACAAAAACCACATGATCATCTCAATAGATACAGAAAAAAGCATTTGACAAAATTCAACATCCAGTCATGGTAAAAAACTCTTATCAAAGTGGGTATAGAGGGAATATATATCAACATAATAAAGACTATATATGACAAACTCACACCAACATAGTACTCAACAGTGAAAAGCTGAAAGCCTTCCCACTAAATTCAGGTACAAGACAAGGATGCTTATTCTCATCACTTCTATTTAACGCAGTATTGGCAGTCCTGGCCACAGCAATCAGACAAGGAAAAACATAAACGGTATCCAAATAGGAAGAGAAAAGGTCAAACTGTCACAATTTGCAGATGACATGATACTCTATATAGAGAGCCCTGAAGTCTCCATACAAAATCTACTAGAACTAATAAATGAATTCAGCAAGGTTGCAGGATACAAGACTAATATACAGAAATCTGTTGCATTTCTACACACTAATAATGAAATATCAGACAGAGAAAGTAAAAAAAAAATCCCATTTAAACTCACATAAAAAACACCTAGGAATAAAATTAACCAAGGAGGTGAAAGACCTATATGTTGAAAACTGTAAAACACTGATGAAGGAATTATAGATGATTCAAAGAAATGGAAAGTTATTTCGGGCTCTTGGATTGGTAGAATTAATGTTATTAAAATGGCCATACTACTCAAAGCAATCCACAGATTTAATGTGATCCCTATCAAAACATCCATGACATTTTTCACAGAACTAGTAAAACTAATCCTAAAATTTGTATGGAACCACAAAATACCCAGAATTGCCAAAGTAATCCTGAGAAAAAAGAACAAAGCTGGAGGTATAACCTTCCTGGACTTCAGACTATACCACAAAGTTACAGTGATCAAAACAGCATGGAATTGGCACAAAAACAGACACATAGATCAATGGACCAGAATAGAGAGTCCAGAAATAAACCCATGCACCTATGGTCAGTTAATCTATGACAAAGGGTACAAGAATATACAATGGAGAAAAAACTGTCTTTTCAATAAGTGGTGCTGGGAAAACTGGACAGCCACATCTAAAACAATAAAATTGGAACATTCTCTCACACCATATAAAAAAATAAAATCAAAATTGTTTAAAGACTTAAATGTAAGACGAGGAACCATAAAACTCTTAGAAGAGAACATAGGTGAAACACTCTTTGACATAAATCATAACAATACTTTCTTGGATCAGTTCCCCAAGACAAAAGACACAAACAAAAAAAATAAACAAATGGGACCTAATTAAACTTAAAAGATTTTGCACAGCAAAAGAAACCATCAAGAGAACAAAAAGACAACCCACAGAATGGGAGGAAATATTTGCAAATGATGTGACAGATAAGGATTTAATATCCAAAATGTATAAACAGTTCATACAACTTAATAGCAACAACAAAAAAAAAACCCCAAATAATCCAATCAAAAAATGGGCAGAAGACTTGAACAGACATTTTTCTAAGGAAGACATACAGATGGCTAAGAGTCACATGAAAGGATACTCAATATTGCTAATTATTAGAGAAATGCAAATCAAAACCACAATGATGTATCACCTCACACCTGTCAGAATGGCTATCATCAAAAAGTCTTTAAAAAAAAAAAAGTCTTTAAATAACAAATGTTGGAGAGGATGTGCAGAAAAGGGAACCCTTGCACTCCATTGGTGGGAATGTAAATTAATGCAGCTATCATGTAAAACAGTATGGACGGTCCTTAAAAAACTAAAAATAGAACTACCATATGATCTAGCAATCCCATTCCTGGTAATATATTCAGAAAAAAATTAAAATATTACTTTGAAAAGATACATACACCCCAATATTCATAGCAACATTATTTATAATAGCCAAGACAAGTAAGTAACCCAAGTGCCCATCAGCAGATAACTGGGTCAAGAAGATGTGAGATAGATAGACAGACAGACAGACAGACAGAACTAGAGGAGTTACGCTTAGTGAAATAAGTCAGACAGAGAAAGACAAATACTATATGATATCACTTATATGTGGAACCTAAACCATAATACAAATGAATGTATATACAAAACAGAAACAGACTCATAGACATAAAAAACAAACTTGTGGTTACCAAAGGGGAGATGGAAAAGGGGAGGGACAAATTAAGGGTATGGGATTAACAGTTACAAACTAATATATCAATATATAAAGTAAATAAGCAACAAGAATTTACTGTATAGCACAGGGAATTATACCCACTTTCTTACAACTATAATGGAATATAATCTGCAAAAATACTGAATCACTATGCCGAACATCTGAAACGGACACAAATTGTAAAGCAACTATACTTCAATGAAAAAAAAAAACAACTACAGATGTGATTTGATTTGTAAACTTCAGCTGAGTCCACGTACAATTCCAAGAATCATTATGTGGTGTGTATTTTACAAAGATGGAAAATCTCACAGGTTCTTCTTCCAATGCGATGTTACAACTTTTCTGAGAGGTTTGTCTGTTCCCTTTTCCTCCTTGACCAATAGAATGTGGAGGAAGGTTCCCTGTGTGACTTCTGAGATTTTCTTATAGAATGTGATATGACTCAGGATACACACCTTTGGATCCCCAAGAGGCTATGTAAGAATCCTGGCTACCTTGAAGCCACCATCCTAGAGAGACATGAGGTAGCATCACAAAGAGATAGAGAGAGATACCAAAGAAGCCCTATTTCTTCCAGACCCTGCTCAACTCTTCCTAGCTCAGGACTCAGACATTCAAATGAAGAAATCTTGGAAGACCCCAGTCCAAGCCACCAGCTGATAGTAACCTTATGAGAGTCCCCAAGCCAAAACCACTCAGTCAAGCTGCTCCCAAATTCCTGACTCACAGAAACTATGAAAGAAATTAATATTGTTATTTTATGCACCTAAGTTTTGGGGTGATTGGTTAGGCAGCAATGGTTAACTAATGCACAGCAGGAGGGATGTGTTCAAAAATCTTCTCAGTTGCTATCCCTGCTTTACAGAGCTGAGAAACCAACAGTGTTTAATACAAGAAATTCCTTAGAAAACATAAAACTGATGAATCCATCCATTTCTACATTATTGTATGCACATTTTATCTTTCGTTTGAGTGCTGTTTTCACTTCTAATATGCGTTTCACCTGTTCTTTTAATGAGACACCATCTTTGATAGTTCTGTAAAAACTGCTATAAAGATCTCAATTTATTGAATGATATGTCCAAATTCCTCCTTTAGAGTGACATAAAAGAGAAAAGAGAACTAATTTCCATTGACATTTGCTCTGTTTGCTCCAGTTTCTGATTCTCTGGAGCCTGCATCTTCCAAGCAGCTCCAGCTAAGGAGTTGCTTGGAAGATGAACTGGCTGAGGGTCTGAGAGAAACAATGGTGAACTGGCTAAGGGTCTGAGAGAAACAAAGAAAGCTGAATCTGAGAGGTCCTACCTCATTTTAATGCATAAATCATGCAAAGTTAATTCAAATGAATTTACTGGAGGTGTTCAGAAAAAAAGGCAATTTTAGGTGTTTCGAACTCTTTCTCACACTTCAGCATGTTAATACATTGAAAGAGTTCGGAAAAGATCATATGACACCAATGAGCCTTCCAAAAGAGCCCTTGCTCTGCTGTCTCACCACTCCCCTACTCTTCCTCTTCTTCCTCCTTAACAGAAACGTCTCTAGTCTGCATTTAACTCCTAAATCAATCATTTCAACATGTAACTTAACCTCCCTAAATCTTTTTACTCAGCTCTAAAATGAGGATAACAACAGTAGCCAGTTTTATTTGCTTAATTAGTTTGTTACTGGGCAAATACATAATTGATTATCTCTGTATCAACTCTCTGATATTGCAACATCCTACAATATTATAATTTTTTGGATTTAAATAAAGGACTTGAATTGACAAGGGATGGCTACTCTACTAGACAGGTTTGAAAAGGCCTGGGTTCCAGAGTTGTAATCCTTTGAGGAGAACTCCTGGTTTCCTGCCTGGTGGTTGCAGAAAGTTATCCCAACAGCATGAAAGTCAGCTGAATGGCCTTTTTCCTCAGGTTTCTTCCTAATCTAAGAACTCTCCTTGGCATTCAGAAGGATGCTTGTTTTTGTTCTGCTTCATGCATAGGAGAGAATCAGGTTCATATTTTTCAGGAACTTCAGAGAGGCCTTGCCTTCCAATGAAAGGCAGAGTGGTGTGGGGTCACTTAAGGCCAATACTTGTTTTCTTTCTGAGGGAATGAGATAATGCAGTCCAAAGGGAAAACAGGTGCAATATTTTTTTCAATAGGAAAATGACTAGAAGGCCAGAAAAGGAGGGGGAGTGCACTATTAAATGAACTTTATATTGTTCAGGAAGGTACCGCTCCTATATAGAATTCTCTGATAACAGTGGATTTAAACTGTGTTTTTCTCTGCCTATTATGCTGAAAATAATATAACTGGCCAAAAAAGTTGGTGACACAGTTGAATGAATTTTATGGGCTAAAACACATAGGGAATTTGCAAGCAACAACTTTATGTAATATTTGATCAAGAAGCATGGTTCAAGGAACTTTGAAAAGGAGTTTCAGCCTTTTCTTTTCTGGCCAAGACTGTTTTCTTCTACCAGTTCCCATAATCATTAACTTGGATTTCTTCCATAGGCCGAGACTGCTAGGAAGAAGCTCTTCTCGCCTTCAGTTCTTTGGCACCCTTGTGATGCATCCTTTAGAGTCTGAACTGCACTGCAGTGCCAGGCAAAGGGCATGTGTTTGGGATCTTAAGGCCTTGGTTTCACACTGGCTCTACCTTAGCAGTTGAGTGACAATGGAAAAAGCCACTTATTGTTTCAGAGCCTTGAGTTCCTAATTTCGTAAAAAGTCAGGAATAGTACTTGCCTCATAGGTATCCATGGAGGATCACAGGAGATAAAATGTGAAAATGCTTTATATACTTACTTTAATATTTAAACAAATGTTAATTATTGTATCGACTTTGACTCATAATTATTTCTTTTTTCTCATATTAAATCGAAAGATCCTTGAGGTAAAGATTTTGAGTTTCCCCTAGTTTCTGTCATAATACTTGGCATAAAGTAGGTGTTCAAAAAGTTTTTGAGGAAGGAATGTGCGAATACATGAGTGAATAATGAACCTGTTTTGGGGACTGTCTGTTATATATATGATGGGAGATTTCAGAGCATTATAAATTAAACTTTGGGCCTCTTTCAGAATAATCATTACTTAGAAGACTACTCTTTTAAAATCAATACATATGATAACCTCTAGTCAGCTCTGTGGCCCAGGCTCCCCAGTATAGATTTTTGACTGAGTACTGTTCCTGCTGATAAATTACCCTGACCTTTGCTGATGTGCAAGTACAGATTTAAAAGTTTATGGAGTAATTTTGAAAGAATTAGGATGCAAATGTCTGGGATAATTGGGAATTTGACAATTTCTTTTTCAGTGCTTCACTGTGAAGTATGGCCCAGGAAATCAATTCTTACCTTTTAGAGCAATGGTTCTCAAAGTCTGGTCCCTGGACCAGCAGCATCAGCTTCTCCTGCAAACTTGTTAGAAATGCAGATTCTCAGGTTCCACCTCAGATCTACTATATCAGAAATCCTGGAGTTGGGGCCCAAGAATATGTATTTTAACAACCCTTCCAGGTGATTCTGATGCTCTCAAAAGTTTGAGAAACTGAGAGAGTACTGGAATTAAGAAGAGAAAACCAAAGTATAGAAGAAAAATAGCAATAGTTTGTTTTTAATAGTATTAGGTTTTGAAGTGTTTTAAAATGCTGCCAAATCTGTCCTAAAAGGATCCCTTCTTTCTTGGCTTGGAAGAATCAATACTGTCAAAATGAATATACTACACAAGGCAATCTACAGATTCAATGCAATCCCTATCAAATTACCAATGGCATTTTTCACAGAACTAGAGCAAAAAATTTTTAATTTGCATGGCAATGCAAAAGACCCCAAATAGCCAAAGCAATCCTGAGAAAGAAAAATGGAGTTGGAGGAATCAGGCTCCCTGACTACAGACTATACTACAAAGCTACGGTAATCAAAACAGCATGGTACTGGCACAAAAACAGAAATACAGATCAATGGAAAAGGATAGAAAACCCAGAAATAAGCACATGCCCCTGTGGTCAATTAACCCACGATAAAGAAGGCAAGACTATACAATGGAGAAAAGACAGTCTCTTCAATAAGTGGTGCTGGGAAAACTGGTACATATAAAGACAGTTACATGTAAAAGAATGAAATTAGGCCATTCCCTAATGCCATACACAAAAATAAACTCAAAATGAATCAAAGACCTAAATGTAAGCCCAGATACTATAAAACTCTTAGAGAAAAACATAGGGAGAACACACTTTGACATATATCACAGCAATATTTTCTTTGATCAACCTCCTAGAGTAATGAAAATAAAAATAAAAATAAACAAATGAGACCTAATTAAACTTAAAAGCATCTGCACAGCAAAGGAAACCATAAAAAAAAAAAAAAATGAAAAGACAACCCACAGAATGGGAGAAAAAATTTGCAAACGAAGTGACCAACAAGGGATTAATCTCCAAAATATACAAAAAGCTCTTGCAGCTCTATATCAAAAAAACAAGCAACCCAATCAAAAAATGGGCAGAAGATCTAAATAGACATTTCTCCAAAGAAGACATACAGATGGCCAAAAAGCACATGAAAAGATGCTCAACATCACTAATTATCAGAGAAATGCAAATCAAAATTACAATGAGGTATCACCTCACACCAGTCAGAATGGCCATCATCAAAACATCTACAAACAATAAATGCTGGAGAGGGTGTGGAGAGAAGGGAACCCTCCTACATTGTTGGTGGGAATGTAAATTGGTATAACCACTATGGAGAA
Source organism: Balaenoptera acutorostrata (assembly GCF_949987535.1). Classification (NCBI taxonomy): domain Eukaryota; kingdom Metazoa; phylum Chordata; class Mammalia; order Artiodactyla; family Balaenopteridae; genus Balaenoptera; species Balaenoptera acutorostrata. Next base: position 53,973,012 of record NC_080065.1, on the reverse strand, counting down.
CAGTATGGAGGTTTCTTAAAAAGCTAAAAATAAATATGATCCAGCAATCCCACTCCTGGGCATATATCCAGAGGATACCATAATTTGAAAAGATACATGCACCCCAATGTTCATTGCAGCACTATTTACAATAATCAAGCCATGGAAGCAACCTAAATGTCCATTGACAGAGAAATGGATAAAGAAGATGTGGTACATATATACAATGGAATATTACTCAGCCATAAAAATGAATGAAATAATGCAATTTGTAGCAACATGGATGGACACAGAGATAATCATACTAAGTGAAGTAAGTCAGAGGAAGACAAATATCATATGATATCGCTCATATGTGGAATCTAATTTAAAAAATGATACAAATGTACTTATTTACAAAACAGAAACAGACAGTTATCGAAAACAAACTTATAGTTAACAAAGGGGAAATGTGGTGGCAGAGGGATAAATAGGGAGCTTGGGATTAACATACATACATTACTATATATAGGATAGGTAAGTAACAAGGACCTACTGTATAGCACAGGGAACTCTACTCAGTATTATGTGATAACCCACATGAGAAAAGAATCTGAAAATGAATATATGTATATGTATAACTGAATTACTTTGCAGTACACCTGAAACTAACACAACATTGTAAGTCAACTACGCTCCAATAAAATTTAAATAAATAAATAGATAGATAGATTAAAAAAAAAAAAAGGATCCCTTCTTTCCAGATAAGGAAACTGAGTTACAGATATGGTAGCTAACTTAGTCTAGACATGAGAGCTGCATTCCTTTCCACTGGGGTTCTCCTGGGTGACTGGCTCTCCCATACTGTAAACTCAATAACGCTCACCTAAGAGGTGTAATATGTCACCTTTCTTGGGTCGTACGCTGGAGGAGCAGAGTAATTACTGAAATGGGTCCCTCTCATGGTGGGAATCTGAGGTAATGTGGAGGGTTGGTTGGGGAGGTAGAACTGACTTTTTAGGGTTCTTCACATCACACCATGGACAGAATCATTGACATCTACACATAAAGGACACACTGACCCTGGCCTCAGTGAGGACAACCCATTTTGGACAAGTTATAGAATCTGTCTTGTTTCCCTGGCAGTGGGAATTGAGCTGACCCCAGGATTTTGAGACTTCGCAAAACTCAATCAGAAACTTGAGATGGTACTATTGACCTATTTTCTATCAGGCAAAAAGCTGTGGTGAGCATGTACTTCATTCACAGCAAGGCACAAAGAGGATAAAAGGCAGAAGTGATAGAAATTAGGACTTCATGGTCATTTGGGCTACTAATATCTCTAACAGGACTGTTACTTGATGAGAAATTGTGTGCACCAGTGCCAAATAAAGTGTCATGATATCACTGAAGAAACAGGTGCATTTCACTTTGTTCTTTTTTTCATGCTTGAGTTCATATTGCCCCAGTCAACACTAACAGTTTCACAATGCTGTTTGGCTGCTTTAAATGATAATTGCTGTTGTCTGCTTTCCCTGTAATTGTCTTATTGCCTGCCTTTTCTCTACCTTACTAGCAATATTCCATTGTTTGTGTTTTGAATGTATATTAAACTATTAAAAGCTAAAACCCTAAAGAACTGTATTTTTCTGTGGAAACTGACAATACTAATGAAGCCTAGGAGCCTGGTCCCACCTGCAGTCTAACTGCATTATTTATTATTCTTTGAGGCAACAATTTCAGTCCTTCTCCTGCCTTCTGATGACCTTCCTCTAACAGCCTTCAAGTTATCAGCTGAGGTTATCAACTCAGGTAGGCAGCCTGGGCACATAGAACATGACAAGGTGTAAACTGTTAAGTCCTGAAATATCTGTCTTCTATGACTGAAAATAACTAGAAAACAAGGTTGGCTCTTAGGAAGCTGGGGGAACCTGAGATCTCAAGGGTGTGAACTCCTTCAAACACAGCTGTAGGGGAGGTCAAGCTTGGCAACAGTGCCTTCTCAACTTCTTTTACTGTAGCCCTGTCCCCCTCTGGGGCCTCCTCGGGAAACCTGGACTTTGTGATATCCACTGAGCATACAAAGCTCCCCAGTGAGGTCCCTCTGGAGGACAGGGTCACAGGCTCCAAAATCTTCCATCTCTTGTCCTTGTTCCCTCAGTTTCCTTTGCTAATCTTGTTGAAACACAAATTGCAGTTTAGTAGGAAGTGTGGATGAGGATTATTTTAGGCACTGAGTTTTGCATGGAAAGTAGATAGTCATGAGTAATGATGTATAGCTTCTAACCGAGTAGAACAGGCAACACAGAAAGACAAACATAGCAAAGCTTTACTTTTCCAACTTGACAATTGCTTACCATTCTGTTCTAGCATCTAGATAGCAGGCTTCTGCATAAGCAAGGAAGACAATTATTTCTGGGGAAGTTTCTAGGAATGCCAGTTAATCTCCCTTACCCAAGTATATTACTCCCATGAATCTGTCACAGCACCTGGAATTCTACCATTGAAACTGCCTTACTTTGGATTAAAGCACCATATCTCAAGTATGTTTTTTTTTTTTTTAATTGCAGTCCTGATGGAGCAGAGCAAGCAAACAAGCAAAACCAACATAGTCACAGAACCAGCTTCAAGGAAAGCACAAGAGATGGATCTTCATGTGTTTGCATGCATCCCAAGTTCACAGTCTCAGCTGCCATTGATCTCCTTTCAAGGTTGATAGGGCCAGTCTTAAGGGATCCTGTCTCTAGGGCGAGGATAATGGTAACTGGAGCCAGCTGGCTGGCAGTAACAGGAAGGAGGGAGGCACAAATGCAGACAGACCGAGTGGAAGTGTCACAGCCTCGTGAATTAATTGGCTCTTCTACTGGACAGAACAGGTCACTTCCCCTTCAGCAACCCAGATAATACTGGTTGAGGGTACCATGTATCACGTTGCAAATTAATCTCTGGTTCTCCTGCTAGGACTGTTCAGACTCCTATTTCAAGATTTTGGGCTTGTATCAAAATTTTACTTTCTCTTAAACTCATGTTTTTATATCATACCCCGTTGAATCTAATTTTTGTTCTTGTTTCTGGAGTCTTCCTTTCTGGAATTTCTCATTATGCTCTTTTTGTAATTTAGTGACTTCAAATGTACCTTATCCTCTGCACTTTTTATAACCTTAATTTTTATTCTTGCTTATGGTTCTCTAATGACGTTGTTAAATAAGATTGCAGTGGTAACACATTAGAATCCTCTTTGTAACTCAATGTATTTCCATTTCAGAATTTTTTCCCCAGTGTTTCAGGCTATCTTTGGTATTCAGGATCTTGCTCACAACTGAACTAATTTGAATTAAGTTGATCATTTAGTTACCATAAGCTTTGTGATATGTAACAACCTAATTCCTCTATCCCATAAACTGAGAGTGTCGCTGAAGCCTTGAGAAGTGTTATCTAAGTGGTTGAAGCTGCCTAGGGAGTTCAGGGGCCACAAAACTCCCACCTATAATGAAACAGCCCCATCAGATGGCTCTATTGGGTTTACCTTGGTTTAGTCCAAATCACTGAATATTTGGGAGTGATTGGAGTTAGTAGCCCTGCCTGTGACTTGGTGGGATTTATTTACACTGTCTCTACTTGTACTTTTTCTTATAACATGGGTAACATTTCCCATTTACTGAAAATAAACTTTTGAGGAGTCACACAATTATAAAGGAACTTACTTCTTACATTCAAGATTAATGGTGCACATTATCTGTTACTAGTAAATATAATTCTTGATATTATCTTTCTTTAATATTCTCATTCAGGAAGCTTGTTGACAGAGAAACCTACGCTATTTCTTCCATTTGCTCTCTTGCCGGGCCACCTTGTTACAGGACTCCAGAGGGCGCCCTCCTGTGGACAGTAATAATGCCCATGCTGTTGAGCAACACACTGCCTTGCTCTAAGTCTCATGAGTTGCTTACAATTTTTTCTCTGATCGTTTCTCCCCCTATGGCTAAAGATGATATGACTGCCTTGGAAAATAATTTTATAGGCAGAGAATTTTTTTTTTTTTTGGAAAAAAATCACGTGACATAGTTTCTTTTTCCCTGAGTTTGTTGTCCTGTCCACTTTATCTCTTCCTTATAATTTTATCTATATTTTATAATTTGACCATAAATTTATATTATTATAGAGCTTTTAAATTCTATTTCTGGGGGCCTCCCTGGTGGTGCAGTGGCTGAGAATCTGCCTGCCAATGCAGGGGACACGGGTTTGAGCCCTGGTCTGGGAAGATCCCACATGCCGCGGAGCAACTAGGCCCGTGAGCCACAATTACTGAGCCTGCGCGTCTGGAGCCTGTGCTCCGCAACAAGAGAGACCGCGATAGTGAGAAGCCTGTGCACTGCGATGAAGAGTGGCCCCCGCTTGCCACAACTAGAGAAAGCCCTCGCACAGAAATGAAGACCTAACACAGCCATAAATAAATAAATAAAATTAAAAAAAAATTCTATTTTTGTTTTTACTAGAAGCAGTAAGAAGCATAGATTTGCTTGTCTTTCCTTCCTCACTTCTTTCCTGTTGATCAATAAGGATTGGCTACTAGTGTTAACGCTGTTGTTTTCCTTACAACCAGAAAGAGCCAGACAGTATAACAATTCTTTTTTGTCACCTTCCCATGGTCAATGTGCACAAGTCTCCAGACCCTACACATTTGACCTTTCTGCTTCATTATAATGTGGGGGTGGCATCTTTATACTCTAGGCAATTTTGATGGTATGCACAATGGTAACTCATTAGATGGAGCCATCTGATGCCTCTTTTGTAGTGGGTTTCTTCTGTAGATCTGTCTGTGGATAAGAGCTAAGATGGAGAAAACACAAACAAAAGTATACAAAGGGCATCCTATCCACTACTGTTCCAATTCCTCTAAGCCTTCTTAGCCTGGTACAATGGGGGAACCCACTTCCACAGGTTGAGGGAAGAGGCAAAAGGAAGCACTAAACAGATCCCAATTAATGATAATAATCATCAGTTAGCTTCCCATACCTAAATTAGTAATGAGAGGAAAAGAAAATGATTCAAGCTGAGTTAATTTCCTATTTCAAAAAAATATGGTTATAAAATACATAGTCCTAAGTGCATGCAGTTCTTAAGATCTGTGTTGTTCTAGATCAAGCAGCTTTACATGTTTTTTTTTCACCCTTAACTATTGGATAGTATTAGTCAGAAGAGAAAGTTATTTTACTGGAAGAGGGAAAATGATTAGATCTGGTCAGTGCAAATAGAATGTGTTATGCTATATTTAGTGAATTCAGGGGAACATGTACATTTTAGCAAGACACTGTGGAAAAGCAGATGCAATAAGGAAGAGATTACGTTCTTAACACCTGGGGGGCTAGTGGCAAAAGTTCAAATGGAGGTTATCTGCCATTCTTCTTTTCTTTTTATTGCTATACTTTATACCACACCTAGTGATATCTCAAATGCATGTTAGTAGACACCCCAGCTGTCTAGGGAAAACACTCCTGTGTTTCTCTTTTACTCTCATACTACACCCACACTTAATTTCTGACACTAGATTTGTGAATTTCCACAAATCAAGTGATTCTCCAACATCAGCTGGGTGTCCTACAATTTAAATCAATTCTGAGACTATCTACCTGTAGATAGTATCAGATCCCAGGTTAAGAGCTCAGGCCCACAAGACTAGCCCCCCATACTTCAGATGCCAATCACAAGTCCCAGGTTGTCACCTGTACTTCTGATGGACTGGCTATAAATCAGGGTTACCCTTCCTTGGGTTCAATAATTTGCTAGAATGGCTCACAGAACTCAGGGAAACACTTAGGTATGTTTGCCAGTTTATCATATAATGAAGGATATGATAAAGGGAACAGATGAAAAGATACAAAGTGTGAGGTTTGGAAAGGTCCCAAGTGCAGGAGCTTCTGTCCCCATAAGTTGGGGTGTGCCACCCTCCTGGCATGTGGATGTGTTTAACAACCTGGAAGCACTTTGAGCCCTGTACTATTGGGATTTTTATAGAGGCTTTATCACGTAGGCATGATTGATTATTAATTCCATTTCCAGCCTCTCTTTCCTCTCTGGAGAATTGAGGGTGGAGATGAAAGTTCCAAACTTCTAATCATGGCTTGGTCTTTCTGGTGACCAGACCCCATTCAGGAGCCCACCAAAAGTCATCTCATTAGAACAAAAGATATTCCTATCAACCAGGATATTCCAAGAAATTTAGGAGCCTGGTGTCAAAAGCTTCTATCACTCAAGAAATTACTAAGGTCTTAGGAGCTCTGTGCTAGAAACCAGGGTCAAAGACTAAATATTAGAACAAAATATTCTCTTAGCACATCTGTTTATAAGAGTTTTAGGAGATATGTGTCAGGAATCAGAGGCAGACACACACACACACACACACACTCACATATACATATATATTATTATTATTTCACATTAGCCCTAACCCAAGCTCTGGGCACACCTCTACTCAGAAAGCTAGTCATTGGGTTTAAGAATGTATATAACAGAAGCATGGTTATTCTGTGTGTGTACAGACTCTAGAAATTAGATGAGGTATTTTGGCTGGGGATTCTGGTGTCCTTGGTATCTGGAAAGTGTATCTAGAGGGCAAAGACTTGTGCCTTTTTGCCCCACATTATCCTTGACTGGTAGAAAAGGACATGATCAGATGAGGGCTAGAATGGGGCTCTCTAATGTATACAGGCCTTCCAGGACCCAGCCCCACCCACCAGAGGCCCAGAACCTGGCCTCGCCCACCAGTGCACTGGCACTAGCCCCAGGACACAGTCTCACTCACCATTGGGTGGGTACAGCCTGAAGACCAGCTAGGTCCTGGCCCTGGCCACCAGCAGACAGACACCAATCTCCAGACCACTGCAGTCCCACAGCCTGCCAGGCCAGGACCCAACCCACCCACCAGCAGGCCAGAACCAGCCCTGGGACAACCTGGGACCCACCCCTGCCCACCAGTGGGCCAACACCAGCTTTGGGAAACCTTGAGCCCCTCAGCCAGCCACCTTGGGATACATCAGCTTTGGACACCATGGACCCCAAAGTTAGCTGTGTTGGGAACCAGCCTTGCCCACCAGTTGGACTAGCACCAACTCTGGGACCCCTATAGCCCTAGAGTCTGAGACTTCAGGACTTGAACCTGCCCACCAGCAGATCAGCACCAGCTCTGAGATATCTTGGGTCCCTCAGCCAGCTGCCCCAGGATGAGGACCCACAAACCAGCAGGCCAATACCAGCTTTGGGATAGCCCAGACCCTTCAGCCAGCTGTTGGGAACAGGCCCTGCCCACCAGCATGAGGACACTAGATCCAGGATGCCTGGCCCCACAAGCTACCACCCTGGGACCTGGCTCTACTCTCCAGTGAGCCAGAACTAGCCCTGGGACCCCCTGGGGCTATACAGCCAGCAGCTTCATGACCTGGCCCCACCCACCAGTGGCTGACAGCCTTGGCACAAGTCAGGACCTGGCAACCAACTGGACTGAAGGCCAGCTACACCTAATAGACCTCCCACAGTAGTCAACCTGCCACAATAGAAGGACCCATGAAACCTAAATGGGAGCACCCTTAGAGCATATAGCTCTGGTGACCAGAGGGGAGTGTGCTGCTAGGAAACATAGACTGTCTCCTACATAAGGCCACTTTTCCAAGACCAGGAAACATAACTAACCTATCAAATACATAGAAATAAAAACAGAGAATTAGGCAAAATGAGGCAACAGAGGAATATGGTCCAAATGAAGGAACAAGATAAAACCCCAGAAGAAGAACTAAGTAAAGTGGAGAAAAGCAATCTATCTGATAAAGAATTCAAGGTAATGATCACATAGATGCTCAACGGACTAAGAATGGATGAACACAGTGAGAAGTTTAACAAAGAGTTAGAAAATATTAAGAACCAATAGTAGAAACAATAGTTCAGAGTAGAAGAACACAACAACTGAAATTAAAAATAGAGTAAAAGGAACCAACAGTAGATTAGATGATACAGAGGAACAGATCAGTGAACTGGAAGACAGAGTAGTGGAAATCATTCAAGCTGAACAGAAAAAAGGAAAAAAATTAAATGAGGATGGTTTAAGAAACTTCTTAGACAATATCAAATGAACTAATATTTTCATAATAAGGGTCCCCAGATGGAGAAGAGACAGAAAGGGGCAGAGGACATATTTGAAGACATAATAGTTGAAAACTTCCCTAATTTGGGAAAGGAAACAAACATCCAGGTCCCAGGAGTAGAGTCCCAAACAGGATCAACCCAAAGAGGACCACACCAAGACACATTGTAATCAAAATGGAAAAAATTAAAGATAAAGAGAGAATATTAAAAGCAGCAAGGGAAAAGCAACAAGTTACATACAAGGGAACCCCCAGGAAGCCATCAGCTGACTTTTCAGCAGGAACTCTGCAGGCCAGAAGGGAGTAGCATGTTATATTTAAAGTGATGAAAGGGAAATACCTAAATTTGAAGGAGAGATCAAAAGTTTTACAGACAAGCAAAAGCTAACAGTTCAGCACCACAAAACCAGCTTTACAAGAAATGTTAATGGGACTTCTCTAAGCAGAAAGTCCACAAGAAATCTGAAAATTACAAAAGGAAAAATCTCATTGGTAAAGGCAAATATACAGTGAAGGTAGAAGATCTACCACTTATAAAGCTAGTAAGAAAGTTAAAACACAAAAGTAGTAAAATCATCTATATCCACAATGAGTAGTTAAGAAATTCACAAAACAAAAGGATGTAAAATATGATGTCAAAAATGGTAAACGTGGATGGAGGGTAAAAATTCAGGGTTGTTAAAAGGTGTTTGAACTTAAAAGATCAGCAACTTAAAATAATCACATATATAAATAGATTGTTATATATAAACCTCATGGTAGCCACAAAACAAAAATATAGATACACACATACAAAAGAGAAAGGAATCCAAACATAACACTAAATATCGTCATCAAGTCACAAAAGAAGAGAGCAAAATAAGGAACAAAAAAGAAACATAAAACAACCCTCAAACAATGAACAAAATGTCAATAAGTACATACCTATCAATAATTACTTTAAATGTAAATGGACTAAATTCTTCAATCAAAAGATGGGAAACTGAACAGATAAAAAACCAAGACCCATATATATTCTGCCTGCAAGAGATTCATTTCAGATATAAAGACACACACAGACTGAAAGTGAGGGGATGGAAAAAGTTATTCCATGTAAATGGAAACAAAAAGTAAGCCAGGGTAACAATACTTTATCAGACAAAATAGACTTTAAAACAAAGATTGTAAAAAAGAGACAAAGAAGGACATTACAAACCAACTCAGAGAAAGAAATCAGATTTATGGTTATCAGAGGCAAGGGGGAGGGGGAGGGGGAGTTGGATGAAGGCAATCAAAAGGTAAAAACTTCCAGTTATAAGATAAACAAGTATTAGGAATGTAATGTACAACATGACAAATATAATTATCACTGCTATATCTTATATATGAAAGTTGTTAAGAGAATAAACCTAAAGAGTTCTCATCACACACACAAAATATTTTTTTCTATTTCTTTAATTTTGTATGTATATGATATGATAGATTTTCACTAAACTTATTTTGGTAATCATTTCATGATATAAGTCAAATCATTATGCTGTACACCTTAAATTTATACAGTGCTGTATGTCAATATATCTCAACAAAACTGGAAGAAAAAAATGTTTTAAAGATTGACAGTATTTTTAAAAAATGTTAATTCTTATAAAAAGCACAGACCAGTGTTTAGCAATTGTTAAAAAGAAAAGTATAGAAGCCTTAGGGGGCATGTGTGGTACCATTTGCTTTATGCAACCCCAGTAAGAAAAGTCTTAGGAGACAAGATTGAACCTGCCTCAACTCTGCTTTCCTCATTTCTGGTTGCTTTGGTTATGAGGCCAGATGTAATATGCAGTACATTAGAAAAAGCAAAATCACATGCAAGTAAGGTTAATATTAATCAGGAACAGACCAGTTCATGATCAACCAATGCCATCTTGGAGAATGATTTGGGGAGTAGTTTGGAAGGGTTTTGAACCATAAATAAAGGATGATATTACCAGGAGGGTGCCAAGCTTGCGTGCTGTATGACTTCTGAGTGTTACAGACAACTGTGTCTCCCTCTGGCTTTGATGGAGCTATAGTGAATAAGCTAGATGGTCATGAATCCATATTCTATCACTTATGTTGCCTGTTTCTGTGAGCTTTTACATTATGCTCCTAAAACCTTTTTTACATTCATTTCAACCTTTTTCACAGGGCCACCACATGCCCTGTATATTTAAAAACCTGGGCTGGGAAGGAAAAGGTCACTTGTCCTAACTTACTTGGTGTCTGCAGAATGGGTTGGAAGATATTGTAGGTAAGGGGTTGAGGGAGGAGAAGAAATTTAAATAAGAGAGATCATAGCAGTAACAGTCTTGCTTCCATAACCACCATGGTTTGGGAATTCTATCTACTGTCCTCTGCACTCAAAAATAGAAGGGACCAAAAGAGCAAGACACTAAGTAAGGGGAACTCATTCAGAGTGGGCAGCTTAGAAACTATGGATGCAGTTATCTAATTTTACCAACAGTGCATTTCGCATGGATACATTAAAATGCTACATTTCTGTAAAGATAGATGATATTGTCACTATACAGTCACTACAGTAGTCCTCCCTAATTTGCAAGGGATACATTCCAAGACTCCCAGTGGATGTCTGAAACCACAGATAGTACCAAGCCCTGTATATACTATAATTTTTTCTATACTTACATACCCATGATACAGTTTAATTTATAAATTAAAGCACAGTAAGAGATTAACAATAATAATAAAATAGAAGAATGATAACAATATACAGTAATAAAAGTTATGTGAATGTGGTCTCTATCTCTCAAAATATCTTATTGTATTTAATTTATTGCCTTTTCCATCTTAACTAAGCACTTATCATGCACTGTGGCCGTAACTTTTGCATGTTGACATGCAACAGTAAAACTAACATAAATTTATTTTTCCTTCTTCACAATTTCACAGATAGAAGATTTATTCTTACTATAGACTTCAGCAACCTCACCATACAATATTCTTTCTTTCCTTATTAAGTTGAGAACTTTCACCTTTTCACTTAAAGGAAACACTTTATGGCTTCTCTTTGGCATATCCAAATTACCAGCATCTCTACTCTAGTGCTTTAGGGCCATTATTAAGTAAAATAAGCATTACCTGAATACAAATGCTGCAATACTGTGACAGTCAATTTAATAACTGAGATGGCTACTAAGTGACTAACAGTCAGGATACACTGGACAAAGGGATGATTCATGTCCAGGGTGGGACAGAGGGGGACAGCATGAGATTTCATCACACTACTCAGAACGGTGGGCAATTTAAAAGTTAAGAATTGCTTATTACTGATTTGCATTTCCCTGATGATCAGTAACGTTGAGCATCTTTTCATATGTCTGTTGGCCATCTGCATTTCCTCTTTGGAAAAAATGTCTATTCAGTTCTGCCCATTTTTAGTCAGGTTATTTTTTTGATATTGAGTTGTATGAGCCATTTATATATGTTGGATATTAATCCCTTATTGGTCATATCATTGGCAAATATTTTCTCTCATTCAGTAGGTTGTCTTTTCATTTTGTTGATGGTTTCCTTTGCTGTGCAAAAGATTTTAAATTAATTAGGTCCCATTTGTTTATTTTATTTTTATTTCCTTTGCTTTAGGAGACAGATCCAAAAAAATATTGCTGTGATTTATGTCAAAGAGTGTTCTCCCTATGTTTTCCTCTAGGAGTTTTATAATATCTGGTCTTACATTTAGGTCTTTAATCTATTTTGAGTTTATTTTTGTGTGTAGTGTTAGAGAATGTTCTAATTTCATCCTTTTACACATGGCTGTCCTGTTTTCCCAGCACGACTTATCAAAGAGACAGTGTTTTCTCCATTGTATATTCTTGCCTCCTTTGTTGTAGATTAATTGACCATAAGTGCATGGGTTTATTTCTGGGCTCTGTATTCTATTCCATTGATTTATGTGTCTGTTTTTATGAATATACCATATTGTTTTGATTACTATAGCTCTGTAGTATAGTCTGAAGTAAGGGAGTATAGTTCCTCCAGCTCTGTTCTTCTTTCTCAAGATTGTTTTGGCTATTTGGGGTCTTTTGTGTTTCCATACAAATTTTAACCACAAAGAGGTATCACCTCCCACCTGTCAGAATGGCTATCATCAAAAAGAACACAAATAACAAATTGTTCGTGAGGATGTGGAAAAAAGGGAACTCTTGTACACTGTTGGTAGGAATGTAAATTGGGGCAGCCACTGTGGAAAACAGTATGCAGGTTTCTCAAAAAACTAAAAGTAGAATTACCATATGACCCAGCAATTCCACTCCTGGGTATACAACCAAAAAAAAAAAAACAACAACAACAAAAAAAAACACACAAATTGGAAAAGATACATGCACCCCAATGATTATAGCAGCATTATTGATAATTACCAAGATATGGAAGTAAACTAAATGTTCATAATCAGATGAATTGATAAAGAAGATGTGATATATATATACACAATGGAATACTACTCAGCCATAAAAGCGAATGAAATTTTGCCATTTGCAGCACCATGGATGAACTTGGAGGGCATCATGCTAAGTAAAATAAGTCAGAGAAAGACAAATACTATACGATATCACATGTGGAGTCTAAAAAATACAACAAGCTAGTGAATAAAACAAAAAAGAAGCAGACTCACAGATATAGAGAACAAACTAGTGGTTACTGAGGAGAGAGGGAAGGGGGGAGGGGAAATATAGGGGTAAGAGATTAAGGGGTATAAATTATTAGGTATAAAATAAACTACAAGGATATATTGTACAACATGGGGAATATAGCCAATATTTTATAATAAGTATAAATGCAATATAACCTTTAAAAATTGTGAATTACTACATTGTACACCTGTACTTATATAATATTGTACATCAACTATATTTCAATTAAAAAAAGAAATATTGGTATTGGTATTGAAAAAGTAAATGACTTAAATACTAGGTAACAAATTGTTTTGCAACTCAAATGGTTTCCAAGGCTTTGTTTTTGAGAAACTTGTAGGAAGATATAATTTAGTTACTAGCTTATAGATTAGTAAAATATTTCATGTATGAAACAGACTCACAGACATAGAAAATAAACTTATGGTTACCAAAGGGGAAAGGGAGGGGGGAGGGATAAATGAGGAGTGTGGGATTAATAGATACAAACTACTATACATGAGACAGATAAGCAACAAGAATTTACTGTATAGCACAGGGAACTGTTTCCAAAATCTTATAATAACCTATAATGGAAAATAATCTAAAATATATACATAAAGCTGAATCACTTTGCTGTACACCTGAAACTAACACAATATTGTAAATCAACTATACTTTGATTAAAAATATTTATATGATAAAAAAAGAATTGCTTATTTCTGGAATTTTCCATTTAATACTCTTGGGCGGAGATTGATTGCAGATAACTGAAAACGAGGAAAGTGAAACTGTGGATAAGGGGGGAAAATACCTCCTTCAGGATCAGAAATTACCTCCTTCAGGATCAGTCCTTATTCAATGGCATAGAGGATACCAATACACAATCTGAGCAAGCACAGGAAAGATAATAGCCCACTAGATGTTTCTAAAATGGTGATGACATTAAGTGTGTGTGCGTGTGTGTGTGGAGAGAAGAAGGTCAGGGAGACACATTCTCAATTTTTATCAGAATGTAAGACACTAAGTAAGGAGGTCTCCCCTTTGTGGTTTATACAACCATAGTCTGAAAGGCTGAATAAAATGTAGTCTGTAACATTGGTGAAGGATTTGAGCCAGAGACCAGAGGCATCATTTCGTGGAGGAACTTGATGTTAATTGAAGATGACAAAGTATGAAAGCCTGAGAGACTAATGTCCTTTACTGGCTAAGAGAGGGGCAATTTGCATTGTGTGATAACACCATAAATAACTGCATGTCTGCTACCCAGCTGAATTAATTTGCATTTAAAGCCTGAGAGGTGGTGAAAACTGCCTCTGGGAAAACTGAATGTCAGTATTGAAACTTGCAGCATGTTCTGTACTTTGGGAAATAGAATATCCTTAAGCATGAAGATCATTGAAGAAATCAGGTCTCCTTACCACTTACCCCAGAGAAAGTCAGTACTGTGAACTTGTGGTTCTTTCCGCTTATTAGCTCACTATGTACACATCAGGAAAAGTCTCACCAGCTCCTACCAATTCTTCCCAAATTTCAACCCTTATCCCTTATCCCTCACTCCTACTCTGGTGTGGAATGGAGGAGACTTGGTGTCACCTCCTGTCTGCATTCCTGTGTCTCTGTCTGAAGGTAACAGGAGATGGAGTTGTTTGGAACCAGTTGTTTGGAAGCATAGGGGCCATGTGTTCCTTCAGATAGAGCCAGCTTGGTTCCCACATCGCCTCTGAGATCCATTGCTCCCTTTCTTCCCCTTTCCCGTATATGGTTCATGTTCATGACGCTGACTGAGATGTGTCCCCTCAACGCTAATTCTGATGGATTGTGCTGCTTCTGACTTCCAGGATGGATCTCCTCTCTGCACCTGTCCAGACTGGTGGCTGATGCTGTAGAATCCTGTCTTGGTTTGATCAGGTATCTCCCACCAATAACTAAGGTTTGCCACACAAGAGATGGCTAGAAGCTAGCCACTCCACATCTGACTCCTGAATGTGGCCACTGCCACATTTTCCTGCCGTACCTCACCTGCCTGACTGACTGTTCATGAAAGGGAAACTTACTTCAGGAATAAGGACTGAGCTTTCATTTTTGTCTTAAGCTGCATTTTCCAGGATCCAATTCCATTGTCAGTGACCAAATGACCTATTATGTCTAGAGCCGGAGTCATCCAAGGTGTGACATTTGTAGAAAAGTCATACTATTTCCTCAAATTTTAGGGTCTGCCTGGCTCCCCATCCCAGTCTCACCTACTGTGCTGAAGCATGGGTACTCACACCTACCTGTGCTTTCTGTCCTTAGTTTATAATTCTAGTTGTTCTCCCCTCCAGGCTTTGGTGTTAAGATTATTCTGACTGCTATTTTAGTTTCCTGGGCCATCTGTCTCCTTTGTAACTTTTTTAGTGACCCCTTTCATGCAGTGTTCTCTATCTGCTGTATAGTTAGAATTTCCTCATGTTTTTGTGTTTCCTGAACTTCTGGCTTGAGGCTTACCTTTCTTAATCAATATTTCATGGTGTGACTTGCATGATAGTACCTCCTTTACACACTGTTCCTTTATATTCATGCTGATTCCCTGAACCCCAATCCCTGCTTCACTTTCTATACTTAAATTGAAAACACATCTTTCCTTATACTGATTGATCTCCTGGCTCTGACCACATCTAGATTCTTGAAACCACTTTTGTTCTATCCTAGCTATCCGGGACTACTGTAATATATCCCTAGTACAGATGATAATCATTCTGATTATCTGTAAATAAAGAATGAAGGAGGGCTAAAAACAGGACAGAAGAAACTCACAAAGCATCCATCTACTAGAAGTAGCACTAAGTTTCATGGAACCAGGAAAGTGATGAGGCAATATTTTTCTCTTATTGTGGCCACATAGTCCATCATTTCCACTTCACTCCATATGTCTGCAACATTCTTGTTTTTTCTGGACTAGCTTTTTCTACTAAGCCTGTTAGTTTTGCCCTTCATAACTTTGGTCTGCCATAGATTGGCCTATGGATTGGTTCCCCAGATGAAGTGTCCCACTCCTGATCCAAGCAGAGATGGCCCAGGAGAGGGCTCCTGTGGCAATTCATGGTCACCCAAGCCCATCACTTCAGCAGAGGTCACAAGTACGGATAACTTCCAAAGAAAAAGGCAGAGACTCAGCATATTCCCCAAGCATGCCTAATACAATTAACTCTAAAAATTTGGGTAAAAATTGGTCGATTCACTGGCCATGCATGAATAGGTCAATAATATTTAAAAAAGCAAACTAAGTACTGCAAAGTGACAGAGGTAGTGTTAAATATTCAGAGACAAGTGATTGAACTTAAACAGGTATGAAAGGTTGGCAAAGAAATATATGCTAAAGGGAGGGAAGACATTAATGAAACTTAAAGAGAGTGGAAAATGTGGATAAACTTGATTTGATGACTCAATTAATACTAAACATATCCTGCAGGAATATATAAAGGCAAGTAAGGCATTTTGAGTTTGTTTTGCAAAAATATTTCTAACTACTGAAAAGTATGCCCAGGGTTCTGTACTCTTCTACAAAAATGTCATTAAGAAACTAATTAGAGAATTATAATTATCATCGATTGAGACTCCTTTATTGAAAAAAGCAGAAAAGAATATTGGATATGATTATGTAGAAAAGATTAATAGAACTAGATATGGGCAAGCAGATCAGGAGAAGGGCAGCCAGTAATAAGACATTGATTCTCATAACCTCTTGTGTCCTCCATGGACCTGAGCACAACTACCTATAGGGGAGTGAATCCATTTTATTTCCTGAACACTATCTTTAAGAAGCTGGGAGCTTCTCTAGGGTGCTGTCAGTGATACTTGGTGGGCAGCCATGGCACAGGGCAAGTGAGGGATGCCAGGCAGAACTGATGTCTGCTACCTGACAGGCAGATCAGGAAGGTAGCAACATATGGGACTCTTAAGTATTCACACAGGAAGCAGTCAGAGCAGAGATGCCAGACTGAGTTTAGAATCCCAGCCCTAACATTTACTAAGGCCGAATTAGGCATGTTGCTTCATCTCTAATTTTGTTTCCTCAGCAATAAAATGTGGGATAGTAATTGTACTTCATAGGATAGGTGTTCATAAGATATATATAAGGTGCCTAGCACTGTGACTGACAGGATGGAATTACAATAAATGGTAGTTATTATTATTACTCAAAATGAATGAAAGAAACGGGTAGAAAATGTGATCTGGGGTGGAACATGGCATACTGTTAGGCATACGAAAGTGATTCTCTCTCTTCCTGGTATATGTTGATAAAGCTTGGTAGGTATACACTTCTTTACATAACATGAGTCAAAGAACTACAAGTACTTGGAGCTAGTTGACTGTAACAAAAAGAGAACTAGGTCATTTGGAGAGACATCAACAGTTTTGCAGGTAGCAAAAAATAGTTGCAATTTTCTATATGTTTCTTAAGTGAGCTTAAAGCTCACATTCTTAGTCACTGTTTAAAGGGTCTCAGAGACCCTTTTGAACCCCTTTTTCCCTTTCAACATGAAAGTAGGGATCACTGACTTTGCTTCTTCTTCCACAAGTCATTTAGATTCTTCAGAATCAAACCTCAAGGGTACATTTTAAGCATCTCATAAGCAGACTCTATTGCAACTTTCCCTGGGCCGGCCTCTCTCTCCATCATTTTCCCTCTACCTTGAATTCAAAATGCTAATGCCAATTAAATTATATTTTAGGGACTTCCTTGGTGGCGCAGTGGTTAAGAATCCGCCTGCCAATGCAGGGGACATGGGTTCGAGCCCTGGTCAAGGAAGATCCCACATGCCATGGAGTAACTAAGCCCACGTGCCACAAGTACTGAGCCCGTGTGCCACAATTACTGAAGCCCATGCGCCTAGAGCCCATGCTCCGCAACAAGAGAAGCCACCGCAACGAGAAGCCCACACACCGTAACAAAGACCCAACACAGCCAAAAATAAATTAATTAATTAAAAAAAATTATATTTTAATTATTTCACTCAAATTTCTGTACTGAGATTATGTTGCTATTGGTATCAGATTTCAGTTTCTCTTAAAGAATCAAAATGCCTGAGCTTTTGGGAGTCTTTCTTTTTTTTAATACATTTATTTAATTTTTGGCTGCATTGGGTCTTCATTGCTACACATGGGCTTTCTCTAGTTGCGGTGAGCGGGGCCTACACCTCGTTGTGGTGCGTGGGTTTCTCACGGCTTCTCATTGCAGTGGCTTCTCTTGTTGTGGAGCACGGGCTCTAGGCACACAGGCTTCAGTAGTTGTGGCACATGGGCTCAGTAGTTGTGGCTCGCAGGCTCTAGAGTGCAAGCTCAGTAGTTGTGGTGCATGGGCTTAGTTGCTCTGCAGCATGTGGGATCTTCCCGGACCAGGGCTCAACCAGTGTCCCCTGCACTGGCAGGCAGATTCTTAACCACTGCGCCACCAGGGAAGTCCCTGGGAGTATTTCTATCTCGATGAAATTATAAGCAAAATCACTGACATGTAAATTGTAGACACCATGACAGTTTACCTTCCCTTCTGAAGTAATTAAATATGTACTACTTAAGAATGATATTATCCCACATTACTATAATACCATTATCACACTCAAGGAATTTGACATTGTTAAATCACATTTTCAAATATGCAGCCCATATTCAAGTTTTTACTTGTTCCCAAAATATTCTTTATAGTTGTTTTTTTGTTTATGTCCTGCTGCAGTTAAAGATCACTCATTGCCTTTGGTTGTCATGGCATGGGTACTTTTAAAAACTCATAGGGTGATTCTGAAAACCTTTTCTCTTCCCTTCCTGTTAAAACCAGAGAGGTAGGAACCTACTCTACTCACTCACAAATGTGGTCCTTAGAATTTTATAAATTCCATAAATATATGACAAGAAATAGCTTACGCTAAATTTTCTTAAAATTAGGAATGCTTCTAAAGGGATTGCATTATTATGAGAGCTTCAAGGCCCAAGAATCCTTCAGGGAGAAGATTTCTGAATCAATAGGTCCCTAAGAGGCATTCCAGCTAGGATGGGTTATAAAAGGGTAAGTAGATATCTGACATCAGAGGGGCTGATCTTCTCTTGAGAGTTGCTTTTTTTTTTTTTTTGCTAGGAACCAGAATTGCTTAGAATTTAACACGAGGTTATACAATTGCCAAGTAGACCACTAAGGTAAAGTAGTATTTTCAGACAAAGATGATGGCCTGACCAATGAACAGAACCACAACTCATTAGTATTATCAGCAAAGTTGTAATTATAAAATGATAAATGCTAATATTAATATAAAATTAATTATTAATAATTGGTTATAGCACCCCTGTTTCTATTACTTTGAAATATCTTTTTTAGTCTTTTAAATAATATTATCAGTTTCCAATCGTCTCATCACTATAGGTTGTAATGGGAAGTTTTTCTTTATGCCTCTTTTACGGGCTATGAAAGACACTGGAAAACCCAACATTGCTTCAGGGTTTAATAAATATTCAAAATAATTGCAAATGAGATTAACACTAGACAGTAGAAAAGTAACATGAAGCTATTATTCAAATGTTTTATTAATTAAGAATTAGTTGATTGACAAATTGCTTCTAAAATTATCCACTTTCAAGAACAGCTCCAGGAGTTGTCACTTTCTCTGCAGTATCCTCTGATGTAGTGTTAAGTTTATGTAAAAAGCAGAAACATCACCACATTTTGCTTTTTTATCTTGACATGGCCCTCCCTCTAGAATTATTTTTTTCTTTTTGCATTATAGGTTTTATCTCGGTTGCTTTCACTTCCAGTGTAGCCTTCCTAGAATGAATAGAAGAATAAGGCAATGCTGATTGACTTGGCTTGCTACTGACAGTGAGCTTTGAGCTTTTTGATTGTTAGAGTGATATTTTCCTGAAATTGACAATACTGTCCCTGTTCCCTTCCTTCCACCTACAGCGTACAGAGACTATAGAAGAAACAAAAGACAAGGATATGCCATCCCCGTGTCTGAGTTTAGGTAGTTTCAGCTTAACTTGAGAACACATCAGAAAATGATGACTATGTGGCCCAGTCTTACAAGGTGAAATTGTGATTTCTTTCTGTGATATTGTTCACTACCTGCCTCTCATTTTCTACATTCTCCTTGCGCCTCCTCCTTTAGTATTGCCAAGAAATTTCAAATAATTTTTCTGGGCAATACACAGTGGTGAAAAGGTATGAAAAAACCACAGGACAAGTTTTCCTGGGAGTGGGGATGCTTTTGATTTTAGTTGAAGATTTTGAGGAAAAGTTAAGAAATTCAAATAGTGATATTATTGAAAGTATTATATAATATTACAACAATTGAATATATGCTAATACAGTGCAAAATTCACATTTTTTTTAAAGAAAAGAAAAAGATTTTATAGATTTTTTTTTTGCTTAAGACAGAACTATACTTTGCCACTGGGGTTCTATGATAGTAAAAACTTGCAAATCAAAGTCATATGAGCTCTAAGTCCAAATCTAGATAAAAGCCAACTTGGAAACTACCAAGGAATTTTTTTGATTAACATGGCTAAGTTTTAGCCATATATAATAAATCTTGTTCCAAATTCCTATGTCATAGTTTGGATTCCCCAGCAAGTAAATTCTGAGATGGAATGGCTTTGTTTTGCCATATCTCAGCTCCAGCCAGACTTTTGCATTTCAGGTTCCTACAGCCAGGAAACTGAGTGCAAATAAGGCTGCACCTCCCCAGACTGTTTATGACACAGGTTCTCAGAGAAGGGTTGTGAATGGGAGGAAATGATTGATACCTTCAACCCAGGTAGCCTTCTGAAATTAGCATAGAGCTTCCCAAAGTAACTGCTTTGGAGAAGCAAACATTCATTCAGATACGAAAATTCTAACATGCTTGTTAAAATTCAGTTTTTACAACTTATATCTCCTTTTATCTCTCTGGAATGGCAGTGGAGTTGGAGTGATACATTTTTATGAAGGCAAGGAGAATTTCCTTTCCAGTTTGAACCCCCAAATAGCTTTCCAGTTGCTCAACACTTGTAAGGCCATGTCCCAGTTATGCTATGATGATTTTTCTTTTTAGTATATTTGGAAGATAGTGAGTTGTGCCTCATCATACACTGAGGGTAGGAAATATTCTTTTCCATCATGGATGTCCAAATAGCATCCAAAGAGACTCATAAGTCAACACAGACTATTCAGCCTAATGTTCTAGATTCTAGAATATCATAACAGAGTAAAATATTTCCTTCTTCTCACCATTATAGAACAATCAAAATGAAGAAGTATAAGATGCACCTGAATGCACAAATGAGTCATGTTTAGCTTAATGTGAATCTCTGCCCTGGCCTAACCCCATCTCAGCTGTTTTTGCTGAGTATTCAGCTAGCTGTGAGTTATGCCATGTGTTTTTTGGAAACAGACAGAACATCTTTGTGCATCATGTTTTTCTGCTCTTGGACTGAGACTGAAAGTCTCTACGCTTTCACAATTCTCTGGGCAACACTCCCACGTGTCCTTGAATAATGCTTGTACAGAGTAACACATCCCATTGCTTGCTCTGATTTTTCAGCCCATCACTGTATTCTCTCCTGCAGGATGAGGCCTTGTCAGTTTCATTAGTTTCAGTCTGTATCCCAGGATCAGGCTCAGTTTCAATTCTTTCCGTATTTTCAGACAAATTCCCTTGGACACCTCAAGTGATGCTCCCATTGTTCTCATTGCCAAAGAGGGCCCATGACCCACTCTTTTCATTTTGGGCTGCTTCATTTGATTTTCTATCCTCCTGGAATGGACTTGAACTGCCGTCATTCTTTTGTGGATTGTTTCCTATTTGTCAGCCACTATTGAGGCCCCTATTCTATCTACTTCCGCTCCTCACCCTGCGTGTTTTGTCTGGCCTCCATTTCACTTTTAGGCTGTTGTAAGGCACCAGCTATGGCATTATATGTTTACTTAACTGTGGAAGCTAACATTGTCATTAAATGAAAAGTTAACTTATTCCTTAATTACTCAACAGTTATTAGAATTTGGAGCAGGATCTCTTTGGAGCATGATCACAGTGTAAAACTATATTGTGTTACTTTGTTTCAGGTCTTGATTTACATCAAGACCCTTAGTAAAAAGGCCACAATATCCTCTCATCACCTCTCATTCTACCAGTATTGGAGTGTGAACTTGGCTTGGGAAACTTTCAATCTCAAATGCTTAACAACCCAGATCCAAAGTAAGATAACACGATAACTATTTCCTGAGAATTCTGGAAATGTCTGATTTTGCGTATCATCCTTTTCCTTCCCTCTCCACTGAGGCAGGAAAAAAAATATCAGAATAATCTTTAAATCCATGAAAGAGGTAGTATGTTCATTAGAAAAATGTAAAAATGACATCCTCATAATAATAGAAATAAAAACAATAATTACCAACATTAACACATCCATTAATGAATATCATTCCTGCTACCACCACTGGTACCATTTAATGAACCCCTACTCTATAGGAGCTATAAACTCATTCCCTTATCAAGCCCTGTAAGGGAGGCATTATTATACTCATTATACGTTGGAAATGAAGTCAAGGCTTGGAGAGATTAAATAACTTGTCTATGATCACATAGCTTGTAAGTGACTGAACCAAAATATGAATGTAGATCTGTCTGGTTTTAAAAATCTATGTTTTAGCCACTATACCAAGATGACTCTCATTAGCTATCAACTTGTCCAAAGATTGCATCTGCCAGGCTTTATATGCACAAGTAAAATGAAATGGAACAAATTTTCTAGTAAATTGGAAAGCTGATTTCAACCTAGATCCTGATTTCCCTTATTAGTTTTATTTTTCCTTTTCTGCTTGTGCAGATGTTGGCAATGTCTCTGCATATAACCAGCCAAATTGACCAGCAAGCCCCTTCAGTGGACTGCATGCGTCACTCGGGCCAGCCGTTACTGCTAGAGTGGTTCTCCGTAGCCAAGTAGCTCTGAGAATTATGAGCTGCCACAGAAAACTGGGAGAACCATTCCAATCTGACTGAGATCTACTCACCTTTTGCTTTTCAGACCTGCTCCTCATCCTAGTGTGTTTTTTTAGTGTCAAATTCTAAAGATAAAGAAATTTTATACTTAGCTTACTCTTTTCAAACTGTAATAGCAATTGTTGACTCACTGTATTGACTCACCTGGCCTAGCCTCTGGGATGAGGCCAAATTTAGAAAGTGACCTTGGCAGTAGACCTAGATTACCCTGAGCCTTTCCATGTGTAGAACGACATTCACCTTTTTTTATCCAGGGTTCCTGATTTCTGAGGTTTCTTTCCAAGAAGCAAGTAGATGAGTAGACCAAGTTAAGGCCGTGTAGATAGCAAAGATGTTGCTTATTACCTAAAACTAATTTAATCAGCAGAAGAAGTAATAAAAGGTCCCTATCTTTCTCTTTTTGAAAATGCAGGTTCCCATGTTGTATTCTTCCCCTCATTGTATCCTTCTTATTCTACATTGCCAACTCCTCCCCAGACTCTTCTCTGGATTTTCCTCCAGGAGGAGCTCATTAGGAATTACTCTTTGCTACATTTCATGTAATTTTTCTCTTTTTAATCTATTGCCATAAGGTGAAGTTTCAATTATCAGGGCAACTGTGAGTGGAATGAGTATGGTGATGTTTAATCTGAGCTCTTAGCTTATTTGGTCTTATTTCTGCTATGTTATTAGCTTTTTTCACTCTTATGGTTAAAAGAATGCAAATCATTCCACTACCCTGCGTTTTTCTATTCTTGTTTGCCTCTATTTCTTCTCAAGATCTAGGGTGAATGCACTCTGTCAAATTTACAAATTTAATTCCTTTTCTTTCCATTAGCACACTCTGATTCCTTTGTCTTCATTCTATGTTAGATTCTCCCTTGGATCAATATTTTCCACTCAAGAGAAACTGGTTTCAAAGCTCAGTTTCTCAGTTCAGAAAAGAAGTTTAATTATCATTGACAAGCTCTTTCCTCTATGCAACATCTGTTATGTAACTGGAGGAGATTCAGCCCATGAATTTAGACTGATCAAAATGGATGGCTTATCTATGTAATCTCTTCTTGTTTTCAGAAATTATGGAACACCAAAATGTTTCTGGGTAGCTGGGTGGAAAGAATACCTAAAATCTCTGCTTAATGATGGGGAGAGTGTTTTAGTTCTCTATTAGCTACCATAATTTAGAAACCAGCCAGTGAAAATTAAGGTGTAGCTGGATGAATCAGAACTAAATCTGAATTCATTAATAGGTGTAGAGAAAGGACACTGTTGATAAGTTTAACTTCTGAGAAAAATAATTAGGCAAAAAAATTATATGTGGCATGTGATGGATCTCAGAGACCTATTTAGAATCATAGAATTAAGGAGCACTATGGCCAGAAAACTGCTTAGAGAGCATCTATTTCAACTCTTTATTTTGATGATTAGAAAACTGAAGTTTAGAAAGGTGAAATGAGTTTTCCAAGACTGTCTAACTACTTAGTGTCAGAGCTGAGACTGGTGTTTCCTGGGTATATATGCAATTATTACAAAAATTACAAAGGACTGGATCATAAATATGTTTCCATTTGAAGCTACCCTGATGTTTACTTCAGTTCAATTTAATCAAGTCCATTTAAGTACTACTCTCATGGCTTTCAAAGATTTTGGAAATTTCCAAGCAAATTGAAGTCCCTGGAGCTAAATAGCCAAAACTGCAGACAGTCTAGACTAAGATCTTTTCCATAGAACTTGATATCTTAGAAGGCAAAAATAACTCTCTTTGGTCTTCACTGTTAGACAATAGGCCTAGAATACAGAATATTTTATGGATTCATGGAAATATGTATTAGGTTGGTCTCCCCCAAAAGCAGATTCTGAGACAAGGATTTGAGTGAAAATAGCTTCTTTGAGAGATGATCACAGGAAGCACTAGTTGGGCAACGGAGATGTGAGCCAAGAAAGTGTATCTTATCACTGCAGGCAAGTGGGGCTCAATGCCTGATGCACACCTCTGAGATGCTGTGTAGAATAGTCCTCAGAGTTGTTCTGGGGCAAGGAAGCTAGAATATTTATTCACCAACTACCAACTCCCATATGTCATTGATTAAGAGTTTCTCCATTCATTGAGAGTAGACATTTTGGATCTGCCCTGGGAAAGAGCTGCACTACAGTTCCTATGGCCATAGAAAGCTCTCAATAACAGAATTGTGAATAATTGCAGTAAGAAACCGTTGGCATGCATTGGAATGATGAATGTTGAGGGAATATGGATGGGATATGAAAATTGTTTGCTATAAAGGGGAAATGAACAGAGGAGGGAATGGGGGATGAAGCAGATAAGCTAAAATGGATCAGCCAAATGCAGATTGAATCTCATGATATTTCCCTCAAGTTATGAGTCTGTGCTTAATGGGTTTTAGTGTACAGAACTAGCTTATTTTACAGATTGAGATTTTGTGGATTTCTATGGAATTTTTTGAGGGTGTCCCCCAAACATTCATAGCAAACTTTTGGTAAGAACCTGATGCAGAGCTTCTTCCTTTTTTTTTTTTTTTTTAGTTCCTTTTTATTGCTGAATAATATTCCACAACTTGTTTATCCATTCACATATTGATGAATACTTGAATTGTTTCTCGTTTGGAGACTATTATAAAGCTGCTATGAGTATTAATGTAAAAGTCTCTTTGTGTGTTTATGTTTTCTTTCTCTTAGGTAAATAACTAGGAGCTTCTTGTTTTAGAAACATCTCAGGTTTAGGTAGTGAAGGGTCATGAGAGGTGTGGTTGGGAGCAGAGAGAGGAATATCTAGAGAGTGACAACTGAAGATTGCTGAGTATCTTAGTAATGTCAGATTATACATACTTGAGTTAAGATTAAAAATAAAATGTTAAAAGCCTGTAAAACTGAATAAAAATTAATATTTTGAGAAATAATTTGGCATGGTTAATATCTCAAAATCTTATTTTTGCTATCAATATGAGGATTTGAAGGAATCAAGAATTCAGAGAGATAGGTTGAGAAATGGTGGCTACATAAATCTAAACGTTCCAATACATTCTGTAAAAGCTCTGCATCAACAAAGGTAAAATGTGAACCCACAGAAATTCCATTCTTCAGAAGACTATAAGTCAGAGTAAAATACACAATTCAATTTACCTGTAAGTAGAAAAATAAAAACCAATTTCCATTTTTAGTTTTTAGAGAAACCTCCAGACTGTTTTCCACAGTGGCTGCACCAATTTACATTCCCAGCAACAGTGTACAAGTGTTCTGGTCTCTTCACATCCTTGCCAACATTTGTTATTTGTGTTTTTTTGGATGATAGCATATGACCCAGCAATTTCACTCCTGGGTCTATATCCAAAAAAAGAAAAAACACTAATTCAAAAAGATATATTCACCCCAATGTTCATAGCAGCATTATTTACAATTGCCAAGGTATGGAAGCAACCTAAATATCCATCAACAGATAAATGGTAAAGAAGGTGTGGTATATACAGTGGAATACTACTCAGCCATAAAAAATGAAATTTTGCCATTTGCAGCAACATGGATGGACTTGGAGGGAATTATGCTAAGTGAAACAAGTTGGACAGAGGAAAAAAATACTGTATGATATCACTTATATGTGGAATCTAAAAAATACAACAAACTAGTGAATAAAACAGAAAAGAAGCAGAGTCACAGATAAAGAGAAGAAACTAGTGGTCACCAGTGGGGGGGGGAGGGGCAATATAGGGGTAGAAGATAAAAAAGGGTTACTATAGGATTATTAAAAATCATGTATGTGAAACTTTTGAAAATTGTAAAGCATTATAGAATGTAAAGAATCTTTCAGTCAGTAAACAAACAAACAAACAACTAATTTCTAGTGGAGCTATTTGTCAACTCCCCAACCAAGATTTCCAGCAAGCAAAGTATGGAAAAACTCTGTGGAAGAGGGAATAGGGCAAGGGAAAAGAACTCTTTGGAAGTTGTGTAATAAGAGGAAAAAGAAACAAGGTGAGAAAATTTAGAATTTTGTAAGATAAATACAAATATAAAATATCATAGGACATCTTTCTCCACTTCGCACCCACACTAAAAAACCATTTGCTTTGCTACACTGACAGAAGAGGGTGATGTAGAACTAGAAATCTTGTAAATCTCCCAAATTTTCATCCCTAGTTACTAAATGCAGAGATGCAAGCAGTCTTCATTTATGCTAAGAAGAAAACAGAGAATTAAAATCAAACATTTCACCTGATAACAATTGTCTCTAAAAGCCAACCACAAACAAGAAAACTGCCATATAACTCTGTAAAGTAAACCTTCTCAAATAAATATTTGGCAATATGAAAAAATTATCTTGAATCACTTTTCTAAGAGCAGAAATAGAAAGAAGGAAGGAATAAATAAAATGTGTATTAATTTCTTCCATTCAGGAAAGAAATATAAGAAAAACAGACTAAATTACAAGTTGCTCAATGATGAATAAATTAAAGAAAACAATAAATGTCGATGAAGAGGACAATAATCAAAACAATTAAAATGAGATAAAAAAAGAAATAAAAAGTGCCAGGAAGAAAGTAATTATAATGGAAAACAGAGAATATCCAATACATGAATAATTAAAGTCCCCAAAGGAGAAAAACAAAACAATGGAACAGAACTAATATTTAGAATAATAATCTAAGGTAGTTTTCCAGAAACAAAAGAAAACTTTGAAATCTATGCATTGAAAGGGCTCACTGAGTACCTAAGAAAATTGACATAGCATGATCAAATCTAAGGCCTATCCTACTAAGACTCTTGGACCTTCAAGTCCAAATACTTCCCAGTGTTTTCAGTCAAAAAGATCTAATGAGTTATAAGGGCAAGAGACTTAGACAAAAACAATGATTAAGGAGCATTTTCAAAAAACTCAAGAATTATGATCTAAGGATTTTATATCTTGCCAAGATGTCCTTCAAATATCAAGACTACAAAACCTCTTTTTTAAACATGTAAGAACTCAAGAGGTTATGAGAAAATACACAGCAAATACTATATACATAGAATTTATAACATGAAATTAAAAGGACAGAATTGAGACCAAATATATCAGCCATATCAATAAATATGAATGGGCTAAATTCAATTATTAAAAGAAAAATTAATTACAATTTGACTCACAAAGCAAGGTCCAACTATATACTTTATAAAAGAGGCAGATCTAAACCAGTGATTCAGAAATGCTGAAAATACAGGGATGAGCAAAGCAGGAGAAAGGAAACAATGAAAAAGCAGCAGTTAAAATACTGATATCCTGCCAAAAATGCATGACCTCAATGTAATCACAAGGAAACATCAAACAAACTCAAATTGAGAAAGATTTTTATGAAATAATTGTTCTTTATTTTTCAAAATTTTCAAAATACGTCAGGGGAATGGAAAGCAAAGACAGACAGGAATTGTCCAGATTAAAGTAGACTAAGGAGACTTGATAACTAAATGGAATGTGTGATCCTGAATTGAACCCTGTTATCTGTCTCTGTCTCTCTCTCTCTCTATATATATAGCTTACATAGGTCATTATTGTAGTAATTGGCAAAATATTGATAAAACAAAAATTAAATATTATTATATCATCACTAATTTCCTAATATTGATATGTTAGTGTGATTACATAAATGAATGTGCTTACTCTTAGGAAATGCATATTGACATATTTAGGGTTAAAAAGGCATTGTATCTGCAGCTTACGGCCAAATGGCTCTGCAAAATTACAATAGTATGTGTCTGTGTGTGTAGGTAAGATGTCCAGGGGTTCTTTGTCCTATTGTTACAACGTTCTGTAAGTCTGAAATTATTCAAAACTTTAAAATTACAAAAAAAATATATTCAGGGGAGAGATACAGATTAAGTTAGGCATCTGTATCCACTAGAAGAATTTGAGTGTATTTTCTGCAGGCTTTGCTGGGTCATAAACTTTATTGTTTCTGGAGGAATAGTATTTCAAGGACTTGCTCTGCTCTGGTTATTGGGATGTGACTGGCTGCAAGTATCACCAAGTTAAAGTAGTGTTATTCTTAGAGAGAAATGCACCTTCAAATTTCATCTAAGTGACTTTGCCTTTCCTGGAAAGAATCTTGGATAAAGTGAAATTGGGAGTAAAATTTCAGAGGGCAAGGGCTTCTTTGGACATAGATGTTTTGAAGGGTTTTCTGAGAGACGGATATTTTGATTCCCATATGCTAAATAAAAGCTTCCCAAAAAGAAAAAAGAAAAACAAACAAACAAACAAAACTGAGCCATCCTGCGGTTTTCAAATAAAAACGGACATTTCTACTGCATCATAGAACTCAACCTTAATGGTAAATTAAACAAAAGCAGAGATAATAGCTCTTGGAAGTAATAGTTTGTAAAGCAATGGTTCTCATGCAGCTTGCTCACTTTGTTAGCTAAGGATGCTTTTTTTCCCCATTGATTTTGGAAAGAATCAAAGCATTATATGATAGATGCAAATATGTTTATAAGCTTCTAGATCCAACATGAGATTAAGTTCAAACTGTTTAAACAGAACTAATTCACCCATTTAATTGTGGGGGGAAAAAAGAATGTAAAAAATGTAGACATCTCATTTTATGGCCTTTTGTTTTATTTTTCTTGAGCCTATAATTATCATCACATTTAAAATATTTAGTACTTTTTAAATATTTTTGGAAAGATTTAAAGATACAGAATAGTACAGAAGCCAACTTAACAGTTAGTTAGATTTTCATTATTCTACCACCCAAACCAATTAATATTAAACTTTTATTTTTGCTTCAGAGGTGTTCCTAATAAATGAAACAATATTAAAAATTTGATTGCATTTATTCCTTTGTAATCCCATTTCCCACACTTCTCTCACAAATACTACACTGAATTTTGTATGTATTTTTCAAGTTCATGTTTACTACATATGTTTATCCATGAATAATATATATTTTTGATAGCCTCATCCACCAGAGGGCAGACAGCAGAAGCAAGAAGAACTACAATCCTTCAGCCTGTGGAACAAAAACCACATTCACAGAAAGATAGACAAGATGAAAATGCAGAGGGCGATGTACCAGATGAAGGAACAAGATAAAACCCCAGGAAAACAACTACATGAAGTGGAGATAGGCAACCTTCCAGAAAAAGAATTCAGAATAATGATAGTGAAGATGATCCAGGACCTCGGAATAAGAATGGAGGCAAAGATCAAGAAGATGCAAGAAATGTTTCACAAAGACCTAGAAGAATTAAAGAACAAACAAAGAGAGATGAACAATACAATAACTGAAATGAAAACTACACTAGAAGGAATCAGTAGCAGAAAAACTGAGGCAGAAGAACGGATAAGTGACCTGGAAGACAGAATGGTGGAATTCACTGCCATGGGACAGAATAAAGAAAAAAGAATGAAAAGAAATGAAGACAGTCTAAGAGACCACTGGGACAACATTAAATGCAACAACATTCGAATTATAGGGGGTCCCAGAAGGAGAAGACAGAGAGAAAGGACCCAAGAAAATATTTGAAGAGATGACAGTCAAAAACTTCCCTAACATGGGAAAGGAAATAGCCACCCAAGTCCAGGAAGCACAGCGAGTCCCATATAGGACAAACCCAAGGAGAAACATGCCGAGACACATAGTAATCAAACTGACAAAAATTAAAGACAAAGAAAAAATTATTGAAAGCAACAAGGAAACAATGACAAATAACATACAAGGGAATTCCCATAAGGTCAACAGCTGATTTCTCAGCAGAAACTCTACAAGCCAGAAGGGAGTGGCATGATATGTTTAAAGTGATGAAAGGGAAGAAACTAAAACCAAGATTACACTACCTGGCAAGGATCTCATTCAGGTTCG
Organism: Balaenoptera acutorostrata; assembly: GCF_949987535.1. Lineage (NCBI taxonomy): Eukaryota > Metazoa > Chordata > Mammalia > Artiodactyla > Balaenopteridae > Balaenoptera > Balaenoptera acutorostrata. The sequence goes on along the minus strand of NC_080065.1, from coordinate 53,942,446 downwards.
AGGGAGAAACTAAAACCTTTATAGACAAGCAAAAGTTAAGAGAATTCAGCACCACCAAACTAACTTTACAACAAGTGTTAAAGGCACTTCTCTAGGCAGGAAACACAAGAGAAGAAAAAGACCTATAATAACAAACCCAAACAATTAAGAAAATGGTAATAGGAACATACATATTGATAATTACCTTAAATGTAAATGGATTAAATGCTCCTACCAAAAGACATAGACTGGCTGAATGGATACAAAAACAAGACCCATATATATGCTGTCTACAAGAGACCCACTTCAGACCTAGAGACACATACAGACTGAAAGTAAGGGGATGGAAAAAGATATTCCATGCAAATGGAAATCAAAGAAAGCTGGAGTAGCAATACTCATATCAGATAAAATAGACTTTAAAATAAAGAATGTTACAAGAGACAAGGAAGGACACTACATAATGATCAAGGGATCAATCCAAGAAGAAGATATAACAATTATAAATATATATGCACCCAACATAGAAGAACCTCAATACATAAGGCAACTGCTAACAGCTATAAAAGAGGAAATCGACAGTAACACAATAATAGTGGGGGACTTCAACACCTCACTTACACCAATGGACAGATCATCCAAACAGAAAATTAATAAGGAAACACAAGCTTTAAATGACAGAATAGACCAGATAGATTTAATTGATATTTATAGGACATTCCATCCAAAAACAGCAGATTACACTTTCTTCTCAAGTGCACATGGAACATTCTCCAGGACAGATCACATCTTGGGTCACAAATCAAGCCTCAGTCAATTTAAGAAAACTGAACTCATATCAAGGAACTTTTCTGACCACAACGTTATGAGACTAGAAATCAATTACAGGGAAAATAATGTAAAAAACACAATCACATGGAGACCAAACAATACGTTACTAAATAACCAAGGGATCACTGAAGAAATCAAAGAGGAAATCAAAAAATACCTAGAGACAAATTACAATGAAAACACGATGATCCAAAACCTATGGGATGCAGCAAAAGCAGTTCTAAGAGGGAAGTTTATAGCAATACAAGTCTACCTCAAGAAACAAGAAAAATCTCAAATATACAATCTAACTTTAACCTAAAGGAACTAGAGAGAGAAGAAAAAACAAAACCCAAAGTTAGCAGAAGGAAAGAAATCATAAAGATCAGAGCAGAAATAAATGAAATAGAAACAAGGAAAACAAGAGCAAATATCAATAAAACTAAAAGCTGGTTCTTTGAGAAGATATAATTGATAAACCATTAGCCAGACTCATCAAGAAAAGAGGGAGACGACTCAAATCAATAATATTAGAAATGAAAAAGGAGAAGTTACAACAGACACCACAGAAATACAAAGCATCCTAAGAGACTACTACAAGCAACTCTATGCCAATAAAATGGACAACTTGGAAGAAATGGACAAATTCTTAGAAAAGTATAACCTTCCAAGACTGAACCAGGAAGAAATAGAAAATATGAACAGACCAATCACAAGTAATGAAATTGAAACTGTGATTAAAAATCTTCCAAAAAACAAAAGTCCAGGACCAGATGGCTTCACAGGTGAATTCTATCAAACATTTAGAGAAGAACTAACACCCATCCTTCTCAAATTCTTCCAAAACATTGCAGAGGAAGGAACACTCCCAAACTCATTCTATGAGCCCACCATCACCTTGATACCAAAACCAGACAAAGATACTACAAAAAAAGAAAATTACAGACCAATATCACTGATGAATATAGATGCAAGAAGCCCCAACAAAATACCAGCAAACAGAATCCAACAACACATTAAAAGGATTATATACCATGATCAAGTGGGATTTATCCCAGGGATGCAAGGATTCTTCAATATACACAAATCAATGAATGTGATACACCATATTAACAAATTGAAGAATAAATCCATATGATCATCTCAAGAGATGCACAAAAAGCTTTTCACAAAATTCAACACCCATTTATGAGAAAAACTCTCCAGAAAGTTAGCATAGAGGAAACCTACCTCAACATAATAAAGGTTATATACAACAAACCCACAGCAAACATCATTCTCAATGGTGAAAAACCGAAAGTATTTCCTCTAAGATCAGGAACACGACAAGGATGTCCACTCTCGCCACTATTATTCAACATAGTTTTGAAAGTCCTAGCCATGGCAATCAGAGAAGAAAAAGAAATAAAAGGATTACACATTGGAAAAGAAGCAAAACAGTCACTCTTTGCAGATGACATGATACTATACATAGAGAGTCCTAAAGATGCCACCAGAAAACTACTAGAGCTAATCAATGAATTTGGTGAAGTTGCAGGACACAAAATTAATGCACAGAAATCTCTTGCATTCCTATACACTAACGATGAAAAATGTGAAAGAGAAATTAAGGAAATACTCCCATTTACCATTGAAACAAAAAGAATAAAATTCCTAGGAATAAGCATACCTAGGGAGACAAAAGACCTGTATGCAGAAAACTATAAGACACTGATGAAAGAAATTAAAGATGATACAAACAGATGGAGAGATATACCATGTTCTTGGATTGGAAGAATCAATATTGTGAAAATGACTATACTACCCAAAGCAATCTACAGATTCAATGCAATCCCTATCAAATTACCAATGGCTTTTTTTACAGAGCTAGAACAAAAAATCTTAAAATTTGTATGGAGACACAAAAGGCCCCGAATAGCCGAAGCAGTCTTGAAGGAAAAAAACGGAGCTGTAGGAATCAGACTCCCTAACTTCAGACTATACTACAAAGCTACAGTCATCTAGACAATATGGTACTGGCAAAAAAGCAGAAATATAGACCAATGGAGCAGGATAGAAAGCCCAGAGATAAACTCACACACCTATGGTCAACTAATCTATGACAAAGGAGGCAAGGATATACAATGGAGAAAAGACAGTCTCTTCAATAAGTGGTGCTGGGAAAACTGGACAGCTACATGTAAAAGAATGAAATTAGAACACTCCCTAACACCACACACAAAAATAAACTCAAAATGGATTAGAGACGTAAATGTAAGACTGAACACTATAAAACTCTTGAGGAAAACATAGGAAGAACACTCTTTGACATAAATCACAGCAAGATCTTTTTTGATCCACCTCCTAGAGTAATGGAAATAAAAACAAAAATAAACAAATGGGACCTAATGAAACTTAAAAGCTTTTGCAAAGCAAAGGAAACTACAAACACGATGAAAAGACAACCCTCAGAATGGGTGAAAATATTTGCAAATGAATCAATGGACAAAGGATTAATCTCCAAAATATATAAACAGCTCATCCAGCTCAATATTAAAAAAACAAACAACCCAATCAAAAAATGGGAAGAAGACTTAAATAGATATTTCTCTAAAGACATACAGATGGCCAAGAAGCACATGAAAACCTGCTCAGCATAACTAATTTGAGAAATGAGAATCAAAACTATAATGAGGTATCACCTCACACCAGTTAGAAGGGCATCATCAGAAAATGTACAAACAAGAAATGCTGGAGAGGGTGTGGAGAAAAGGGAACCCTCTTGCACTGTTGGTAGGAATGTAAATTGATACAGCCACTATGGAGAACAGTATGGAGGTCCCTTAAAAAACTAAATATAGAATTACCATATGACACAGCAATCCCACTACTGGACATATACCCAGAGAAAACCATAATTCAAAAAGGCACATGCACCCCAATGTTCATTGCAGCACTATTTATAATAGCCAGGTCATGGAAGCAACCTAAATGCCCATTGACAGGTGAATGGATAAAGAAGTGGTACATATATACAATGGAATATTACTCAGCCATAAAAAGGAACGAAATTGGTTCATTTGTAGAGACGTGGATGGATCTAGAGACTGTCATACAGAGTGAAGTAAGTCAGAAAAACAAATATCATATATTAATGCATATATGTGGAACCTAGAAAAATGTTACAGATGAACCGGTTTGCAGGGCAGAAATAGAGACACAGATGTAGAGAACAAGTGTATGGACACCAAGGGGGGAAAGTGGTGGGGTGAGGGTGGTGGTGTGATGAATTGGGAGATTGGGATTGACATGTATACACTAATATGTATAAAATGGATGACTAATAAGAACCTGCTGTATAAAAAATAAAATAAAATTCAAAAAAAATTATAAAATAATAATATATATTTTTGGTATGTGGGTGTTCAATATTTCATAATTATATTGTGTTAGTTATATTTTTTCATTAAATATTTGTTAGAGATCTGTTCAGTGGCTATATTTATATCTGGTTATTTCATTCCAACTGACAAAGTGTTGTAGTGTACCCCATTTTATTTTTTGCTGTTATAATTAATGTTGTAATTAGCAATATTGTACATGCCTCTGGGAGTGCATGTATACCTATCTGCAATGTATACCTAAAAGTAGACTTGGCATATTTGCTAAATATTGTTGCTCTTCAAAGCAGCTATGCAAATATATACTCACTATCTGTGATTTATGAGTCCCTGTTTCCTTAGAAACTTGCCAATATTTGTCATGTCAAACTTTACACTTTATATCCAATCTGATGGATATGGCATGGTATCTCACTACTGTTTTAATTTTGCATTTCCTTGATCATTTAAGAAGTTGAGCATCTTTTCATATGTCAATCATTTAGCTTTCCTAATCTGTGCATTGCCTGTTCATATTCTTTGCCTATTTTCCAGGGTGTTAAGGGGTTTGTTGTTGTTTTTTTTTTCTTTTTCTTACTGACTTACAGGATTTCTTTCACATTTAGGATATTAAACATTTTTTAATTTTATATACATAAAAATATATCATACTAAATATATTCTTTCCATAAAGTTAAAAAGTTTTGACTTTTGTCACATTTTATGCAAATTTCAACATCAGTTTATTTATGTCTAGGTTTGCTGAGATTTTTAAATTGTATTGCACTGAATTTATAACTTAACTTGGATAATTTTTTTAGTTGAAGTATAGTTGATTTACAATGTTTTATTAATTTCTGGTGATTAAGAAAAGTGATTCAGTTATATATATATATACATTTTTTTTTCATATTATTTGCCATTATGGTTTATTACAGGATGTTGAATATAGCTCCTTGTGCTATACAGAAGGACTTTGTTATTTATCTATTTTGTATACAGTATTATTAGTTTGTATCTGCTAATCTCAAACTCCTAATTCATCCCTCCTCCACCCCCTTTCCCTTTTGGTAACTGTAAGTTTGTTTTCTATGTCTGTGAGTCTGTTTCTGTTTCATAAGTTCATTTGTGTCATATTTTAGATTTCACATGTAAGTGATATCATATGGTATTTGTCTTTCTCTTTCTGACTTACTTCACTTAGTATGATAATCTCTAGGTCCATCCATGTTTTTGCACATGACATTATTTCATTCTTTTTTATGGCTGAGTAGTATTCGTGTATATATTCCACATCTTCTTTATCCATTCATCTGTCAATGGACATTTAGGTTGTTTCCATGTCTTGGCTATTGTAAACAGTGCTGCTATGAACACTGGGGTGCATGTATCTTTTCAAATTAGAGTTTCTCTGGATGTATGCCCAGGAGTGGGATTGCTGGATCATACGGCAACTCTAGTTTTAGTTTTTAAAGGAACCTCCAAACTGTTTTCCATACTGGCTGCACCAATTTACATTCCTACCAACAGTGTAGGAGGGTTCCCTTTTCTCCACACCCTCTCCAGCATTTGTTATTTGTAGCCTTTTTAATAATGGCCATTCTAACCAGAATTTTGATAATATTGGTATCTTTAATATTATGACTTTCCATCTAACATCATGTAAATATCTGTATCTTCATTCATTTAGGTCATTTTTCATGTTTTTCCATAATATAACTCTGAATTTGCTTTTTCATATTATTTGTTAAAGTTATTCATGAGCACATTATATTTATTGTTACTGTGAGTATATTCTATTACATTTCTTAGTTGTTGGTATATATGAATACTCTTATTTTTTATGCATCAATGAAAATCCATAACTCTTTGGAACTGTCTCAGTACTAATGGTTTATAGATGCTTTTTACTTTCTATGTAGATGATATTTATTTGCAAATGTTGCTTTTGCCTTTAACTTTTCAATTACTATGCCTCCTATTTCTTTTTATCTTTTTGTACTGCTTAGGGCCATTAGTATAATATTGACTTTATTGAGAATGTTCCTGAAGTTTCACCAGTAGGAACGGTTATTGGTTATTGCTATAAATTATGGCTAATTTTTCAGCTAAAGAAGTGCTTTCTATGATTGCAGTCTGAATATATTGTTTTATAACAAACATGTGTTGGATTTTATCATGAGATTTTTTTCTTTTTTGTGGATTGATTGAGATCATATGCTGTTTTTCTTCCCAAGGGTGTGTGTATGACTGAGGCTGGCCCACTGGGCTAAAGGAAAAGACTTTAGCCCATATTTGAGGAAGTATTTTGTTTTGTTTTGTTTTTATTTCATTTTATTTTATTTTGCTGTTGGGTATGAAAAAGGAAGTATTTGCCCCAGGTTCTACAGGAAGCAATTCTGAGGAATTGCTAATAAAAAAAGGAACCAAAAGCAGACCCAAAGTAGAAAAGTCCCTTAAGGTCCTGGATCTAAAGCCCACCCTACCTCCATCCTCTTGTTAGCAGAACAGAACAGGTAAGTATCCTTAACTTTTAAACTAGTTTTAGTTCTAGTTGTCTATCACTTGTAGCCTAAAGCTAAAGGGTGGTAGACCTCAATACCACTGCTGGTAACATTTGAAAAACAGATATAAGTCCACCAGCTGACAAGGAACAAGAATATCTATGAAGTACAATTGTGAAATTCCACAGAGATAAGGTCACACTTAAAAAACTTGTGAAAATGGTTATCTTTTCTTTTTCAAGATATTTTCTCATACTCAATACATATTTAAGTAGAAGAGTTACTGGCCCAAGTGATGGAGGAAGGAGATTAGTAGATTCCCCTGAGCTTGGTTAAGGCAGAGACTCTGGAATAACTATCAGCTGTGATGTTGGTTAAACAAAGTACTTAACTTCTCTCAGCCTCAGTTTCCTTGTCTCTAAGATAAAATAGTGTGTGGAAAGCACTTGGCAGTGCCTGATATGTAATAAGCAGCAATAAATGTTAGTGATTTTTGTTATTACTGAGAGGAAAAGAATTTTCCTTATTCAGAGGTTTGAAATATAATGTACTTTTGTCATAGCTATTGACTGATTTTCCTTCAAAACGATGAGTTCCAGTTAGCACTGAAACTTTCCCAAATGTTGGAAAATCCTTGATAACTCTTTAATGTAAGTACAAAATGAAAGTATCAGTTTGAGGCTAAGGGTGCAAGGAGATACAGTAGTTATCTTTAAAGGCAAAGCAGAAAATTTGAGAGCTATTTGACACTGTCCCTGGCTGTGACAAGTTAGCTAACAACCAAATGATGGTGAAAGAGAAATAAAATGATGCCTGATGTCTGGTCACTTCAGTTCAGTTAAAAACCGTAGCTCAGTGATTATGCTGTGTTCAAGATCCCAGTGAAGTATGAAATGCTGCTGCCTTGGGAGGAAAGCATTATTGCTAAAATACAGATCACAGTTGAAAACTGTCAAGTGGCTTGGGTCAAGGGGTAGTGAAGAGGTGAATCGATGTAGAGAATAGCCATATGGACAGCTAAAATTATAATTATGACTTGGTTCTTGGAAATACATTTACCAGTAACATTTCCAGATGGATGGAAATATATTCCTGAGAAAAAGTCTCAAAGGAAGTAGATTTAGCTCTGGGAAGAGAAAGAAGATGAAAGGGTGATTTTGAATCTGGAAGTTGCAATGTGGTAGATGTAACTTCTAGAGTGTCAGAGGTGAACTGACAAAAGGGATTGACCTTAGATGGAAACTTGAGAGCCAGCAGGGCAGAGAGATTAAGAGTATAGCCTCTAGACATGCTTCTTGGGCCTCAAGTATTGTTCCACTGCTTATTAGATGTGTGACCTTGGTCAGTTACTTAATGCTTCAGTTTTCTCTTCTTTAAAATGGGTATAAAAATATTACCTACCTCATAAAGATGTTGAAAGTAGAAAAATAATTCATGTAAAACACTTAGTGCTTGGTGTGTGGTATTTACTCTGTGTTAGTTATTATTATTGTTATTAGAAACAAACAGGACTGTAGTTCCTGATTGTTTTGGCTATTTATTTGTGCAGAGGTGGTGGCTAGGCCAGATGTTTCAAATCATTCAAACTGAGTCTGATTTCTAGGAAACCAGCTTCTCTGGAAATGGAGCAGAGTAAGAGAAGCTCATGGGGGACAGTGGCTGTGTTACAGGGCCTGGGCATGGAGTCTCAGACCTTGTTCTAGATACGACTGAGTGTATTTTGCTGTCTTGGGCACCAACCCCCTGGCAGGGAGAAGTAGATTGATCTGAGGGGCAGAGCCTAAAATGAAGATGTGTGGACAATCAAAATCATGCCTTTGATTTGAAAACTACTTTGGACTTCTGACAGAGAGAGAGAGAGAGAGACAGCTAGAGAGAGAGAGAGAGAGAGAGAGAGAGAGAGAGAGAGAGAGAGAGAGAGAGAGAGAGAGATCTTGCGGATTCCAAATAGAAATTATATTACTTTGGTGTGCCTTCCTATTTTAGCAACTGTTCACTGTGGCAAGACCAGAATCTTATTCAGCACATAGAGAACAGCCATCTTACTGTCCTTACCACAATTAGAAAGTTGAAGAGTTTTGTTTGCTTACATGCATATTTCTTTTTTAGACAACTAAGAAAAGATAAATAATTTGTGAAGTTGTTTGGACATTTAGTTTGTATCTCTTAGACCTGAGGGGTCAAGGAAGGCCTCCAGAAAGAAGTGATGCTCCAACTGAAAACTAAAGGCTGAGTAAGCCAGCCAGGGGAGAAGATGAGGCAGAACCTGGCAAGCAGGGGAAAGAGGAAAGTATTCTTGACCACAAACATCCTATGCCCATACTATCCCCCACATATTACCATCATTTGTTTCATGTTGCATTTTTCCCAGAGACACTGCCTCCTTAGTCAGTCTCCCTCGGAACGCTTGCAGCCCTCTAACTTTTGAAAAATGAACACCACTAATTGCCCAGGATGTCTCCAGGGACGCCAAAAGCCTGGATGGAGGGCGCCTTCTCCTGTGCTCCCAAAGCTCCCTGCTCTGAGATGTACAATGGCATTGATTGCAGTGTTGCAAAGGTCGTCTCACTCCCATCACTAAGCACTGAACCACTCGATGGCAAGAACAACATCTTACTCACCTGTGTGTGCTCAACACCTGGTGTGGTCCCCAGTACTTAATGTGTGCTTCATAAATGTTTGATGAGAAAACACATCTCTGGGAATTACAGTTATGTGATCATTTCTGCATGCTCACCAGGAATGGAGACAACTCCCTTGAGTCACTCTCCTGCTTAAACTTCAATAGCCCTCCCACTGCCTTCAGGATAAAAGATCTTTAGCTTCATCCCCTAGCTTCTTTCACAAAAGCACCATGTTCATCACACTGTACTCAACACCATTTCCAGAATGTACCTTGTTCTTATCAATGAACACGCATTTCTTTTATCGTTCCCTTGCTCACATAGATGATTCATCCTTCAAAGTTCAGCATACATTTATGTGAAGCCCTCCATTTTACCTTTCTCTATGGCTTCCTTCCTTTCTCCAAATCTCTCCTCTACCAACTAATTTCTTCCTCTTTTTCTGGTAAAGCTTTCTGACTATCATTACTACAGAATTTTCATACTGAATGATTTTTCTTTATGTTTCTCTCCCTTACAAGGCCAAGAACACGTAGAAGGCAGAGAACATGATTTATTCATCTTTGCACCATAGCAGAGCCTGACATATTGCAATAGGCACATACCAAGTTCCAACTAACTTCCTCTTGGCTTCTCCTGTGAGTTTAGCTTCCAGAGGGCAGTGAGAAGAAGTCTGTGCAAGCTTCAACTCACTTAGGCTGACAGTCTCTCACCTTGCTCTTTGCCCTGATTCCTCCATGACCTTGGGACACTGGAAGGGGTAAAGGGTGGGGCTTCCTTAACCTTCAGGCATGTGGAGCTTAGAAGAGTGGAATTTAACACCATAGACTAACGTTGCATCATGGGAGACTGGAACCCTCAGATAACTGTTTCATCCTACCATCCTTTAGAGGACAATTCCAGAAAACAGTCCCAGCAGAACTGAGTTTCCATTGCCCACAGTGATGTCCTCCGTAATATGCCATTACATTCATTAGCTTTCCTTTACCTTTCCCTCTCTTTCCATTTTCTCACTTCTGTTCCTTGGTATCACCTCCCAAAGACATTACTTGCACCTAATTCTTTGTCTCAGATAGCTTAAAAGGGAATACATGTAATGTTTAAAAATATTTTTGGAATGAAAGAATAAATGATGGATAAACAAATGAGGCAATGAACGAAAAAATAAATAGTTATGTATTTGGCATGCTATGGTTTATTACACTTTGTATTCTGTTACTTTTTGCTGACTCCAACGGAGAGAACGGGTGCTGGAAACCTACGATCTATCTTGTGGCTTTGCTAGAGGAGCCGGGCTGCTGGTTGCTCCCCCTGTTTTCTCTGCCTCACATAGAGGCTGGTGTGTGTTTCTAAGTGAACTTCCTGAGGCTCACATTTCCTAAACTTGAAGCAGTTTCTTTCTGATAGGGATGTGAGAATTGAAGCCCCAGGATATGACCAAATTAGCCTTCGGCCAACAATAGCAGACCAAAGTTAGTATATTTTTCACAGCTTGATTAGCAGAGTTTGCATTTAAGAAGGGCAGGATTATTACATCTGACTTCCAGAAGAGCAGCTGGGACATTATCTTCCAGCCTGCTCACCACAGAGAATCTGCTCCAGTTGACAGCACGTTTCTTTTCTCCAACCCAGATCCGGCGTCCCCGCCTGAGTACTTTTCTAACGCCGGCGCCCTCACTCCCCAGCTGTCTCCATTTGCTGCCTGAGCTTCTTTTCTCTCTACTGTCCTCTTACTTCAGCTGGCATGACTCTGCTGTGGTCTTTAAAATTTGCCTGCAAACTTAGATTTTCTTAATTCTCTTTCCCTTCAATAGTGGTCAAAGGGCCCTTGAGTTTTTGTGAGAGTCAGGAAGGAATATTTATACAGCAGTAAAATGGGGTAGCTTTTTGTAAACTCCTATTTCCCATTGGCCTGTGGTCTGCTGGCCTCAGAATCATTTAGGGGGCTTGTTAAACATACAGATCCCTAGGACCAACCCCAGAACTACTCCATCAGAATCAGCAGTGTTTGGGGGCTTGGGTGGAGGGGGTGTCTGCATTTTTAGCAAGCTCTTCAAGTGATTTTTATATACACTCAGGTTCGAGAGTCACTTTAATTTGTTCCCTTCTAAAATCTTTCTATAATATTTTCTCCTCTTCTCTCAATGAGAAGATGAAAAGGACTCACTGAAATATCTATTCCTGTACAGCTTTTGAGCAAAGCCAGAACCAAAGCAGATTTTCTATGCAGCTTTTCTCATTAAATACAAGGTCAAGGAGGTAATTGCTCACTTACCTTCCATGGTAGGTGACCACAAAGACTTTGGTGTTTGTGGCACATTCTGTTGTAGCTGGTCAGTTATTTTTTCCTCTCTCGCAAGAGAAACCCATCTGACCCAAGTAGCAAGGGTGAAACTTCACACTCTATTTAGAGCCCACTTTAAGTAGGAGGGAGGGTTAACCTAGCTCAGCAATTCCTAACCTCGTTAACTCACGAGAATCACCTGGAGAGCTTAAAAAGTGTCAACGCCTGGGCCCTTCTCTCTAGAAATTCTGATTCAATTGGTTTGGGGTGGTACTTTTCTATTTTAAAAGCTACCTAGGTGCACTTCAAGCTAGAGAACTACTATGTAGTTACTAAGGGCTTGGGATTGAGTGTTGTTTGCACTGGAGGTAGGAGTTCCTTTGGTACAAAAGATGGGAAAGAATATGCCAGGTTGAGGGAACTGTAAGCAATGATGTGGAGGCATGGGCGTATGGAGAGGTCTAGAAGGCAAGCAGACTCAAATTTAATCAGGTTTCATCACCAGAAAACAATGTACGTGGAGATATCTGTATCTATCAACTACTCAGGTTCTGATGAAATGCCTTCACTAAGATGAAACTTTAGGTTTTAGTTTTCATGAAATGACATTTAGAAATATTCCTAAACTTATGCAAGATGGCAAGGAATATATAATTTGCTAAACTACTTGGTAATGAACCTTGCAATACATTTCTTCCTTTTGGGTGTCAAGAAAAAGTCTATTATCTCCTAATGCAAGTTCATGTTTCCTGTAATGAGACAAAGAAAATTACATGGTCCAAGATGTTTTACTTTAGACTTCAGCTACTAGTTTTAATACTCAGTGTTAATTTTAGGTAATTTGAATTTTAGTTCATTCTAGTGCTCACACTAGGCTCCAGATAAAATTTTCTCTCTCCACTCTTTGTATTATTTTCAACATTTCTTTTTAATATGTATTTTGATTATCCTATTTAATATGTATTTTAACATAGTAATGTATCTAATTCCTTTTGGAAATAGACAAATATAACTTTTATATCCATCCACTTTTCATCCTTACATCCATACCAAGGCTCCTGCCCACTCTCTGACCTCATTCTCCCCTCATTTTCCCTTTTGTGCACTCTATTCTTTTAGTTACCCAGCACACCATGCTCAATCTCCTTTGCTTTTCTTCTACTTGGATTTTCTCTTCAACAAGAATAGTGCTTCCCAATGCTCTTCATATCATGCAACATACAGAAAATGGTAACATTTTTACAACACACTGGAGTAAAGAGAGGAGACTATTGACCACTACAGATGACTGGTCAGGGCCTTTGCTGCCTCAGGCTCTGCCCTGCTGGCCCAAAGGCTGAGATGATCAATACATTATTGCAATACACCACCAATGAGATCTTTGAATGGCTGTCCTCTTTGTATTATTTGAGTCTCAACTTAAATGTCAATTCTTCAGAGCAGCTCTCCTCACCAACCCCACAAGCATAGACCACTTCAGTCATTCCCCCATCCTTACTCAATTTTATCTTCCTCATAACATTACCAGCTCCTGCAATTATCTTATTTGTTTGTTTCTTCACCTGTTTATAGTTTGTTTCTACTAGTTTCAGTATAAAGTGACTGAGTGCAAGAATACTTGTAGGTCCTATTAATCGTTATGTACAAAAAGCCTAGAAAAAAATGGTAAGTACTCAATAAACATAGCAGGTTGTTGGGAAAAGTGTGACTAGGCCTGGATATTCTCTATTCCTGGATGAGGCTTCACTTAGTGTGGCCAGGGAACATGCTTCACTCATGCTTAACATGAGTTAAGGCAAAGACAAAGACTCTATCTTTCTAGTTTTATATTCTCAGTGGGTGGTGTACTGCCTGGCTCATAGCAGACATACAATATGTGCTTGTTGTGTGAATGAATAAAGAGATGAAGGAAGGAAGATAGAGGTAATTGAACACAAACTTCAATTTCTTTGGTCTGTTCCAAGTTTTGGAAATCTTCAACAGGAGCCGGTAGCAGTTAAGGTTGAAACCTGGATAATAATGTTAGGAGTCTTTTAACTGATGCAGTCAGGCTAATATGAGGCATCCATTGTGTGATCTACGGCAAATAACTATGAAGACCCTCAGTTTCCTTTTCTGCAAATTGGTTAAGTGGGTTTGGTGAGTTCTGCAGTCCCTTACCGTTTTGAAATCTGCTATATAAATCGACAGAGAGTCAGAAAGGGGATGTTGAGGAAGTAATCAGGCAGTTAATCCAGATAGTAGCCAGGATCCTCCAAGGGAGACCAGAGGCTGCTTTCTAAAAACATGATGGATGACTAAGAATGATCCAGGCAGCCCTCAAGTCATATTTTCAGGGCAGGGTTGGGCTTTCTACCTAGGATACTTATGTTGTCCTCTTTCTCTGCTCACCTACCGCTGAGCAGTACCTTCTCATCAGTTGGTGAACTTGAATAAATGAGCAACAACTGTTGCTAAGGTCAGGTAGCTGCAGGCAGGAAGTATTTCTCCAGGGTAGAAAATTCTATTTTCTCACTGTATTCAAGTGTTTTAGAAACAAACAAGCAAAAGGCCTTTCTAGGCCTCCATTTGTTTTTTTGAAAAATTGAACAGGCTGAGGCTGTGAAGATTAAATAAAACATTGTATGGAAAGGGCTAGTATAGAGTTAGGCTTATAGTAAACACTCAATCAAGTTGGCTACCACTGTTATTATATTATGCAAGCCATGAGCTAGAAGCCAAAATATTTAATCCCAGATACTGGCACTTGATTCCATTTCTTTCTACTGAAGATGGAGCAGTTGGCTATGAAGTCCAGAGGAAGAGATCCAGAACTGCACATGATGATACTCATCTTCTTCAATTAAAATGCCTCTGTATATTAATAAGCCCAGCTGTGTTTCCCAATTTGGAAAAGCTGCAAAATCCAAAAATAAACCAAAACAAAGAGATACTTAGTCTGGAGGCAAATTTCAATTTTAGGTTTCTTACAGAAAAAGATTGGTATTATTGTGTTTGACATTAAAATTATATCAACACTACATTTAGTAACAGTCAGATACTACGGCACACTCATCTTCTCATCTACATCTCTCTAACAGAAGTAGATATTTTGAATATTTATGTCTTTAGAGAATCATTGTTTTGTTTGTTTTTGTTTTGTTTCCCATTAAGTGATGGGTCTGTGATAAATGCCTTCTCATTCACAATAAAAATTATAGAAAGATGTGCTGGTTGGCTCATGCTTTAAAAATGCTATTTATTTTTAGTTTTCAAAGTGGAATTGGAAACTAAGAATATAATAATTTTAGAAGATAGATATCATTCACTTTAAAAATAAACACTGCTAACAATGAGCTCTAAACAACTTTTCAAAATGTTATTTCTTGGATAATTTCAAGTAAGAAGTTACATTTGATAAAATGTTAACAGCAATTTTTGACTAATTTTAGTTTAGTTTAAAGAAGTTCTTTTCCACAGAATTTTTAAGTAATTGACTATAAACTCAAACACTGTGATTTAGTATAATTTCCCCATACTTATTTTACATTAAATAATTTATGTATGTTTATCTGTTAAAATACAAAATATAAAACATAAAAATTCTAGTTACTATTTATGCATAGGAATTTACACTTCTTTTCTTTTTGGAAGACAGGTATATTTCACATAAATGGAAAAGATGAAGAAAGCCCAAAATAGAAAATATTTTGGAAAATTAATTAAAATTTTCATTTTACTAACATTGATTGAACACATAAGATATAAGGAACTCTGATAAGTTCTTTAGTTGCATTTTCTTATTTAATCCAAATGCAACCTAATAAAATAGAAATATTTCTATCTTCTTTTGGTAAATCTTGCAGACTCTGTATTCAAAAAATTTTCCCACTGCAAAATACTAAAGGACGATAGATAAGTTAAAACTAACAGGCAGAGCTGAGCTCTCAAGAAATTAAGGAGAATCTTCAGTATCCCAAAATGACAGGAACAAAAGCCAGAGTAATAATCTAGCACTGAAGTTATAGATATCTTAGAGACATTTGCTGATCAATGGTACCTAAATCCTGAAGTTTTAATGTCTCTTCAATGAAACAGAACAACTCCTAAGGCATATAAAAGATGGTGTGGTGGTGGGGGAGGAGGGGTGGGAATGGAGACAGCTACAGAAAGCTAGAATACTCAAAGAGCTTCAGTAAACACAATGTGTCTGCCTGGCTTGAATCCTACACAGGGATAAATGCTCCTCTGATAATACCTAGTCATAAATGATGCCCTCACATAGGATAATAAGTCTACTGTTGTATATAACAGAAGGAAACACAAATATTCCTGGGATAATGTCCATTGAACCAAGATTCTCAGGATTCCCATAAACAGAGATTGGTCAAATATAAATTCACAATATGAAATCACCAATCACAATAGTAACCAAGCTAGCATGAGTGAGACTCAGCAAGAAAGAATTAGACAACTGGGGTTACAGATATTGGAGTAATCAGAGACAGAATATAAAGCAAATGTGCTTAAAATGCTAACAGAAATAATAAAATTACAAACGAGCAAGAAAAAAAGGTCTACTAAAATAACTAGCTACATTAGAAAAATAAAACAAAACTCATGAAAGTAAAATATATAGTTGAAATTGAAGACAAAGGATTTAACCAATTCTTCGGTATATTAGACAAAACTGAAGAGAGAATTTATAGACTAGAAGATAGATATGAAGAAATTAACCACAATATAACACAGGAGGAAAAATAGAAAATATGACAGAGAAATTAAGAGGCATGGAAGACAGGAGAAATTCTTTTAGTATATTTAGAATTTCAGAAGGAGAGAATAGAATGAATGAGAGAAAGGCAGTATTTGTTAAATTAATGGTGAATGAATGAATTAGAATTTTCCATAAATAATGGAAATTATGAATCCTTAATTTCAGGAAGCAAAATAAATCTCAGGAAAACTGAAATAAAATCTGCTTCTAGACAAACTGAGGTAAAATTGCAGAACACAGTAAAAACTAAAAACCCGGGATCTTAAAGGCAGCCCTAGAGAAAAGGAAGATTATACATAATGACAAACAGAAGTTTTCTCATCAATAGCAACAATGCAAGGCAAAAAATATTAAAATATCCTCCACTTCTGAGAAGCATAAAAGCATCAACCTAGAATTATGTATGTAGTTAAATGACGGTGAAATAAAAACATGTCAGTCAATAAAATACTAGGAGAGCTTACCACTAATAGGACTTCATAAAAGGAATTTCTAAAGAGTATTTTTAAAGCTAAAGGAAAATAATCCCAGAAGAAATATCTGAGATGCAAGAAGGAATGATGATCCTAACACAACACTGTAAAGCAGTTATACTCCAATAAAGATGTTAAAAAAAAAGGAATGATGATCAAATAAATTTAGTAACCACATGAGCAAACATAAGCAAATATTGACTGTATAACAATAATCATGTCTAATTAAGAAATCTTGATAAAACTAATTACTTCACAACTGTACCTTGGATAGGGATGATCTGAATTAAAGTGTTTAAAGGTACTTATATGTGCTTAGAGGTAGTGAAAATCATAAATAATACTTTAAGTTGTTTATTCATGTTAAAATATTAAGGAAGGTCATGACTAGAATACAGAACTTTCTACAATAGAGGAAGAAAATTAATTCTGAAACTCAGTCAGCAGAATAGAAGGAATGGGTATAAGAGAAGCATAGATGAGACAGGATGTATATGAAAACATAAAATAGTCATAGTAAAATTAAGACTAAACTCACCTACTAAAACACTAAGATTTTCAGAATTGGAAAGAAAAGAACTATAATATTTTTACAAGGGACTCACTTAAAACTTTGAAGACACAGAAGAGATGAAAATTAATATATGGAATGAGATATACTAGGCAAATACAGAAAAGAACTTGTATAGACAAAATAGACTTTAAGGCAACAAAAAGTAGTAGGGATAAGGAAGGTAATTAAGTCAGCAGGAATATATACTAATTGTAATTATGTATGTACCTATGATTATGTCCTGAAAGTATACAAAGCAAATATTGACGGAACTACAATCAGAAGTTGACAAATCTCCTGTCTTTGTGAGAGGTTACTCTATCCTATCCTATTTCCTTACTAATTTTTGTCTGCTTGATCTATCAACTTCTGATAAGGGTTGAAGTTGACAGATTAAGCAGACAAAAATTAGTAAGGATATAGAAGCTTTGAACAGCACAATTAACAAGCCTGATCAAAAAGATATGAGTAGAACTATGCATATCATGACGAGATGACATGTCTTGCAAAATTTCTGATAATTGATCATGTACTAGGCAATAAAATCAATCTCAAATTTTAAAAGAATTGATGTATTTTACTTCACATTCTTTGACAACAATGAAATTAAGCTACAAACCAATAACAAAAGATTACTAAGAACATCTTCACTTAATTGGCATTTAGAAGAGTGCTTCCAAATTACACAATTTGGAAATCATTATGGAAAGTATAAAATAGAATTGAGTAAAATAAATAAACACTGTTTTGACTGATTAAGAATAAAAGGGAAAAGACTCACACAAGTAATTAATAAGGATCAAAACAAGAGATTCACTGTAGATACAGGAAAGATAATTTAAACAACTTAGTAAAAATGGAAAACTTTTAAAAGAAAACTATAACTTAACATTGATTCTAGAAGTATTAATTCTGAATTATTATATAGCCACTAAATAAATGATATCAAGAATTAAACACATACCTATCAAGAAAAACCAAGTCCAAATGTCTTACAGATAAGTTTTACCAAATGGTCAAAAAACAGATAATTGAGGTCTTATAAAAGCTATCCCAGAGAATAGTAAAATGAGGGAATACTCCACACTTCATTTTTATAAGGTTGGTATAAATTTTGGTACTGATGTCAGAGTAGGACAGTATAAGAAAGGAAACTTATAGAGAAATCTCACTCAAGGATTTAGATGCAAAACCTAAAACAAAGTATTAGTAACACAGTATTAGTAATTTAATTCTAAAACCAAGTATAAGAAAGGAATAGAATAGGAAATATAACTTCTTTAAGCTGACTAAGCATCCCTTTCAGAAATATACTATGTGGCGTAGCATTAGAAGTATTCTCTCTAATACATGAATGAGATGAGTATACCCTCTATTCCTGCATCTCTGACATATTAAACTGCAGTTCTAGCCAGTTCATTAGGAAACAAAAAGGTAATTAGGGCAAAAAGCTTAGAAAGAAAGTTTTGTTGTAGTATTTGCAGATAATTTAGTTGTCAACATAGAAAAGCAAAGAAAATCTACCGATTATTAAAATTAATCAAGTACACAGAAGTAAAACCAATCAAATAACTTAATCACATTCTTATATACCTACAAAAATTGAAAATATAATTTAAAAATATACCATTCACATTAGCTACCATGTATAAAAGCACAACTACAATAACAACAAAATAAGGTACCTAGGGTAAAAAAATCTACCACAAGCTGTTCATGCCATTAATGGAGAAAATTAAAAACTTTATCGATAGGAAAGGAAGAACTAAATAAATGAAAAGTTACATCATATTCCTGGATAAAAAGATCCAATAACATAAAGATGTCTGTTCTTTAGGAGCTATCACATAATTTCAATACAATTCCAATAAAATTCCACAATTTTAAGTATACATATGGGGGTGGGATGGAAAAGTTGATTCAAAATTAATATGTAACAGTAAAAGGCTAAGTACTGCCAAGAAACTTCTAAGAAAGAATAAAGTAAAGAGGATGATCTAGCACATATCAAATTTATTGTAAAAATTAAGACACTGTATTTTTGGAACAGAAATAGACAAACAGATCAATGGAAGAGAATAGAGAACCCAAAAGTAAACTCACCAGTATACAAAAACAAGATGTATGACAGAAGAGACTGTATATCAGGTGGAGAAAGGATGGACTATTAAATGAATAGTACTAGGTAATTTTTTTATTCTTACGGTAAAAATTAACCTGCATTCCTACCTCACACAATACACTCAAAAGCCAAATTTAGGGTGAATTCACCAACTAAATATGAAATTCAAAAAAATGTTGGCTGGTATCTTTATAACCTCAAAGTAGACAAAGATTTCTTACACAAGACAGAAAATCACAGAACAAAGAAATATTTATTTACATTAAACTGAAAAATGTAAATTCATCAAAAGACACTTTTAAAAAGTGAGCCAAAGATTGAAAGAAAATATTTCCAATAATACAAATGATAAAAGATGAATACCCCTAATAGATAATGGATTTTAAAAAGTAGTAAGTTCAAAAAAATCCCAAAGAACCCAGTTTAAAAGTAAGCAAATATAAGAATAAATAACTCACAGTGAAGAAACTTGAAACAACACTCAACCTTGATGAAGCAATGGGAACTTACACATTTTTAGTGATTGTGTTAGTTTCCTCAGGACACCATAACAAAGTACCACAACCTGGGTGGCTTAAAGCAACAGAAATGTATTGTCTCAGAATTCTGGAAGCTAAACATCTGAAATGAAATTGTTGGCCCGATACAAACTTTCTGACAGCTCTGGGGGAGATTCCATTGTTTGTCTAAGCTTCTGGTGATTGTCAACAGTCCTTGGCATTACTTGGATTATGGCAGCATAACTCCAATTTCTGTCTCTGTCTTCAGATGGTGTTCTTTCCCTGTGTGTCTGTCCAAATTTCCTTCAATTTATATGAACATTAGTCATTTGATCTGGGCCCACCCTAATCCTTTATGACGTCCTTTTAACTTAATTACATCTGCAAAGATCTTATTTCCAAATAAGGTCACAGTCATAGACACTGAGTCCTTTATCCTTTTGTAGGATAAAAAAGGATGAATTGTAGGTGACACAATTCAACCTACAAAAGTGGTTATGAGATTTTACACAACCAGTTTGGAGAAGAATTAGGCTATATCTACTAAAGTTGAATCTGGGCATATCAAAGGATCCAATAATTCCACTTCTGGATGCTTAGATCCTTGCTACTCTAAGTATGGTCTATGAATCAGCAATATCAGTGTCACCTGGGAACTTGGCAGACATGCAGAGTCTTAGGCTTCACTCCATACCTACAGTGTCAAAATCTGCATTTTAAACAAGATCCCCATATGCTTTGTTTGAAAAGCACTACACTGTAATCCAGTTTACTCTAAATTACATGGATTTAAAAAAAAGCGATATACACATTAATGCTCACAGCAGTATTATTTATAAAAGCAAATGTTTGGAAAAGACTTAAACGTTCACTAATCGGAGAATGGATAAATAATTTGTGGCTTTATTCATAAAATTTAAATCTACACTGTAGTGAAAATAAATGAACTAGAGGTGCTTGTACCAATGCAGATGTATTTCACGAAGATAATGTCGTGCAAAAAAAGGAAGTTGCAGAAGAATACATAGAGAATGATACCATTTCTATATTGCTTAATGACATGTACATATGGTGTAAAAGTATAAAGTCATTCATGGGAATGATAAACACTAAATTCAAGAGTAAAGAGAACTTTATGGAATCATACTCTTCTTTTTCATAAATTTTTCTTAAGTATATAGGTATTTATTATTTATACTATATCATTCTTTATATTTTTGGTAACTCATATAATGTAAAAAATGGAAAAAATTAAGAAAAAATTCAAGGCTAGTAAATGGCAGCATAGGTGTTTGAATCCAGAACTGTGGCCCTGAGCCACTACTCCCAACTAACAAATTACTGTTTCAACAGGACAGATGGCACAGTTATAGACTCATATTTTGTAACCACAATTGTTGTTTTTATATAAGTAGCATGTTTTAAAACAAGATTAAAATAATGTATTGGGTATTGGTTTTAGCTTTATAACAAAAAAGTTTATTTGTCAAAACAAAGTAAAATGTGCGTATTTACCCCCAATTATTGTTAGATTAAATGCAGTAATTAAATCTTGTTTCAAATAATTATTAAACTGAATTTAATTTCCAACTATCCTTAGACTAACAGGAAATACTGAGCTAATATTCCAAACACTTTTCTCATCTTAACTATGCTCTTATCCTTTCAGAAGTGAGCCATGAAAATATTGTCAGAAAGAGAGCAGTAGAGAGGAAGTGTGCTCAGGAAAGCACATTTATTAACACCTGTCACTCTAATCTGATGATTTCCTACGACAAAAATACTGCCTTTTGGGTTTTGCTGTACTTTAAACATTTTATTGGGGTCTATGAATTTCAATTATTGATTTATGTTTTTGAACAAACCGTTGAGCTCCCAGAGAAGAGCAGACTCCTTTTCCTCAGTGATTACTGAACATTTGTTGACATATTCATCACCACGCCCAATAACTTTTTTTTTTTTGCCTCACTGCATGGCTTTCGGGATTTTAGTTCACCCACCAGGGATTGAACCCGGGCCCTTGGCAGTGAAACAGCAGAGTCCTAACCACTGGACCACCAGGGAATTCCCAATAACTTCTGATTTAAGTCAAGAAGTTCCAGAATGCAGAGGCCACATCTTTCTTCACTTGTCTCATACTCAGAATTTTCCAAAGAATTGGAAGCTTACCAAATAATTTAAAGAACAGGGAGAATGCCACATCTGAAACTGAGTAGGGGACAGACCCTGCCATGTCCCCTGCCTCTTGTTTGTAGAAACGCTTTAGTGTCTTAGGCCTTCCCAAGTTCCAGTGACCAGATTTAATCACAGAAGTGAGAAAATGCAGAAACAAAGGAAAACAGTCAAGCAAGATAAAATAATAATCGTTTAGCCATAAAACAAAGTCAAGGACATTTAGCTCCTCTGTAAGAGCTATAGATAATATCCTGGGCCATATCTTTGAGTTGTTTTGCAGACACTAAAATCCCCACCAGGCGGGGGAAGTTAACTACTGACCACCAGCACATAGACCCCAGACCGGTTAGAACCAGAAGGTTGATGATCTTGACTCCAGAAATACCATCCGGTTACCTCACCACCAACCAATCAGAAGGTCTACCAACTGATCAGGCACCCTGCAACCCTCTCCCTCATACTGTCTTTAAAAACCCTTCCCTGAAAGCCATCGGGGAGTTCGGGTCTTTTGAGCAGGAGGTGCTGGGTCTCCTTGGTCAGCTCCACGTTGGGTACCTTGCAATAAATGCTCTATTTTCCTTCACCACAACCTGGTATCAGTAGATTGTATTTGCTGCATGTAGTGGGGGTAGCAGACCCAAGTTTAGTTTGGTAACACATCCATGTGCAAATTGTTTTCAAAATAAATCCTCACCTGAAAGGGCCTTAATTTTTTTTTCAAGCACTTGCTCTTTCACTAAGCCTACCTAATTCTCTTTCTCTGCACTTCTCAACAATTATCAGTAGAGAGAGAATTAATATTATTACTTTGCATCACTATTACTACTATTATGGCTTGACCTTTACTGAGTGTTTTTTATTTTATGGGCCAGCAAAGTGTATTAAATCACTTAATCTTCACAAGTCTATTTTACACCCATTTTACTATTGAGGAAACAAGAGGGTTAATTAATTTGCCCAAGGTCACACACCTAGCGAATACATGTTACTGTTTGTTTTTTTTTTTTTCACTCTCTACGTGGTGTGTTTTCAACATGTATGTTAAATGAACCAAATCAACCTTACAGTTCCAGGAGCAGAGACTGAGGCATCTATCACTTGTGTTTTGCCACTGAAAACTTAGTGTGGTTCTGGGTCTCGGAGAAGTGTCTGTCATGTAGAAATAGCAGCTAAGTAACGATACCATCTGAGGAAGGTGGAGGGTGAGAATTAGATAAACAAAAAAACTGTGCTCAGTTTTAAAGGAGAATTTTTTCTCTTGCATTTTGGTTGCATTTCTTATTAAGGACCAGTTAATTCTTGCCGATAATCAGAAGACCACACTTCCTAAATTATCTAAGCAACAATTTCTCCTTGAAGTATTTTTTTCCCCTAACAAATTCCAGTAGAAAATTCACAGTTCTGTAAAATCTACAATTGCCTTGTTGCTTTAGTATTTGAAGATTGGGGTGAATAAAATTCAGAATATGTTTAATTAAAAAAATAATCTATCCTAGTTTTAATTACTTAAAAATATAAAACCTTTTTAAAATAGGAGTTTTAAAAAATTACTTCTGTAATCTCTTAAGCAAAATTTCAATTCTTTATTATGTAGGTTATTTCCTCATTAATACAAAAATCAGCCATAATTTGGGATTATGGATGAACATATCAATTATTGAGAAGACCCAAACATTACTGAGCTTTCAGCAATGATAAGACAGTCAGGTGCACAGCAAAACTTCAGCCTAACATCTTTTTAATCTTATGTCCCTGGTCAAAGAACTACATTGAAATGCTTGGCTTGTATCAAATTTCCTGTAAAGATGTTAAAAATCTTTATCTCCCATAACCTATTTTAGAGAAATTTCACATGATGGATGATGCATCATACTCCAGATCCATAACTGACAAGTTTATACTTGCATCTAGTAAATTCAAACAAGAAATAAAAGCAGAATGACTGGAAGCTTTGTTTTCAAATGATGTCATCAGTAATATTCGCTTTAAGGTTAGTTTTTCTTTAGGATAATTTCAGAGGCCTTGAAGAACACGAGCTTAACTCTTTATCCAGGATCTTCAGTTTGCACCATTTTCTTCTGGCATATCCGGGATTCTGTATCGTTAAGGGTTAAGCATAGAAGAACTGGCAAAGTGTGAACATGAAGAACTGTAACATCATTGTGCTTTTCATATATATCACAATATTATTAGTTTAATAAAAAGTTTTACATAATTATCTATTCACTTGAAGGTTGTAGAACCATAGGGCTGCATATCCTTTTATACTTCTATTCATAAGAGTGCCTATACATTCTTATTGAAATGAAATGTTTGAAATATTATGTACATTATTTCTAAGAAAAACATGAGCTACTTGAGAGTTTTTTTCAACTTGAATAAAAAAAAAGCAGTGTCGTAGAATATTAAAGCAGAATAGCAAATGCCAGATCTTATAAATATTAACACTAGATTTACAGCATTTTAGCTTTCTAAAAAAGGAAAAATAAACTTGTCAGTTATTAAACAATTTGGGTTTAATAATAATGAATGCACAGTTGCTGACTGACATACTTACTGACTTACACTATGTTTATATGTGCTAAATTTGACAAAATTCGTATTCAAGTTTGTTCTTGACATGTAAATATTTTTTAAAATTCAAATTTCTTTTATTTTACCCTTTGTTTATGTTATCACCTATATTTCCAAAGTTTTATCTTTGGAGAATCCAGATTTTAATTATTTTCCTATTAAAATTTTTGGAACTGCTACTGTATTTTAACAGTTACTTAGTTCTGTATTTGTGAGGAGATTTTAAAAGGGAGAATGAGTACCTTCACAAATTTTTAAAAGATTTCTTCAGAGTCTGTAGCCAGTATCGACATGTATACTTATCTCTTTCTTTTCAATGCCATGAATCATTATAAATGTCAGGTTCATTGTTGTGGCATGTTGAAATGATTGAGTGGGAACTGTGCCCAGCACTGTGTTGTAAAACAATTGATCTCGAAACACATTGTTCTACAGCGTGCATCGGCCCAACTAGATTTTCTTTCATGCTTTCGTGACTGCTCTTTTGTTTGGTCTTGGAGAATTTAGAGCTCAAATTTGAACACAATATTAAGACTATCTGCAGTGAATCTGTGCCTGTTATCTAGAGTCATCTACTTTTGGGACTGCATTCTGTATTTTTCCTTTACTTCAGTCATGTAATCAGAATGTATAAGTGAAGTTTGTTATATGCTATTCTAGTGGATTAGAAATCCCATTCTTTATCTAGGTGCAAGTGGGATTAAATTTGGTTTTCTTGGTAAAGGAAACAGCTTAGAACCAACCCATAACAGTCTCTTTATCTTCTATTTTAAGTCATCCCCATTTGGAAAATCCAATATTGTTTTTACCCCCATTGGTGAATGTGTGCAAATGTATGAGTTCCAAAGTTCAGCCTTTGTTAGCACAAAAGCAACACAAGTGAAGGTGTTTGCCTAGGTCTATTAAAATTGTATTTCTAGATAGAACTTGTGAATGACAAATGCTGCAGGCTTTCAAAAAAGAGCTAGAAAATATAGGCTTGATATAGAGGATAAAGAGCAAAAGATGACACAAAGAAATTTTTGAAGAAAAGAGGAGAAAAAATAGAAAACTCGAAGTTACTTTTCTTTTAGTAACCGTCGATTTCTTTCTTGAAGTTGTGGGATTTCCTCAATATCTGCTTATTTTCTGCAAGACAAGGGTTTATAGATGGCGCTCTAAAGCATTTGCCGGAAGGTGGCGACATACCCCTCATTGCCTAGAGCTGTCCCAGGTGCTGAACCCAGTTTCGGAGCCCATGAAAAACTCTGCAGCCAGCGACCAGGGATTCCACTAAGTTCTCCCTAGAGGCCTGCAAACTCTGGTTAGAAAAGCAAAAGGCCATAAAAATGCCCGACCTCATTTATAACACAAAGACCAAAAAATTCCCTTCCCTAAATTTACTTGCTGCGAAGCTGTGGGAAATGGCAATGTTCACTGAAATTAAAAACGCAATAGAGATGAAAAGGCAGGTGTGTGTGTGTGTGTGTGTGTGTGTGTGTGTGTAGAGTACATACCGAATTGATTTTTTTCTTCACTTTGAGATGCAGCTGTTTACCGGTCCTTTGACCGGTTCTTTATAATTACTTTCTCCCTCAATTCCTCAAGGTTAAAAAAAGGCAGAGGCAATATCCTCCCCAAAGGAGACAGGCTGGACTGTGCAATGATAAACGGGGGTGATTTTTAAAAAGCTAAGACACATTCCCTTTTCTTTCCATGAATTAGTAATAATTTACAGACTGACCCAGGACTGTCCACCTCCCCATTCAGGCTCCGCGTGTCTCCTTTTCTCATTTCCTATTGCCACTCTGTGATGCTGACTCTCCTTAAGAATTTGACAGAAATATGAAGCAATTTACGTGGTTAGATTTTTTTTCCCTCGAGTTTGGCCGGGTGGGAGGCGGAGTTATTTGTTGTAATGTTGGTCTGACCGGCGGATCGGGTGTGTGTAAGCTAGTTCTGAGTCTCGGTCGACAAAAAGGGACTTGAACGCAAAGAGGCTGAGCTAGAGGGAGAGGAGGGCGGGGAACCAGGGGAAAGAGGCACTCGGGGTTGGGGAAGTGTTGGGAGGGGAGGGTTAGCGTAGGAGGGAGGGAGACTGGCTGTCGGAGCAACACCGGGGAGATAAAGGGAAGTGAGAAGGGAGAGGGAGACTGAAAGGGAAAACTAGTGGGAGAAAGGGAAAGAGAGAGGAGGCTTAAGAGAAAGAGAAGAGAGTAGAGGAGAGAGTGGGAGAGAGGGAGGGAGAGAAGCAAGGAGAGGAGGGTTACAGAGTGACTGTGGAGGACGGTGTTTCTCTATTCCACATACTTCTAAGATTGGAGATTCGTTGCTGGTGGGGAGACTCCGGGTCTGGCAGCCAGTTAGGCAGCGGCAAAATAAAATGGACAGCGAGAGACAAACGTTCCAGCCACCTTTCCGCCGCCCGGAGATCCCGGAGCTGTTCTCCAGCCAATTCGTTTCCCAGCTGGAGTCCCTGAGCGCGCTGGACTACGAGAGCCCAGGGAGCGCCTAGAAGCTAGCTGCTCCTCGGAGATGCCTTCGCCTGAGCAGTAAGAACTTCCTGCTTGAGTCCCTGTATCCCCTCCCCCGTTGAAACTCCCCAGGAAAGAGGGGCGGAAGACCCCAGGGGGAGGGGCGACGGGGATCCTGGCGCAGCTGTTTCTCCCCTCCCCCTCCCCTGCCGGGCGCGCAGGCATGGATGTGCTCAGCCCCTTGCAGGGCAACAACACCACGTCGTCCCAGGGTCCCTTCGGGACACACGCCAACGCTACTGGCATCTCCGACGTGACCTTCAGCTACCAAGTGATCACCTCTCTGCTGCTGGGCACGCTCATCTTCTGCGCGGTGCTGGGCAATGCGTGCGTGGTGGCCGCCATCGCCTTGGAGCGCTCCCTGCAGAACGTGGCGAACTATCTTATAGGCTCGCTGGCCGTCACAGACCTCATGGTGTCGGTGCTGGTGCTGCCCATGGCCGCGTTGTACCAGGTGCTCAACAAGTGGACTCTGGGACAGGTCACCTGTGACCTGTTCATCGCCCTCGACGTGCTGTGCTGCACCTCGTCCATCCTGCACCTGTGCGCTATCGCGCTGGACAGGTACTGGGCCATCACAGACCCCATCGACTACGTGAACAAGAGGACGCCCCGGCGCGCAGCTGCACTCATCTCGCTCACCTGGCTCATTGGCTTCCTCATCTCCATCCCGCCCATGCTGGGCTGGCGCACCCCGGAAGACCGCTCGGACCCCGACGCGTGCACCATCAGCAAGGACCACGGCTACACTATTTACTCCACCTTCGGCGCTTTCTACATCCCGCTGCTGCTCATGCTGGTTCTCTACGGGCGCATTTTCCGAGCCGCGCGATTCCGCATCCGCAAGACAGTCAAGAAGGAGGAGAAGAAGGTAGCCAACAACCGCCTTGGGGCGTCGCCAGCCCCGCAGCCCAGAAAGAGCGTAAATGGTGAGCCGGGTAGCAAAGACTGGAGGCAGGGCATGGAGAACAAGGCAACAGGGGCTCCGTGCGCCAATGGAGCCGTGAGGCTGGGCGAAGAAGGCGCCGCCCTGGAGGTGATCGAAGTGCACCGGGTGGGCAACTCCAAAGAGCACCTGCCGCTGCCCAGCGAGGCCGGTGCTGCCCCCTGCGTCCCCGCCTCCTTCGAGAAGAAAAATGAGCGCAACGCCGAGGCCAAGCGTAAGATGGCCCTGGCCCGCGAGAGGAAGACGGTGAAGACGCTGGGCATCATCATGGGCACCTTCATCCTCTGCTGGTTGCCCTTCTTCATCGTGGCCCTGGTCCTGCCCTTCTGCGAAAGCAGCTGCCACATGCCCACCCTGTTGGGCGCCATAATCAACTGGCTGGGCTACTCCAACTCTCTGCTCAACCCTGTCATTTACGCCTACTTCAACAAGGACTTCCAAAACGCATTTAAGAAGATCATCAAGTGCAAGTTCTGCCGCCGATGATGATGGAGCCGCGTAGGCCCACCCCACCCAGCCTGCCTCCCCTAGCCCTCTGGAATCAAAACCTTTGCTACTTTTCCTCTAACATTCACAGCTGCTCCGCGCGCTGCTTCCAGACCCCCTCCCCCTCCCCCAGCCCTCTATTCCCAGCGGGGAAGGAGGGAGCCCCGTGCAAAGAGGCTACAGCCGCGGGGCAAGAGAGTCTGGGAAACTTCTAGAGTCTGTGAGAGGCGACCTTGGCTCAAACTTTGGTCTGGGAATCAGTTTTGATTCCAGCAATTGCCTCCTCCCTCTTCTGCCCCCAAATCTTCGCGGCGGAAGTTTAAGCCTTAGCCGTTCAAGGCAAAAAGTCCACACAGAAGAAGAAAGTGTACACCCAGCCGCCGCGCCCACTAAAGGCTCCCACCTGATCGCCTCACTGCTACTACTTGAACTTAAGGTTCAGGACTTTGCTTCGTTCCCCAGCAACCCCATCCCCGCCCCGCCTTCTTGCCCTAGAAACGTTCACTGTTTTTGCGGTCTCATCCCTTATTTCCTTTTCCATCTTCCCTTTATGCCCTCGCCAGTCCCTATGCACTAAATTGCTAGTCGGGAAATCTGGGAGGGTCTGCTTTTCCCGGTGCCTAAGGTGTCCCCGGGAATCTCCGCCTCCTGGTGCAGACTCCCAGAGTAACTCTCCCGGGAACAGCCCCATGCTTTGTTTTCTTGGATTCAAAACAAGTGGCTGGAAGTTGTCTCTTAGAGTGGACCTGGAAGTACAAGGCTGGGCCAGTGGGGCAGAGCGAGGCAGAACGAATTTATCCTTGCCTGCCTTGGTGTCAGCACTCACCAAAGAAACTGACAATCATTGGGAAGGGAGAGCGGACTTCTGTTTTTACAGGTTGCTGGCGAGTCTGAACTGGCTGGCATCGCCACTTACCTACTGTGGGAGGCGCCCGGCGACCACGCTGTGCGCGCTGGGGCGGGGAGCGGGGGTGGGGTGGGTGCCACGTGCCGGGAATCCCCGAGCCTTCCCCCCCTTCTCTGAGGTCTGGCGTGCGCTCCGCGCGCACTGAAAACTAATCCCGACTGGAGCCATCCCTCCGCCTACGCCCCAGGACCAGCTGAAGACAGGGTAAACAACAGTTAAGGTTTGCGGAAGCCGGCGCTTCTAGGTCCAGCCAAGCTCTAGAGACCAGAAAGACCAGCAAGTCCCACGGGGTGGCGTTTTCCAGGTGGGCCCGAGCTCTAGCTGGCACTCCCCCTTGGAAACTGAAAGAGCAAGTTTATCCAAAAGAAGCAGATTCTTTTCCTCCTAATTCCACCCCTCGCCCTTTTCGGATAGGGAGATAGGTCTGTTTAGCGCATCCTAACACTACACAGGATTTGTTCTGCAGGACGTCCAGGACGCTTAGTTAACCACGACTTTGGTTTCCAAAAGGGAAGTTTGGGCTTTCAATAGAATGGGCCCCCGATAGGTTTAGTACTGTGACCTCACAGGCGCTTACCTTAAATAATGAGGCCCTAAAGAACTAGCTAGGCGTGCTCTCTCTGCGGAGTCCCGGAGACTCTTGTACATTTGCTCCTTGGCCTGACTGTCCTGCAACACAGGTTTGCCGGGAAACCGGCCTCTTGCCATTTGAATATGTGAAGCACTCCAAGCTTTCTTCCCCTTAAAAGTATTCTTTCAGCCTTGCCACTCCTGCTGAAAAACTGGTTATCTTTACTGCCCCCAGAAGGGAAGTTTTTCGGTGCTCCATTTGAATGTAAATTTCCATCCGTGTGACCGGGGTCAAGAGGTTTGTTACAGTTAGATTCATTTTCCAATAATTGCACAACATTATTGATTCTTACTCCCCGCTCCCTTCATGTGTACCTTTTGAATGATTGCTTGGGCTGTTTTGAGAACCATGTTGCAAAAGTTGCCAATGAAAAAAGTTCACTTGTGTTAAAATTAAGGTGAAAAGACAGCTCTATCACTTGTAGCCATTTTATCGTTTGCCAAACTGAACAAAGCTCCATTTGGTATCTTTTTCTCAGACCTAAACTGAGAGTAAGCATCGTATCCCGTTAATATAGAGAAAGTATAAGAACTATGGGAACTTAGTGGATGGTTTGTCTATGCATATGTAATGCTTAAAAGGGACTATGGTGGATAAAATGAGGGAGACTTCTCCAGTCCATCAGTTATTTATTCGAAAATTCATTTTCTTTTTTGCTCACAATAATTTAAGTAGAGCTATATGTAAAAACAAACTTTGCTGTATGTCTCTCTAAAATTTAAGAACAAATTCTACATATAAAATAATTCAAGTCTGAAATTTGCTCATCCAAATTATGCCTTGGTCAGCATTTGAAGTCTTGAGACTTCTATTTATTTGTGTCTTTTACAGAACTATGGCAATGGCTTTTGGGCATTTGTTCTTCCTGCTTTGGAGGATTTACACAAGAATGGGGAAGGAGCATCCAACTGGAGTATATAATTGCCAAAGCAATAGAGAAATTTGAGGAATAAGTGCAAAAGAGCTGCATAGCACTAAAGAACCCCTGATGCTTTTTTTTTCCTTTTAACCTATTGCATTAAGTATATATGCATTAAAATTGACCTTTACTCTTCCCTGTGACAATAAAGGACTTTAGTAATTGTAATGCTACAATAAACTGATATCAGTAACACATGCATCTTTATTTTAATCAGAATCACTGTCTACTTGTATTTATTTGTATAATTTTAAAGCTGAAGTTAAAAAATACAGTTATCAGGAGAAGATCCTGCTATACCCATCAGGGATCTGTCACTTAGAGAAATAAATTTAGTTTTAGTACAGAAACTCATCATAGATGAGTGAGTTCTTTTTTAAAAATTCCTGTCTCTGGAAAGAGAAGGTCACATTTCATCTTTTAGCCATGAAACCATGCATTTTCCCTGACACCTACTAGCGAAGATTTAGGCATCTGTCTAATTAATATGGACAGGGTGGGGGACTTATAGAAGAGAAATGCAGCCTCTGGGATAAGCACCAGGGGCTCATGCTGCCTTTTTAAAGCAGTGGACGGTGATGAACTGCCTTCTCTGTCTTCCTCACAAAGTCCAGCTGGAAGAAAATAGCCTCCCTGGTTTCAAATGAAGTAACGCATTGTTTTGGGGTTTGTTACTCAATTAAAAGTGGAAGGGCAATTTCCTTTTTGGCTGGGTCTCATTTGATAGTGCGGTTTTATATGTAAGATCTTTTACTATATTAAAATTAATTCAAATGCTCTCTTTTTCCATACTGGAATCATCAGTAAGGCCTTTTGTTTCCCATGTTATGTTTGTTAATTTCACTGTTTTCTGGTGTCAGAATGATGGCTGCAGGGCAGGGTAAACCCTAGTAAGCCTCAAGGGGAAAACAAAGGTCAGAGCTATTATAGCCACGGAAGAGGGCACTCTGAAGCTGTGTGAAGCCTAATTTAGGCTATGTATGTACATACATATTCTCCCAATAATGAAAAGGTAAGACAGGAATCGAGGCTTTTTCATTTGAAAAGTGTTACATAAACACATCCCTGACCTTGAGTAAAATGATGCATTTGGCACATTTGTCTTCTAGATTCTGGATATTTCCCTTCTTGGCCTCTGCTCTCTGCTCTGGTGTCTCTTCCTCCAGGGAGACAGTGGCTTTCTGTTTTCTACGGGGCTTCCTGAACCTTTATCAACACTCCAATTAAGAGAGAGAGAATTTTTATCAGTTACTTCCAGTGTGACTAACAAGCCCAGATAACCAATTAGCAGCTATCACATGTCAGGCTCTATTGGATAATGTTGAAATATGGGGCTATAAAGTAATATAAGCTGCTGTTGACACATTGAAGGAGTTTACAACCTACTTGGGTATTCAAGAATAAACTACTAAGGTTAAGTAAACACTCACAGCAGAATATATGTATCATCTAAACAGGACAAATCACAGGAATTTGGCTCTATAAGAATTCAGAGGACAAGATCACTGTGGGCTGGGCGTGGGTAGGGAAGATCGGGTAGGGAAAGCTGTGTAGAGCATCCAGGATTGACTTCTGAATGCATGAGGAGTGATATAAAAGGCCAGACATTCTTCATGAGGTGCCAAAGACAGCCTGATTCCCTCTTTCTATCAATTGGGGAGCCTGGGATGAAATTTTTACCTGTATTCCTACATGTATCAGTCTGGGTTGATTATGAAGGTGGTAATGCTAGAGAAAGATGCAGGCTCAAAACTTCCCATGTGTTATAACAACATGAAGTGTCTGGGAATAGAGAGAGAAGATGAATCTAGAACCAAAGGAATGGGGATTAAGGTAACTAGATAGAGGAAGAATGTTCTGAGCAGAGTAATGGGCAGAGCATAGGAATAAGGAGAAACTCATTAAACCATTAAACAGTGACAACAGGGTGACCGGGGTAGGTACAACAATTCACATTTATGTAATGTTTGTGATTTTGCCCAGTGATTTTCACAAATAATATGCGATTTAAATTTGAAATAGCAGATCCTTCTGGAAATACTAATTAGACCATTTTAGCCAAAGCAGAAGATTCACATAGTAATTGGTACATACATGAAAATGTGCTAGAGATCATATATGGAAGCATTATAATACCAGGTTAAAAACAAGACCTATAGTTTTAGTTAGTGGGGAACCACTAATAATGAAAGCAGAAGTGTACTGTTTGGGGGTAATTTCAATGGTGCGGGTGTGAAACAATAAATGCCTGAATGTGGGATGCTGGTAAGACTGACAAATACATCAGAGAGAGAACTGGCAAGAGTTGGTGCCTGGATGTGAAGAGACAGGGAGCTGAAAATGCCGATGCAGTTTTGAGCCAAGGAGATTTGGGCGAACGACAGAAACGGGAAAGTCCAGAGTTGCTTCTCCTATGGGTCTTTGTTTTTTCAGCTTTATCTATAAATATGAAAAGGCTTTGTTCTCTGCTAAAAGAATTCCCAGCCCAGATGGAAGGGATCTGCTGATAAAGGTAGTGATACCCGTGGCACAGCATTTGAACAATCTGTCGTTTGGGTGATTACGTGAAGAATGCCACCTCATAGAGCAATGGTCGGATCAATTCCCTGATTACTGATGTGTTTTTTAAAAGTAGAATGTGTGCTTTGTTTTTGGAGAGAGCACAGTTCCAAGGGACTACAGCAGCCTTTCAAGGAGAGTACCCCAGACACACCATGTTAGGCCGTGTGCCAAGAATGATATTTGAAGCCCAGAAGACTGGGTCTGTCCAGCTGACCAAGTGAAGAGCAGAGCAATACAGTTTGCTCAAGTCCATTATCAAGAACCACAGCAGACCTGTTTGATCCTTAAACTAGATATTACTAGAATATCTAGATCCATGAGGCTAAAGTATCCAGTGAATTCCATTTTCCAAATCACTTTGCTTATGTGGCAATAGCAAGGATGGGGAAATGAGTCGGGTCCACAGACAATTCCATATCCAGTCCTAACTCAGGTATATCCAAGCTGCCTGTCTGTAACCATGCAGAATTGCTCAGCCTTTCAGAAGTTTTGCCAGGCCAGAATTTCAAGGAGCTGTCTTACACTGGCGAGTTGTCCTTCTGTTGTGTCTCAGCTGGTGTCATCTTTGAAGAAAGAAAAGGAAGTAGGTTGGCTGGGAAGAGAAGAGAGGGGGAAAGGAAAGAGGAGACAATAGGATTCACCTATTTTGTTACTTGGCTGGCTGGCTGTGGAGACTGATGAGAAAGTGTTTTGAAACTTCTCCAAAGTAGTTGGAGGAGAAGCATTCTATGAAATATGGTGTGTTTCATGGTCTCTGGAAGCAATCAGTCTGACTTTGGAAGAACCAAAAAGAGAGAAAGCAAACTTTGAAAGCTGGTTTTAATTTTAAAAGGACAGTAGAAACAGGATTCTAATTGCAAATATTCACAATGTAGTGTCTTGAAAGCATATATTATATTGTAAAGATTTGCAACAGTGAAGGGGTGATTTATGGAACAGTCTCTGGTTCAGCAGTGGTAGGCAGGTGATTCATTCATTCATTCATTTAACTAATATTTCTGGAGCACCTATGGGCTAGGCACTGTTCTAGGAGCTTGGGATACAGCAAAATGAAAATCAGATGAAGTCTCTCTGGTAGATTGTTTACAAAAATGGCCACAGTTATTCCCCTCCACGTGTCCACCTTTTTTGCAATGTGGTTTTCAGTTTCTCCCATCAAGTTATGGAGGCTTTCTCACTGCTTAAATCTGAGCTGGCCTTGTGACTTTCTTTGACCAATAAAACAGGTCAGAATTAATGTGATTATGATCTGTGTACAGAACTCATTAGGCCTTGCACTCTTCACATGCTCCCATAGAACTCTGCCCAAGCACCATGTGAACAAGCCTGTGCTCCCTTGTTGGAGACTGAGAGATCACCTGGAGCAGAGAGTAGTCATGGTGGACCAGACAGATCTCAACTAACTCAGCAGCTGACTGCAGATACAAGAGTGAGCACAACTGACCTCAGAGAAACCTCCCAGCTTCATTCATTCCAAATTGTCACGGCACACACTTGTGGACTAAATAGATGGTTGTTATTTTAAGGCACTAAATTTGGGGAGTAATTTGTCATAGTGAAAAGCTAACTAATACAGTCACAGACCTGAAGAAGTTTACATTCTAGAGGAGGAGAGAGAGAATGAACAACAAAACCACGTGTATATGTAATATATCAGATGGTGATCAGTATTATGGGGAAAAACAAAAAACCCCCCAAAAACCTAGAGTAAGATTATATATAGAGAGTGCCAAGGTGGAGGGAAAGGTTCTTGCTATTTATTTTGTACGGTGTTCAGGGAAGGGCTTACTGATAAGATTATATTTAAATGGTTTCTTTGAAAGAGTTATCGAAGGCGTGAGGTTGTAGCTTGGTAGGAAATGAGCACTCGAACAAGTAAATCTTAAATCTTAGACAATTTACTGTGAAAACTACAAAGGGTATATTTCCAACAGGAGATGCTAGGAAATGGCAGATTTGGGGATTTGTGTTCTCAAATTCCAGGATTCTCCCAGGTCCTCACAGCAGACTAACTTAAGTTGAAAGTTTGAGTATTCAACCTGTTCAGGATAAGGACCAGCCAGGTCATGGGAAGCCCTGAAGAGGATCTTATCAAGCCTCATACAGTCCTCTAGCCCCAGAATTTTGGCATGTACCCTATATGGTGAAGAAAACCTGTCTTTGACACACCAAGTTACCTGAGTTTAACTTCCTACTATACTACCACTTGCTTCTTGCTATGTTGTATAATTTTATTTTGAAAACCGTTCTATTGGGATAAAATTCACATCTTTGCATTCACACATTTAAAGTTTACAATTTGAAGGTTTTCAGTACATTCACAGAGTTGTGCAGCTATCAGCACAATCCATTTTAGCACATTTTCATCACTCTTCCCCCAAATAAACTCTGTATCCACCAGCAGTCGCTCCCTATTTAGCACTAAACCCTGAGCCCTAGGCAACCACTAATCTACTTTCTATCTTTATGAATTTGCTTATTCTGGGCATTTCATATAAATGCAATCATATAATGTGTGGCTTCTTTTACTCAGCATAATGTTGTAAAGATCCATCCATGTTGTAGTATGTATCAATATTTTATTTCTTTTTATTGCCAAATAATATTCCATTTCATGGACATACTACATTTTATTTATCTATTCATCCATTAATGAACATGTGGGTTGTTTCTATTTTTTGGCTATTATGAATAATGCTGCTATGAACATTCATGTACAAATTTCTGTGTGGGCATGTTTTCATAATACTGTGTATAAACCTAGGAATGGAATTGCTGGGTAATATGATAACTCCATGTCTTACATTTTGAGGAACTTCCAAAGTAACTGCATCGTTTTACATTCCACCAACAATGTAAAAGGGTCTCTTCCCATTTCTCCTTTCCAGTACTTGTTATTATCTGTCTTATTGGTGATAGCCATCCTAGTTGGTTGGAATTTGTATCTCGTGGTTTTGATTTGCATTTCACTTATAACTAAAGATGTTGAACATCTTTTCATGTGCTTATTGGTCATGTGTATATCTTATCCAGAGAGATATCTATTCAAAGTCTTTTCTCATTTTTAAACTTAGATGGTCCTTTTATCCTGAGTAGTAAGAGCTGTTTATATTTTCTGGATACTAAACTCTTTTTGGATATATGATTTGCAAATATTTTCTTCAATTCTATTGTCTTTACACTCTTTCTTTTTAAAGAATGATCCAAATTTTATTTTATTTTATTTTTTAATTTTTATTCTTTTATTTTTTTAAGTTCTGGAACCAACTCTGCCATTTATTTATTTATTTAAAAATTTTATTGGGGCACAGTTGATTTACAATGTTGTGTTAGTTTCAGGTGTACAGCAAAGTGAACCTGTTATACATATACATATATCCAGTCTTTTTTAGATTCTTTTCCCATATAGGTCATTACAGAGTATTGAGTAGAGTTCCCTGTGCTATATAGTAGGTCCTTAGTAGTTATCTATTTTATATATAGTAGTATGTCAATCCCAATCTTCGAATTTATCCCTCCCCCCGCTTACCCCCTGGTAACCAAAAATTTATTTTCTATATCTGTAACTCTATTTCTGTTTTGTAGATAAGTTCATTTGTGCCCTTTTTTTAGATTTCACATATAAGCGATATCATATGATATTTGTCTTTCTCTGTCTGACTTACTTCACTCAGTATGACAATCTCTAGGTCCATCCATGTTGCTGCAAATGGCATTATTTCATTCTTTTTATGGCTGAGTAATATCCCATTGTATATATGTACCACATCTTCTTTATCCATTCCTCTGCTGATGGACATTTATGTTGCTTCCATGTCCTAGCTATTGTAAGCAGTGCTGCAATGAACATTGGGGTGCATGCATCTTTTTGAATTATGGTTTTCTCCAGGTATATGCCAGGAGTGGGATTGCTGGATCAAATGATAGCTCTATTTTTATTTTTTTAAAGAACCTCCATACTGTTCTCCATAGTGGTTGTACCAGTTTGCATTCCCACCAACAGTGGAGGAAGGCTCCTTTTTCTCCACACCCTCTCCAGCGTTTATTGTTTGTAGATATTTTGATGATGGTCATTCTGACCGGTGTGAAGTGATACCTCATTGTAGTTTTGATTTGCATTTCTCTAATTAGTCATGTTGAGCATCTTTTCATGTGCTTTTTTGGCCATCTGTATACACTTTCTTTATGTTATCATTTGCAACAAAAACATTTTTAATTTTGATGAAGTCCAGTATATCTATTTTTTTCTTTTGTTGCCTGTGCTTTTTGTGTTGCCTCTGAGAATTCTGCAAAGATTTACTCCTATGTTTTCATCTAAGGGTTTTATAATTTTAGCTTGCATATTTAAGTAGTTAATCCATTTCCAGTTAACTGCTGTGTATGGTGTAAACAAGGTGCTCAACTTCAGATTTTTGCACTTCCAGTACCATTTGTTGAAAAAAATAACTGGTTTTCCTCATTGAATTATTCTTAGTGCCCGTGATGAAGATCAATTGAACACGAATGTAAGGGATTATTTCTGGACTCTCAATTTTATTCCACTGATCTATATGTCTATCCTTATGTCAGTATCATAAGTCTTGATTACTGTAACTATGTAGTAAGTTTTGAAATTAAAAAAATGAGTCCTTCAACTTTGTTCTCTTTTTCCAAGATTGTTTCAACTATTCTGTGTCCATTGATTTTCCGTATGAATCCTAAGAGCTGCTTGTCAATTTCAGAAAGAACAGTAACTGAGATTTTAATAGAGATTGCATTGGATCTGTCGATCAATTTGAGAAGTATCATCATCTAAACAATATTAAATCATCTGATTCATAAACATGGAAAGGCTTTCCATTTATATGTCTGTTTTAGTTAATTTTAATAATGTTTCATAGTTTTTACAGTGTAGATTTTGTTCATATTTTGTTAAATTCGTTCCTAGGCATTTTCTTTTTTTCAATGCTATTATAAATATAATTGCTTTCTATAGTTTATTTTTAAATTGTTCATTGTTAGTGTATAGACACACACTAGATTTTTGTATATTGATCTTTTATTCTGCAGTCTTGCTAACCTACTTTATTCTAATAGACTTTTAGTGAATTTCTTAGGATTTTCCATATACAACATCATGCCATATGCAAATAAAGATAGTTTTACTTCTTTTCCTTTTCTCATCTGGATGCCTTATTTCATTTTCTTGCCCAATCCCCTGGCTGGAAACTTCAGTACAAGGTTGCATGAAAATGGTGAGACCAGATATCCTGTCTTTTTCCCAATCTTATGGGGAAAACATTCAGACTTTTACCATTAAGTATGATGTTTACTCTGGATTTTTTCATAGTTGCACTTTACTGTGTTGAGGAAATTTCCTTATTTTCCTGCTTTATTGAGTGTCTTCATCATGAAAGTTTGTTGGATTTTTGTTTGTTTGTTTGTTTTTTAAGTTTGTTGGATTTTATCAAATGCCTTCTCTGGGTCAATTGAGATGATCATGTGCTATTTTTGCTTTCTTCTATTGATATGGTGTATTACATTAATTTATTTTCAGATGTGAAACCAACCTTACATTCTTGGGATAAATCCCACTTAGTCATGGTGTATAATTCTTTTTCTATGGTGCTGGATTTGGTTTGCTAGTACTTTTTTTTTTTTTTTTTTAGCACCTTTAATTATTATTTATTTATTTATTTGTCTGTGTTGGGTCTTCGTTTCTGTGCGAGGGCTTCCTCTAGTTGCGGCAAGCGGGGGCCAGTCTTCGTCGCGGTGCGCGGGCCTCCCACTATCACGGCCTCTCTTGTTGCGGAGCACAGGCTCCAGACACGCAGGCTCAGTAATTGTGGCTCACGGGCCCAGTTGCTCCGCGGCATGTGGGATCTTCCCAGACCAGGGCTTGAACCCGTGTCCCCTGCATCGGCAGGCAGACTCTCAACCACTGCGCCACCAGGGAAGCCCTGCTAGTACTTTTTGAAGGTTTTAGTATCTATATTCATAAGAGATATCAGTCTATAACTTTCTGTCTTTGTTATAGCTTCATCTGATTTTGATATTAGGATTATACTGGCCTGTCCATCATTTTTTAATAATGACTAGACATGTTGTGTGCATATCACAATGCAATTGTGTAATGATGACCTGTTTATGGACATGCACAGGCAGTTCAAGGTTTAGGAGGGCTTGACCATGCATTAGGGTGTTAGAAAGGCCCTAATGCATTCAGTTCCTATAAAGAATCTGGGTGGGTATCCACAATTCTAGAAACAACCTTAATAATAATTAATGACATTGACATTAGTGTTAATACTTTCTCTTTGGTTAAAACAACATCTTATTATGGATTAATAATGTATTAGATGCTGATTGTGTTCACCAATATCCAAGGCCTTTTCTTCCTGGGCACACTACTAGACTACATTTTCTAACCTCTTTTCTTATGAGGCTGGTGTTAGGCTAATATAATATGTACAGAATTGATATCATTCCTTTGAAGGATGGCCTGTAAAAACCTCCAGAGTGATCTTCTTTTCCCATTTGGAAGCAAAATAGAGAGGATTCCTTGCACCTAGAGGAGGATGGAACCACAGGTATAAGGAGCCTGGATCTCCGATTCTTTATGTAGACCAGAATCTTCTCCACTTCACACCCCACCATCCAGCCTTTGACTGTGATATGAACAGAAATGAAACCTGAGTTTAAATTAATTAAACTGAGATTTTTAGGGTTGTTTATACAGCAGTTAGTCTATCCTGATCAATATAAAATATCTATAAGTAATACATTGGGTGAAAAATTTACAGTGTCCTGTCAGGGACACTGTCAGGGAGGTTGCTCTAGATAACTGAAGTGACTACAAACTTCTTTCCATTCTGGTCAAGGTACAGACCTGCTGGGAAGGAATGGACATAGGTCAAGATGACAAACCTTCAGTGCATGTTCTGAATAGTACTGGGTATCCAAGAGGAAGACTAGTGCCCATCATTGGTGCCTTAGTTCAGAGATTTAGTTTTGCTCTGGCTTTAGTTTTATGGAGTGCATTTACAGTAAGACCCCTGAGCCACATCTTTGGCTACTCCTTGGGACTTTGGGAAAATTATGAAGTAGGCAAACTGATTTTCAATGCCCTTTCTTTTTTTTCTTTTTTCTTTTTTTTTAATACTGGAGTGTGCTTAGTCTACTTTTTGTTTTTTTTGTTATAAATTTATTTATTTAATTTTGGCTGTGTTGGGTCTTCGTTGTTGCACGCGGGCTTTCTCTAGTTGGGGTGAGCGGGGTCTACTCTTCATTGTGGTGTGCGGGCTTCTCATTGCGGTGGCCTCTCTTGTTGCCGAGCACGGGCTCTAGGCACGCGGCCTTCAGTAGTTGTGGCACGTGGGTTCTAGAGCTCAGGCTCAGTAGCTGTGACGCATGGGCTTAGTTGCTCTGCGGCATGTGGGATCTTCCCAGACCAGGTCTCAAACCCGTGTCCCCTGCATTGGTAGGCGGATTCTTAACCACTGTGCCACCAGGGAAGCCCTCAATGCCTTTTCTTTTATTTCAGGCATCCTTTTCTTCCATTATGCTTTCCCCATTTGTCTCTCAAAACTTGCACTACCTGTCTTCCTTCTGAAGTCTCCTACTTGCCATTTTTATTCCTCATTTTCTCAATTTTGGATCATGCCAAAGGTGGTGGAGGAGCAGGCCAGCCCAGAAGGA
The DNA here is from genome assembly GCF_949987535.1 of Balaenoptera acutorostrata. NCBI lineage: Eukaryota > Metazoa > Chordata > Mammalia > Artiodactyla > Balaenopteridae > Balaenoptera > Balaenoptera acutorostrata. The sequence continues at coordinate 53,901,092 of NC_080065.1, read as the reverse complement.
AAAGAAAATTGACTAAGTTGACTAGCAAGGATAGCGTACAATGACAACTTTTCTTTTATCATTTGGACAACTGAGAGGGGGGCATTCCATATTCTTTAACAGAGATACTGCTAATCATAATGACATTATGCAAAAAACAAAAATACTATAGAACATCTTGTGATATGGTATATTTCCATGGTTATAACATATAAATTATCTCAAGGGAAATGAAACTATCTGATTTTAGGTGTACCATGCTTTTCTAGTAACAGTTTTTCAAGACCACGTGCTTTTACATGTAGGTAGATGATAATAAGATACAAATGGCCAAGAACACTTCCTGTATTACTACATGAGATTATTCAAGAGTTCCCTAGTATACTTAGGTGGCTATTGCAGTTGGCATGGCTTAGACTACCATGATGGTGGATGAACTGATAAGGGAGTGATTAATAATAGAGGTTTGCAAAGAAAGAGCTGAGAGGTCTTAGAAATGGACTGGATGTGAAACAAGTTGCTAAAGAAAAACCCACATTTAGAGATTAGAGAGTGGAATAGACTAGAAATAGGGAAATTACAAACTGAAGGTGCTACTCTGGGAAAGAAGAAATAGGTCTTTGATAAATTTACAGAATTCAATTTCAGTAGAGGGAAAGAGGAAGAAAGCAGCTAAACTAATGAGAGGTAAGGGGGCACAGAGAAGCCATGAGGTCATTGTATGTGGAACACTACCGTGAGAGGTTATGTTGTTATAAGAACTAAAGGGAAGTGTTAGATGAAATAAACATTTCTTTTTCTTTTAGATAAAAGGAAACAAATGCATGTCAATAGAGACTGAGGAAATAGAAATAACAAAGAAGGAAGATTGAAGGCAGGAAGAACTGAAGATTCTGGTGAAAGAAGGAATAATTGAAGAAGCAAAGTCTTGAAGAAGACTAGAGGTTGAAGGGTTAAATTTTGAGGTGGAGACATTCTGTGATATAGGAGATGAAGGGAGAGTGTGTGAACAGGTAGAGACATAATCCAGCTTTGGGGAGAAAGGAAGATGTTGTATGAGGATTAATTTGTCAGTGGTTTCATTCGAGAGTTACATGTCTCAATGGATGGATGCCCCAAGTGAACAATCAAAATGAAAGCACATCTGTACTGGAGAATCTGTTACCTGGGAGCTGGAGAGAAGGCCAGATAAAATTGAGTGGAGTTGGAGGCTGCAGCAGTACTTGGTGAAAGTTGCCTCTGAGTTTGTGCTGACCTTTAAGCTAGAGCACGTATGACTATTTTTTCTGCCTCTCCTGGCCTCTTTCTCTTTTTCTTGCTTCTCCACTACATTTGGCATGATCCAAAATTTAGGGATCAGGGAATCAAAGCATATGTGTACCTTCTAGGGCTGGCTGTTGCTCTGATTTCCTCCACTTCACCATTGTCTCTCTAAAAATCTATAGGACTAAAAAAAAAAAAAAAAAAAAAAAAAAAATCTATAGGACTCAATTATTGGAACTTTGACAACTGGGAGGGTATTTGTGCCTGATGATTTTTTTTAAATGAAAAAAGTAAGGTAACAAGTGATAGGAGTATGGACAATGACTTCAGCATAGTAAAGAAGGTCTAGAATAGTTAATGCAACTAAAACTGCACTAGTGACTTTATAGCAGAGGTATTCTTGAATTGTCAAGCTCTCTGAGTCATCAGCTGACATTAGATAGTCTGGCTTTGTAGTAAATGGCTGATGCCTGGCTTATTTCACTGCTCTTCCCCAACTTCCCCCATTACCAACTCCCATTCCTCTATTATTATGTCTCTCACACATGTCCTTTCTATATTTTTTTTTAATTTCCCACTTTCTCATTCTAGGTTTTAGTTCATGCCTAGATGATTGGGTTATTGTTTTAGCTTCCTAAATTGTTTTCTGTTCCCTCTGCTTCTCTCCCATTTCTCCCCCCTTTATTCTGTCTTGAGTACCACAATTAAGTTAATATTCTCTGGCAAAAAGATCCCCCATATTCAAGCTTACTTCCCATATAATGACCAGTTCTGCTTAATCTGGCACTAAGATTAAACAAGATAATATCTGGAGATACTTAGCAAAATGTCTGCTCTATAGTGCCTACTCAATAAAAGTTATTTAATCTTTACTCAATGCAGAACGTATGATTGGGTCAGTCATTTGTTTTACAGCTATAGAGCAGGGAGAAAAATTATATCTAATGTTAGATGTAATATCCTGATTTTTTAATCACATGAAACAGAAGAGAGTTAAGTAGGAGTCAGACTTACCTAGCTGTTTTTAGTGGCTTTTTCAAATGTCTGAGGGAGAAATAAGAGGGCATTTATAAACTATCATTGCCCGTAAAATAGAGCTTTTATTTTAAAGAAATAAGATAATAAGACTTAAGAATGAGTGTGGTAACTGATTACATAGTAGAAAATGTAGCATCAATCTTCTTACCTCCTTGTATTGCTTTGCTTTTGCCTGACTTTGAAGTGAGGCTCTCTCTCTCTCTCTCACTCTCTCCCTGATCTCTACCTCTAGTGGGGTGGGGGAATTTATCATTGCTTTCAGTTCATGATGGTTTTCACAGTGGACCACACTGCTACCATTAATATGTTTCTGCAGAAGAACCAGATGGCTGGTATACTTGAGCTGCCAAAACAATAGTAATAAAAACCATAAAATATGAGGAAATTATATATTTTCTTTTCTTGTATTTTAGTCCTAACAGAGTGTCATTAAATAATGGAGACTTCAAGAGCTGACTGTGAAAGTCACAGAATATTAAGAGTCTGGGCCATTGTTCTCATTCTTCATTGTTATATAATAAAGCCTTGATCATCCCAAACACACACAATTGATTGGTGTCATCTGATGACATTACAGTTTTTGCTTTAGCAATTTAGGAAAAAGCTTAATCTTAAATTGACCTAATTATCTGTTTCTCATTTGCCATTTAAGCTTTGATGACATGGTATCTGATCATATTTGAATATTCAATTGCTACGAATTTCTAATATTGTGCTCTTACCTTGATCGTTTTTTTGTGTAACTTTTCAAATTGCTTGGTTTCACATGCCTCTTACCCTTTAAGTCATATTTTAATAACATCTAGTGTGCTAATAATGGATTTCACAGCATCATCACTGATTTTTTTCATGAACGTTTACGTATATACATATATAATTTATTACTTGGCATACTTAAACAATCTTATAAAGTATGATGTACTTTTAAGAAAATAATTTTTATGTGTACTTGTATAAATTAGGATATAAGTCAGTGGTTCTCAACCGGGGGTGGTTTGCTTCCCCTGCCCCCAAGTGATATTTGGCAACATCTGGAGACATTCTTCATCTTCACGATGAGAAGGGTGCTACCGGCATCTAGTAGGTAGAGGCCAGAGATACTGCTAAACAGAACAGTCCCTACAACTAAACATGGCCCTAAATATAAATAGTGCCAAGGTTGAGAAACTCTGATCTAGGTGGATGGGTACATGATCTCATGTTTTGGAAAGAAACAAATTCGAAGTACTCTGACGGCTAGCAAAGAGGTAGTGCATGCATTTAGGAAGAGTGCGAGAATAAAAATGCCATAAACTCCACCTTGTTTTTGTAGTGCTTGTTATCTTTTCCAGGAGCTTTCACCCTTAGAATGTCACATAATTCTTATATTATCCTTGGGGTGTAGAAATGGAAGAGTTTCCAAATAAATATGCCTTTTCACAGATGCAAAACAGACACAGAGAATTTAAGTGATTATCCTAAGTTTACATGGCTGGTTAGAGATTCCAGTTCTCTGTCCACAGAGCATTGAAGCCCCTGAGAAAGAAGCATATCTACCAATCTACTGGTGGAGAGGAATTAAGAGGGAGATATTTTATGTTCTGAGGAGGAAAACAGGCTAGAAGTACTAGTGTGCAAAAAAGCCTGTTTGGTCTTCTCTCAGTTTCTCCTGTCTCCTCAGTTAAATGAAAAATCCAAGGAGAATAAGGTCACCATCTATCTATTAGTAAACACTGAATTATCTCAGATCATCATTTTAATTAAAACATATGTCTTTATTGATGTAGAATTAAATTCACTTGTGGTAACTTGAAGTTTACATTTAGCATTAATCATGGCATTCAAGTAAAGTAAATCTCAAATTAATCCTATAAATTCTGCTAATGTAGCCATGCTGAAACTGGGACAGCTCAAGCAATATGGGCTGTCCATGTTTTTCCTCTTTAATTTCTAAGTTATGACTCCTCTTTCAGCTCTTGAATAATGAATGCATTTATCACAGAATGCCATCAGTCAGGATACAGATTTAAGTGAGAAATGGAACAAGCATTGATGCCTAAAAACCGTGGTGTTAACCTTGGATAACGGTGTCAGTGATTTTCAGAATATTTAACTTAGAGGAGGAATCCACTGTCATTTCCATCTCAAAGTTGCTCCTACTGTGTTATTTTGGTCAGGAGCTAGATATTCACGCTTTAACTTGGAAACTGTTAACATTGTGACATAATACCTTCTGTTTGAATAGTTGAGGTAATTATTTTTAAATCAAGTAGAGCTGTAGTGTAAACTATCTTTGTATAAACATTGATTATTCAGAATAAGTTCTATTTAAATATGTTCCAGCAACTTGCACAAACCTTTGAGAATGAATGAATAGAGAAAACTTACAAAGCCATCCATCTTATCTTATTATTTGTCAATCAAACGTTTCCTAAAATTTAGGGTCTACAGATTGGAGTAAGGATTTGTTTTTAATATTTTTACTGCATTTCTGCCAGGTATCCAGCACTATGGATACACCAAAGAGGCACATAGTTCTCATACATGTTTTCTGCAATTAAACACTTATTACCTAGGCTGTAGATTGGGGTAAATTCTGGCATACCCACAGGGAGACAGGGTGGCCTAGCAACAGAGAAGGTGAAGGCTCTCAGTGTCGCAATATAAAGGAGAAATTCCTAGGGATTTGCAGCTTAGTGGGTGGTGGGCAAAACACTGAAAGGTAAGAGAACAAGGAAAATCAGAGGATAAAATGAACCCACAGCAGTATTTTCAAGCTATTTAGTTAGTTGAATGGTGAGGAGTGAGTTGTGATCATAACTCCCCATACTCTTCACTGAAGTAGTGTGTTGAAGTTGGAGGAGTTGTTTGTAAATACTTATATTCTAATAGTTGTTCTTAATCCTGGCTAATTTGAATTACTGGGGAGCTTTTAAATATATGAATGACTGTACCCCAACCTGGAGATTCTGATTCACTGAGTCTGGAGTTAAGCCTGAGAAATCGCTATTAACAAAGAAAACTCCATGGGCGATTTTAAGATACAGAAAACTACGGATACAAAGAGGTTAGAAAATATTCAATGGCATGTCAGAAAAATCTTCATATATAAAGATGTGGTGTGCGCTTCATGATGATGTTAACTTTATGAGTCTGAGACTTTATGGCAGAGATATATGATATTTGGGGCTATCTTCTACCCTTTGAGAAAAAATGAGAAAAGACCAATAAAACTTTACTCTTGGTCTCCTGCTTATGCCAGGAAGCCTTCTGGGAACCAACAATATAGCAAACAATTTAGAACTCAGCATAAATAGAAACTAATGGTAAATGGACTTTAAAAAAAAGTGATTAATATTTAGGGTATCTACATTATACAGATGCATCAATTTTAGGTCTTATGAAGTTAAAAATGGCTGCCAGAGATGAAAAGGTTAACGGTGTCCTCTGTCAACAAGAATGAGGCCTTGTCATTGGTAGAACATTTACTGCTCAATGTCAGGAAGGAGATATATATGTAACTTTTGCAGAAATCACCTTTATAGACAGATAAAGAAGTTTGAAAATCTGAGTTTGTGAATGATAAATCACATTTCTGGAGTTGTAGACTGAGGAAGATGATTGATCCATGTAATAACTCACGAATAAACAGGGAATATTAACAAGGAGCAGGAATGTAAGTCAGTGATCATTTTGGCAAATACAATTTTGATCTCCTGCTGTCCTAACCTTTGGTCCTTAAATTTGGTCCTGCTGTCCTTAAATTTGATTTTAAGCACTGTTTAGAGATGTGCACTAACCTAGATGAAACAGTTTATTTAATCTGTCATTATTTTAATAGGAATGAACTTATAAATGCAAATTATTTGACAAAAATATATTCTCTGAGGGAAACTAAGGACTAGTTTTAAAAGAATTAGATGATAAGAATAAGTACTATATCATGATAGACGTTAATTTTGTTGAAGTATAACTGTCCTAATAAATTTGCTGTTAAAAGTTGTTTATAGATTGTTCGCACCATGCCTACAATCTAACTTCTTAAAGTTAAAAATGGAAAACTTTAAAATTGGACAAGAATTTTCTAGTTTCTGATAGTCATTTGCATTCCCACATTTAATTCTCGCCTTTCCTAAATTCCTAATACAATCAATAAGAAATGGAAAAAATACCCACATAGATTATATCAGTGGGGATGAAGAGGTAAAGCTGCCATCAACAGGCTAGGTATTTTGAGAAATTTCTGAAAGATGTATAGTAGAAATAGTACCAGATCTGAGGGAGATACCTACATGGCTAGAATGTAATTAATCCATTCATCCATCCATCCATCCATCCATCCATTCTTTTACTCAGTTTACAAATATTTATTGAGCAAGTACAATGCATCTCACATTTCTGAGGCACTGAAGATCACAAAAGCAAGAGTATTAACACAATCTTTGCTCTCTTGGGATCTAGTGACGGGAGACATAGTCCACAAATTAATGAATAAACAAACAAGATACTTTCAGATACTGATAAAGGACTATAAAAAGCAAAATAGAATATTGTAATGAAGAGACTCCCTGGGGGAGAGGCACTAGCGGTGGTGGTACAAAGCTGTATTTTATTGTGTGTCAGGAAAGACCTCCCTGAAGACATGACAGTAGTGCTGAGATCTGAATAACAGGAAGGAAGCAGCCAGAAGAAGGTTTGGAGGAACAGCATTTCAGGTAGCTGCAATAACAAATGCAAGTGCTAAGAAGAATCAAAGAGGTCCAGTGTGGCTGAAGAAGAGTGAAGGAGAGAGTGTCGCAAGATATGAGGTCAAGACAAATGCAACTTTACTACAAAGGTAGCAAAGTGTAAGCTTCAGGGCCCCACATTTGCATCAGTTCTTGCAAGACCTTGAATCTAATTTTGTATTATTTTTCTTGAATTGGGCCCATCAAATTCTGTAAACTTTAGGTGCCTCAAAGTTTGTATTCAACCCTGAGTCAGAGATCTATGGTCAACAGTAAGATTTTATAGTCTCTAGGAAGGACATTTAAATTTTTTGTTGCTGATCTGGGAAGCCTTGGAAGGTTTGCGTCAGGAAGTCAGTGCTATGACCTGATGTGTGCCGTATATTGTAGAAGGATTTCTGTGGCTGCTGTCTAGTGGATGGACAGGTAGGTAGGAATATAAAGCAAGGCCCCTTAGGAGTCTTTTTAAAGAGTTGCCCCAATGGCTTAGGAGATGGTGGCTTGGAACAGTGAGGTAGCAATGGAGATGGAGAGAAGGGGATCTGTGTAAAATTATCTAAACAACATCTCTAAAAAATATCCTTACAAGTCTAAGTTGAAGGCATGGGTGGGTAGTTGGTAGTGACTAGAAGTCAAATTTTAATCTTACTAATGACTTTGAGAAATGTACTAGTGGACCAAACCATGACATAAAATGCTAATGAGATGTTTTTAAAAGAATTACATTCATTATCAGTGAAAATGTGGTGACAACTAACACTCATACGTACAGTTAATAAAATGTAAATTGGCACAAATTTTCTGGAAGAGAAATTGGTGCTATGTATTATGAACCTTTCAATGCATGTTATTTTTGGTTTAGTAATTCCACTTTTAGTAAATTCTTCTGTGGAAATAATCAGACCACTGATGAAGGATGTATTAATAGAGATATGCCTTAGAGCATTGTTAATATTGCAGAAGAACTGGACAGAAGTTAAATGTTCAATAATATGGGTTTGGGTGAATTCATAATGGTAATGCAGACAATGAAATACCATGTAGTAATTGAAAATGACTGTATAAACACATGTGTATCAGTTTTGAATGTTAGCAATATATTGTTAATGAGAAAAACAAGTTACAAAATATTTGTATATGAAGAAATATTTATACATATGAATAAGAAAAAGTCTTGACTATATATCTAGGTGCTAACAATGTTTATCTTTCTGTGGTAGGACTAAGGATGATTAAAAAATTTTTTTCTGTCATGAATTTTCATAACTAGTGTGATATAGAAAATGAAAAATTTAATTAGTGGTAGGGAATACTTTATAGAAAATTTGTATTGTGTTTGTTATAGCTTTTGAGACTCCAAAGCAAATATCTTTTGCCATATGGGATGCATTTTATATGTAGCTATAATCCATTAAAAATTTATTTCCTTAATATGTTAGTTGTGGAGACGAGTACACACAAAAAACAATTAGATGGAATGAAATTACAAAAATAACACAATGTAAGTGAAGTAGGTGATACAGTTTGCATCAGATCAGTACAGACGGAATCTAAAGGGACCCGGGAAGTCAGCTCATTCTGCCTTTTGCATGAAATGAGATGAGTGTGGCTTTTAAGGCTGATAGGTTTGGAGTCAGTGAATAAGAGAAGGAGTCGCTTGGATGCAGAGATTAATGACTTATGAAGGGAGAAGTAAAACAGTTGGTATAATTAGACCTCGTTTTCATATTTGAAAGAATAAAGTTATAAGATGTATGGTAAGCTAGGAAAAAGAATTTATAAATTTCATTATGAATCCATCATTTGCAGTGGAATAGGTGTCAGGAAATTATTCTGGTCTCTTGAACAGTAGAGAGATATGAGATATAAGTGTCATTTTGGTAAAGTTATTCCATGCAGGAGGGATTAAGGGAAGAGACCACTGACCAAGAGAGTAGTGACAAACTTACTGGCCTGTGCTAGATACAGGGTTTGTCAGGATGGTGTTGTGAGACCATTCAAGGAAGCATTGGCACTACTTACTGAAGTCAGGAGACCAGAGTGAGTCCTGCGTTTCCATGTTTTGTGTTTCTGAACTAAATCGTGACACAATCGTCCCTCATTCCATATGCCATGCTTTGGTTACCTGGGCCTCAGAATTAGCTGTTGATTCTTTGATATCCATCTTTAACTTGACCCTCAGTTTTCATGGTCAAGGTTGTGTACCGAGCTGTAAATCTGGCTGCTGTGACTGAAGATGCTGTGTCTCCATTCTAGATAAATGACCTAGGCTACCCAGGGTCACTTCCTTACCGGTTTAAAAAAAAATTATTTCCAACTAATTTCAGATTCATGAAGAAGTTGCAAAAATAGTACTGAGAGTTCCCTTGTACCTTTAACATTTCACATAATCATAGTGCGAAAATGAAGAAATTAACATTGGTACAATGCTATTAATTAAACTACAGACTTTATTCTGATTTCACCATTATTCCCATGACTTGTCCTTTACTGTTACAGGATCCAATCCAGAATCTCATATTGCATCTAGCTGTTATTTCTCCCTAGTCTTCTTCATTCTGTGGTACTTTCCAATCTTTTTATATCTTTCATGACCAGGAAACTTTTGAAGAATAGTTATTTAATCAAGTTTCCCTCAATTTAGGTTTGTCTAATATTTCCTATGCTTAGGTTAGGTTGTCCATTTTTGCCAGGAACACCTCGGAAATGATGTTGTGCAACATGTCACAGTGAACATGATGTTGATATATCTTACTCTACACATTATTTATTTCTGTATATATCTCTCGGTATAAAGTAAAAACTGAGTTTATTCTGATATTTCTGATTCCAATCCAACACTGCAGGGTTCATTCTAGCTTTCTCCCTTTCCTTATTTGTAACATTTCTCCAATAGTGAGAAACATGGCTCTTATTATTTATATTTATTGATTTTTCAACTCTAGTATACACAGAAGTTTTTTTTAATTGTTGACATATACCCCTGTAAGAAATAAATTTACCAGCTACAGTACAATTTTTGTGTATGGTTCTTTTGTCTTTAGTCTTAACAGTATCCTGTGAAAATGCTATTTTTCAAAGTTAATTTAGGTTAAGGACTTCCCTGGTGGTGCAGTGGTTAAGAATCTGCCTGCCAATGCAGGGGACAAGGGTTCAATCCCTAGTCTGGGAAGATCCCACATGCCACAGAGCAACTAAGCCCGTGTGCCCCAACCACTAAGCCTATGCTCTAGAGCCTGCGAGCCACAACTACTGAGCCCATGTGCCACACCTACTGAAGCCCGCGCACCTAGAGCCCATGCTCCGAAACAAGAGAAGCCACTGCAATGAGAAGTCCACGTACCTCAGCAAAGAGTAGCACCCACTTGATGCAGCTAGAGAAAGCCCGTGTGCAGCAATGAAGACCCAACACAGCCAAAAATAAAGAAATATTTTTTAAAAAGTTAATTTAGGTTAGTTCTTTCCGCATTCCTTTCACCAGGGTTATGCTATTTATTTGTAATTCACTTAAATTCATTTATTACAATTTGCATTCTATTTTGTGTTCCCTTTATTCCTGGTTATTTTTATGTTTTTAGAAATTAAAAAAAATTTTTACTGGAGTATAGTTGCTTTACAATGTTGTGTTAGTTTCTGCTGTACAGCAAAGTGAATCAGCTATACATATACATATATCCCCTCTTTTCTGGATTTCCTTCCCATTTAGGTCACCACAGAGCACTGAGTAGAGTTCCCTGTACTATACAGTAGGTTCTCATTAGTTATCTATTTTATACATAGTATCAATACTGTACACAAGGAAGAATTTATTCTCTGTTGTGTACACTTTCATGGGTTTGGACATATTCAGAGAACTGTGTATCTACACACACTATAATGATGTTGAACACTTCTATCACCTCAAAAATTCTCTCCTTCTGTCCTTTTATAGTCAAGTTTACCTTCTATCCCCAGTCCTACTGATCTGTTTCCTATTCTTATTATTTCGTCTTTTCCAGAAAGTCATATAAATGGAATCATACAACCTTTTGTTTCTGGCTTCTTTCATTTAGCAAACTTTATTTAAGATTCATACATGCTGTTACATGAATCAAAAATTCTTCTTTTATTGCTTAGTAGTATTCTATCATATTATGAACCACATTTTATTTATCTACTCACTGGTGGAAGACCATCTGGGTGATTTCCAGTTTTTGACAATTATGAACACAGCTGATATAAATATTCTTGTACAGGTTTTTGTGTGAACATAAGTTTTCACTTCTCTTGGGTAAATGCTAGGATTGGGATTGGTGGTTCATATGGTAAATATATACTGAACTTTATAGGAAACTGTCAAGCTGCTTTTGTTCCAAAGTGGTTATACATTTTACATTCCCACCAGCAATATACAAGAGTTTCCCCATATCTTCTCAGAACTTGATGTAGTCAGGGTTTTTGTTTGCCTTTCTTTTTTTTAAATTATTTATTTATTTGGCTGCGTCAGGTCTTAGTTGTGGCATGCGGGATCTTCATTGCAGCATGCGGAATCTTTCGTTGTGGCACATGGGCTCTTGTTGCAGCATGTGGGCTTCTCTCTAGTTGTGGCACTCGGGCTCTAGAGCACGTGGGCTCAGTAGTTGCAGCACACGGGCTCTCTAGTTGTGGCTTGTGGGCTCCAGAGCATGCGGGCTCAGTAGTTGCAGCACGTGGGCTGTCTAGTTGTGGCACATGGGCTCTAGAGTGCACAGGCTTAGTATTGCGGTCCTTGGGCTTAGTTGCCCTGCAGCATGTGGGATCTTAGTTCCCCAACCAGGGATCAAACCTGCATCCCCTGCATTGGAAGGTGGATTCTTAACCACTGGACCACCAGGGAAGACCCCTTGTTTGCCTTTCTGATGAATGTATATTAATATAACATTGTGGCTTTAATTTACGTTTTCGTAACGATTAGTGATACTGAGTGTTTTTAAGTATGCTTATTTTCCATGTGGACATTTTCTGGGTTAACTGTTCAAATCTTTTGCTCATTTTAAAAAATTAGGTTGTTTGTTTTCTTTTTGTTGAGTTTGAGATTTCTTTGTATATTGTGTATACAAGTCCTTTGTCAGAATTGTGATTTGCAAATATTTTCTCCCGGTTCATGGCTTGTCTTTTCATTCTTTCAACAGTGTCTTTCACAAAGAAGAGGTTCCTAATTTTAATAAAGCCCAGTGGATCATTTTTCCTCTGATGGATTGAACATTTGGTGTCATATTTTAAAATAATCTTTGCCTAACTCAGGGTGTAGAAGATTTTCTCCCTTTTTTTTTTTTCCTAGAATTTTGAGAGTTTTACTTTTTACATTTAGGTCTATGGTCAATTTTTGAATAAAAGATGAGGTATGTGCTAAGGTTCATGTTTTTCTGGGTATTCAGTTTTTCAAGCACCATTTGTTGGAAAGATGATCCTCTTTTTTGAAATGCTTTTTCATTTTTGTCTAATATTAGTTGACTATATTTGTACAGGATTATTTCTGGACACATTATTCTTTTCAATGGATTTATGTGTTTAGCCTTTTGCTAATATCACACTCTTGATTAGTAAGTCATGAACTTTGTAGTGTGCCCTCTACTTTGTATTTTTTTTCCAAATTTTTTTTTGCTATCCTATTTCCTTTCCTTTCCCACATAAATTTTAGAATTTTGATAATATCTACAAAAAAATATTATGAGTATTTTAATTTGGATTGCAATAAAACTGTAGATCAAATTGGGGAGAATTGATTTCTTGACAAAATTGATTCTTCCAATTTATGAGAATGGTTAATCTTCCCATTTATTTATATCTTTGCTATTTATCATCAGTGTTTTGCAATACAAAACACTGCCTACAGAGTCTACATACAGACTGTATACAGAGTCTATACATATTTGTTATATTTATATGTACTTTATGCTATTATAAATGGTTCTTTAATTTTATATTCTAAATATTCATTGCTAATATATAGAAATACAGTTGATTGTTTATACTGACCATGCGTCTTGGGAACTAGCTAATTTCATTTTTATATTCTAAGTTATTTTGGAAATTCTTTAGATTTTTCTGCAGGGATAATCATGTTATCTTTGAATAAAGAGTTTTATTTCTTTCCTTCCAAACTATATACTTTTATATCTTTTTCATGCTTTATGGCACTAGCTATTACTTCCAATATGATTTTGAATAAGAGTAGTAAAATAGGACATTTTATCTTATTCCTAATCTTAGGAATCCTAATTCTTAATCCTAATTCCTAATCTTTGTAGTCTTTCCTAATTTATTTCTTTTACATATCTCTACATTTCATACACACATTAAAAAACTTAACCATGCATCAAATGAAAGGGTTCTACAAAGTCTTCTGCTGGTGGTGCTCTTCGTTCCCTGGATGTAAGGTTTACTCTGTAAACAGGCAAATGTGAGCCAATTTACAGGTTCATCAGGCCTCACTTAGTTTCCGGAGTGGGCTTCAGGTGTTGCTTTGCACATCAATGCAAAGCATTGTCTTTCGCAATTAAGTATAATGTTAACTGTAGGTTCTTGTACATGCCTTTTATCAGTTTGCTGACAGTTTTTAACATAAATAGATGTGAAAGTTTATCAAATGCTTTCTCTTCATCTATTGAGATGCTCAAATAGCTTTTCTTCATTAGTCTATTAATATGGTGAATAACACTATTTGATTTTTTTAACCAGTCTTGTATTACTGGGATAAATCCTATTTGGTCATGAAGTATTGCTCTTTGTAAACATTTCTTTTTTTTTTTTTTTTTTTTTTTTTTGTAAACATTTCTTGATTCCATTTGCTAATATTTTATTGAAGATTTGTGCATATATTTTCATGCAAGTTATTGGTCTGTATTTTTCAGTTTTTTGCACTATTTTTATCTGGTTTTGGTATTAGGGTAATACTAACCTCATAATAAGAGTTGGAGAGTGTTTCTTTTTCCTTTTCTGAAAGAGATTGTGTGAAGTTGGTATCATTATTGTGTTTAAATGTTTGGAAAAATTGACCAGTGACATAATTTCAGCCTGGATTTTCTTTGTTGGAAAGTTTTTAACCATGAATTTAATTGCTTAGGAGCTGTAAGACTATTCCGGTTATCTTTCTCTTTTTGATTTGGTTTCAACTGATTGGTTTCTTTTTCATTGTCTTTCAAGAATTGATTCATTTCATGTAAGTTGTTGAATTTAGAAATACAATGTTGTTCATAGTATTCTTATTTTCCTTTTTAATGTCTGTGGGATCTGTAATGATGCCACCTGTTTCATACTTAATACTGACAATTTGTTTCTTCTCTCTTTTTATCAGTCTGGCTAGAGGTATATCAGTTTTGTAGGTATTTGCAAAGAACCAGCTTTAGTTTCATTGATTTTTTTTATAGATTTTTATTTTCAATCTTATTAATTTCTGTTCTTAATTATTTTCTACTTTCCATTTACCTTGTGTTTAATTTGCTCTTATTTTTCTAGTTTCTTGAGGAAAAACTTAACTTACTGATTTAATGCCATTCTTTTCTAATATAAGTATTTAATATTATCCCTTTCTCTCTAAGCACTGCTATAACTTTATCCCACAAATTTGGCATGGTTTGTTTTCCTTTTCATTTAGTTCAGAATATTAAAAATATTTTTTGAGACTTTCCTTTCTACTTGGAGGTATTCAGAAGAGTTTCGTTTGATTTCTTACTATTTGGGGATTTTTTATCTCACTATTTGGGGATATTTTAGATATCTTTTTATTATTGGTATTTAAATTCAACTATGCTCTGAGAAAATGCCCTGTGTGATTTCTATTCTTTTAAATCTGTTGATATTTGATTTTTTCACATAGTATCTATCTTGGTGGATGTTCCATGTACACTTGAAAAGAATGTGTAATTTGCAGTTGTAGAGTGAAGTGTATTATAAATGTCAATTATGTCAAGTTGGTTAATACTGCTGTTCCGGCCTCCTATATCTTTACTGATTTTTCTATCTATCTGTTCTATCTGTCCTTCTATAATTGTAGATTTGTCAGTTTTATCATTTTTTGCTTCATATATATATATTTTTAATTTTATTTATTTATTTATTTATGGCTGTGTTGGGTCTTCATTTCTGTGCAAGGGCTTTCTCTAGTTGCGGCAAGTGGGGGCCACTCTTCATCGCGGTGTGCGGGCCTCTCACTATCGCGGCCTCTCTTGTTGCGGAGCACAGGCTCCAGACACACAGGCTCAGCAATTGTGGCTCACAGGCTTAGTCACTCCGTAGCATGTGGGATCTTCCCAGACCAGGGCTTGAACCCGTGTCCCCTCATTGGCAGGCAGATTCTCAACCACTGCACCACCAAGGAAGCCCCTGCTTCATATATTTTTGAAGCTCTGTTGTTATGTGTCTGCACAATTAGGATTTTTATGTATTCTTAGATAATTGACCCTTCTATTTTTATTGATGTCTGTCTTTACCCATGATCATATTTCTTATTCTGTATTTCTGATATTAATACAGCTACTGCAGCTTTATTTTGGCTAATGGTAAGAAGGTGTATCATTTTCCATCCTTTTACTGTTAATTTATCTGTGTCTTTATATTTAAAGTGGATTTCTTATAGATAGCATAGAGTTGGATCTTGTTTTTTCCATTAATCTGAACATTTCTCTTTTAATTGATGTGTTTAGACCATTCATATTTATGTGTATATCAGTATGGCTGATGCAAGGCAATTGATTTGCTCACAGCCCTCTTGTGCAGAAGAATGAAGGACCCCGTTCCCTCCCCAAAGGGACAGATATAGCAGTAGGGTTGGCCAGGTACCATATGATGTACATGCTTAAGCTGAACAAAGGAGCATAGATTGAGTCTGAAACAGGGAAAGATATTCTCACACATGGTGCTAAGTCCAGCACAGCTTGAGAGGATGCTATGTCTTGGTAAGGAAATGTTCCAGTTCAAGGCCCATTCTTATGTGGCCAAATGGGGGACAAAAGACTGCATACACAAGACTGTCTTTCCCAACACATATCTACTATAGAAAATTTGAAATAATACAGGAAAGCATAAGGAAGAAAAACATTTTGCTCATAATGCTACCAGCAGTAGATAACATCTTATTATTTTTGATATTTTTCTTTCCATCTGTATATATTATATACACATAATATTTTATATACTTGAGATCATATGGTTCATAATTTATAACCTGATTTTTTCACTTATCCTTAAATATTTTCAAGATCACTTCTTCCTATGACTATACTATAAATTATTTAGCCTTATCTATGACTTTTGATATTCAAGTTGCCATAAATTTATTTTACTTTTACAAATGCCATTATAATGAATATCCTTACCCCAAATCTTTGTGAATATTTTTATTATTTCTCAAGATAAATTCTTAAAAGTGGATTTATAAGTCCAGATGGTTTACCCATTTTTAGACATTTGATGCTAATTGCCAAATTAGCTTTCAGAAATATCATGCCAATTTACTCTTCTATTGGAATTATATGAAGTGTTTGTTTTTGGAAGGGGAGTTTCTCTACCTAATTCTTCCAAATGAGGAAGAAGCAGAGAGAAGCATAATTTTTCTTGATAAAAGAAAATTGAGGGATAATTTTATGGGTTGTGAGTTTCTCTAATACTTCCTAGTTGAAAACATAGCTAAGAGCAGCTCCCTAAAGAGTGAAGTGATAGATAAAATTTGAGAATCTGTGTATTTTAAACATTCCTTTAAAAACAAAATTCAAGTAAGTGTGTTTTGCTCCCCTTAAAAGTTCTTTGAATATCTTGAATTTTCAGGCACTTTCTCACCTTTTATGTAATTTGGGAGTTTCTTCTCCTCCTTGTTTTTTAATTTTTTCAAGGTTCTTCACCTTCCTCAGGTTCTGACTCAAATGCTTATCCCTCCTGGAATTACTTCTAATTCCCTCAAATCTGGCAACTGTTCAGTCACTCTTAGAATTGTGTATGGAACCTACTGTATGCACTTTTGGTTTTTAGCATAGATCATTTTATGTACAGATCCTACCTGAGCTTCCCACACAGGGCTGGTGTCTTGCACTGTTTCTCCAGAGATGAGCCTATTGGTTTGTATGATGGTAACTTGAGACTATAAACTCCATAATAGCAGGAACAAACTTTATTTTCTCACTATTCCATCTGCCTTTCACACTGCTTGAAACATAGTTGGAGCTCAGCAAATATTTATTTATTTATTTATTTATTTTATTTAATTAATTAATTTTTTGGCTGTGTTGGGTCTTCGTTGCTGCACCTGGGCTTTCTCTAGTTGCGGTGAGCTGGGGCTACTCTTTGTTGCGGTGAGCAGACTTGTCACTGTGGTGGGTTCTCTCATTGCGGAGCACGGGCTCTAGGCGCGTGGGCTCAGTAGTTGTGGCATGAGGGCTCAGTAGTTGCAGCTCGTGGGCTCTAGAGCACAGGCTCAGTAGTTGTGGCACACGGGCTTAGTTGCTCCATGGCATGTGGGATCTTCCCGGACCAGGGCTCAAACCTGTGTCCCCTGCATTGGCAGGCGGATTCTTAACCTCTGCGCCACCAGGGAAGCCCAGCAAATATTTTTTGAAGAAGTGAATGAACAAATAGATTTATCATTTATTTAGTAGAGCAGGGCAACCTTTGGAAAAATTATGTGCTTCATTTTCTCTTGTAGCAATCTCATCAGGGAGGAAGGAAAATGATCTTTTTCTCTCCTCAGGAATCTTTGGATTGCTAATACCTGACTTTTTCTTATCCACAGAGTGTCTTCCACTTTGGCGATGGTGACAGGCAGGCTAATGTGAACCCTTCTGGAAAAAAAAAGCCATTAAGAAGACTTCTGTGGCGTGTGTGTGGTGTGTTTAAGGTGATTAAAACAATTAGGTCTAATTTTCCCAAAAAGGGAGAAGAACAAACCAATCTGGGTTTATAGTGTTGAAAGGAGAAAAAAGTGTCTACCTGGGTTTATCCCCACGAGTAAGAGGAGGGAAAGGTCATAGTCCTCTTGGGAGGTAGAAAGTCCTGAACCCATTTAGATGCTGCAACTCCAAGGGTCAGGAGTCTGAGGGGATGCCTGTGAGGACAGAGCTGTGTCCTTAGGGGCAGGCAAAGCCTCCCTGTGGCCAGGCTTGGCCTGAAAGTGAGTGAAGATGCTAGGGAGCTGCCCATCAACAAATGGAGCTTGTTGGCTTGGGCCACAGATGGCATGACAGCTTGGAGAGATGGTGAGAGACTAGTGCTTCACAGTAGCATCAGGTGGCCCCAAAGAACAAATGGCAGCTGTGGCAGTCACAGACTGAGGCTCTTCTCTGCTCAAAACACTGGAAGGCTGGAAGGTCAGTTTTATCTATCTGTTGATATATTGATCTGCTGATCTATCTATTTTGGCAATCCTACAAGGGTGCAGAAAGCCCAAAATGACTGTTATGTCTTCCTGCTAATTTTAGTGAGTGGGGAATTGAGCTTCTTCTAATTCACTTGAAACACTTAAGGGATTGTGGTAGAACATGTACCTTGCATGTCCCAGAGCAATTCAAACCTCATATAATTATAATTTTGTTTTTCTAGTCACATCCTCCCAGGGTTAGGGGATTCTTATACAGATCTCTAGGGTATTCTTATCTGCTGGCAAGAGGAATACTCCAGCTTACTGTCCAACTTTTAGTCTGGGTATGCATAGGTTTCTGGAATAATTCTTACGCTTTAATGTCTTTAAATTATTACTGTTGACCTTAGTTTCCCCTTTCTTTATATGGAGCAATATTGGGTGAATATATGCTAGGCTGTGTCACCATACCCTCTGCAGCATATAATTTTCACTAACAATGTATGCTGTGGGATGTTTTAGGAACTATTCTTCCAAGCTTTAC
Organism: Balaenoptera acutorostrata; assembly: GCF_949987535.1. Taxonomy (NCBI): domain Eukaryota; kingdom Metazoa; phylum Chordata; class Mammalia; order Artiodactyla; family Balaenopteridae; genus Balaenoptera; species Balaenoptera acutorostrata. The sequence continues at coordinate 53,882,257 of NC_080065.1, read as the reverse complement.
ATTAAAAAAAATGCATGGAGGCAAAAATGCTTTTGTTTCAGACAGCTGTTTAGCTTAAATTTAAATTACTTTTTGAAACATGTTTCCTTGTTGAATATGTGCAAAATACATTTTGGATGTGAAAATGGTTGTATGTAGGTGAAGAGTCTTTGCTAGCATCCTTCCTTCAATCTTCTCTCCTTTATTTTTACTCCTTTTTCCTCCCAATTAAATAACTGAGGTTCTTTGTGCATCGTTGATTACAAAGGAGTTGAAACTAGAGTCTATAATGAGGATCAGGGTATGGCTGGATTAAATATTTTTTCTCCCTTTCTTTTTCATTAGCATGGAATTGGGGGACGCATTGCAGGATACCCTCACATTTCCAGTATTCCCACGTAATGCTCTGTCATTCTAGGAGAAAAATAAAAATGCTGCCTTTGGAAATGAGTTTATGATATCAGCAAGTAGTTTCAGAACCATCAGTGAAAAATTCTGTTTGACAGTGTAAAGGTGTTTTTCCCCCTGAGAGAGAAGGAGACCAAGAACGATTATGAGTTTTAGATACACAGTGCTGGTTACCTGGGTGCCTCTGACCTCACACCAATTGCACCCACAGGACTTACAAGATAGTCCTTAGCCCTCCGTGGAAGCACCAGAAACGCCATTGTTTTGCAAGGTCTTTGAGCTAATTCTCCACCCTCTGCCCATTTTCCACTTCTTCTCTGGTCTGGGCTGTGTTAGTAAGCTCCCTTGACTTGACTTTTAGTTAGGTTCCTCTAATGGGAAGTTTCCTCAGCAGACAATAGAGCCAGAAGAGTTAGACGTCAAGGTGCTTCTATGCCATCGCCCCTCCCACTTTACCTCTACTTCATGGTTCCAGCCGCGGATTTATTCTTCTGAGATTCCCAGTCCTTCAGTTCTGACATGCTTTTGATTACACTGTTTTTCTCCTCTACGCTCTTTTTTGGGCCTGAAGGTGGAAACAGTTTCCTGCTGTTGTAGTCCCTGAATGCTTTCAGAATCCCTCGTGGGTTCTTAACCCTCACCTCACTTCTGTGAATAAATAGTTCCTTCAACATTCCAGCTGAGTGTGTCTCTATTTCCTTCCAAGACACTGAGTGGGAAAGCACTAAGCTTTTTTCTCCGAACACTGGGCTGATGAGTTGGGAATATTGACTTTCGGAATGATTCTGAGTTTACGGCTCCTTCAGATTGCTTCCTGGACAGAAAGTGGTAATTTTGTAACAACTTTTAGAATCAACCAGCATCCCATTTCAGAGTAAGGCTTAGGTTGTTGAGCCGGGTTGTCTTGGGCTGGAAGAGAGGCAAGTTTCAGTGAAAAAGATGTGGATTACCAAAACTGACTCAACCAAACTGCCACTCTACCTCTGGCTCATTATGAAAGTAGTACTTGCCTAGAAACTCGAGGCATAATTATCTGTTCTGGGACAAATTAGGATCTAGCCAACAAATGATAGTGGTCCATTTTAGGAGCTGTTGACGAGTAGGGCTTGCATGTGTGTTTGTTTGTAAGCAGGGCAAATGTTGGGCAGCCCATTGAACACCAGGCTGATACCGATGCTTTCTAGTGCTTTGCAAAGCAAGCTGTGTCCTTACCATCTGGTCCTAGAGCTTTGTGAACTGTTATACATGACTGGTTTGGCACTAAGTAGCCTAGAGAGGTAAGAACAGTGGCGTCTATGGTGTTGCTTTTCTGTGAATTTTTAAATTAATTCCAAATAAAAAATGAGGGTGAATGGAGTGATAGAACTTTGTTCATTTTGTGTTAACGTTTTCAAGTAATGTCTTTCCTCTTAATGTAAAGGATCGATAAGGGAAGAGGATAAGGATTAAGGACCATGCCAGTTCACATGTCTGGGGTGAGCTGGTTGTGGTAAATGGATGCATCTGAGGATTTAGCTCTGGTAACACTTGATGGAAATATCAGTTACCTCTAGGGAAGCTTTAGATAAATAGGGACTTCGAATGAAATCTAGATAAAGATCCACTGAGAAACTTTGAATCATTTATTTATGTTTTTACTTGTTAGAAAATAATATCTTAAATTCACAACCACTCAATATTTATCAAAAGTTTATGGAGTGTAGCTTGAAGGATACAGTCCAACTACTTTTCTAGATCCTACAAAATGAATTCATGAGTTGTCAAACAAGAGAGATGTGCTTGCTTGTACTGCATCATTTTAGCACCCCTGTCTTCCCAAGTACGTTTACTCAACTGGGTTTTGCTGTGTTTGCATTGCGGTTTTTATTGACCTGCCTTGAGGGACTTTGTTAGAAACAACCCTGAGCATCTTAGTTTTGTATTTACTGCAGGATTGTTGTTGAGAATACTGTTATTTACATTTCACACAATCTTCTGCATAAGGACTCATGGCAAGAATATCTCTCAGGACTTAGTTTTAGTAATACTCATTTTTTTTTTAAGCAACCGTTTTTTTTTTTAAATTGAGTTGTATTTGACATATGATATTATATAAGTTTAAGGTGTACAACATATTGAGTTGATACTTTTATATTGCAATATAATTGCCATAGTAGGTTTGCTAACACCTCTATCATGTCACATAATTATGTGACACAACGTTTGTTTTTATTTTATGTGGTCACATACCTCATACTGGGGGTTACATAACATACTTTTTCTCCTTGTTGTTTTGGCTGCTAGAAAGCTCAGAGCCTGATTCTGGTCTCTAAGCAATAGAGTTTCTATTCTAACTTAACGTCTTGGTAGTATTTCTTTTCTTGACTTTATTTTTCTTTTTTCTGGATTACTGAACTCAAGATTTTCTCTTTTTTATTCCATTGTATGTATTTTTAAAAGTTACTTCAGATTATTGGTGAACATAGGAAGGGTGTAGATAAACAAACTAAACAAGCCAGCAAGGAGTATTTTTTAATATATTTTTTGTGACAATTTTTTATGCCTACAAAGTCTCAAAGAAACAAAAAAAGAAAACCAAAAAATAGCGCTGGTCAAAATGTAAAATATTAAAGTCATTGATTATTGCATGGTTACATAGCAAAAAATAATGGTTGTTTGACACAATAAAATTGGTCCTCCTTTGTTTAGTTCATTCAAACTGGTTTATGCGATTTGATCTGGACCATATAAGGCAGAATGTTCTAAATGTCTGGCAATCTATTCTAATTGAGCAGAATCATTAATGGACATTGGGTTACTTGGAAGAAGAGTGGCTCTAGAAAGAAATTCTGGGGGCTAATGCAAGATGTGGGTTGACCAGAGATCTTCATTTTTGTTAATATGGTAGTATAGTTATTAAAACATTAACCAAATTACATATACAGTTATCTTTTTTACATTTGAAACAGTCATTCAACACAGAAATGTGCTTTATGTGCTATATTAATCCTAACAGAATATTTTGAATCAGTGAAAGGTAAGATACTCAGAACATTTATACTTACTTAATTGGAATTCAGATTTCCAACCCGTAGATTTTTAAGGTTTTGAATGTTTGATTCTCAAAAATTTAAGATGCGGCAAGTCATGAATAATTAGCTGATAAATGGCTAAATAGTTTTATCAAGTTTTGCAGAACTTATGAGTTCAACATCCAACTGGAGATTAAATTTAGAAAGCCAATGGGAGATGAAAAATTCTGAATGATTCATTTAATTGTGTAATTTATTTGTTTCTCACTTTCATGTGAAATATTCAAGTTTTCACGTTTTAAATTCTAACAGAGTGCCGCAAAAGGTACACTCACAAGGCTAAAGAGAAACAGTTAAGCCTTCAAGGCAAAAAAATGGACTTCAATTCCCTGAGTTTAATAAAGCAACACTTACATACTTATGGTGTCTTCACATTTCTCATGCATAAGGGAAAGGTTAGCAGCAGTTCTTTCACTTCATTTTCCCTCCATGGACCATTTTCATTACTTGTTCTTACAAACATCTGCTCTACTCGGGGCTATGAGACATGACTAGGATACCAAAAATAATGATGCTTTCATCCTGTCTAGATGCAAAATGGTTGCACAAATAATTAGACAAGAATATCAAACCCCAAAGACATGAAATTCACATGACACAGTAATAGAGAGACTATGTTGCTGCCTGCATTATGATAAAATTTTGTCTACCTTTACTCGTTTATTTTTTTGGTTAGGACTGGAAAAAGCTTTAATTATGAGTCACTGCCTAAGTTGTAGTTCCAAAATACAGGGAACATTTTGATTTCCAGCAAATATGCTTTGTAAAAAAGTTAATGTAAGTGGCATCTAGTATTGGGAAACAGGAATAAAGAAACCTCCTACTTGAATTGTTGCTATGGCTTAAGCTACCTTCTATTTTGCTTCAGTGGTGGGGATGGGATGGGGTGGGGCTCAGGGTCTGCAGCATGAGTGACAGTTTAGCAGAGAGATCCTGCACCTGATTCCTGGTTTCCCTGACACCACTCAGATCTGAAAATGTCTGGAAGATAACACTAATGAAGTGGGGAGGCAGGGAGGTGTGCGTACACTTAGAAATTTTGGCCACATTAGTGGCTCTTAACTATGGCTGTACTTGAGAATTATATGTCAAGCTGTGTTTTACCTTACTATTTTTTTTTAATGGCTTAATGTCTGCCTTGGTAATATCCTTGAAGGTCAAGCTTTAGTAGGTTTGGAGAGGAGTGTGGGTATTTGTATTTTTATGAAGTTCCTTAAAACCTACCATGTGCATCTGAAGCTGAGAACCTCTTGGCTTACATTTAACTGACATGAGGGTTTAGTCTGTGATATGACTTTCTCCCTTTCTGACTTAATCCTTACATATATGGATCTGAGTGTTTAGCTCAGGACTCAAAACACATCAGGTCTTAATTCACTACTTAGAATTATAATATTTACCACCAGGAGAAAAGAAATAAAAAGCCACAGATTCCTGGCTCCTTAGTCTCAGTAATTTGAATATCCTTTGAGCAGAACCTCTAACTTGCCATGTCTGATAATAGTGTAGGTGGTGTTGGTATATGTTGTTGATCGAGAAGGGGATAAGAGGTTACAGGTGCCAATATTCAGTGTTAAAAAACTAAGGAGTCCCATACATGTTGGTCTCCAGCTCAAACAGCCTGTCAATCCCTCTCATTCCAGCCAGGAGAAGGTTTAATTTGGCATCACAGGGGGTCTCCAGAGCATCTGGTCATTCCTGAGGTTGAGGTACCTATTCTTGATTGTCTAAAGTTATTTCTAAGTATGCCTTTCTGTGTGGGAGACAATTAGAAGAGTAGAAGCTTAGAAGAGCAAAGATGGGAAATAAACTGGCCATTACAATTGGGGGCTTTCTTGATTGGAAGGTTTCTTTTGTTTGAAATATGGTGAACAATATTATTGCAAAAGTGAATCTGTGCACATGAAAATATGCTCAACATCATTAATCATCAAGAAATGTGTGAGATATTACCTCACACCTGTCAAAATGGCTGTAATAAAAAACACCACAAATAACATATGTTGACGTGGATGTGGAGAAAGGGAACTGTAACACAATGTTGGTGGGAATGTAAATTGGTGCAGCCACTGTGGAAAACAGTATGGAGGTTTCTCAAAAAGCTAAAAATAGAACTATCATATGACCCAGCAAAAATTTCACTCCTGTTATTATATCCAAAAAATAATGAAAACGCTAATTCAAAAAGATACACGTGAAGAGACCTTCAAGACAGCGGAGAAGTAAGACATGGAGATCACCTTCCTCCCCACAAATACATCAAAAATACATCTACATGTGGAACCACTCCTACAGAACACCTACTGAATGCTGGCAGAAGACCTCAGACTTCCCAAAAGGCAAGAAAGTCCCCACATACCTAGGTAGGGCAAAACAAAAAAGAAAAACAGAGACAAAAGAATAGGGATGGGACATAAACCAGTGGGAGGGACCTGTGAAGGAGGAAAAGTTTCCACACACTAGGAAGCCCCTTCACTGGCAGAGACGGGGGCTGGGCAGGGGGTGTGGGGGAGGAAGCTTCAGAGCCATGGAGAAGAGTGCAGCAACAGGGATGCAGAGGGCAAAGCGGAGAGATTCCTGCACAGAGGATGGGTGCTGACCAGCACTCACCAGCCTGACATGCCTGTCTGCTCACCCACTGGGGTGGGTGGGGGCTGGGAGCTGAGGCTCAGGCTTTGGAGGTCAGACCCCAAAGAAAGGACTGGGGTTGGCTGCGTGAAGACAACCTGAAGGGGGCTAGTGTGCCACAGCTAGCCGGGAGGAAGTCAGGGAAAAAGTCTGGACCTGCCTAAGAGGCAAGGGACCATTGTTTTGGGGTGTGTGAGGAGAAGGGATTCCTGCTCCGTGTGCCCACAGAAGGCAGAGCACCACCTAAGTGAACTCCAGAGACAGGCGTGAGCCGTGGTTATCAGCTTGGATCCCAGAGATGGGCATGAACCGCTAATGCTGCTGCCGCTGCCACCAAGAATCCTGTGTCCAAGCACAGGTCACTACCCATACCCCCCTGGGAGCCCAGGCAGCCCGCCACTGCCAGGGTCTCATGATCCAGGGACAACTTCCCTGGGAGAACATACGGCATACCTCAGGCTCTTGCAATGTCATGCTGGCCTCTGCCACTGCAGGCTTGCCTCACATTCCAATTATGACTACCGTACCCCTCCCTCTCCCTGGCTTGAGTGAGCAAGAGCCCCCTAATCAGCTGCTGCTTTAACCCCCTCCTGTCTGGGTGGGATCAGACGCCTGAGGGCAGCCTACACGCAGAGGCGGAGCCAAAACCAAAGCTGAACCTCAGGAGCTGTGCGAACAAAGAAGAGAAAGGGAAATTTTTCCATGAAGCCTCAGGGACAGCAGATTAAATACCCACAATCAACTTGATAACCCTGCATCTGTGGAATACCTGAATAGACAACAAATGTTGCCAATATTGAGGCAGTGGATTATGGAAGCAACTGTAGACTTGGGATTTGCTTTCTGCACCTGATTTGTTTCTGATTTTAAGTTTATCTTAGTTTAGTTTTTAGTGCTTGTTATCATTAGTGGATTTGTTTATTGGTTTGGTTGCTCTCTTCCTTTCTTTTTTTTATTTTTTATTCTTTTAAATTTTAATTAATTAATTAATTTCCTTTTTTCTCTTTTTATGAGTGTGTATGTGTATGTTTCTTTGTGTGATTTTGTCTGTTTAGTTTTGCTTTTCCCATTTGGTTTAGGGTTCTATCTGTTCATTGTTTTTCCTTCTTTTCTTCCAAGCCATGTGGCTGGCAGGGTCTTGGTGCTCCAGCTGGGTGTCAGGCCTGAGCATCCGAGGTGGGAGAGCCAAGTCCAGGACATTGGACCACCAGAGACCTCTTGGCCCTATGTAATATCAATTGGCAAGAGGTCTCCCAGAGATCTCCATCTCAACACTAAGACCCAGCTCCACCCAATGGCCAGCAAGCTCTAGCGCTGGATGCCCCATGCCAAAAAACTAGCAAGACAGGAACACAACCCCACCCATTAGCAGAGAGGCTGCCTAAAGTCATACTAAGTTCACAGAGACCCCAAAACACACCACCGAGCATGGCCTTGTGCACCAGAAAGACAAGATCCAGTCCCATCCACAAGAACACAGGCACCAATCCCCTCCACAAGGAAGCCTACACAAGCCACTGAACCAACCTCACCCACTGGGGGCAGACGCCAAAAATAATGGGAACTATGAACCTGCAGCCTGCAAAAAGGAGACCCCAATCACAGTAAGTTAAACAAAATGAGAAGACAGAGAAATATGCAACAGATGAAGGAGCAAGGTAAAAACCCACCAGACCAAACAAATGAAGAGGAAATAGGCAGTCTATCTGAAAAAGAATTCAGAGTTATGATAGGAAAAATGATCCAAAATCACGGAAATAGAATGGAGAAAATACAGGAAATGGTTAACAAGGACCTAGAAAAACAAAAGAGCAAACAAACAATGATGAACAACACAATAAATGAAATTTAAAATTCTCTAGAAGGAATCAATAGCAGAATAACTGAGGCAGAAAACGGTAAGTGACCTGGAAGACAAAATAGTGGAAATAACTGCTGCAGAGCAGAATAAAGAAAAAAGAATGAAAAGAATTGAGGACAGTCTCAGAGACCTCTGGGACAACATTAAATACAGCAACATTTGAATTATAGGGGTCCCAGAAGAAGAAGAGAAAAAGAAAGGGTCTGAGAAAATACTTGAAGAGATTATAGTTGAAAACATCCCTAACATAGGAAAGGAAATAGTCAATCAAGTCCAGGAAGCACAGAGAGTCCCATACAGGATAAATCCAAAGAGAAACATGCCAAGACACATATTAACCAAACTCTCAAAAATTAAATACAAAGAAAAAGTATTAAAAGCAGCAAGGGAAAAGCAACAAATAACATACAAGAGAATCCCCATAAGGTTAACAGCTGATCTTTCAGCAGAAACTCTGCAAGCCAGAAGGGAGTGGCAGGACATATTTAAACTGATGAAAGGGAAAAACCTACAACCAAGATTACTCTGCCCAGCAAGGATCTCATTCAGATTCAATGGAGAAATTAAAATCTTTACAGACAAGCAAAAGCTAAGAGAATTCAGTACCACCAAACCAGGTTTACAGCAAATGATAAGGAACTTCTCTAGGTGGGAAACACAAGAGAAAGAAAAGACCTACAATAACAAACCCAAAACAATTTAAAAAATGGTAATAGGAATATACATATCGATAATTACCTTAGATGTAAATGGATTAAATGCTGCAACCAAAAGACATAGACTGGCTAAATGGATACAGAAACAAGACCCATATATATGCTGTCTACGAGGGACCCACTTCAGACCTATGGACACATACAGACTGAAAATGAGGGGATGGAAAAAGATATTCCATGCAAATAGAAATGAAAAGAAAGCTGGAGTAGCAAATCTCATATCAGACAAAATAGACTTTAAAATAATGACTATTACAAGAGACAAAGAAGGACATTACATAATGGTCAATGGATCAATCCAAGAAGAAGATATAACAATTGTAAATATTTATGCACTCAACATAGGAGCACCTCAATACATAAGGCAGATGCTAACAGCCATAAAAGGGGAAATCGACAGTAACACAATAATAGTAGGGGACTTTAACACCCCACTTTCACCAATGGACAGATCATCCAAAATGAAAATAAATAAGGAAACACAAGCTTTAAATTACACATTAGACAAGATAGACTTAATTGATATTTATAAGACATTCCATCCAAAAACAACAGAATACACTTTCTTCTCAAGTGCTCATGGAATATTCTCCAGGATACATCATATCTTGGGTCACAAATCAAACCTTGGTAAATTTAAGAAAATTGAAATCATATCAAGTATCTTCTCCAACCACAACGCTATGAGACTAGATATCAATTACAGGAAAAAAACTGTAAAAACTACAAACACATGGAAGCTAAGCAATATGTTACTAAATAACCAAGAGATCACTGAAGAAGTAAAAAAGGAAATCAAAAAATACCTAGAAACAAATGACAATGAAAACACAAGCACCCAAAACCTGTGGGATGGAGCAAAAGCAGTTCTAAGAGGGAAGTTTATAGCAAAACAATCCTAACTCAAGAAACAAGAAACAGCTCAAATAAACAATCTAACCTTACACCTAACACAATTAAAGAAAGAAGAACAAAAAAACCCAAAGTTAGCAGAAGGAAAGAAATCATAAAGATCAGATCAGAAATAAATGAAAAAGAAATGAAGGAAACAATAGCAAAGATCAATAAAACTAAAAGCTGGTTCTTTGAAAAGATAAACAAAATTGATAAACCATTAGCCAGACTCATCAAGAAAAAAAGGGAGAAGACTCAAATCAACAAAATTAAAAATGAAAAAGGAGAAGTAACAACTGACACTGCAGAAATATAAAGGACCATGAGAGACTACTATAAGCAACTATAGGCCAATAAAATGGACAACCTGGAAGAAATGGACAACTTCTTAGAAAAGTACAACCTTCCAAGACTGAACCATGAAGAAATAGAAAATATGAACAGACCAATCACAAGCACTGAAATTGAAACTATGATTAAAAATCTTCCAACAAATAAAAGCCCAGGACCAGATGGCTTCACAGGTGAATTCTATCAAACATTTAGAGAAGAGCTAAAACCTATCCTTCTCAAAGTCTTCCAAAATATAGCAGAGGGAGGAACACTCCCAAACTCATTCTACGAGGTCACCATCACCCTGATACCAAAACCAGACAAAGATGTCACAAAAAATGAAAACTACAGGCCAATATCCCTGATGAACATAGATGCAAAAATCCTCAACAAAATACTAGCAAACAGAATCCAACAGCACATTAAAAGGATCATACATCATGATCAAGTGGGATTTACCCAAGGAATGCAAGGATTCTTCAATATACACAAATCAGTTAATGTGATACACCATATTAACAAATTGAAGGATAAAAACCATATGATAATCTCAATAGATGCAGAAAAAGCTTTTGACAAAATTCAACACCCAGTTATGATAAAAACTCTCCAGAAAGTGGGCATAGAGGGAACGTACCTCAACATAATAAAGGACAAATATGACAAACCCACAGCAAACATCATTTTCAATGGTGAAAAACTGAAGCCATTTCTTCTAAGATCAGGAACAAGACAAGGTTGCCCACACTCACCAATATTACTCAACATAGTTTTGGAAGTTTTAGCCATGGCAATAAGAGAAGAAAAATAAAAGTAATCCAAATTGGAAAAGAAGAAGTAAAACTCTCACTCTTTGCAGAGGACAGGATACTATACATAGAGAATCCTAAAGATGCTACCAGAAAACTACTAGAGCTAATCAATAAATTTGGTAAAGTAGCAGGATACAAAATTAATGTGCAGAAATCTCTTGCATTCCTATACACTAATGACGAAAAATCTGAAAGAGAAATTAAGGACACACTCCCATTTACCATTGCAACAAAAAAGAATAAAATATCTAGGAATAAACCTACCTAAGGAGACAAGAGACCTGTATGCAGAAAACTATAAGACACTGATGAAAGAAATTATAGATGATACAGACAGATGGAGAAATATACCATGTTCTTGGATTGGAAGAATCAACATTGTGAAAATGACTCTACTATCCAAAGCAATCTACAGATTCAATGCAATCCCTATCAAATTACCAATGGCATTTTTCACAGAACTAGAAGAAACAATTTCACAATTTGTATAGAAACACCAATGACCCTGAATAGCCAAAGCAATCTTGAGAATGAAAAATGGAGCTGGAGGAATCAGACTCCCTGACTTCAGACTATCCTGCAAAGCGACTGTAATCAAGACAGTATGGTACTGGCACAAAAACAGAAATATAGATCAATGGAACAGGATAGAAAGCCCAGAGATAAACCCACGCACATATGGTCACCTTATCTTTGACAAAGGAGGCAAGAATATACAATGGAGAAAAGACATTCTCTTCAGTAGATGGTGCTAGGAAAACTGGACAGCCATATGTAAAAGAATGAAATTAGAAAACTTCCTAACACCATACACAAAAATAAACTCAAAATGGATTAAAGACCTAAATGTATGGCCAGACACTATCAAACTCTTAGAGGAAAATATAGGCAGAACACTCTATGACATAAATCACAGCAAGATCCTTTTTGACCCACCTCCTAGAGAAATGGAAATAAAAACAAAAATAAACAAATGGGACCTAATAAAACTTAAAAGCTTTTGCCCAACAAAGGAAACCATAAACGAGACGAAAATACAACCCTCAGAATGGGAGAAAATATTTGCAAATGAGGCAACTGACAAAGGATTAATCTCCAAAATATATAAACAGCTCATGCAGCTCAATATTAGAACAACAAAGAACCCAGTCCAAAAATGGTCAGAAGACCTAAATAGACATTTCTCCACAGAAGATATACAGATTGCCAACAAACACATGAAAGGATGCTCAACATCGCTGATCATTAGAGAAATGGAAATCAAAACCACAGTGAGGTATCGCTTCATACCAGTCAGAATTGTCATCATCAAAAAATCTACAAACAATAAATGCTGGAGAGGGTGTGGAGAAAAGGGAACCCTCTTGCACTGTTGGTGGGAATGTAAATTGATACAGCCACTATGGAGAAGAGTATAGAGGTTCCTTAAAAAACTAAAAATTAAACTACCATATGACCCAACAATCCCACTACTGGGCATATATCCTGAGAAAACCATATTTCAGAAGAGACATGTACCACAATGTTCACTGCAGGTCTATTTACAATAGTCAGGACATGGAAGCAACCTAAGTGTCCATGGACAGATGAATGGATAAACAAGATGTGGCACACATATACAATGTTATATTACTCTGCCATAAAAAGAAATGAAATTGAGTTATTTGTAGTGAGGTGGATGGACCTAGAGTCTGTCATACAGAGTGAAGTAAGTCAGAAAGAGAAAAACAAATACTGTATGTTAATACATATATATGGAATCTAAAAAAAAATGGTTCTGATGAACCTAGGGGCAGGACAGGAATAAAGATGCAGACGTTGAGAATGGACTTGAGGACATGGGGAGAGGGCAGTTTAAGCTGGGACAAAGTGAGAGAGTGGCACTGACATGTATACACTACCAAATGTAAAACAGGTAGCTAGTGGGAAGCAGCTGCATAGCACAGGGAGATCAGCTCGGTGCTTTGTGACCACCTAGAGGGGTGAGATAGGGAGGGTGGAAGGGGATATGGGGATATACGTATACATATACTGAATAGACAAAAAGGGTTTATCTCATGCATCAGTAAGAGGAGGAAGATTCCAAAGAAAAGAAATAAGAAAGAAGGAGAGAACTCTTTCAGAAACATAAGTTACAGAAACAAAAGAGGGGAGCCATGTCTCCCAGAAGCCCAGATGTTTAATTGTTTTCCTCTACTAAACCCTTTATGAGCATTTTTGAGTCAGGAACTTTCTTGACCTTGGTCCTGACACATCCTGGGAGAGAAAGCTGTCTGAAGCTGGCTCCTAGGGGTCAATATTAAGTCTCAGGATATTTTTAGCTATGAAGGAACACCTTCATGTTTTTCTTTCCCAGACTGTCTTCCCTTCCCCCATGTCCCCAGGGTAATGTAATCTTATTTGGGGAACATTTTAAACATTGTCTACTATGCCTAGGCATTAAAAAAAAACAACCTTGGGAAATTACAAAATGATAGGGTTAATTTTAGGTAGTATCTCTTGAGAACCCCCTACTTATTAAGCACCAACTGCTCTCATGCATTTATTTTTTTAATTACTTGAATAACCCCATGAAATAGGTATACTAATATTACTGAGATGAAGCAGGGCATAATGCTTTGAAGAATGAATTTTAGGGCTCACCTCCCTGACTGAATTCTGGCTGTGTCATTTGCTAGACTAGCTGTGTGAGGTTGGGCTTTTTTCCTAAACGTCCTGTGCCTAATTTTCTTATCTGTAAGGAGGGAATAATAATAACAGTTTTGTTGTGAAGAGTAACTGATTTAACATCTAAATATTTAAAACTCTCAGAACAGTGCCTGGCATTTAGTAGACACACAGGGAAAATTAGCTATTATTATTTTCTTAATTTTTCAGATGAGGAAACAGGCTTGGGGAGGTAACATAACTTGCTTGCACTCACTGTGACAAAGGGCCAGAGATTTTCAGTTCAAAGTAAGTGTACCACATAGCCTCTGTCTGTCTCCAGCGGTAATCACTTTCCTTTGCCATGCTACTCTCTATCTCCAAGAAGCTGCCAGGTATGAACTTCATCATTGGAGGCCCTTGCCCTCTAGGTGTGTCAATGGGGTGGGTCGTGGGGAAGCTGGCAGAAAATCAGAGAGAGAGAGGAGTATGGTAGGGGTATGGTTTTTCTCTTGATTTCCTGTGGGTATGATGCCCTTTGAGCTAACTGTATCCCTTTGGCATAGTAATTGCAGTGGATCAACAGGCTTGTTTAAAACAAGGCATGTGACATGTCAGCTTTTGGAATGGCGAGTCCAGTAACAATGTCAAAGGAATCATGGCATTTCAGTGAAAATGTAACAGAACAGGGAACAGACTCCCAGAGGAGTTGCAGCCTTCAAGTCTAATCCCAAGGCCTCTCTTGGATCTTTGCTTTTCCCTCCCAAATGGGAAGAAATGTAACCCTGGAGTCCTAGCCTCTGCAGCCAGTGACTGACCCTTCTCTATATGCCTGAGGTGGAGTAGGGCAGGGAATCATAGTATATTCCCCTTAGGATTAAAGACTTTATTATTTGATCAGGGCTCCTATAGCTCCACTCTATGAGTTTCAGATAGACTCCTGACCCACCCAGAGTCTGGAGAACTAGACAGGAAACATCACATGTATTGAGAGTCTTGAGCTGCTTGCTAGATACCCTTTCAAATACATCACTAATCTAGAATCCTTATGAGGAAAGGGGTTTGCTCATTAGCATTGTAACTGCTAATATTTTATTATTCTTGATTGATTTAGATGGACTGGCCCAAGGTTTATTAGAACTGGTGTATTAATTTGCTTTTTTGTCAAGAAGATGCATAATGAACTGGGCGCTGTCTGAGCTAGTGCCTATGAATGATTTATGTGGTCAGCAATTGATCAATCATCTTTCATTTGGAAACTTGCACTTTTGAGGGAAATATGAATTTGATCTAAATGGTCAGATTTAGACCAAAGTCTTGAAAAAAGAACTAGAAATGATTTGAAACTTGCCCTGCTGTGACATTAGCAAATGAGCATGTGGCATTTACATTCAGGACCAGGTCCTCACTTTCCCAAAAGGGAGACCTGGGTGAGATACTTAATGTTTGGCCTCAGTTACCAATTTGTGAGAAAGGACAACAGTATCCAGATTTTTTTCTTCCTTTCCTGAGATGTTGAGAATTTAGTCACAAATAAAACCGACATGATATTTATTGAATGTCTACAATCTAGGCCTCATTTATAATGGTAGAGAAAATATAAGATAGGTTTATGCCTTTCTGAGAATTAGTTTTGCCATCTGTAAAATGGGAGCCTTGGATTCAACAAATAATTCTGTTAATCTCTACAGTTGGTGAAACTTATAGCCATTTATTAAGCATTTATTAGATGCAGGCACTATACTAAGCATATATATATATATATATATATATATATATATATATATATGGCCACAGAGTTCCATTGGTTGGAGATTCCATTAAAACATTTGTTTTTGAGACAGAAAAGTACATTGTGACAGCAGCACTATAATGTGCATCATGCCTCCTAGAATTATGCAGTGGGGAGGTCTGATCAGTAGCCAAGGTTTCTGCCCAGCACAGGTTTCTGGTGGCAATGCTGGGGGGCTTTAAGTTAGGGGATCAGCATCTATGCTTGTGTGCAATTCAGGAAGAAAGACCATTACAGAGAATGCCATTGGATAGAATAGTGCACACGTTGCCAAAGACCTTGTAGTGGCTCTTAAAGGGTGTCTCAAGCTCAAAATGCCCAGAACTCATCTGATCATGTACTCGCATGTATGCTACTGCTTCTGTGTGCCTTCACCTAATAAATGCCACCATCATTCTCCCTCCTGCCCAAGCCAGGAAACTGCATGAATTCCTTGATTTTTCTCACTTTTTCTTTCCCTACACAAATATAATAACAAAGTCCTGTCAATATTTCCTGCTTATTTCTGTCACACTAACTCACTTCTATCCATCCCCACTGTTGATACTTAGGCCAGGCGACCATTGCCACCTGCCTGGGCTGCTTCTATCACCTCCTGACAGGGGTCCTAACCTATAGCTCTTCCCCTATACAATCGAGGCTCTATGCTTAAATCACAGTGATTTTCCCTGAAGTGCAATTTGAGCATGATATTCTCATGCTTGAAATACTGGAGTGGCTTCCCATTGCCCTTAGGCTTCCTATCATGGTTTTTAAGGCTTATCTCAACCTGGCCTTGCTTATACCTCTGATGCTGCCTCTTCCTACCTTGTACTCTGTGCTCCAGCCACATGGAAATAATCCAAGACATTGAGTTCCCTCTTATCTCCAGGCCATTTTCCATACTGCTCTCTCTACTTCAAACACTATAAATGAACATTAGCATCTCATGGCCAAGAAGGTAGGAGTATTTAGTCATTGGAGAAACTGCTATCTGCAAAGCATTTCTTAACAGGCCATTTATCAATTGGAAATTTCTGGTTGAGAGCACAGAAAACCTGTGGTTTAATTTCCAAAACTTGCACCTCAGGGCCTTTTCTTACTTTTACTTTTTTCTCTCTCTAATCTAAGCATATAAAAATAAAGGGATGCCTTTGTGAAGGTGGGATGTTAGTTTTTCTGATGATAATTAAGCCGAAGAGAGATTCTGAAGTAGAAAGACCTGATCTCAATTTTCAAAGTTTATACCATTGGTGCATCATGTTACCTTTCATGCCTATACTGATGGGAAATGGGTGTAAGTTGTGAAGTGTGTGGAATTAAAGACAAAGATAAAGTTAGAGAAAGAAGAGCAAAGCTTTGTGATGTGGAAGACAAAAGGAGTAAGGGTTAAAGTGTAGGTACAAAACTTCATTGGAAATGATCATTTAAAAACAGGGATTATTATAGGATTATATGAAATCATCTGTGAAACTTTAGAAAATTGTAAAGCACTATAGAATTTAAAGAATCTTTCATTCATTGAAAATATAAAGATTAAGTCGTATACTACTAGAATTGGAAGGAATCCTCATATTAGTGATGAGGAAATTGAAGCCCAGAGAGGTTAAATATTCTGGTCATCATCACACAGCAAGTTAGTGGTGAACTGGACTACCACTGTGGCCAGCAGAAAGGGGAGTTCTCAGAACATTTTAGATCCTCCCTATCATTTCTTGGCAGTCTTGCCTCTTCTCTACTGCCAGAGTTGGCCACTTCCCACTAACCACTGTTCTCCGTCTCAAGTTTGCTGCATTTCAGAAGGAGAGGGATGGATGGCAGCAGACACAGGGTTAGTGGTCTTTAATTCTCCTTTGAATTGAAGTGGGTCAGGTAAGAGCCAAAGTCTTATTTTCTCTTTGAGTGCTTTCTCCCTTAGAGATTAGTTAACATACTCACTATGAATAGGTTCTGAGATACAGAAAATTCTTTGGAGAACTCTTTGAGTTGTGCCAATTTTCCCCCTCCAGGTTGGCTTGTTTACACCACAACTACTGCAAGTCAGGAAAACAGCGCCAGCTTGGTATCACGAGGACTGCAATAATAGTGTTAGGGAGAAATTGGAGACATTGGCTGGAGTGAGGAGCAAAAAACTGAGCTCTTGGCCAGATCCTGAGAATATTCTTCTCCCTCACATCCCTCTTCTCTTACATCTAAGGGTAGGTGATAATACTGAAGGGAGAAAATTACTTGGGAAGGATGGTGCCATGGTAGACATATAAGTGTGCTTCATGTAAAACAGATTTGTCTGGTAAGGATGGTGTGGTCAAGCCAGAGTGAGGCATGGGTGGAGAGCCCTGGGCAAGGCTCCATCCCTAAAACCTGCCAGACATGGAACATAGTAGAAGACGCCTTTGACCCACACCTTGGATGGATATTATTAACCAAAGTTACTAATACTCTCAGGAAAATGAGCACACATAAGACAGAGAAAAAAAAAAAAAAAAGATACCTGAGCAGCACAACTGCTCAAAAAATGTTATTTGATAATTAAGTAATTTATATAACATCAAGATTGTATAAAAAACAGTTGATATCCTGGAAAATATAAAAGTGAAGGTTGTTAAAGTGAAGCAGGAACAAGTATTTTTAAGGAATATCCAAGAGGAAACATAGAGATGACAGATATAATAGCAAAATCAAGAATATAAGATATAATAAATAGCAGAATTAATATAAGCAACATCTGAGGAAATATGTGAGAGGAATGAAAAGATGGAATATATAAAAGAAATGCTAAGAGAATGGAATATAGATTGGAAGATCTCATAGAGTGTAAAACAGGAGAGATAAGGGAAAGCCACACCTGAACACACTACTCATTAAAATATTCAATTTGGAGAACACACAACACAGAGAGAATACTACAAGTTTCCAGAAGGACAGTGTAGGCCACCTTCAAAAAACAAGAATTAGGTTTCCATCTGACTACTCAACAGTGACCACAAGACACCTTAGAGTAATAAACTTAAAATGTTGAAGTAAAGCAACTGTGAATCTAGAATTTTATATCCAGCAAAAATATTATTCAAATATGATGGCACAATAAATATATTCACAGGTATATAAGACCTCAGAATACCTACAATACAAAATAACTTCTCTGGAAACATATTTGGAAGAAGTAGTCTAACAATGAGGATTTAGAAGGATCTAGGAGTTACCTGAACATTTAACTTGGTATATTTGATTGTCTAATTAAGCAAGGAAGCCCCTTATTCCAAGTCTCAGCAATTCCACTTCTAGGTATTTATTCAACACAAATGAAAACAAATTTCACACAAGGACGTGTGCTAAAATGTTCATAGCAGCTTTATTCGTAACGACCAAAAATATAAGTCAGATATCCATCAACAGGTGAATGAATAAATTATTCATCTTGTATTCACAGAATGGAATTCTACTCAAATTAAAAGGAACAAACTACTGATACATTTGACAACATGGATGAGTCTCAAAAAGATTTTGCTAAGCCAAAGAAGCCAGGCACAAAATCGTGTATACTGTATGATTCCATTTGCATAATATTCTAGAAAGGGGAAATCTAATCTATAATGATACGAAGTAGATCAGCGACTGTCTGGGGTTGAGTGTATGTGGGTAAAAATAGAGTAAGGTTTTCCCCTTGAATGTCCTGTATTTATAAATCTTGGATTCAAAGAATAAATGGAAAATACAGAGAAAACAGCCCTTACTAATATGGAAATATTTTTCAAAATGTTCAAGAGTTTTGAAGGTCATACTGGTAAGGCTTTTGGAGGGTAGTTGCATTTCCATTTGTTAGGAGTAGTATTAAGCTCATGCTATAAAATAGAGTTTGTCCTAGATGGTGATTTCAAAAACCTAGGTGGGCATGCCATTAAAGGCCTGTCCTTCAGTTTTCTGGGTGTTGATCTCCCACTGGGTCTTCTATAACCTGATTCTTCCATTTGCAATAGCAAGGGTCAAATTACTCCAAATTATACCCTTCTGTGCTTACAGTCATTCAGAAAAAGACCTCAGTGAACTGGAAGCCCAAGAAAAAATGCCAACAGAAGACACCAAAAAACAAAACAAACCATCAGTTCCCAGGGAAAGCAGAAGATCCAACTGAAAAGAACCTTTTATTCAATGTTGTCTCACTTGAGTAGATAATACTCCCAAAGGGAAGTCAGCTAAAAGGCAAGGAATTCTAATATAAGTGTCAATATCTGGGTATACTGTTCAAGTCAGGGGTGAAAAGTGTGAAATCCAAGTACAACAAATTTAAATGCTAATGTCACTAATAATTAAGATTTTAAAGAAGATTAGTAATTATAAGAGTCCCTTTGGGTCCTTCATGAAGCAGATGCATAAACAATATTAGACATGCAGATTTATTGGGGGAAACAAGCCTGAGGATAGAGAGGAGGGGAAGCAGGAGGAGGCATTGTAGAGTCTTCAGACCACAATATAGGTCTGACACTTGTGAAAGGAGAGAGGGAAGGAAGAGGATTGGGTAGGTTGGACTTTAGTCTGCTGTATAGCTCTGAGAAACTTATGGCCAATAGAGTACCTGAGCAGAGATTGACTGTGAGCAGAATCTTGTGTTGGTCAGAAATGATCTGGCTCTAGTACCTTGCTGTGCTTAGTTATTGGCTGGGAGGAGCCTGTAGGGAGCAGGACCTTAGCATGTATGCTACAATACATCCAAAGATGCATTGTACTCTTAGTTAAAATCAAAGTCTATAAAACTCTTGCTAAGTCATAGTGTGAATAGAGAGGCAAAAAATTTTTTAAAAGAGAGAATTAAAGAAAATTGTATATTATAGGTTAACATCATTGGAAATTTCATCAGGAAACAGGAGTGTGCTCTCAATTATGGACTACTATCGATAGAAAACTTGTTTTTAATCCAGTAGAAGTGATGGAGATTCACTCAAGATATCTTCACTGTCTTGCTTGGCTCTCTTGTTACCAAAAACATTCATTTTTAGATACCTGGCTAGGCTATTGGTGCAGTCTATGAAAAATGTGGTAATTTTCTTGTCATCAACATGTACCATTACCTAACTAAAAACATGAAAGAAAGTGAGAATATCAATTTTGTGTATATTGGAGAGTTAATATTTATTCATATACATGACCAGTAGTTGGTGTTGTTTCCCAACTATGCTGATTTGTGAGGGAGTAAAAGAAGACAAACTCTTTTCAAATGATCAGGCTAAGACTTCTATTTAAATTTCAAGCTTATGAAATTTGTCTTTTTGTTTCCTATTAGGAAAATATCTAAGGTCTCTTTTGCAGTTGACTTTAGGATTCTGCTTACAGTGAAAAGTGCTCTCTTGTAGTATTTCTGTCTTTTCCAATACCAGTCCATAACTTCATGTAAGAAAGGCAGAGTCTAGGAGAGGTTTCAATAAATCTGGAACAGCATTAACTCAAGATTACCCATATTTTCTTAGTATCACAAGTAAGTCAGTGCTGAGGGAGAAGAGAAATACAATGTAAACCAGTGATTTTGTAGTTTACTATTTTTTAAATATTTGATACTACTCTAAGAGCGGAAAATATTTTTACCTTGCAGGTGTTCTTCTATTAGGTTGTATATTATTTCAGAAAATGAAACTGAAAATTCTGTTTATGTATAGTGGTTTAATTAGAGTAGATACAAAAATAAGAACCAAATTGTTAGTAAATGGAAGTTCGGCATCCTATGAAAGCATTCATTTTATATGTGGAACACTTATATATGGAACAACTCTCTAACTATACAATGAAGTATTATTAAATTTGAAATCATTTTTCTTCCTTAGTTAATAATATGGGAATATGCTTCTGTGTTCTTTAGTGTACCTAGAAGTTAACATTGATTTGAGCTATATTGCACCTAATTTCTCTTTCATTGAAGGAGGGAAAAACATAGGTGAAATAAATCACAAAATTTGTACGTATAAATATTAACTCCTAGTTTCTGATATGTGTCAATTAATGACTTCTTTTCTGTCACTTTCCCTACATGCTAAAAAATCCCAGTATTTTGGTTTTTTGTTTTCTTATCAGCTAACAAAGTACTCCTAGATATGGAAAGGGTTGCCTTAGAATTGAAGAGTTTCCCATCACAGAGATATTTAAGGGTAGGGATTCTATAGAGGATTCAAGCAAAAGATGGGTGTTTGATTAAGTTAAACCTGAGCCCCTTCATCTCTGGTTGCCAGTCATTATATAAAACTTACTTATGGTCATCAGAATATACCTTACTTCTCACTCTTAGCCCTCTCCAGTAAACTGTACTTCCATCTTTCTAAACCTTTCTTTGAATTAAGCCTAACAAGCATTTGTTAAATACCTGTTATGTGCAAGACTATATATTAGCCATCTGGAAAAAATCAAATTAACTATAATGTATATGTAATGTAAAACTTTGTATATTTTTAGAAGTTTCCATTTTTTAACAATTAAAACTAGAACAAAAGCAATAAGCACTATATTAAAAAAAAGTGAATAAAGTGAATAATAGATAGCTCCTGACCTCAAAGAGTTTACAATTAAAGGGAGATGGATACTTAAGAATGACTTCTTAAAGTTCATGAATATTTGGTCATTTCTATCATACCAACAGTTCTCTAACAATACTGTATATTATACAAAACTTATAATGCATATATTTCATGCATGGTTTAGGAATAATTAATAATTTAAAATAATATTCTAAATAGCCAAACTAACCAATTAAAATGACTTTTATCCTTTACATAGAAAAATAAGTTCTTATATTAAAAACAAACATTAATTTTCTACTGTGTACTAAACACTGTAAGAATGAAGGATTTTTTAAAGCACAAGTTTCCAGTTATAGAAAATCAATACACATTCATCCTAATCTCCTGCATTTTCTCTATGGTGCAGCAAATACTTCTGGTTATAATAATGACTATGAATCACTGAAAAAGACTCAGTTACACAGAGGGATTAAATATTTACTACTATTTAGGTCTTTTGCCCATTTTTGTATTGGGTTGTTTGTTTTTTTGATATTGAGCTGCATGAGCTGCTTGTAAATTGTGGAGATTAATCCTTTGTCAATTGCTTCATTTGCAAATAGATTCTCCCATCCTGAGGGTTGTCTTTTTGTCTTGTTTATGGTTTCCTTTTGCTGTGCAAAAGCTTTGAAGTTTCATTAGGTCCCATTTGTTTATTTTTGTTTTTATTTCCATTTCTCTAGGAGGTGGATCAAAAAAGATCTTGCTGTGATTTATGTCGTAGAGTGTTCTGCCTCTGTTTTCCTCTAAGAGTTTGATAGTGTCTGGCCTTACATTTAGGCCTTTAATCCATTTTGAGTTTATTTTTGTGCATAGTGTTAGGGAGTGTTCTAATT
This sequence comes from Balaenoptera acutorostrata, assembly GCF_949987535.1. Classification (NCBI taxonomy): domain Eukaryota; kingdom Metazoa; phylum Chordata; class Mammalia; order Artiodactyla; family Balaenopteridae; genus Balaenoptera; species Balaenoptera acutorostrata. The sequence continues at coordinate 53,859,763 of NC_080065.1, read as the reverse complement.
TCATTCTTCTACATGTAGCTGTCCAGTTTTCCCAGCACCACTTATTGAACAGGCTGTCTTTTCTCCATTGTATATTCTTGCCTCCTTTATCAAAAATAAGGTGACCATATGTGCATGGGTTTATCTCTGGGCTTTCTAACTTGTTCTGTAGATCTATATTTCTGTTTTTGTGCTAGTACCATACTGTCTTGATTACTGTAGCTATGTAGTATAGTCTGAAGTCCAGGAGACTGATTCCTCCAGCTCCATTTTTCTTTCTCAAGATTGCTTTGGCTATTCGGGGTCTTTTGTGTTTCCATACAAATTGTGAAATTTTTTCTTCTAGTCTGTGAAAAATGCCATTGGTAGTTTGATAGGGATTGCATTGAATCTGTAGATTGCTTTAGGTAGAATAGTCATTTTCACAATGTTGATTCTTCCAATCCAAGAGCACGGTATACCTCTCCATCTGTTTTTATCATCTTTAATTTCTTTCATCAGTGTCTTACAGTTTTCTGCATACAGGTCTCTTGTCTCCTTAGGTAGGTTTATTCCTAAGTATTTTATTCTTTTTGTTGCAATGGTAAATGGGAGTGTTTCCTTAATTTCTCTTTCAGATTTTTCATCAGGAATGCAATAGACATTTCTCCAAAGAAGATATACAGGTTGCCAACAAACACGTGAAAGGATGCTCAACATCACTAATCATTAGAGAAATGCAAATCAGAACTGCAATGAGGTATCACCTCACACCGGTCAAAATGGCCATCATCCAAAAATCTACAAACAGTAAGTGCTGGAGAGGGTGTGGAGAAAAGGGAACCCTCTTGCACTGTTGGTGGGAATGTAAATTGATACAGCCACTGTGGAGAACAGTATGGAGGTTCCTTAAAAAACTAAAATTAGAACTACCATATGACCCAGCAATCCCACTACTGGGCATATACCCTGAGAAAACCATAATTCAAAAGGACACATGTACTCCAATGTTCATTGCAGCTCTATTTACAATAGCCAGGACATGGAAGCAACCTAAGTGTCCATGGACAGATGAATAGATAAAGAAGATGTGGCACATATATACAATGGAATATTACTCAACCATAAAAAGAAATGATATTGAGTTATTTGTAGTGAGGTGGATGGACCTAGAGTCTGTCAAACAGAGTGAAGTAAGTCGGAAGGAGAAAAACAAATACCGTATGCTAACACATATATATGGAACCTAAAAAAAAAAAAAAAGTTCTTATGAACCTAGGTGCAGGACAGGAATAAAGACACAGGCATAGACAATGGACTTGAGGACACGGGGAAGGGGAAAGGTAAGATGGGACGAAGTGAGAGAGTGGCATGGACATATATACACTACCAAATGTAAAATAGATAGCTAGTGGGAAGCAGCCACATAACACAGGGAAATCAGCTCGGTGTTTTGTGACCCCCCCCAGAGGGGTGGGATAGGGAGGGTGGGAGGGAGATACAAGAGGGAGGAGATATGGGGATATATGTATATGTATAGCTGATTCACTTTGTTATAAAGCAGAAACTAACACATCATTGTAAAGCAATTATACCCCAATAAAGATGTTAAAAAAAAATTTACTGCTAAAGGCACGAAGTTTTACTAAAACAAAATTGAAAGTTGCTCTAAAATAATAGGTAAAGGAAAAGGGTTTCATGTTTAAAACTTTGTTTTTACTAAAAGTTCAATTTGTTGGAACACTTCATCCCCTTACTCTTCTGAAAAATTGTGGTTTCAGTAAATTCTTCATTTTATTTACATTTATCCACCTATATGTGGATCTACATTTAATGTTAGCAACACTAGGAAATAAAAAGAGTAAAGAAATTCTGGGACTTAACAAGTATGGACCGTGTAATTTTTTCACATTCTTAACCAATAAAACATAAAAATGAGAAGGCTTTGAACAAAAAAGACTGATTTAAATGGCCATAGGCAAGAATCAAATAAAAGGCATGGCTGCCACAACTTTTGTTTAAACTCCTGAGTGCATTGAGGTGTTTTAGAACAAAGATTCAGTTAAGGTTGTGGGACCCAGAAATTTCTTTCAATAAGACTAAATTGTCACTGTAAATGACATGAAACGTATGTCTCTCTCTTGAAAACCTAATTGGTCCTTGTTTCCAGCAATGAATTAGAGAGAGAAGGATGGAACAAGGCATGGGAAAGAGAAAATAGAACTAGCACATTAAGAAGTAGGTATATAAAAGAACTGTAGGTGTGGCTAGTGGCACATGGACATGACTTGAACCAAATTGATCCAAAATGATTAATTATTTAATGTCAAAAAAAATCACTCATCTGGACTAAAAGCTACCAACCATCTGCAGGTAGGTGAGTCTAAGAAAACTGTTGTCTCCTGAGGGACACACACAACTGCTCAACTCAGCTCTTAGCAGAATGGGTGTGGCTTTGTTCCAACAAAACTTTATTTACAAAAAGATTTGTAAATCTTTTTGGCCAGATATCACCCAAGGGCCAGAGTTTGCCAACTCCTTGTCTAGCTCTTCCATTAGACTATAATGCTATTAACATTGTAAATCATGATTGCCTCATTTATCATGTACTCTCAGAGCCCAACACAGAACCTGGAACAGAGTAGTCATTCAGCACATTTCTGTTGAATGAATGAATGAATGAATGGCAGTATAGCATTCCACTCTCCTTTTTAAAAGGCCAACATTGTTTCAATTTTATACCTAAAAAAAAAAGGACATTAACATTTCATCTGGTTCTACTTTAGAAACAAAGTTGTTGGAGGAGGTCATGGAGAGGACATGATTGCCAGTTGACCTGAGAGCTGGACCCAGGCAATCAGAGGCTCCTCACCCCCTCCCTTGTCCTTGGAAAGTACAATATGTCCTGCCCACCATTCCCCATTCTCATAGTGGGACCTTTTTCAAGGACACAGCCTTGAGGAAGTAAGGTGTTGTTGAGACCATCTGGACTGAATACATGACTGAACCCAGTTAAGGTCTCTATGTAAGCTTTTAAGATTCTGGTGGGTGGGTGCTGAAATCTACACCTCTTGCGGCTGCCCAAGATAAGCCTTGTATGTCAATTCCCTTGCTTGTTAAACCTGCCACCTGCCATTCTTGAGTGATCTGCTTCTTTCTTTGGTATCTCCTTACTCCCTGTGTATGGAGATCAGTTTCAGATTTCACCTGGGAAACTTCCGGGATTTTGAACTAACAAAAAAGACATAACAACATGAAGAAGAGGATGTGGAACAGATTATTAAAAAAGGAAGGGAAGAAAGAGCCCCTGAAAGTTCATCAAGATATGATATCAACACTGCCTCTTTTCTACATTAAAAAGAAATTGGTTGGCATTAGTCATTAACAGCTGAATCCTTTCTTCTGAAGAATCAAAGTAGTTTCCTTATGATTGTGTGTTTTTCTTATTAGAACCATTTTTAGCCTTGAGGTTTTCCTTTTAGCTATTATATATTCAATTTTGGACAAACGAAAATCAGTGACTCATTTTGCACCTGGCTGGAGACAGGATGGTAGGCCCATCTGGGCAGGGTAGTAGGAGTTGCAGTATGAATGATTTCTCTGAAGAATCAGAGTACAGTAGAATGTGTTTACTAACATCATGTTCTGATTGTACCTCATCACCTTCCAGCTGATGTGTCACTAATGGGTTTGGTGGGTAATCTTCTACTTCCTATGATAAAGATGCTTTAAGAACACATGGCTCCTGTTGGCAGTTTTTTATTTCTGATAAGATCTCATTTTAAATACCCAAGCACCATGGAAGGTCAAGTAGAGAGCTTGGAAGCAATTGCAAGCTCATTAAATCTTATAAATTTAAAGCACTGGATCATTAGAAAAAATTACTTGACTTAAAAAACTCAGGAAAGGAAAATAATTTGAAAGTTTAATAACCAACGTATAGTAAGAAAATATCAAGTGCAAGACATTGAGGGAAAAGAAGTATTCACCACAATAATTCCCTAACATTTTGCAACTGCAACACGTTTTTGATTGTCTAAATGAGAAATACTTTCTCTCCATTTTCTTAAAAATTATTTGACCTGCATGTTAATTCTTAACCTAAACGTGGGTAAAAATTATCTCATTTTGATAACTTTGTAAACTCCTGGCTCAGATGAAACTAAGCTGAAGAGTGTCAAATTAGGTGTTGATACCATATTCTGGATAATTTCTTAGATTCATATGTGAGGGAAATGAGTAACAGATGAACTCCCTAACCTCTAAGACAGCGGTCCCCAACCTTTTTGGCACCAGGGACCGGTTTCACGGAAGACAATTTTTCCATGGACGGGGTGAGTGGGGGATGGTTTCGGGATGATTCAAGCATATTACATTTATTGTGCACTTTATTTCTATTACTATTACATTGCAATATATAATGAAATAATTATACAACTCACCATAATGCAGAATCAGTGGGAGCCCTGAGCTTGTTTTCCTGCAACCTGATGGTCCCATCTGGGGATGATGGGAGACAGTGACACCCGAAGTGGGTTGCTTATGTCCAGTCTCCTCAGTGATCTCGTTTTGGTCGCTGTCACTCCAGAAAGCCCTACTTCACAAAGACAGGATGTTGAAAATGGAAGCAGGCTTTTCAGTGGCAATCTCAGGATATTCCGCCTTCACTTTAATCCAGAACGTATGGAGATTTGAAGTTGTCTCAAACATACTTTTAAGGCCACCGTCATTTGCGATCTCAAGCAGTTGATCCTCTTCTAGCACGGACAAAGTCGATTCACCTGGCTTATTCACAGATGGGTCGTGGATCCATTCCTTCCCAGTTCGGGGTCTTTTGTGGTTGGGAAGTAACGCTCAAACTCTTTTCAAAGCTGAGATAGGTCGTCATGCACCAGCTGGGAGGAAGAAGGCCCTGGCTCAGTCTCTTTCAAAATCTCTGCTAATGTTTGAAACGTGTCAAAAATCCCAATGTTCACTCGTCGCCCCCATAATTCCAGTTTGGCTTTGAATGCAGCCACTTTATCTGCCAACTTGAACACAGTTGTCGTTCTCCCCTGAAGTGACAGAGTGAGTTCATTGAGCAGGTTGAATCTGTCACAGAAGTAAGCAAGTTTTGTGACCCATTCTGAGTCACTGAAATGTGCTGCCAGTGGTGACTGTTCTTCTAAAAGAAATCTCTGGAGCAGCTCTCGTAACTCAGAAACTCTGGCCAGAGATCTACCTTTAGAAAGCCATCTCACTTCTGTGTATAAGATAAGACGTGTGCTCTGCATCCATTTCCTCACAGAGCTGCGCGAACAGACATGAGTTAAAGTCATGTACTTCAGTGTGATTGATAATTTTAATCACATCCTGCAAAACGTTCTTAAGTTCAGGTGACATTTTTCGGCTAGCCAGCATTTCTCTATGGATGACACAGTGCGTAGACCCACATTCAGAAGCGACCTCTTTGACCCGAGTAGTGAAACCGGAAAGCCGTCCAGTCACGGCAGCCAGTCCTTCCGTGCATATACCGACAGAAAATGACCAATACAGTTTTCCTGATATGTAATCATTCAAAGACTTGAATAGTTCTGCAGCTGTGGTGTTGGTTGGCAACAAAAGTGCACATAACATATCCTCATGCACAGCCTCCTGAAAAATATATCTCACAAAAACAAGCATTGTTGCCTTGTTGTCAACACTGGTAGACTCGTCAACCTGGATTGCGTACCATGGTGACTCACTAATCCTCTCTAACAATTGTGCCTCAATATCCTCTGCTATTTCATCAATTCGTCTAGTTTTGGTGCTAGCCGAAAGAGGAACACGTGTCACCTTTTGAACTGCAGCCTCTCCTAAAAGTTCACGAAGAATGTCCTTAGCAGCAGGCAGGATCAACTCTTCACCAATAGTAAAGGGCTTCTTAGCTTTAGCAATGTGGTTAGCCAGTAAGAGCGATACTCTCAGTGCAGATATGTTTGATGAAGTGGTAGCCTTCAGTAATTGCTTCTGTTCATGTTCCTGTTTTTTTCTTTTGAAAAACTCCAAAGGCTTTCTTTGAATGCAGGGTGGTTGGTCTCGTGGCAAAGCATTTTTGAAGGTTTCATGGCTTCGTTGGATAGCAGGTCACCACATATTATCCAAAGCGGGCTTGGAGAATGTGAATCACCTGTTGCAATGAACCTGTAATTTAAGTAGGACTCTTGGTATTTCCTTTTAAATGCAGCTTTCTTTTTGTGGGCAGTCTTAGAGTCTTCTGCTGTCTCATCACTGGGTCTTTCCCCCTTTTCAAAGAAGCTCTCCAGTCACATTTGATTTTTACTAATTTTGACTAGGGTTAGCTTGTGGGCTTACCAAAACTGACTGAGACAAGTGTGCAGTGCGGGAGAGAGGCGAGGATGGAAGTGGTAAATAAAAAAATGGGCGGGCCATGCGCAGACTAAAATAAGTGTTGGATTCTGACTTAAAGCCTGCCACCAGATGCAGCTTAATTGTCACTTGCCACTCACTGATAGGGTTTTGATCTGAGTCTGCAAGCAATTGATTTATTATGGTCTCTGTGCAGTCAAACCTCTCTGCTAATGATAATCTGTATTTGCAATTGCTTCCCAGTGCTAGCATCACCGCCTCAGCTCCACCTCAGATCATCAGGCGTTAGATTCTCATAAGGAGCCTGCAACCTAGATCCTTCGCATGCGCAGTTCACAGTAGGATTCATGCTCTTATGAGAATCTAATGCCGCCACTGATCTGATGGGAGGTGGAGCCCAGGTGGTAATGCGAGCAATGGAGAGCAGCTGTAAATACAGATGAAGCTTCGCTCACTCGCCCGCCGCTCACCTCCTGCTGTGCAGCCCGGTTCCTAACAGGCCACGGACCAGTACTGGTCCATGGCCCGGGTGTTGGGGACCCCTGCTCTAAGAGGATTCTGGCTTGTCTAGACTGGGTGGCTTATAGACAACAGACGTTTATTTCTCACAGTTCTGGGGGGGCAGGAAGTCCAAGATCAAGTCACCAACAGATAAGGCATATGGGGAAGGCCTGCTTTCTGATTCATAGATAGTGCCTTCTTGCTGGGTCCTCACTGAGGGGAATGGAAGAGGGAGCTCTCTGGGGTCTCTTTTATAACGCACCAATCTCCATTGTGACAGCTCTGCCTCATGACCTAATCACCTCCCAAAGGCCCCACCTCCAAATACTATTACCCCGGAGTCAGGATTTCAGCAAAATTAATTTGGAGAGGGGGACAGTGGGCACAAACATTCAGCCCATAGAACACTATTCCCTATCTTCTACCACATTCTTCAAAAGGAATCTTGCCTTGAGCAATAAAATATTCTGAGTTATAGAATCAGGAGAAAACTGTGAAGGAGAAGAACCTTGAGGGAAGAACTTGCAAAATTAGCTTGGGGGACAGCAGGAGAGTAAGATGAGGGAAAGCTGAGGTGTTTGTGGGATATGGGTGGGCAAGGAAAGGGGGAAGGAGTTTAAAAAAGTACGGGTCTGATCAATATATATCTACAATTTTTTGAGGAATTACAAGTAAAATTTTGCGTTATTTTAAAATTATTTCTGCTTGCTGGAATTTTCTTTCTTTGATCAACATGCTGCTCACTGTCTTGGTGTCCTGTGCATGAATGTCATAAGCATTACAGATCCATAAACTTCATAAGCTTTATACCTTTATATGCATAAGACGACTCTCTCTTCTTGTCTCCATCATCTATGTTGGATAAATGCATTGATCACATGACATATCTATAGTCCTTTTATGCACATTACAGAGGTGTTACAGCTATATTTCTTTTTGCTGTCTGTCCATAGTCAAATGTTTCTGATATAATTTGGAAAAACAAAGGCTACAACGAGAAGCTTTCATTTGTGAGAAAACTGCACAACCTGTAAAATATATTTGGCATAGTTCTTCACTTTATATAGTAGATTTCAGATTAAGTAACTGATGTTTTTAAGTGTCTGATATCATGATTCTTTTTCTGAGTGGAAATACTTAGTTCACAGAATCCAGACTATCAATTTTATATTGCTTTAAACACCAATTAAAGACAATATCTCTAGTATACACTCAGAAACTGTGATATTAGTCACAGTTTGAATTCAAATGCGTTTAAGAATATAGTGAATGGATCACTGATCATCTCTTATCAAGACCCTTCCTCTCACTTTCTTAATTTACCTCTTAGAAAACTTCCTTTTATTTTGAGGCCAATTAGACTCAAAAGCAACAATAAACAATGGCCATTGGTCCAAGAACTATTATCATTGATGATAAGTTGATGGATATCAACAATAATTGTCCAAATCAGAAAGGAGCTTGGTGCGCAGAGAAAACATGAGTTCAATCATGGTTGACCTTGTGGTTTTCAAGCACCACCATCATCTCATTAGGGTAGAATCAGCATTCGATCTTGTCAATATAATCACTGTGAAATTGAAAAGTTCAAACACTTGCAGCAGGAAATAAAACCCTTTCCAACCTCCATATTTGCATGAGACAGAATGAAGAAAAGTGACACTAATCATTGAATTTAGGGCTGGTTTCTTTCCAGTTGCAAGTTAAAAAGACATTCTTCTAGCATATTCAGTATTGGTCAGACACTCATAAGAATTAATTTGTCCAAATTATGGCTAACTTAAAAAAGGTTCTGGAGAGATTGTTCTCATTGGGAAATGAAGATGTCTCAAATGCTTTTCTAATTCTGATATTACGTGGATATCAGAGATGTGTCAGAATTATTTGTGTGTTAGGTAAAAGACTTTTGATTTAGATATATTTTCCAAATGAAAAATTAAAACACAGTAGCTCAAAGGACTTTAAGGCCTTTTTGCAAGTGACACAAGAGGTCTAGGATATATTTTACTGGTAATTTAAGGGGACAGTAGAAAAGAATTTCTGAAAATAGAACTTTCCTAGATGATTCAGGGTATATGATAAATGACCTGTCTGGAGGGGTATGGTTCTCTAGCTGTACTATCTCTATTCTACTGGACTGATCTTATCTAAAAGATTATGCTTGGAGCTCCAAATACTTCTCAGTGGCCTAAAATGCTACTACTACCTTTTCTACCTAAAGAACCTGAAATTTCCTCTTGTTGGGTCTTGGATGGATTAGCAGAGGAGCAGAAGCCTTGACTTCAGAAGATCTTACTTACAGATCTTACTTAAAGCCTCTCTAACTAGAGAGGCTTCATATGGCTTTTCCCTTTGGCCCAGTTTAGTGTACCAGATTAACTGATTAACTCCCTTTCATTGCTGAAGGGGAGGGGACTGATACAGGAGAGAATTGCAAGGAGGGGAGAATCTGTGGAACTACAAGTTCACCAGCATGTATATGTTACTACTGTAGTTGTCTAGGCCGGGGAGAGTAACCATAGCTGTTGGCAATTAAGAGAGTTTATTTATTCCTGGGAGGCTCCAGGAATAACAAGGATGTTGATGGTGCTTGAAGAGCAGGGCAGTTGACAAGGCAAGGGGAGAGAGAGCCCTGAAAGTTAAGACTGAGCTAGGTAATGAAGGGCCTTGAATGCCAGATAGTTTAGGATGTCCTGCAGACAAGAGCATAGGGAAGGGGAAGTCATTGGAGGGGCAAAACAGGGCAATGCTCAGATTTATGTTTTAGATACGTTATTCTGATTAGCCAGGCTGGGGGTGGAGGATGGACCAAAGGGGAAGGGGATGAGATCAGTTGGTGGGGGTAAAAATTCAGATAAGATAATGAAGGCCTGAAATAGGTCAGTGTTAGTGGGAATGGAAACTACAGATTCTCCCCAATTTTTGAGGAAGAAATAACAAGGATCAGGTGGGCAATATGGTTTCAATAACTGCAGTTTTCTCTAATAAGTAAGGGAATGCAGGGAGAGGGACATAGTATTCAAGCACAATCATTTGCAAAATATGGTTTCTACCTACCTACAGCCCCTACTTTAGGCTAAAACAAAAAAAATAATCAACTAAAAGCATAAAAATGATTTAGGTCTTTGTGGACCAGTGGTTCTCAATGTTAGAGAGCATCAGAATTACCTGGAGGGCTTATTAAAACACCAGTTGGTGGTCCTTATCCTCAGAATTTCTGATTCAGTGAGTGTGGGGTGAGGCCTGAGAAGTTGCATTTTAAATGTGTCATGATAATGCCAGGTTGCTGCTTTTCCAGGGATCACACTTTGAGAATCACTGTCCCAGGTCATTGTTTTAAATGATAATTTTCAACATGTCTGTTTCTGGCAGAGGTGATCTACCATGATCTGTAGTGACTGAAGGAGTTACAAAAAAAAAAAAGAAAGAAAAGAAAAAAAAGAAATGGATGGTATCTGGTTTTCCTTTGCCCGATACATTTTTCCCCAATACATTTTAACTTATGTAGATCATGAATTATTTTAAATTGTATACTCTGGTCCTGTTTTTGTAAGATCACCATTAATTTCTTTTTATCTAAATCCCAAGGCATTGCCACTGTGATTCTCAAGGAATAAATCTTTGCCTTGTAATTTATCAGGCAACAGTTAAAGTGGTAGATCAAAATAATTCTTTAAATCGATGTCTGGAACACTTATCATTGTAACCATTTAAGAACTATAATGTCTGCTTTTATTAGATTTATCACCATCATAAGTCACAAGCCTAGAAATATACCATTCTCATTTAAGGTGATTTCTCTTATGGATCTCAATATTCACTGTAGAACACTTCAATAAAATTTTTTAAAAGTATGGTGTCTTCCTGGGAGTTGAGAAAAGAACCAAAATAAGTATGAGAGTAAAGATGGTGTTAATGCTGAATAAGGCGAAGAAACAAATAAGTACCAGAGTAAAGATAATGAAATGCTGGAGCAGATTTCATCACTGAAAAGCGTAAATTGCCTTAATACTTGTTACAGGAAAACTAAGGTAGAAGAAATATGCTTATGGTGAGATAATTATTGTGTTTATTTAACCAGTCAGAGAAATTTGAGGATAAGAGAGAGGAAATTTACAAGGAAATTAAATAATAGTATTGATGCAGAGAGATTTATTTGTTACAGAGGTCCTTGTGACTGGAACAATCAATGTTAGCTTGACCCTGGGACCTGGGAGGTTTCCTATGTGGAAAGAATCTGTGTTGCTTGGGGATACAAAATATTTTGTAAATTTCTCCTCTTGTGAATTTTATAGATAAAAGGCATGGCCTTTCTGAAAATGCAGAATTTTCATATTTTCCTTCAACTCTGGATTAACTTTTTCAACTCTTTTCCTAAGCTCTTGAGTTTTTGCTTCCTCACTAGTTGACCATCTCCTTTGTCCTTTCTAGCACTCACATTCCTCTTATATGTATACTGTCTCTGACCCACTTGAGCTTTGTGGAATCAGAGCAACCCACTTTCTAACCTGGTTCTACCATCCTCATTGAAATATATTTTCCATTTACTTGAGAGAGAAATTAGCTTTGTGGGGAAAATGGCTGAGAAAGTCTTTTTAAAACAATTGCTCCCTTAAAATTGCTCAGAAAAGTTCCAGTTTTGTGACTCCTAGCTTTTCATCCATGTACTCCAGCAGAGGACTATACCTAGGGAGGACTCAGTAAGAATAGCTTATGATCTGTCAGCATCCCTCAAATATGCCTTTCCATTGAGGCAGAAAGATTTGCCAATATATTAAATGGAACTCTCACAACTAGGTAATAAGAGCTCTGGGTTTGGTTAACATAGCAATGAGTTTGCTATACAAAGTTCTTATAATCTAAGACCCTACTCTCCACACTCTAGGGAAATCATTTCCCAATTGGAGTATATAGTCTGTTGAATAAAAATATGCTTAGGATATGTTTGTTTCGAGGTAATTATTTTTTACCCTTTAGGTCAGCAATCCCTTTGTCTATGGATAAGTTCTCTGGCCTCTCTATTTTCCAAAATTTACATATTCATGTGATGTAAAATTGTCTAGAATTTTCTGAAGTTCATAGGCCACAGGTAAAAAGTCTCTGGTAACCTCCCTGGATGTCTGAAGAACATTCATTCTCCTTTGAAACTCAAGGTTTTTAAATAGAAGGTACCTGCATTTGTGTATTGCCTTCTATGTATGTGTGACTGACTTTGTAGCATGAAAACAAGGGAAATAAAAATGTGCTTTTGCCTTGATTTTTTTTTAATTGAAAAATAAATGCTGTGGAAACTTGCATTATGTTGTGAAGGAGCTGCTTTAATCTTAAACCATGATTTTTCTTCCTCTTAAGAGTTCACTGGGGAAACTTAAAATAGAAACAAAGTGTATATATGTGTATGTTTTCCCACTTCACAAATTTGTTACAGAACCTAAATCATCTATCACCATGTCACAGAGTCAATAGAATCCTCTCCTGTAGAGTCTTGCCTGGAGGTTTTCAGTGTGATTCTTGGAATAAAGGGTTAGTTGAATTCAGAATAGCTAATGTTATAGATCGCATGGTGACTCGGCTCTTTTTGACATGTGTCTCTTCTTTCTAAACTGCACATTAACTTCTTCCTAGTCTGAATGTTGATCCTTCTTAACTCCCATTGCTTGTAATCTCTAGTGCATGGTGCATAGCTGCACATTCTCCCTTTATTATTCCCTGGAGATTTTCTGCATACTAGTGCTTCTCAACCTTGGCTGCACATTAGAATCACCTGGGGAACTTTACAATCTATTAAATCTTGGATGGGTCTCACCCCCAGAGATGTTAATTAATTGGTCTGAGGTGTGACCTTAGTATTGGGATTTTTTGTTCAGTATTTTTAAAAACAGCTTTATTGTGATCTAATTGACATTCAATGAACAGTATATACTTAAAATGTAAAATTTAATAAGTTTAATATACACATCCACACTTGAAGTCATCATCATAAAGAGGAAACATATGCATCATCACCAAAGGTTTGCTCGTGCCCCTTTATCCTTTCTCTCTTCCTCTGGTTCCACTCTCCCCCACTCCTGTCCCAGGCACCAGTGATCTTCTTTTGCACTACAGATTGCATTACAGTTGTATTTTATAGGTTTTTATATAAATGGGATAATACAATTTGTGTTCTTTATTGTCTGGCTGTGTTCATTCATCATAATTATTTTTTTAGATTTATCTGTATTGTTCGTTTCATGTATCAATTGTTCATTTCTTTTTATTGCAAATTAGTATCCCATTGCATGAATATACCACAAATTGTTTATCCATTCACCTGTTGATGGGCCTTTGAGTTGTGTCCTGTTTTTGGCTATTACAATTTTATTTTTAAATTGCTATGAATATTCACGTACAAGTCTTTGTATGGAAGTATACTTTAATTTCTCTTGGAGTGGAATGGCTACGTCACATGTATTAGGTGTGTGTTTAACAAACTGTCAAACTACTTTCCAAAGTGTTTGTGCCATTTACATTCCTACAAGCAGGATATAAGCAGTCTAATTCCCCCACATCCTTGCCAACGTTTCTTGAAATTATTCTTTTTTTTTTTTTAATTTTAGCCATTCTAATATGTGTGTAGTGGGATCTCATTGTGGTTTAAACTTGCAGTTCCCTAATGTTTAACAGTTTTGAGAAACTTTTTATGCTCTTATCTCCCATCTGTATATCTTCTTGGTGAAGTATTTGTTCAAATCATTTGTACAGTTTTTTATTGGATTGTTTGCTTTCTTTATAATTGAGTTTGAGAGTTTATATATTTTAGATATAAATCTTTTATCAGATATATGATTTTCAAATAATTTCTCAATATCACCCTGTTTAGGTTATTGTAACTTTATCATAAGTCTTAATTAACATCAGGTAGTAAATTACTGCACCAAATTTTGTTCTTCTTTTTACAAGTCGTTTTCCTACTTTAGGTCCTTTTATTTCCATAGGCATTTTAGAATGAACTGCCAACTTGTACAAAACCCCACTGGGATTCTGATTTTGTTTGCATCATTACCACTAGGTGGTTGGTTGAAGTTCTTTATCTCCAAGCAATTATAATATAGGGACCTTCTTTAGATCCTGACTCAAACAAACAAACTGGGGGGAAAAAAATTCAAAACATGCAATAATAAACATTGATAAGACCGTTGGAAAAAAAATAAGTAAATTTAAAAAAAAAAGTTCTTAAAAAAAAAAAAAAAAAAAAAGTTCTTTATCACCACTGCACCTCCTCTGACACCACCCTGTGGGGAAGAGGGGAACATATTACTGATGGATGGAGGTAGAAATCCAGGGCCCCTAAATGATCCTCAGTGATCCTGCATGGAGACAGGGTCTTCTTACCAACTAGTCTTTGCTCCACAAAGCTGGAATAGAGTGGTTACTATCTAAAAGTTTTATATTTCCCTAAGCTGTCCCTTTCCTGATCCCTTTTTTGTTGAGGGAGAGGCTGATCTTGTCTGTGCCCATTGGTGTTTGCCACCTGCCAGCTTACTAAACTGTATGTCTAGGATATATAAGACCAAGAAAATCCAGGAGACTCTAGGTTATTCCTCAGATCTTGAGGTCCTCAGCCAGTCTGCCTTCTCTCCCCCTTTCAGAGTCTTCTTATATTTTTTAATATGTAAAACATCTAGGGATTTTAGTTGCGCTTAGTGGAAGGAATATGGAAAAAGTACATCTACTCTATCTTCCCAGAAGTAGAAGTAATTCATACACAAGTTTTTGATCAGGGAATTTTTGTGATAGAAAATCAAAAGATAATCTCAGTCATCATTCTCTGAACAAATTGGAAAGGGGTGCCCTGGAAACAAGTGTTATCCCTGGCTTGTGGCATAAAGGTTTCCACAGCAAACCCTCATCCCATGTCATGTTGAATGATAGTCTGATTGCCCATTATAAATAGGAGCTGTACTTACCCTTAGTCTACACTGCTGCATTTTGACCTTACCACACTGGCCATGAGGTAGGTATTGGAATTATTATTATTATTATTATTTTTAAGTTTGTATCCTTTTACCAACATCTCCCTACTTCCCCCACGCCTCAGTATTTGAACTTCAGGGGAATTAAATAACTCATAGAAGTCACACAGCAAGCAAGTCACAGAATCAGATATGGAAACTGGTCTACCTGCCTGAGGCTGGCAATAGTGGCAAGATAAGGAAAGATAGTTTCATAAGATATTAGAGGAGATACATCAATATTACTGGAGACCGTGTAGGGTAATAGATGTTTGGGGGCCTCAGTGTAGAGTGCATGTACCTTTGGTTATGATTTCTTTAACCTCAGCCATTCCAGTATCACCTTTGTATTTATGCCATATCTAAAGGCCACCTGGATAATTATTTACTTATGATTTTTCTTTAAGTTGACTCACTTATTTTACTTAATTAAATATTTATCTTAAAATATTAATATGATCATATACTAGTTATATTTATTTTTAATATTACATGTATCTTATTACATATTGAAATACATCTATAACTATTAAAACAATAGCTGATCTATGTGTCAGCCAAAAGTTTGTTTGGAGTCACCTTGCTGTATAGTCCATATTTTGGGACCCTGACTTTGGTCCCTGAAGGGCTCTAATGGAGGATTACTGCAAACATAGATCTAGTACTGGGACAAAGGGGTGAGAAGGCTCTTTCCCACTATTTTTGCAACTGGAGGGATGAGAAGGTTTGCTTGGAGGACTACATTTCTCTTTACTGCTGAATAGCAGCTTCTTCTGTGTTCCAGGTCACCCTGTACAACCCTTTTAGTAAGGTTTGTTATTAATCAAGGGTTAGGCTTTACACAAAATTGTCTCCTTTAATAGAAACTTACTTGTTGGTATCTGTCTGGCTTGTCCGGATCTAAGATTTAGAGAAGACTAAATTCTCTCTTAGTACAATAAATCAAGACTATTCTTTAAAAAAAGATATCTAACTCTATTTCACTTTCAGTGTACATTTGAAAGTACATTATTGTGTCCCAATTCTTACTTTCAGTCATCTCGAGATGAATATAGATTTTATCCAGTGATGAGTTCCTCAGATGTTGAAAAAAAGGTCCCATATAGGAAATTAAGCTTTACTAATCCTGAAATAATGTCAGCAGAATAGAATCTAAACCCAGCTTTGATCCACAATACAGAGGAAGAAATTTGGTTCATGTGGAAAAAAATACAAACCTTAAAAAAACAATCCTGTAACGATCGTATCACCAAGTAGCTGGACTATTGCAGGGGAATGGCATAGCAGGGGTTTTATTTATTCATTTAGAGGAGTTCAGTCTCACTGGCTTGGACACAGGGAATACCAATCAAAATAAACTCATTTCACATCCGTTCTCCTGCTGATAAACTATAATTGGTGACTGATTGCATTGAGGCATTTTCTTTATTCCGGGACCCTTTTGTCCCATAACCTGGCCATTTCCTGCCAGGGGTTGGAAAAGGTTTTTTCCTTTACAGAGGAGAAACACTCACTCCCCTGGCAGCTCAGAATGCTTCTCATTTGTACTATGAAACGAATTGCTTTGTAATGGAAGTATTTAGAAAGAACAAAGCACTTTTAGACCAACTCTTAATAACAGATAATCAACCACACACTTGGCTGAGGATATTACCATCTATATACAGATTGCTCTAGCCAGAGTATCTGACTTCCTCATTTTTTTTCTCCTGCTATAATAATATTCAACATCAAACAAATATCAGCCATTAAAAGAGAAGCTAAAGGCAAATATGAACTGTCTAGTTCTTGGATAGGAGAAAGTTGCTGTTTTCTGGAACTGATTCACCTGAAAAGTGCAAGTTTGTGATTTTACTTTCATTTGAAGGGTAAAGTAGTTGGTTCTGTTTCTGGAACTGGATAATGTAATTTCAGAGAATAGTGGCTTTCTTCCTCTTATACTAACATCAGGTCTTATTTGAAATTATTTTGCTCAGCTTAAGTACCGAAAATAGTGGCTTCTGTTGCTGTTTAATGCTTTTGCCAAAAAGGGGAGGTCCAGAAGGTGAAGATGGAGACTGAGCACAAAATTTGAAATCAAGAAGGAAAGTCTTGAGACACATTTGGAAGTCACCTGTGACAGTTTGGATTTTTAATTTTAACTGATAGCTGGCTGATTCTACATTTGTTGAAGACTGTCAGTATGCTGGCCAGTAATCTCGTTTCTGTTCTTTATTTAAAGAATAAATCTGTCTCTTCCATTATATAGAGACAGCTTAGAACACGTGTGCCAATATGTCTTCTTATTTTTCTCTTGAACAGTTCTAAATGGATATTTGAAGTTCACTTGTCATTTAATTGTCACTTTTATTGCTGATTAAAGACATTTAATAATTTTCTTTATTATTTCAAATCATAAATGTATTATATGCATATTGTAAAAATGGAAGGAATACAACTATGTATTATAAAAAGTAAATTGCCTACCTACCCCAGGCCCTAGCCTCACCCTTTTGAAGTAACTAGTAATTACAGCTTGGTATATGTCCTTCCACATCTTTTTCTATACCCTTCTAAAAATATGCATATATATATATATGCACACACACACATACGTATACATCTCTATCCCTTAAACTGGCGTGATACTCTACACATGTAGATGTAACTAGTTGCCTACTCAATGCATATTTTCAAGTGTAGTCTTAAAATACACTTTAATGAATAGCTATGCCCCATTCTCATTCCTTTGTTACAAAAAAATTTCCAGGGCTTCCCTGGTGGCGCAGTGGTTGAGAATCTGCCTGCCAATGCAGGGGACACGGGTTTGAGCCCTGGTCTGGGAAGATCCCACATGCCGTGGAGCAACTAGGCCCATGAGCCACAACTACTGAGCCTGCGCGTCTGGAGCCTGTGCTCTGCAACAAGAGAGGCCGCGATAGTGAGAGGCCCGCGCACCGCGATGAAGAGTGGCCCCCACTCGCCACAACTAGAGAAAGCCCTCGCACAGAAACGAAGACCCAACACAGCCAAAAATAATAAATAAATAAAATATTAAAAAAAAAAAATTTCCAAGTCTCATCCATTTGCTTCATTGGATTTGAAGTCTAGGGTCTCCAGGTTAGGGACAATCCTCTCTATCAATTCTTCATGGAGCTCTTCATGGTCCAGGGAACTGTGGAAAAATATTAATATGTTATTTATCTTAACACACTCAGTATACCATAGTGATGAATGAACAAGGTAGCTACAGTAAAAATTTCTGTTTGTGGAAGGGACGATGGGGAAACAACACACATATGTCATTGGTCCATGGAACATGTCACATTCTACTGGATAGGAAGGTATGATTGATATCCCCAAGAAGTGCAGTGTTTTTGTTTGCTTTTGGTCAGCAACATATAAGCATTTGGTTCTGTTCTTTGGGGCAAACTTCCTTGCCCATATATAAGGTGTGCGTTAGGGATGCTCTTTTGAGGGATGTATAACTTCAGCAACTTCTTCCTATTGGTACAAATTCAGGAAACTGAGGATTGCCTTGGGTTTGAATATTTACAGATTGTTACAGGCCAGATTTGGTGTTGCTTTGGAAATACAGACCCCTTGAAATATAATATATTTCCTTTTAAATAATTCCATTGGCTAATGATCAGAAAATAAAAACAAAAGCAACCTTTGGTTCTGAGAACTAGGGATGTCTGACCACAGGTCCCTTGGCTTAATAGCTTTAGTGCTGAAGCAATTTAAACCCATAACCTTCACAATCTTACTTCTGCCACCAGACTTGACCCCCTTTTGAAGAAGAGAATCCACCACATGCCTACAGGAAGTTTTTGGGAGCTTTGGCTTTTTCCAAGTCCTGTGTTTATATTCTGCTAAATCTGCATTCTCCCCCTCAGCTAGCGGGGTCACCTTCAGCCTAAGCTTGTTCCTTTCTTTAGTTTGGGCATCACTGTAGACAGTAAAAAGTCTCTAACTTCATGCAGAATCCTAAAGGTCACCTATGTTTTTTCTCGATTTTACCACCTTTGTAAGCATTTTGCAACCATATAGCAAAATTTACAAAATCCCCATTCTATAATGATAGGGTCCTCACAGCCCTCAGCCTTGTCTCCATCACTTAGCCAAACTCAATACTAGCACTTTCTCCTGATAGCATATTCTGAATCAGTCAGTGTTCTTAGTTTTAAGTAACAGAAAATGACTTTTGCTGATTGAAGAGCTGAGAAAAAAATTTAGGAAGATATAGGGTAGTACACAGAGTCTCTGGGAGAGCTGGAGATGTGTACTTGGAGGTTAGGACTTTGTCAGGAAAAGTGCCCTATGTCACTTTGCTGGACTGGTCCAGCTACTGGTCTAGGGAGTTCGTCCTGGTTGAAACTGGATATTGGATGCTGCTGCGGACATCGCTGTTACCAATCCTTAGTAATTCAAACTTTCTGCAACCAGGACAGCTGCCTAAGTAGACTCACCTTTTTCTTGCTTCCTTGTGTGTATGTGCTTGTGTGTGTGCGTGTGTGTGTGTGTGTGTGTGAGAGAGAGAGAGATAGGGCGAAAGAGAGGAGAGAGAACTTTAACAATACAGATATGATGCATTTTTGCTAAAAGCTCAATCATTTTCTTAAATATATTTTATTCTGTACCTTTAGCCCTCTATGATGGCTAATTTTATATGTTAACTTGACTGGGGTACGGTGCCCAGTTTTTGTGTCAAACACTAATCTAGATGTCACTGTGTAGGTGTTTTTTAGAAATGATTAACATTTAAATCATAGTCTTTGAACGAAGCAGATTGCCCTCCATAATGTGGGAGGGCCCCATCCAACCAGTTCAAAGCCTTAAGAGCAAAGACTGAGGTTTCCTAAAGAAGGAATTCTATGTTTCAGCCTCCAGACTGAAACATAGAAACCTTGCCTGAGTTTCCAACCTGCATATTTCAGGCTCAAATTGACAACATCAACTCTTCCTTGAGTTTCCAGCCTGCCAGTCTGCTCAACAAATTTCACACTTGCCAGGCCTCACAATTGCATGAGCCAATTGCTAAAAATCAATCTCTTTCTCTCTCTCTCATTTAGTTCTGTCATTTTGGAGAACCCTAATATACCCACTTAGCACATGAAGGATTATAGGTTGTCTAGTTCTTTTTCTAATTTTTTGTTTTGATAACATTTAAAACTACAAAAATATGCAAAACATGCATAATGAATTATATAGCTTTCACCTAGATTTACTAGTTTTAGTATATGTATATGTGTGTATATTTATACAGTTTTTTTTGAACTATTTGAGAGTAAGTGGCAGACTCCTAAACTTTGCAGCATGTATCTCTTTCACTCCTAAATATTTCATCCTTTCTCCTAAGAATAAATGCTTATTAGCATTTCTGATCAAATTCAGAAATTAAACATTAATATAAGTAATATACAACTGTTATTCAAATTTCACTGTTACAAATTGTTTATAGCAATTAAAAAAAAAATCTAAGATCCAATCTCAGACCATGAATCACATTTAGTTGTCATATCTTTTTAGTTTCCTTGTCATATGCCTTTAGTTTCCTTTATTCTGAAATATTGCTTAATCATCTTTTTATCTTTTATTACACTGGCATTTTGAAGAGAAAGACGTTTTGTAGCTGTCACCCAAGAATTTCTCTCACGATTATGTTTTTCTTATGATTAGATTCAGGTTATGTATTTTTGGCTAGAGCACTACATAAATAATGTTATGTCCTATTCAGTGCATTACCTTAGGGAGCAGAGGGTGTAATTTTTTCCCCATTAGTAGTGATGTTAACTTTGATCTCTGTGTTAAGGTGGGAGAGAAATAATTTAAACAATGTGGGTTATTCCACTTGCCCCTGTAGTCAATGATCATATGCCTCAAAACAAAGGTGAACATATGTCTACAGACAGGAAATCTGTTACTGTCTTAGTTGGGTTCAGTTTCCCACATGCCATTTATTGTGAACATCTCACTGTACCAAGTTTTGCTAACTATTTTTACGAGAAATTTATGGTATTATTTGAGGGTAGTTTTGTATATGCAAATTGAACCTCACTTACAAATAACCTAACCCCGGAGTTAGAATCAAGTCTACCGTCTAACCATCCTTATACGTCTGTCTCTAGGGTAAACACCCCAAGTCATCTTGCAGGTCAAGTATTATATATTTTAAATTTCAGCAGATATCAACAGATTATTTCTAAAAACACTGCAGTAGTTTTTAGTTCGACTAGCAGTATATGAGTGCCTATTTCTTCATTCATAGTCCCGCAGTAAGCATTATCATTCTTTATGTTTTTGCCAATCTGATGCATTGCAATGATTTCTTTGTTGTAATTTACATCTCCCTGACTATTAGTGATACTGAGTTTTCATATATTCATTGTGTTGCCAAACCAGGTTCATTTTGCCCCACGCACAGCAAGCCAAAACGCTGAGACAAGGTTTGCAGCAAAGAGAGAGTTTATTCGTCAGGCAGCCAAGCAAAGAGATGAAAAAACAAATCTCAAATCCACCTCCGTAAAAGCAAGGGGCTTGGCGTATTCATGGGATAAGCAATAAAGAAGCAGGGCGGTCTGAGGCATGGGGAGCGTGGAGAGAGGTGATTGGAAAAAGCTGCGGTAATCTTCATTCTGCGCAGGCTTAATTGAGCTACAGTCCTCTTCACATTCGAAAGGTTACCCAGCGGAACAGTATAGAAAATGGCCTGGGAGATGAGCAGGAGTGCAATTTCGTGGAGGAACTGATATTGTTACCATATGACTGGAGCACAGAATACAAGGTAGGAAGTGGTAAGAGGTGGCATCAGGGGTGTAAGCAAGGCCAGGTTGAGATAAGCCTTGAAAACCGTGATAGGAAGCCTGAGGGCAATGGGAAACCACTCTATTTCAAGCATGAGAATATCATGCCCATCTTGGAGTTCAGGGAAAATCACTGTGATTTAAGCATAGAGTCTCCATTGCAAAGGGGAAGAACTGTTGGTTAGGACCCCTGTTAGGAGGTGATAGAAGCAGCCCAGGCAGGAGGCAATGGTGGTCTGGACTAAGTATCAATAGTGGGGATGCATAGAATTGAGCCCATGTGAGAGAAATAAGCAGGAAAAATTGATAGGACTTTGTTATTATATTTGTGTAGGGAAAGAAAAAGTGAGGAAAATCAAGGAATTCATGCAGTTTTCTGGCTTGGGCAGGAGGGAGAATGATGGTACCATTTATTAGGTGAAGGCACACAGAAGGGGTAGCATAGATGGAGGTGCCTGGTCACTTGTGTTTTGGGTATTTTGTGTTTGAGACCCCCTTTAAGAGCCACTACAAGGTCTTTGGTAACAAGTATACTAGTCTGTCCATCGGCATTCTCTGTAATGGTCTTTCTTCCTGAATTGCACCTGAACATAGTTGCTGATCTGCAAATTTAAAGCCCCCCAGCACTGCCACCAGAAACCTGTGCTGGCCAGAAACCTGTGCTACTGACCAGACCTTCCCACTGCATAATTCTGGGAGGCATCATTCACATAATCATGCTGTTGTTATAATGTATCTTTCTGTCTCAAAAACAAGTGTTTTAATGGAATCTCCAACCAAAGGAACTCTGGGGCCATGTGACAGAATCCCTGTAGTATTTGTTTACTCTTGCTGCCCTCTTCTTCACATCTTTGTGGTAGAGGAAATAAGACAAACCAGAGCATCCCTACCTGGATAGTGCAAGGGGAGGTCAATCTACGGGGCTTAGTTTTTTGTTTTTTGTTTTTTTTTTTTTAACGAAACTGAGGTCTTGCCAAATACAATTTGTGAAGCACAAACACAAACCTGCCTGGGGTCAGGGTTTCTTCATTCCATTAGGCCAGCTGTAGCCCAACTGGAAAATTTTCCTAATTTCTTTGAGGCAGACCTCTGCAAGACTGACAAACAGGCTCTGACTAGTAGTATTTAAGATTTACATGTGAAAAGGATATCAAAAAATCCAAGAATGAACTGGGAGGGGGTGGCATTTATTGCTGCATTATAATTGCATAAGCAGTCTCACTGTCATAAACTATAATATGCTCAAAAAGAACTAATTTGCCATATGAGTAATTCAGTATTTGGATAGAAAATTGTTAATTGTTAAAGCAAGAAAAGACCTCGGAGATCTTCTGGCCTGATTTCCTCATTTGGTAAATAATAAAACTGAGGCCCAAAGAAGTGTAAGCTTTGTGGAGCAGTGGAGGTGCTGTGCATGGAAGCCAGGTCACCTCACTTTAGCCTATGCCCTTACTGCTAACCTACACAGCTTCTCCATGGAATAACTCATAGGCTACTCTACAGAATCCACAAAAGAGCACAGAAAGCTGACAGTATATCCAGCTCATGCCCTATTACATGTGTTCCAAATAATGCAACCATTTTAACAATATGAAAACAGGTGGTTCCTACAACCATAAAATCATTGGCCAGCTGGCCCCTCTCAGCATTATTAAGGGTCCAAAGTGCTTTACATAACACACAAAAAAGACATATTTAATCCTCAGTCAAGATCTAGCTTAGTGGTTCTCAACCAGGGTCAGCTTTGCCCCAGGAGAACAATTCTAGAGACATTTGAATTGTCTCAACTGGGAAGTTGCTACTGGCATCTAGTGAGTAGAGGCCAAGGATCATTCTAAATATCCTGCAGTGCACATGGCAGCTCCTCACAAAAATAATTATCCAGACCAAAGTGTCAGTAGATCATGACCAGTTGAAGGGTCAGTGGCCCTATCCAGTCTTGACCTGCTCAGCTTGAGCTAGACCCAGCTGACTCCCAAGTTCCTGGAAAACAACCTGAAAAAAACATCTTATTGTTTAGGCTTCATGCTGCTTGGAGGACATGCAAGTCTTAAAATGATCTTGATAAGTGAAGGCAGATGAAATAGATGAAATAGATTAACCCATGATTTCAACTGGCATTTAAATTTCCTTTTTTTAAGAAACTAGCTATTTGTAATCTTTTCCATTTTTATTTGATTATACTTAATTTATGAATACTCTTTGTATATTAGAGATGATAATCTTTTGATTGCCATGTGTATTACATTTTTTTTCCTCCCAGTCTATTATCTGTCTTTTATCTTTGGACAAAATTTAAATTAAAAATCTTTTATGTAATCAATTTTATATTGTTTCAAAATTTTCTATCTTTCTAAGGAAATTGTTTTCCACACCAAGAATGTATGAATGTTCTTTGTTATTTTCATTGTATAAATTTATTGTATTATTATTTAACCTTAAAATATTTAACCATCCTGAAACTTTTGTGTATATGGTACAGAAGGATTCTACTGTATCATTTATTAAACAGATTACTTTTGTCCCCCTAAAGTAAAATACTACATTTGTCATTTAAGTTCCTTTATATTTTTGGAATTTTTCATGCTGTCATGTTTTACTGATCTATTTTTCTACACAAGTATCAGTATCTTTTGTTAATGATTAAATTATAGTATTAGAATAATGTTTAATTTAATATTGAGTAAGGCAGGGGTCTTCCCACTATTTTTTTCCAAATTGTTTTAGCTATTCACAGACTTTTATTCTTTCTTATGGCCTTTGAAGTCATTTTTTCATCCAGCTTAAAATAAAACAAAATTGTGAATCTGAATACGATTGCTTTACATTTGTAAATTAATTTCTAAAGAACTGATATCAGTAGATTTCTCAAGGATTGTTTTTTTAATATGATTTTATGGCTTTCTTAGGTTATAAAGGGTTAGAAAGATTGTATGTATTTTTGTTAAAGTCATCCCTACATATTTTACAATTTTTTCACTATTATGAAGATATTTTTCATATTTCTGTTTCTTACTGGTTATTGCTAGCAGAGAGAGAAGTAATAAACTTTTCTATATTTGTCTTGTCAGATTTTGTGAATTCTCTTATTAATTTTAATGCCATTTTCATTGGAATTTTTTGTTTTTAAGAATCACAGTCCTATCTCAAGGACTTTTGTCACTCTTTTCCAATATTTAAATATTAATGTTCTAATATCATTTTTTACTCACTGAATTACAGCCTCTAATAAATGTGGAATTATTGTGATAACTGTAGCCATGGCTGTTTTGTTCTTAATTTTAATGACAATAGTTTTGTTTTGTCCCACAGTTGGAGTGCTGACTACTGTTGGTTTTTGGTAAGCAGTCTATCGTATTTAATTCAAATATTACTTACATTTTTATTTTAAGTTTGGAATGACTGATGAACTTTATCAAATAGTTTTTCAGCATCTGCTTACGTAATTACATAATACTAACCCTTTACTCTGTTTCTATTGATGTATTGGATGTTGGTTATTTATTATCATTTTTATCACAGCTGGGTTCTATTTTCTTATGTTTTACTTAGAAGTTTTGAATACATATCCATAATGAAATTTGTTTCTAGTATTTTTATAGACTTATTGAAGTATAATTTATGTACTATAAAATTCAACCATTTTAACTGTACAATTCAATGAATTTTACTAAATTTAGGGTTGTACAGCCATCACCATAATCCAATTTTAGAACATTTCCATGATTCATAAAAGCTCTTTTGTGCCCCTTTGCAATCAGTTCTCATCCTCTACCACCACCCTGGGAAACCACTCATTTTCTTCCTTGTTTATAGATTCACTTTTCCTGAACATTTTATATAAATATTGAAATACTAAAGTAAAAGTCTCTTGCATTTCGCCTCTTTTACTTGCCTTAATATTTTTGAGATTCATCCATGTTGTATGAATGTTCATATTTTGTTCTCAGTAGTTTGTTCCTTTTTGCTGCTGAATGGTTTTGCATTGTGTGGTTTTAAAAGATAAGTGGAAGCATATTAAAAATTCTAAGTTTATTTGAACAAAAACTGATTCAAATCAGCCAGCATCCAATCTAGTAGATGGAAAAGAGATTCAAGAAGCTGAACAGAATGAGTGGGGCGTCCCAAAGGGTCTCATCCTGGTCACAAGAAGCTGTAGAGGAGGAGAAATAATTTCCCCTCTACCCTTATGGTGAGTGCTCGGCTGAGACCCCTTTTTCTGTAGGTAACTTCATAAATGGATAAGCTTATCTAAGCTAAAATTTCTCTACTGCAGCCACTGTAATTCAACGATTATCTTTGGTAAGGTTAACCTGCTTATCCAGCCTTAAAACAACATTTTATTCACCTGACACTCACACTCACACTCGGTCACACTCGGTCCACTCCAGCTTAAGTAGGACCCAGTCTGACCAGAACCCAGTCTGGTTTCTAAGTCGGACACAATCTGACTGAGGCCAGTTTCCGGACCCAGTCTGCAAAAAAAAAAAAAAAAAAAAAAAAAAAGACAAAGTCTAAAAGTTCATAACATAAAAGCTGTGGAGCTAGGATCCAAGAGGGATTTCCCACCACTGCCTGAGGCAGCAAGAAAGCAGCAAGCTCAAGGGGCTAAACGGGTCACCACCCTGAGTATATTTTTAATATAAGTATGTCTTAGACAATATTTGGGGCATACTTATACTAAAAAATAATTCATTGTTTATCTAAAATTCAGATTTAACTGGCATCCTGTAGGGCTCTGGAGGATGAAAGAGAGAGGTGAGACAAAGAAAATTACAAGCTGCTATAAATATTTAAACAAAATGAGGAGACATACTCTATCCTTATAGTTATCAAAGTTTGTAATGAAACATATATAACACATACTTGGTAGTGAAGCTTGGATATCTTGAGCATGTGATATTTGTGAAACCTTGTTAAAGGTTTACTTTCCCTAGGTTTCACATTAGGAAAATAAGTCTCATGTAGTAGGCAAAAATATGAGTAAAATCTTGCACATTGGAAATGGAAAAAATAACATTGGGGCTAGATCCTCTATGGAAGCTTTATCAAGGTCTTCTGGCAATTCACGAAATTAGCCAATTTATAATTCAGCTGGTTGATGAAGATATCAAAAGATAGTTTTCTTAAAGTAGATATTTTCCTAGGTAAATTTTTTGTTGTAGTTAGGAGTTTGTATGTAAAGGATACAGAGATCATAGAACAATTCTTGCTCTGTGACCATTGAAAATTACAAAAGCAGTTGACATGATCAAATTTGTTAGAGGCCTTGTTTTGGAGCATAATACTTTATACACACCGATCAGTTCGCACTGAGAGTGTGCCTACTTTGCTAGAAAAAAAAGACGAATTTGTTGCTCAGGTAAAGATTTTCAAAAGCAACAATATTCCACAGTAATGTCCCATGAAAATGAAATTTGGCTATAATATGATTGACAATTTGGTTCCTGTCCTCTGCTCAGCTTAGTAGGGTTAGGAGGTGGTGGAAGGTTAGGAGGATGGGGAATGAGCTGAAGTTTTTATCTTCTGCAGGAGGCCAAAGGAGGCTTAGGAAGCAACTGCCTTGTGACTGTTTGGGACTTGCTGAATTCTGGGTACAGGCAATCTTGTACGTAAGCTTAAATATTTTTAATTTAAAAAATTTTTCCATTAACTTTGCAATAACAAGAGCACATGTTTTATGCAATTGATGTTTTGGTCCCCACTATGAGCATTATATAGGGTTTAACTGTATCACTATGCACATGCTGCAAAGATTAGCATACTGATTTGGAGTACGCTGCATATCTATGGTGAATAAAGTAAATGTCAATAGATGAGTATTACAGGTCTGTCTTCCCCTGCTCTTTCTTCTCGTCTTTATTTTCAACACAGCAGCCAGGGTCATTGTGTTAAAAATGTAAATTAGATTTAATCTATTCAGAACTCTCTAAAGGCTTCCCATCTCACTCACAGTGCTGTGAACACTTGCAAGGGTCTCTGTGATTTCCATCTCTCCCCGTCTCTGGGACCACATTCCTTATTATTCTCTTCTTCATCACTATGCCAAAGCCACACTAGAATTTTTGACCATGTCAGATTCTCTCTGGCCTTAAGGTTTTGGTATTTCCTTTTCCTCTGCCTTAAATGCTCTTCCTTCAGATATTTTGTAAACAAATATCTTACTTCTTTTAGTTTTTTTTAAATAGACTTTTTTTTTTTTAAACCCCACATTTGTTTATTTACTTATTTTTGGCTGTGTTGGGTCTTCGTTACTGTGCGAGGGCTTTCTCTAGTTGTGGCAAGCGGGGGCCAGTCTTCATCGCGGTGCACAGGCCTCTCACTATCGCGGCCTCTCTTGTTGCGGAGCACAGGCTCCAGACGCGCAGGCTCAGTAGTTGTGGCTCACGGGACTAGTTGCTCCGCGGCATGTGGTATCTTCCCAGACCAGGGCTCGAACCCGTGTCCCCTGCATTAGCAGGCAGATTCTCAATCACTGCGCCACCAGGGAAGCCCTAGACTTTATTTTTTAGAGCAATTTTAGGTACATAGCAAAACTGAGCAGAAGGTACAGAGTTCCCATATGTTCCCTGCCCCCATATGTGCATAGTCTCCCCTATTATCAGCATCCCCCCCCAGAGTGATACATTTGGTACAATTGATAAACCTAAATTGACACATCATAATCACCCAAATTCCATACTTTATATTAGGTTTCACTCTTGGTGTTGTACATTCTATGGGTTTGGACAAATGGATAATGACATGTATCCACTGGTGTAATATCATACAGAGTAGTCTCACTGTCCTAAAATCCTCTTTGCTCCACCTTTTCATGCCTCCTCCCCTTCAGATTGGCTTCTTTCCCTTAGTAATATATATTTAAGGTTCCTCCTTGTCTTTTCATGGCTTGATAACTCATCCCTTTTTAGTGCTGAATAATATTCCATTCAGCATTTATCACCTCACCTATGAAAGGACATCTTGGTTGCTTGAAAGTTTCGGCACTTATGAATAAAGCTGCTATAAACATGTGTGTGCAGGTTTCTGTGTGGACAAAGTTTTCAACTCCTTTGGGTAAATACCAAGGTGTGTGGTTGTTGGAGCATATGGTAAGAATATGTTAGTTTTGTAAGAAACCACCAAACTGTCTTCCAAGGTGGCTGTACCGTTTTTGCATTCCCACCAGCAATGAATGAGAGTTCCTGCTGTTCCATATTCTCGTCAGCATGTGATACTGTCAGTGTTCTGGATTTTGGATTTTTATCATTCTAATTGGTGTGTAGTGGTATCTCATTGTTTTAATTTGCATTTACCTGATGGCATATGATGGGAGCATCTTTTCATTTGCTAATATACCATTTGTATATCTTCTTTGGTAAAGTGTCCATTAAGTTCTTTGACCCATTTTTTAAAAATCACGGTATTTGTCTTCTTATTGTTGAGTTTTAAGAATTCTTTGTATATTTTGGATAATAGTCCTTTATTAGATATGCCTTTTGTGGATATTTTCCCCCAGCCTGTGGCTTGTCTTTCCATTCTCTTGATATTGTCCTTCACTGAGCACAAGTTTTTAATTTTAATGAAGTCTAGTTTATCTGTTCTTTCCTTTATGGATCCTGCCTTTGGTATTGTATCAAAAAAGTCATAACCAAAACCCAAGGTCATCTAGATTCTATACTATCTTTTAAAAGTTTTGCATTTTATATTTACATGTGTGATCCATTTGGGGTGAATTTTTCTGAAGCACGTAAGGTTTATGTCTTGATTCATTTATTTGCATGTAGATATATAGTTGTTCCAGAACCATTTATTGAAAATCTTTTAGGTTTTAATCAAAAGCATCTCATGAGGGAGAATTTCTCTGTTGAACCTATCACAGTGTAACATTATACCCACTGCAACACAATTATCTCCATCCCCAGATTTATTTTTTTCCTCCTTAACACTTTTCACCAACATCCCATATATTTTACTTACTTATCTTGTTTACTGTTTGTCTTCCTTAGTTTATATCTTTGAGGGTACTGATATGTCTTTCAATGCAGCATCCCCAGCACCTAGAACCATGACTAGCACACAGTAGGTACTCAATAAATATTTGTTGAATTAATCAATAAAAGAAGAAATGCTCTAATCAGTGGTGTGGTAGCCTCACAAGCACCACTGGCAGCCCTGGGACCTTGTTAGAAGTGCAAATAGTCAAGCCCCATAAAACCTACTGAATAAGAAACTCTGGGGTGGGGCTCAGCAATGTGTTTTAACAAGTTCTCCAGGTGATTAGGATGTATGTTAAAATTTGAGAATCATTGCTCTGAAGTTCTTCCTTATCCATGCTTTCTTTGGTATTGAACACACATTGTCTCTTTTCTGTAAGAAGTGAGATTGATGACTTTTCTGGAAAAATGTATTTACCTGCATTTTTAAATGTTAAAAAAAATCAGTTTATTGGAAACCAAATCAGTTATTTTATTTTGATTTATAAGATGGCATTTATCCATTACTTAGTGTTCAACCAACTCAATAAATTCAATACATGGAAAAATGGAACAAACTCAGTAATGACTGGAGGGAAGGTGAATGCTCGTAGAAATCTTTCAGTTTGGATTTTAAAAGTCCAGAAAGGACATTTCACGAATTTATCCTTGCTTAAGAAACATTTCCAAAAAACAAAGGAATGGTCATAACAAACAAAGTGAATTTGCAAAAGTTGAAAGACAATTTACATTTTTATTTTATTTTACAAATATGCATACTGGGTTTCTTTATTTTGATCTAGATCCAATCAATGATAGTTTTTGATTTTTAGTTTGCTTGTGCTTTAGGTAGAACATGAATTATTTGAACAATGAGTTGCCAAATTAAAAAATAAAATCTAGGTTTATGTAAGGAGAGACTTCATTCAAAAGTATTATTTCAAGGGAGAAAAGGAATGATTACAATATGGGGAGGGGGCTTTTGCAATGGGAAGAACACTCTGATCATGAGATTTGCAAGAGTCCCAAGGATTAGGCAAAACGAGGTTTTCTTTAATAAGGGGGAGTAAACAAAGCTGGAAACAACCTGTTGGTGGAAGTGGGAATGAAAGTGATGAAAAGGTATAGGTAGTTTGATGGGATAGTAGATCAGAGAATGTTTTACTCTGAGGTCAGCCTATTCTCAGTAGGCAGTTTTTAAAGGAGATGTTTTTTGCTGGCTCAGTAATAAGAGGAAATGACCACAGTCAGCTAATTGCCCAAGATCAACAGCTGGTGAATGTGATGCTGGGATTGAGACTAAGGCAATCTGCACTGTAGAGTCTGTGTTTTTAACCATAAGCCATAATGACTCTCATAGATAATATGTGTCTTATGGGAAAAAGACAATGGAGGTCATTTATTTTTGATGAGGGCTCACGAGAACCTATTCTTATAATCCATAGATGACAGTATAGTAACAACCCAGTGCCCTGGTCTAGCCCATGCCCCTAATCTTCAATCAAAAATCACTACCAGCGGCAGCAGCCAAGGAATGGGGAAGTCTGAAAAGACTGAGGAACTTCTATATTCCTCAGTTTAAGAACTATAGGTGAGGTAGAGGTACAAACTTCCAGTTGCAAAATAAATGAGACACAGATTATGAAATGTACTGTGTGGGGAATATAGTCAATAACTATGTAAGATCTTTGTATGGGGACATATTATAACTAGACTTATTACGGTGATCAGTTTGAAATGTATAGAAATATTGAATCACTGTCTTGTGTAACAGGAACTAATATAGTGTTGTAGGTCAATTATACTTCAAAAACAAACAAACATTAACAAAGAGATAAGATTTGTGGTTACCAGAAGTGGGGGGCACGGTAGGGGGAAGAATTGGATGAAGGCTGTCAAAAGGTACAAACTTCCAGTTATAAGGTAAATGAGTACCAGAGATGCCATGTACAACATATTAAATATAATTAACACTGCTGTATATTATGTGTGAAGGTTTTTGGGAGAGCAGGTCCTGGAAGTTCTCATCACAAGAAAGAAAAATTTTTTCTATTTCTTTAATTTTGTACCTATGTGAGACGGTGACTGGACCACTTCATGATATATATGGGTCAGATCATTCTGTGGGACACCTTAAACTTGTACAGTACCATATGTTAATTATGTCTCAAAATGGAATCTAAGCAATTTAATTTGTGCAACTAAGCCTTGATGCTGAGTTTACTTTTGAAAATCTAGGCTAGAACATGGAGTAGAGGGTAGAAATCCTGGGATTTACCAATAAGGTTATTGTGCTTGCCTCAAAGTCCACGGGTGGAAGTTGTACTTTTGAATTATATTAAGAATGAAATAGAGAAAGCAGAGGTAAAGCTCCTTATTGCTGGCAACCAAATGCCTGCTGACAATGACAAACTACTGGAGAAATTACTCCTGGCTCTTTCCTCTGGCAATATGATCAGCTCCTGGATAAATGATATTAAAAGCAGAAGTCTACCTCCAGGGCTTTGCTAGGGGAGCAGCTCCTATCTGATTGTGTTCTTTTGTTCCTTTAGTGCCGTTGGGTAGACAGGGCTACAGACTAAAGAGATTCTATAGGATTATCCCCCTGAATACTGACCAAAGAAGCAATACTTAGGAGGCTCACATTCTTATAGCCTCTTCTCTGAAACAATGCGCATGTGAAAGATTTGGCGATAGGGAAAAGTTCTCTACTCTTTCGGATACTGCCAGCTATTATTCATAATTTTAAAAGTTGACAATGAATTAGGAAGCAGTCCCTCAGAGTCTCAGGCGAATTCTTGTACTCATCCCAAATAGCTTTCAGCTGTTTTCTGGACTTAGGTTCTTCTGTTAGTCTCTTGGCTTTCAAGAGCCTCATAGATTTTATTCCCATTCTGAGTTGCCTTGGAGAAAGCTCCATATATTGTATTTGTTTTTGCCTAGAATATCTCTTTGTCTCAGCCTGTGTAGAGTGAAGAATGGTGCACTGGATTTCTAGACTTTGGGGTATTAATATATATTCACTGTAGGGGGGAGCATCTGTTCCTTCTCCCTTTGGGTTCAGGGAACCTAGTGGGACCCTGATTTGGGCACATGATACCACACTCACAGGAAAGTGTCATCTACACACATATAGCACACTCCTTGATTAATGTGAGTTCCACAGTAATTCAGGAACTTCAGCAGGATTCTTGTTATTATCTCCCTTTGATAGATTAGAAAATTAATGTTTATAGATTTAAGGTGGCTGTGTGACTTGGATGAGGGTAGTAAGTAGCGGAGTTGATGCAGGAATGCAAATCCATGGACTTACTTGCCTATTATGTTCTCTTCCTTTCTGCTTCACTGCCCCAAAGTGCCTCAGACACAGGCACTCTGTGAAGCTTTTATTTGGAAATAATTTAAAACTTACTGAAAAATATGCCATTTAGCATAAAGAACTCTGGTGTTCCCTTCACTGTTAAAATTTTGCCACATTTTCTTTATCATTTTTGTTTGATCTGTTTTTTTTTTTTTCTTTACCATTCTCCTCTCCCCACCCCTTTCTGTATATATAAAGTTAAAAAACTCACCCAAGAGAGCTGCTGCCTGCAAGAGTGAAGGGGAAACAGCAGAAAGGGGTTGGAGGTGTACCCTGGGACAAGAACTCAATACGGAAGTGGCTCACAAGGATCAGCCAAAGAGTTCAGTGCAAAGATGCAGTGTGGTGGTCCTTGCCTTGCAAGGGTCTGAAGAATATACTAATGCATTCAATGCGATAGGGCTGCATTCAGATGCTTGCTGTGGCAGAATACAGAACAGCCAAGAGAGAGACACACACAGTACCAGCTAAGAAAAACTGCTTTGTCCCTTCTTGTCTCAGCCTTCTTCCCCTTATACTGATCCTGAAGGATAGAGAGGCAGCTAAAGGAATAGAGGAAGAGAAGTGGGACAAGGGGAATAAAAGAGCAGACTAGGTTCTTTCTTATTTACTTGTTTCCCAAGTCAGGGGTCAGAATCATGCCAGGGGAGGGAGGAGATTTATTAAGATGGGAGACAAAAGTTTGGAGTTATATTGGAGAGAACCTTTTAAAGTTGAAAACAAAGTCATTTAAGTTCCTGAAAGTGATGGGAAAGACAGTGGGATCTGCCCTAAATATCACTAAAGGATGGAGAAAATCCTACAGGTCATGTGTGAAGGAAGTGATGGGAGAAAAATGACACTTTTATTCTCATAACTTATTAGTTTCAACATGTTCAATAAACTGGCTACACATGCTTAAAAAATTCAGACACTGACTAAATAAAGTAGAACTAAAATCCCCTGGTTCTTATTTTTCTCCCTCCACAGCCCTGTGGAAAGCTATGGTTTACATGTTCGTATTATACTTATATTCTTCCCATCTTTTATCTATCATTAATTATCTATCTATCTATCTATCTATCTATCTACCTATCTATCTATCTATCTGGACATCCTGTTCTAAAAGCTACTTTGTTCACTTTACAAATACTGTGGAGATCTTATAACATACCATAGGCTCTTCATATTATAAAATATAAGGATCTACCTCATTGTGTGTACATAGCATTGTGTAGATGATTTACTTAAGCAATGTGCTATGGATGACAATTCGTTTTCCATTGTTAGCTATAATAAATAATTCATTCAGTCATTTATTTAGGATAAATTCCAGAAGTGTACTTGTGTCCAAAATTTAGACTTAAAGATTTGATATATATTATCACATTGCCTTTCGTAAAGTTTGTATCAATGCAGTCACATTAGCAATACACAGCATGCCTCTTTCCCCACATCATTGCCAAAAATGTAGTACTTATGTGTCCACCAAGTACTTAGCCATCCCCAAAGGAACACACTTCAGTTTAGCTTCCGGTGATCATAATCAGAAATAAGAGTATCATAGTATACAATGGAATAATAGTTATTATTGTTTTTGCATAGAGCTCTTTAAATGTAAATCCTGAGAAGTAATGGGAGAAGCAAACAAAATAATTCTAAAGCACCACCAATGTTGAATATATTCTCAGCTTTCTAAAATGTGATAGCTGGATCTGAAATTGTTTTTTGTATTAGTACAATTTTGTTCCTGACTCAGCATATGGATCATTGTGGAACCCACTTCCATTGTTGACTGGTTACTTCCAGTGACATCTGTGTGACTGGGCTGTTAGTATATTATGCAAAACCTGCATTAGGACTGTGCTTTATTTGATGCTATGCCAGTTCTCTGCTTTTCTTTTTCCCTTGCCTTGCCTCGCTAAAGACTAAAAATTTAATAATAACAGAAATGAGGTTGGAACAGCAGAACTGTGGCCCTTCACAGAGCTGAGCACTTAAAAGCATTTCAACTATGAATTTGCACTCCATATACTTTCCTTATGATAGGGAAAATTCAAGTCATTTATTTTCCTCATGAAGCTATATTGTCCACAAATGGCCTGTTTCTTGCTTACACTTTTTTTTTTTTTTTTCACTGTAAACATCAGAATATAATTATTGCTACTTTGGGGAGGAGGGCAGAGGCTGTAACTGGAAAGGGGCACATGGAAGGGGCTTCTGGGGACATTGGCGAAGCTTTATTTCTTTTTTTTTATTTTTTTAATTTTTTAAACATCTTTATTGAAGTATAATTGCCTTACAATGGTGTGTTAGCTTCTGCTTTATAACAAAGTGAATCAGTTATACATATACAATATGTTCCCATTTCTCTTCCCTCTTGCATCTCCCTCCCTCCCACCCTCCCCATCCCACCCCTCTAGGTGGTCACAAAGCACCGAGCTGATCTCCCTGTGCTATGCGGCTGCTTCCCACTAGTTATCTATTTTACATTTGGTAGTGTATATATGTCCATGACACTCTCTTACCCTGTCACATCTCACCCCACCCCCTACCCATATCCTCAAGTCCATTCTCTAGTAGGTCTGTGTCTTTATTCCCGTCTTGCCACTAGGTTCTTCATGGCCTTTTTTTTTTTTTTTTTCCCCTTAGATTCCGTATATATGTGTTAGCATACTGTATTTGTTTTTCTCTTTCTGACTTACTTCACTCTGTATGACAGACTCTTAGGTCCATCCACCTCACTACAAGTAACTCAATTTCATTTCTTTTTATGGCTGAGTAATAT
Organism: Balaenoptera acutorostrata; assembly: GCF_949987535.1. Classification (NCBI taxonomy): domain Eukaryota; kingdom Metazoa; phylum Chordata; class Mammalia; order Artiodactyla; family Balaenopteridae; genus Balaenoptera; species Balaenoptera acutorostrata. Next base: position 53,824,094 of record NC_080065.1, on the reverse strand, counting down.
TCCATTGTATATATGTGCCACATCTTCTTTATCCATTCATCTGTCGATGGACATTTAGGTTGCTTCCATGTCCTGGCTATTGTAAATAGAGCTGCAATGAACATTGTGGTACATGACTCTTTTTGACCTATGGTTTTCTCAGGGTATATGCCCAGTAGTGGGATTGCTGGGTCGTATGGTAGTTCTATTTGTAGTTTTTTAAGGAACCTCCATACTGTTCTCCATAGTGGCTGTATCAATTTACATTCCCACCAACAGTGCAAGAGTGTTCCCTTTCCTCCACACCCTCTCCAGCATTTATTGTTTCTAGATTTTTTGATGATGACCATTCTGACCGGTGTGAGATGATATCTCATTGTAGTTTTGATTTGCATTTCTCTAATGATTAATGATGTTGAGCATTCTTTCGTGTGTCTGTAGGCCATCTGAATATCTTCTTTGGAGAAATGTCTATTTAGATCTTCTGCCCATTTTTGGATTGGGTTGTTTGTTCTTTTGTTATTGAGCTGCATGAGCTGCTTGTAAATCTTGGAGATTAATCCTTTGTCAGTTGCTTCATTTGCAAATATTTTCTCCCATTCTGAGGGTTGTCTTTTGGTCTTGTTTATGGTTTCCTTTACTGTGCAAAAGCTTTTAAGTTTCATTAGGTCCCATTTGTTTATTTGTGTTCTTATTTCCATTTCTCTGGGAGCTGGGTCAAAAAGAATCTTGCTGTGATGTATGTCATAGAGTGTTCTGCCTATGTTTTCCTCTAAGAGTTTGATAGTGTGTGCCCTTACACTTAGGTCTTTAATCCATTTTGAGTTTATTTTTGTGCATGGTGTCAGGGAGTGTTCTAATTTCATACTTTTACATGTTCCTGTCCAATTTTCCCAGCACCACTTATTGAAGAGGCTGTCTTTTCTCCACTGTATATGCTTGCCTCCTTTATCAAAGATAAGGTGACCATATGTGTGTGGGTTTATCTCTGGGCTTTCTATCCTGTTCCATTGATCTATATTTCTGTTTTTGTGCCAGTACCAAACTGTCTTGATTACTGAAGCTTTGTAATATAGTTTGAAGTCAGGGAGCCTGATTCTCCCAGCTCCATTTTTCGTTCTCAAGATTGCTTTGGCTATTCGGGGTCTTTTGTGTTTCCATACAAATTGTGAAATTTTTTGTTCTAGTTCTGTGAAAAATGCCAGTGGTAGTTTGATAGGGATTGCATTGAATCTGTAGATTGCTTTGGGTAGTAGAGTCATTTTCACAATGTTGATTCTTCCAATCCAGGAACATGGTATATCTCTCCATCTATTTGTATCATCTTTAATTTCTTTCATCAGTGTTTTATAATTTTCTGCATACAGGTCTTTTGTCTCCTTAGGTAGGTTTATTCCTAGATATTTTATTCTTTTTGTTGCAATGGTAAATGGGAGTGTTTTCTTAATTTCACTTTCACATTTTTCGTCATTAGTGTATAGAAATGCAAGAGATTTCTGTGCATTAATTTTGTATCCTGCTACTTTACCAAATTCATTGATTAGCTCTAGGAGTTTTCTGGTAGCATCTTTAGGATTCTCTATGTATAGTATCATGTCATCTGCAAATAGTGACAGCTTTACTTCTTTTCCGATTTGGATTCCTTTAATTTCTTTGTCTTCTCTGATTGCTGTGGTTAACACTTCCAAAACTATGTTGAATAATAGTGGTGAGAGTGGGCAACCTTGTCTTGTTCCTGATCTTAGTGGAAATGGTTTCAGTTTTTCACCATTGAGGACAATGTTGGCTGTGGGTTTGTCATATATGGCCTTTATTATGTTGAGGAAAGTTCCCTCTATGCCTACTTTCTGCAGGGCTTTTATCATAAATGGGTGTTGAATTTTGTCGAAAGCTTTCTCTGCATCTATTGAGATGATCATATGGTTTTTCTCCTTCAATTTGTTAATATGGTGTATCACATTGATTGATTTGCGTATATTGAAGAATCCTTGCATTCCTGGGATAAACCCCACTTGATCATGGTGTATGATCCTTTTAATGTGCTGTTGGATTCTGTTTGCTAGTATTTTGTTGAGGATTTTTGCAACTATGTTCATCAGTGATATTGGCCTGTAGTTTTCTTTCTTTGGGACATCTTTGTCTGGTTTTGGTATCAGGGTGATGGTGGCCTCGTAGAATGAGTTTGGGAGTGTTCCTCCCTCTGCAATATTTTGGAAGAGTTTGAGAAGGATAGGTGTTAGCTCTTCTCTAAATGTTTGATAGAATTCACCTGTGAAGCCATCTGGTCCTGGGCTTTTGTTTGTTGGAAGGTTTTTAATCACAGTTTCAATTTCAGTGCTTGTGATTGGTCTGTTCATATTTTCTATTTCTTCCTGGTTCAGTCTCGGCAGTTTGTGCATTTCTAAGAATCTGTCCATTTCTTCCAGGTTGTCCATTTTATTGGCATAGAGTTGCTTGTAGTAATCTCTCATGATCTTTTGTATTTCTGCAGTGGCAGTGGTTACTTCTCCTTTTTCATTTCTAATTCTATTGATCTGAGTCTTCTCCCTTTTTCTCTTGATGAGTCTGGCTAATGGTTTATCAATTTTGTTTATCTTCTCAAAGAACCAGCTTTTAGTTTCATTGATTTTTGCTATTGTTTCCTTCATTTCTTTTTCATGTATTTCTGACCTGATCTTTATAATTTCTTTCCTTCTGCTGGCTTTGGGGTGTTTTTGCTCTTCTTTCTCTAATTGCTTTAGGTGCAAGGTTAGGTTGTTTATTCGAGATGTTTCCTGTTTCTTGAGGTAGGCTTGTATTGCTATAAACTTCCCTCTTAGCACTGCTTTTGCTGCGTCCCATAGGTTTTGGGTCGTCGTATCTCCATTGTCATTTGTTTCTAGGTATTTTTTGATTTCCCCTTTGATTTCTTCAGTAATCACTTCGTTATTAAGTAATGTATTGTGTAGCCTCCATGTGTTTGTATTTTTTACAGATCTTTTCCTGTAATTGACATCTAGTCTCATAGCGTTGTGGTCGGAAAAGATACTTGATACGATTTCAATTTTCTTAAATTTACCAAGGCTTGATTTGTGACCCAAGATATGATCTATCCTGGAGAATGTTCCGTGAGCACTTGAGAAAAATGTGTATTCTGTTGTTTTTGGGTGGACTGTCCTATAAATATCGATTAAGTCCATATTGTTTAATGTATCATTTAAAGCTTGTGTTTCCTTATTTATTTTCATTTTGGATGATCTGTCCATTGGTGAAAGTGGGGTGTTAAAGTCCCCTACTATGATTGTGTTGTTGTCGATTTCCCCTTTTATGGCTGTTAGTATTTGCCTTATGTATTGAGGTGCTCCTATGTTGGGTGCATAAATATTTACAATTGTTATACCTTCCTCTTGGATTGATCCCTTGATCATTATATAGTGTCCTTCTTTGTCTCTTGTAATAGTCTTTATTTTAAAGTCTATTTTGTCTGATATGAGAATTGCTACTCCAGCTTTCTTTTGATTTCCATTTGCATGGAATATCTTTTTCCATCCCCTCACTTTCAGTCTGTATGTGTCCCTAGGTCTGAAGTGGGTCTCTTGTAGACAGCATATATATGGGTCTTGTTTTTGTATCCATTCAGCCAGCCTGTATCTTTTGGTGGGAGCATTTAATCCATTTACATTCAAGGTAATTATCGATATGTATGTTCTTATTCCCATTTTCTTAAATGTTTTGGGTTTGTTATTGTAGGTGTTTTCCTTCTCTTGTGTTTCTTGCCTAGAGGAGTTCCTTTAGCATTTGTTGTAAAGCTGGTTTGGTGGTGCTGAACTCTCTCAGCTTTTGCTTGTCTGTAAAGGTTTTAATTTCTCCATCGAATCTGAATGAGATCCTTGCTGGGTAGAGTAATCTTGGTTGTAGGTTTTTCTCCTTCATGACTTTAAGTATATCCTGCCACTCCCTTCTGGCTTGCAGAGTTTCTGCTGAGAGATCAGATGTTAACCTTATGGGGATTCCCTTGTGTGTTATTTGTTTTTTTTCCCTTGCTGCCTTTAATATGTTTTCCTTATATTTAATTTTTGACAGTTTGATTAATATGTGTCTTGGCGTGTTTCTCCTTGGGTTTATCCTGTATGGGACTCTCTGTGCTTCCAGGACTTGATTAACTATTTCCTTTCCCATATTAGGGAAGTTTTCAACTATAATCTCTTCAAATATTTTCTCAGTCCCTTTCTTTTTCTCTTCTTCTTCTGGGACCCCTATAATTCGAATGTTGGCACGTTTAATGTTGTCCCAGAGGTCCCTGAGACTGTCCTCAGTTCTTTTCATTCTTTTTTCTTTATCCTGCTCTGTAGTAGTTATTTCCACCATTTTATCTTCCAGGTCACTTATCCTTTCTTCTGCCTCAGTTATTCTACTATTGATCCCATCTAGAGTATTTTTAATTTCATTTATTGTGTTTTTCATCATTGCTTAGTTCCTCTTTAGTTCTTCTACATCCTTGTTAAATGTTTCTTGCATTTTTGTCTATTCTATTTCCAAGATTTTGGATCATCCTTACTATCATTATTCTGAATTCTTTTTCAGGTAGACTACCTATTTCCTCTTCATTTGTTAAGTCCGGTGTGTTTTGACCCTGCTCCTTCATCTGCTGTGTGTTTTTCTGTCGTCTCATTTTGCTTATTTTACTGTGTTTGGGGTCTCCTTTTCACAGGCTGCAGGTTCGTAGTTCCCGTTGTGTTTGGTATCTGTCCCCAGTGGCTAAGGTTGGTTCAGTGGGTTGTGTAGGCTTCCTGGTGGAGGGAACTAGTGCCTGAGTTCTGGTGGATGAGGCTGGATCTTGTCTTTCTGGTGGGCACGTCCATGTCTGGTGGTGTATTTTGGGGTGTCTGTGGCCTTATTATGATTTTAGGCAGCCTCTCTGCTAATGGATGGGGTTGTGTTCCTGTCTAGCTAGTTGTTTGGCATAGGGTGTCCAGCACTGTAGCTTGCTGGTCGTTGAGTGAAGCTGGGTCTTGATGTTGAGATGGAGATCTCTGGGAGATTTTTGCCATTTGGTATTACGTGGAGCTGGGAGGTCTCTTGTGGACCAGTGTTCTGAAGTTGGCTCTCCCACCTCAGAGGCATGGCCCTGATGCCTGGCTGGAGCACCAAGAGCCTTTCGTCCACACGGCTCAGAGTAAAAGGGAGAAAAAATAGAAAGAAAGAGGCTATAATATAGTGAAGTAAAATAAAGCTATTGTAAAGCAAAGCTATACAGACAAAATCTCACCCAGAAGCATATACATATACACTCACAAAAAAAGGAAAAGGGGAAAAATTAATATATCCTGCTCCCAAAGACCACCTCCTGAATTTGGGATGATTCGTTGTCTATTCAGGTATTCAACAGATGCAGGCACATCAAGTTGTTTGTGGAGCTTTAATCCGCTGCTTCTGAGGCTGTTGGGAGAGATTTCCCCTTCTCTTCCCTGTTCGCACAGCTCCTGGGGTTCAGCTTTGGATTTGGACCCGCCTCTGCGTGTAGGTCGCCTGAGGGCGTCTTTTCCCCGCCCAGACAGGACGGGGTTAAAGGAGCAGCTGCTTCGGGGGCTCTGGCTCACTCAGGCCGAGGGGAGGGAGGGGTACGGAGGAGGCGGGGCGAGCTTGCAGCGGCTGAGGCCGGCGTGACGTTGCAGCGGCCTGAGGCGCGCAGTGCGTTCTCCCGGGGATGTTGTCCCCGGATCCCGGGACCCTGGCAGTGGCGGGCTGCACAGGCTACCGGGAGGGGCGGCGTGGAGAGTGACCTGTGCTCACACACAGGCTTTTTGGAGGCGGCAGCAGCAGCCCCAGCGTCTCATGCCCGTCTCTGGGGTCCGCGCTGATCGCCGCGGCTCGCGCCCTTCTCTGGAGTTCGTTTAGGCGGCGCTCTGAATCCCCTCTCCTTGCGCGCAGCGAAACAAAGAGGCAAGAAAAAGTCTCTTGCCTCTCTAGCAGCTGCAGACTTTTTCCCGGACTCCCTCCCGGCTAGCTGTGGTGCGCTAACCCGTTCAGGCTGTGTTCACGCCGCCAGCCCCAGTCCTCTCCCTGCGATCCGACTGAAGCCGAGCCTCAGCTCCCAGCCCCGCCCGCCCCGGCGGGTGAGCAGACAAGCCTCTCGGGCTGGTGAGTGCTGCTCGGCGCCGAGCCTCTGTGCGGGAGTCTCTCCGTTTTTCCCTCTGCGCCCCTGTTGCTGTGGGATCCGCGCTGATAGCCGCGGCTCGCGCCCTTCTCTGGAGTTCGTTTAGGCGGCGCTCTGAATCCCCTCTCCTTGCCCGCCGCGAAACAAAGAGGCAAGAAAAAGTCTCTTGCCTCTCTGGCAGCTGCAGACTTTTTCCCGGACTCCCTCCCGGCTAGCTGTGGTGCGCTAACCCGTTCAGGCTGTGTTCACGCCGCCAGCCCCAGTCCTCTCCCTGCGATCCGACTGAAGCCGAGCCTCAGCTCCCAGCCCCGCCCGCCCCGGCGGGGGAGCAGACAAGCCTCTCGGGCTGGTGAGTGCTGGTCGGCACTGATCCTCCGTGCGGGAACCTCTCCGCTTTGCCCTCCGCACCTCTGTGGCTGCGCTCTCCTCCGTGGCTCCAAAGCTTCCCCCCTCCGCCACCCGCAGTATCTGCCCGCGAAGGGGCTCCTAGTGTGTGGAAACCTTTCCTCCTTCACGGCTCCCTCCCACTGGTGCAGGTGCCGTCCCTATTCTTTGGTCTCTGTTATTTCTTTTTTCTTTTGCCCTACCCAAGTACAGGGGGAGTTTCTTGCCTTTTTGGAGGTCGGATGTTTTCTGCCAGCGTTCAGTGGGTGTTCTGTAGGAGCAGTTCCACGTGTAGATGTATTTCTACTGTATCTGTGGAAAGGAAGGTGATCTCCGCGTCTTACTCTTCCGCCATCTTCTCTCCTCCCTCTTGCTTACTCTTGAGCTAAACTCCTGCTTAAGTTTCCAAGGAGAGTGTACATAATGGAGAAGAAACCTGAATCAGGTGGGTGTGTGGGACTGAGAGAGACTGGCCTGCTGCTTCCACGAACATCTCCCAGTGTGCCTCTTCTGTGGCTCTGAAAGAAGTAAATTGCTCAGTTTGGAGTTCTTCTTTGTGCCTTGCAAAGTCCATTTAGGCCATGGAAACGGTGATTTTGTGTTTGCTTTTTTGTTTTGTTTTGTTTTTAAAGTGAAACTGTACTTGATTAGAGAATGAAAACCTCTCTAAAAGAGAGTAGTAATTCTTTGCCCTCAGGCCATGCATGTCCAAAAGCTGCATTGCTGAAACATATTGGCTGTCTATAGGAAGTTCTCACAAACATGGAAAAAATGAGTAACTTTTCTGAGTAGCTCAGGAGTTTTATGACAGAAACAGCCTACAAAATACAATGCCCGAGTTCTTACCCATAGATGCCCTTAAGGTACTATTAATCTGAAGTGAAAAACTAGAGGTTGCAAAGTAGTGGCCAGTGAGCCAATCTTGCCTATAGGTTTTTAATTTGTCTAACACAAGGCTTTAAACAATATTTTTTGGTAACCAACCTTTAAAAATTCGGATTTCAAGTTTCTTTTGGAAAACTGAGTGATCTTGTATAACGAAGGTGGCATTCCTACAAGATAATAGTTTACAGAGTGGAAAGTCACCGCTCCTTCAGGATAGAATATGGGCTTCACTCATTTATATCACTCACTTACTTCCTGTAGGCCCTGGTGAGTTCTGGGAAGGCAGAATATATATATATATATATATATATATATATATATATATATATATATATATATATATATATATATATATTTTTTTTTTTTTTTTTTGAGGATAGAAAGCAAGAGGGAAATCTTCAAGACAGCTCAGTTTGTTATGTCCTCTGAAGTCTCACCTTCCCAGTGAGCAGAGGACTCTGTGCTCCAACAACAATTTGTATACACCCAATGAAGTCATTTTTCACAATATAGCATCACTGTTTTTCCCCACATCTGCCTTCCCCCATAAACCTAGAGGGCAGAAACTATATCCTGATTGCCATTGTAATGTCCCAGTGCCTCTTACTGTGTGAAGGTCCTTAACGATCTGCTTTCTGAGTGAATGAATGCCTGGATGAACAAAAGGTCCCTCGGGGATATTCATGATGACTTGGACTTCCAGAGTGAGTGGAATAGGAATGACTCAGGATGGATTTTTCTCAACACTTGGCACTGTTGGGGTAGTTTGAGTCTCAGAGAATTTTGAATCAATGCCCCCTGAGGCCTGAGCTATATATTAGAGCAATACTATTGCCATGGAGCAGCTTTATTTTTCTCTGAATATTGGGAATACCGATTCTTATTTGATCATCCTATTAAAATTAACACAAAACCTAACAAAAGCTCATTATTCCTGTCAAGTTTTTAATCATTACCTGACAAAAGAAGAAGCTGAAGTCATCCAAAAATATAATTTCTGTCCTCCCTTTGGAAGAATAACATGTTCAGGTTTTCCTTCATTGTAATTTCCTTTGACTAAACACTTCTGTTTCTACTTAGCACTTTATAAAAGGCGGTAAAATGTTGCCAATCTCACCTTTGTCAAGAACATAAATACAAAATGTTCAATGTTTTAGAACAGTTTTGATATAGTTCTCGTTTAAATTAGGATCGGAACAGCTAGAAGATGTCATGACCATTTAATCAAAGAGTAAATATTTTAGTGACTGCAATAAAAGAGAAGCTATTGAACAAATTCTATCTGATGGTGGTTATTCTAATTGGAATTGTTGCCTAAGAAAAGCAAAAGCAAGTCCCTGTATAGAAAAGGCAAAGCTGATTTAATTCAGTCATATTCAAGACTGGTCTGTTGTGAATGAGCTCTTAATCGTTTTATAACAAACCAGAAGTTACTTTAATATCTGTTTCTCACACAGAGACTTTAATATTTCCATCACTCTCATCTCCTGTAGCTACCAGTCACTTTGACATTGATACATTTTAGAAGTTAAATTTAAATAATGTGGAATTACATATATTTAATTCTATTTTGCATGTGCTTGCATTGTAAAACTGGAAATAGATTCATTTCTATGGGGGTGGGTGGGGAATCATCAGAGAGCTGATTATAAGGAAAGGGTTACCATTAGGTCTGGCTGTGAGAAAGTCTGAGTAGGTTCTAACTTCTGGGAGTAGTTAGTAATCACTCCACAAATATCAAAGTCTTGCTAAAACAAGACTAAACTCAGAGAAGTTGCAATTAATGTTTATTACTCAATTTTTATTTACATATCTCTGAAAGCATATTTTCGTATCGTATACTTAATAATAAAAAGACTACATATTTCTTATGTTAATTATTTAAGAAGCTATTTTAAGTATATATTGGATTAAAATATCATTAAAATAAAAAAAAAAACTTGCTCAAACACAGAATTTACTTAGTGTTCTTGACCACAGAAAATGACATTTTTCTCTGCTAGTAATACTTTGGTAAGGTTAATCTCTTTTCTAGACAGTTGAAGATTCTTTCCCATTTTAGAATGAGAACATACCAACTTACACTGAAAATGTTGCTTCAATGCTCTTTGTTTGACTATTTAGTAAGGAAGGAGTGCAAAGGAAAGTCATCCAACTCTCCACTGGAAATGAATTCCCCATCCCCATCATTCCACTGGTGAGTTCCTATGGTATGAAAGCACTGTAAATGTAGAGCAATTATTGAACCCGTGGAGTAGCAATTTTCCCCACAGAAATATAATTTTATGTTTCTTTAAAGAAGATTTTTAAAATACCTAACAAAGAGAACTCCTGCCAAGGTAATCTTCTTAGGCAAATCCTTGTTTGATGTGGAACAGTGGGTAGGAAAATAGGACCCACAGGCCACATGTGGGCTGCTGGGATGTTCTGTCCAGCGCTGGTCTTCTTCTCAAAGCAGCTCTGTCAAGGGCTAGTTCTTAGGCCCTCAGGACGTCACTGTAAAGTTATGTCGTGGCTCTCAGGTGACTACTGGCTGTGGGAAAGAAAGGGTATGTAGCTCACCTCGAAAGGTCGGGCTATGACTTCCATTGGCCCATGTCTAAGAGTCTGTAAAGGGCCCTTTCTAAGAGCCCTGGATTCTCTGCTGTTCCTGTGGGGCTCAGGAAAGCCTGCATTTCAAAACTGAAACTCAAAAGGACTTCTCATCTACCTCAAATTTCAAATTACTGCTTGGCTCTGGAAGTGGGTGGGGTGGTGCTGTTCAAGGCCAAATGGAGTTTTTCTAAAGATGGGCTCTGTTGAAAAGAAGGCAGTCCTTTTGCAGGCTCTGAGGCACCTGCCACTGGACCCGGCCTCCCTTCATTAAGCTCCAGAGCAACTTCCCCAGGTCTTGTTCCTGAATTATGAATTCCCATTTCTCTGGCATGGAAGAGCTATGCCAAACCCTCAGAAATCCAACCTCTCTTGCAGATTTCCTTAACCAACCCCCAGACCCAAACAATATCGAGGTGCTCATTTTAAAATAAAAATGAAGATACAAAATTTACTCCATACTTTTAGGTTTGCAGTGGCAAATCGAGGTAGTTATAAGAAATATGTATATTTCATTATTGATACTATGTATAAAATAGACAACTGATGGGAACATACTGTATAGCACAGGGAACCCTACCTAATGCACTGTGGTAACCTAAATGGGAGGGAAGTCCAAAAGGGAGGGGATATCTGTATGTGTATGGCTGATTCATTTTGTTGTTCAGTGGAGGCTAACACAACATTGTAAAGCAACCATACTCCAATAAAAATAAATTTTAAAATTTTTTTAAATTAAAAAATTATGTATATTTAATTTAAATACATTTTATTAATCTTTCTCAGTTATTGGGATCCCATTTTAGCAAATTGATTCTAAGACACTGTGTCAAACAGTTGTGTAAACTTCTGAAGAAAAATTAATGATCTGTTTTCTGAAATTTCATCCCTTATTCTTTAAGAAAATTCTTCACTGTCACTACTCAATTTCTACAACTTATTACCTTACTCTTAGACTATCAAAATACCTTTTCAGTTGATTCTCTTGTTTCTAGATTCTTCTCAATCTGCAACTCTAAACCATCATGATAATGGTGTTAGATTAATTTTCCCCAAAACAAGTGACTTACATGCTGAAAACCCTTTTGTAGGTCCCAATATTTAGCCATAAAGTAAAAACGTATATACTTATTAAAAGAGAAAATTTGATTATGCCATTTTCCCATTTAACAATCTTTGTTGGCTCTCCATGGCCCTTAGAGTAAAACACAAACGCCTTAAAAATGGTTCATCTAGCTCTTTATGACCTATCCCTGACTACCACTATACTAACTTCTTGTATCTATATTCTCTTCATTACATCTGAGCTGCCCTGGAATTTGTTGAGGTGCTGTGAACTTTGCCACAATTAGCCGTGGCTTACTCAGAGTCTATTGGAAATATAGGGAAGACAGAGTCAGTTCACAGAGGGCTTTATTGGAGAGAACTATCCCTAATCTGGTTCTCCATCACAACTCTGCCAACACTGTAGTCCAATTCACCATTACTTCTCATCTTGACTACGCACCTTCTATCTGATTTACTCCTATCCACTCCTGGCTTACACACAGTTTTCCTTCAGTCCTAAGCATTTGTCATTCTTGGTCTTGCCAAAGAGCCATTGCATTTGTTGATCACTCTGTCTCAAATGCTGCTTCCTCCCCTTTATGCCTAGTTATATCAATCTCATTATTTACATCTCAAGTCAATTATGCCTTTCTCAAGAAAGGCTGCCTTAATCTCTGACTACATCAAAAGCCCTTCTTATATGCCCTTTTAGCTATATGTGCTTCTTCTTTATGGTACTTTTCACAGTAACTGGCTTACATTTATTTTTTTCTAGTGTTTAATTAGTATCTGTCTCATCCATGATACTGTAAGCTCCACTAGAACAAGGACTATGTCTGTTCTGTTTTTTCCCCCCGTTTTAAAAATTACTCTATCTTTGATGTCCAGTGCAGTACTTGGTCAAAAATAAAAATATTTTTAGAATTAATATTGAATGACAGATCAAAATCATGCCTTAAGCTTATTCTAAAGGAATAAATATTAATCCAGATTTACAACCCTTTCCCCTGTAATGAACATCAGAATAAGAGATTTTATTAATGTTCAACTTCTCTGGAATATTAACTTTTTTCTGTTTTCTGAGAAAATGCTACAGCTAAGCCAGATTCTCTTATGTCCTACTATCTTAGCTTTTCTAGAAACAAGATAGGTTTCTTGTGTGTTTGATTATTGTTTTGAAAAACCAGGTTCCAAGTTACCAAACTTTTATATGACAGGAGTTTTTCTACCAGTGTTTCTGAAAAGTTATAAGCAAATAATAACAATAAAAATATGAGCTTTATTAAACAACTAACTAGGAACAGGAGAAAAAAATCAACAAAAGTAAAGTGTACATGCAGATATCTGGGCATTCAAGCTATTCTGTCATAAACAGGTTAGTGAAGAATGATGGCTCAAATGTGTTTCTGCTTATCTGGTTTATTTCATTCTATTTTTCTTTCTTTAAAGATTTGTTTTTTGATGTGGTCCATATTTAAAGTCTTTATTGAATCTGTTACAGTACTGTTTCTGTTTTATGTTTTGGTTTTTGGACTGTGAAGCATGTGGGATCCTAGCTCCCCGACCAGGGATCGAACCCACACCCCCTGCATTGGAAGGCGAAGTCTTAACCACTGGACCGCCAGGGAAGTCCCTTTCATTCTTCTTTAATATTGTGCCTCTATGATCTTAAATCTTATTTTAGCTCCCCAATTATTCTTAGATTCTGGGTTCTTTCATAGGCAATTTTCTACGCTTGGCATGTTCTACCCTGCCCCCTTTCCTTCCTTCCTTTGCCACACATTCTTTAATTCTAAGTGAAAATAACACGTCCTAAGGGTATCTTTCTAGGACAAACTTTTCCTTCTCCACTATAATCCTTATTCAGTATACATATATTTTTTCCTTCTGGTCTATCAGCTCCCTGTGTGTGGAACCACGTCAAAAATTTTTGGCTGCTGTATCCCCAAGTATGATGCCTTGCACATAAGAACTGCTAATTAGTATTCATTGAATGAATGAATGAATACCATTTACCACCTGAGTACAACCTATATTTTACACTGCTGCTGACACAAATATTATACTCCATTTCTGTCTGTGGTAAGTATTGCTCTTACCATCTCTAGCTTTTCTATGATACTCCATCTTCTTAAAATAGCTATTTCTCTATATCTATCTATCTGTATCTGTACCTACAGATATATAGATATACAATAGTTATAGCTATTTTTTGTTTTGTTTTGTTTTTGTTATAGAGTCCCTCCATCCTTCATCCCTCATGGTCTATCCAACTCAAAATACCATCTGCTTTACTGTACCTTTGTATTTTCCTAGGTAAAATAATCCTATTCACTTCGGCGCTCTCAAAGCAATTAGTTTGTCGCATTTCTAAGGTAATGACAGTTTGTGCTACAGGCATTCAATGAAAGGCTCATGTATCTTCAATTTGATTGTAAACTCTTTTAAGAGCGCAGGCGATTTTGATTGCACTCTATCTCCCATAATTCCCAACATAACATCTTGTACATAATACTCATGTATTCATTCAATATTTGTTGTAAGAATTGAATAATGGCCATTCTAGGTAACCAAAGGTATTCCTGGTTGTATTGCTTAGTTTGTTTGCTTAATTTATGTGTTTAGCTCCCTTTGTGTAGTAGAGATTCTTTTACTGTAGAGTCTTATTTAAGCAGTTTTTTTTTAAACTTCTTTTCTGTCACCTGATTTTAGGAACTCCTTTTAGATTTAGTGGAGTAAGAATCTTTAAATAAATAAAAATAGCTCAAACCCTAGTCATGAATCTCCTACATGGTAGACTAATAATAGAACCATTTTCCCTGATCTACAAAGAGGTTACTGCATGTAAGAGTTTATCCTAAAGCCGGCATGATTGGACCCTAACAAGAATTACTAGAATTAAACTGAGCACAGTAAGTAAATTGAAAAGTCAGCATGGTTCCAAGTCTGTTCAGTTTCCAACTAGCATAGAGAAAAGCATATTTGAGAATGGCTACTGTGATTAGGAATTTGAGGGGCTGAGAAAAAATGTTGATAAAAGTACTTTGGGAGAAATCCTTTGCTTAAAAAAAAAGAGGATTCCTGAAGGAATGGTAAGTGATGGTTCAGAAATAAAGTGCATCCACCACCACCCCCGCTGCCATCCCTCTCCCTCTCCTTCAAGAAAAACACCCTAAATTCAGGAAACTAGGAACAGTTTTATAAGCAGAACACACGCAAGTCTTCAGGATTATGACTGAAAAGCCACAAGGGGACCAAGTATGCCAAATATTCTTTTTTTTTAATTTTTATTTTATATTGGAGTATAGTTAATTTACAATGTTGTGTTCCAGGTATACAATGGAGTGATTTGGTTATATATATACATATATTCTTTTGCAGATTCTTTTCCCACATAGGTTACTACAGAGTATTGAGTAGAGGTCCCTGTGCTATACAGTAGGTCCTTGTTGATTATCTATTTTATATGTAGTAGTGTGTATAAGTTAACTTCAAATTCCTAATTTATCCCTCCCCCTACCTTTCCCCTTTGGTAACCATAAGTTTGTTTTCTAAGTCTGTGAGTCTGTTTCTGTTTTGTAAATAAGTTCATTTGTATCATTTTTTAGATTCCACATATAAGTGATATCATATGATAATTTTCTTTCTCTGTGTGACTTACTTTACTTAGGAGATAATCTCTAGGTCCATCCATGTTGGTGCAAATGGCATTATTTCGTTCTTTTTTATGGCTGAGTAATATTCCATTGTATATATGTACCACATCTTCTTTATACATTTTTCTTTCGATAGACATTTAGCTTGCTTCCATGTCTTGGCTACCGTAAATAGTGCTTCAGTGAACACTGGGGTGCATGTATCTTTTCAAAGTATGGTTTTCTCTGGATATATGCCCAGGAGTGGGATTGCAGGATCATATGGTAGCTCTATTTTTAGTTTTTTAAGGAACCTCCATACTGTTCTCCATAATGGTTGTACCAATTTACATTCTCACCAACAGTGTAGGAGGGTTCCCTTTTCTCCCCACCCTCTCCAGCGTTTATTTTTTGTAGATGTTTTAATGATGGCCATTCTCACGTGTGTGAGATGATACCTCATTGTAGTTTTGATTTGTATTTCTCTAATAATTAGCAATGTTGAACATCTTTTCATAATGATTATACAGAAAAGAGTATAAGGATGCCTTCACATTTGCCTGGTAGTCATTTGCAAATGCATTCGGAGGCCTGAAGCAGTGAGTGAGAACATCTCAGGGATCAGATGTCCCATTCCTATGGTACTGAGTATTTTTTAAGGGCAACGTTGCCTCTTTTTATATTAGGGGAGAGGTTACAGAATATGAAATGATCTAGAATGAGAAAAGGGGGTGTTTCTATGGGTCTAATCCAGACTTAGTTTCTGTGAATTTTTTCCTGGTTAGAAAGCGTATGTCTGTCTGTCTCTAGCTTGGAGCTATCTTGTGAGCAGTGAGGAAGTAAGCTGGACTTGTCCTGCACAGGATTGAGTTTTGGAACTATAACACTATCAAGGTCTGACCTCCCTTCTACCTTATCACAGAAAGAGCTAGGAGCTCCATGTTACAAACCTGCTGTCTCCCCTATTGGGGAGCAATGGCAATGGTGACAGTTGAAATTACAACCATTGCTGGCTCACTGGTAGACTTTCAGAAGCTTTTCTCTATGGATTAATTTCTCTCAGACCCAGTAGCAAACTCCTACCCATATATTTTCCACCTTTATCACATACCTTGAAAGGCTCTTATTCTACATACCTGCAGAATGAGAGAAATAGGAGCATTTCTAGAGTTACTTGAGAGACTTCAGTCAGTAAATAAAGAGTTCTTGGGTTTGGAGCAAATAAGCAGTGGGACATACTTAAGGAGTCCTGAGACTGGCCATGAGTTGTGTCAAGCCAGATTTCAAGAGTCCCAAGGGACTGAGCAGAAACCTCAGTGGTGGTACATGACAAAGAGTATAGACTTTACAAAAGTAATTTAGGAAGGTTGTTAAACAAACAAACAGCAGAAACAACAAACTGAAGAATGATGAAATCTGATTTCCAGAGTTTCCACATTATATTATCTCAGATGTTCACTTTTTAACAAAAATTAGGAGACATAAATGAACAGGGAAGCGTGGCCCATAAATAAGAAAATCACAACAAAAACACAGTCAACAGAACTTCCCCTAAGGAAGTCCAGAGGTAGAACTTCTTAGACAAATAACTTAAAGCTGCTATTATAAGTATGCTCAAAGAACTAAAGCAAATTATGTCTAGAAAAATTAAAGGGGGCTTCCCTGGTGGCGCAGTGGTTGAGAATCTGCCTGCCAATGCAGGGGACACAGGTTCGAGCCCTGGTCTGGGAAGATCCCACATGCTGCCGAGCAACTGGGCCTGTGACCCACAATTACTGAGCCTGCGCATCTGGAGCCTGTGCTCTGCAACAAGAGAGACCGCGATAGTGAGAGGCCCGCGCACCGCGATGAAGAGTGGCCCCCGCTTGCCACAACTAGAGAAAGCCCTCGCACAGAAACGAAGACCCAACACAGCCATAAATAAATAAAATAAATTTTAAAAAAAATTGAAGGAAAGTATGAGAAAGACCCCAGGGAACTCATTTACTTCTTTCTGCTATGTGAGGATACAAAGATCTGAGGTCTGCAAGCTAGAAGCGGGTCCTCACCAAAACCTGACCATGCTTGCACCATGATTTTAGACTGCCAGCCTGCAGAATAATGAGAAATTTATGTGGTTTATAAGGTACCCACTCTATGGTATCTTGTTATAGCAGTCCAAACAAACTGACACCCATAAAGGTAACTATATAGGTAAATATGAAAGATAATATAAATGTATTTTTTCATAGATATAGTGCTTAAAGAGAAAAATAATATATAAATAGAAAAAATAGATAAATTGGACTTCAGAAAAACTAAAAACTTTTTTTGCTGAAAATGATACCATCAAGAAAGTTGAAAAGATATTCCAAAGAATGGGAGAAAATATTTATAAATCATATCTCTGATAAGGGTATCCAGAATACATAATGAATGCCTACCCCTCAATAGCAAAAAGACAAATAACCCAATTAACTAATGGAAAAATGATTTGAACAGACATTTCTCCAAAGAAGATATACAGATGTCCAATGATCCTATAAGAAGATCCTTAATATCAAAACCCAAATGTAAATCAGAACTACAAATGAGGTAACACTTAACACATATTAGAATGGCTAAAGTAAAAAAAGACAGACAATATAAATTTAAGAAATTAACCCATAGACTCATAGGCTTATTGAAGCTGTTATCATTTACAACTCAAGTCTTTTACACTGATCTTATCCTCCATTCAAATTCTTGGCAAATTCATCCCCCAACTTGTCAAACTAACTAGTGGTCAAGTACTTTGGAGGTCACTTCCACCCAGGGTTCTGGCCCCCAGCCCAGAACCAGGTCTTTTAATGGTGGTGAAGAGCAACAACCTTCTGGTGATATTGAGGATATTGAGCTTAGTTTAGTTTCTGGTCAAGAGACTATTTCTTTGTCCTTCTACTACTCCAGGCCCTCAGCCTTTCTTACATCTTTTTTTTTTTTTTTTTTTTTGAATTATAGTTGACTTACCATGTTGTGTTAGTTTCAGGTGTACAGCAAAGTGATCTAGTTATACATATATAATATATCTATTTTTTCATATTCTTTTCCCTTATAAGTTATTAAAAATATTGAGTATAGTTCCCTGTGCTATATAGTAGGTCCCTGTTGGTTATCTATTTTATATTATGTATAGTAGTGTGTATATGTTGATTCCAAACTCCTAATTTATCCCCCAACCCCTTTCCCCTTTGGTAACCATAACTTTGTTTTCTATGTCTGTGGGTCTATTGCTGTTTTGTATATAAGCTCATTTGTATCTTTTTTAAAATTATTGTTTTTTAGATTCAGCATATAAGTGATATCATATGATATTTGTCTTTCTCATCTGGCTTACTTCACTTAGTATGATAATCTCTAGGTCTACCCATGTTGCTGCAAATGGCATTATTTCATTCTTTTTTTATGGCTGAGTAATATTCCATTGTATATGTACCACATTTTCTTTCTCCATTCATCTGTCGATGGACATTTAGGTTGCTTCCACATCCTGACTACTGCATATAGTGCTGTAGTGAACACTGGGGTGCATATATCTTCTCAAAGTATGGTTTTCTCCAGGTGTATGCCCAGGAATGGGATTGCAGGATCATATGGTAGCTCTAATTTTAGTTTTTAAAGGAACCTCCATATTGTTCTCCATAGTGGCTGTACCAATTTACATTCTCACCAGCAGTGTTGGAGGGTTCTTTTTCTCCACACCCTCTCCAGTATTTATTATTTGTAGACTTTTTGGTGATGGCCATTCTGACTAGTGTGAGGTGATACCTCATTATAGTTTTGATTTGTGTTTCTCTAATAATTAGCAATGTTAAGCATATTTTCATTTGCTTTTTGGCCATCTGTGTGTCTTCTTTGGAGAAATTTTCTATTTAGATCTTCTGCCTATTTTTTGATTGGGTTGTTTGTTTTTTTGCTTTTGAGATGTATGAGCTTTTTGTATATTTCTGGAAATTAATACTTTATCAGTCACATCATTTGCAAATATTTTCTCCCATTCTGTTGGTTGTCTTTTAATTTTGTTTATGGTTTTCTTTGCTGTGCAAAAGCTTTTGAGCTTAATTAGGTCCCATTTGTTTATTTTGTTTTTATTTACATTACACTAAGAGACAGAACCAAAAAGATATAACTGTGATTTATGTCAAAGTGTGTTCTGCCTAAGTTTTCCTCTAGGAGTTTTATACTATCTGGTCTTCCATTTAGGTCTTTAATTCATTTTGAGTTTATTTTTGTGTGTGGTGTTAGAGAATGTTCTAATTTCATTCTTTTACATGTAGCTGTCCAGTTTTCCCAGCACCACTTATTGAAGACCCTGTCTTTCCTCCATTGTATATTATTGCTTCCTTTGTCATAGATTAATTGACCATAGGTGCATGGGTATATTTCTGGGCTTTCTATCCTGTTCCATTGATCTATATTTCTGTTTTTGTGGCAGGACCATACCGTTTTGATTACTGTAGCTTTGTAGTATAGTCTGAAGTCAGGGAGTCTGATTCCTCCAGCTCCATTTTTCTTTCTCAAGATTACTTTGGCTTTATTTGGGGTCTTTTGTGTTTCTATACAAATTTAACAATTTTTTTTTCTAGTTTTCTGCCAGTTGTAATCTGATAAGCTTCTCTTACATCTTAACATAGGCAGTTTTCCCAACTTCCCTTGGGAAAAGGAAGGCAGTCCCCCAGCTGCTGGCTTCAAGTGTTACCTTGGCCCTGGCTCTTCATGTCATTTAGAACTGTTTTGTCTCCAGTCACCCTGTTGTCCTGTCTCAATGAAACCTTGGCCAACACTTGCTGCTTCCAGGACCTAGCTCTCACAGGCCTAGGGTTGTTGTGCTTCAACTTTATGTTCTGTTTCTGGTTTATAGAGATGTCTATTATGCTTGGAGCTGGACTGTGTATTCAAGTTTTGACATTTTGTCTCTCATTGTCAAAGGTCTGAAGCAGAGGGATGAAACAAAGTCAAAACTTATAGCAATATCTTGACCAGGGTCTCCCTGCTCCTATTTAGCTCTCTTAGTTGGTGTATTTCTAGAAGTTATTTGTAGGAGTTGCATGGTGTCTTCTTTGTGCCCACAATAGACACTAAAATCTTGCCTTTAGTATCATTTTGTTTATTTATCAAAATATTCAAAAAAGTTCTTCAGTTTGCAACTTTATATAGACTATAAACAGATTAAATAAAAATGGTTGAACAAACACTAAGGAATTAGCATTGGGTAATAGTTTCCTAAATGACATATTGATATCATAAAATATAATAATATCTCATAGGATTCTGATGTTAAATTTCCAAACATTTTCTTCCAAAGAACTGGTTAAATTCTTAGCCAGGTGTGCTTTATGGAATAGTTTCTCTAATCTTGTTCACAACTTTTTCTTCTATCACCATCTTGGCTCTAGCATACACTGAGCTTCTTTTCTAATCTATTCTACCCTGCATAAGGATGATAATTTCTTTGTTTTAAAGTCATAATCATATGGTTCTGCTTGTACTCTGTCATACCACTTTATCTCCCAGGGATGCAATTGCCCCAATCTGAGAAATGGTGATTTTAAACAGAGATCTAGGGGAAAAAACTTATCATTTAACAAGTTTTAAATATCTCAATAAACATAGATATGTAACTGGCTTATTCAATGAGTATGATTCAGTATGGAACAAGATAAACACAATTTTATTTTTATTATTGTTTTTGCTATCTCATTTCCTTAATCCTTAAATTCACTATGAAGAATTGTTCTTCCCAGCAGCTGAATGAAATCTTGGATGGATCCAATTGATTTTCTAGTTACTGTCAAATATTAAATAATCCAGTCAAGTTTATTAGCAAAGCTTCAGTGATTTTGAATTAAACATATTCTTCAGTTCTTCAGTTCTCTCAACTCAGGATTCAAAAGCTGCAGTAAAAAGAGGGGAGAGTAGACCTTTTTTCTTGTTCCATCTCCTATCCTCTTTCCAGGTGCTGGTTCTAGCCCCTTTCATGGAGAGTCCTAGGGTTGAAGTTTAGAGGTAATAATTACATATTTGTGCTTCATGTGCATGGCAGATGTCCAAATGCAGGCTCTTTCCTGTGGGACCCTTTCATGGTTTTGCCACTATAGGATCCTGCTCTTACCTGGGTTCCTTTTCTACATGACTCATATGTGGGTTCCCTTTGTTGATGGAAAACAAATGCTTTCTGGCCTTCTAAACTTGGGAAGCATAGCCCTTTCCCAACATGCCTACACATTACTGCTACCATACATAACAATAGCCCCTTCTGAATATTTATCTTTTTCCAGTATGAGTCAGGAACTGTCTCAAACTCCAGGGAGCACAAGGCAAGCTTTCTGAATTGTTCTCTTGAAGTCCCAATTACTTAGGAAGGAAAGGGAAATGGAAGACTCCCCAACAGCTTTCTCACTGTCCAATCCTCCACACCAATTTTTACCTTTGTGGTGGGTGATGAGCTAAGAATTTTAAAGCCATTTTGAAATAATTTATACAAGTTTTAAAAAGATTACCTTAATACCTAAAGATATGTTATTTTTAATTTTTAGAAAGCATGTCTTTGAAAATAGTTTTTGAATAAAATGTTTTATAGGTCTACCAATAAAATAAAACAAATTTTGAGTCAATCAATAACTATTTAAAAAGTGCTTTAATTTCAATTACTTCAGTGACCATTTCACACTGAAAGTATACTGATTTGGATAAAAAATTATATGGTCACTCTATTTAAAGAACATGTTCAGTTGTACAACTCAAGTTGACCAATGCCTAATTGGTCTTGACTGACTTTTTTTAACTTAAGTTTTTTTTTCTGATTTGATTGAATAACTGAAAATATTCAAACCAATTTGATATAGGTCTAAACAGTGAATTCATTTTTATCCCCTAATAATTTTCATGATGTTTATATTTTTCTAGACTGCTCTGTCTAGGCACATCCCAACATTCTTCCTTGGATAGCTTGAGCCACTCTGTAGCCCTCTGTCAAGGAAGGTACATGGAGTCTCAGGTGCTACAAGTGAATATAACCTGTCTGTTCCCTGTAAGACTGTTCACAATGAGGATGTCTGTTTGCATGCATACATGTACACATTTCCTCTTCAGGTTTTTAAAAATTCCTTTTATTATTTTTGCTTTCCCACACATTTCATTATATATATATATTTATATAATATATATATATACATTTAGTAGAGTTATTTCAGAGAATACTTCAGAGATACAATTATGTCTGAATATTTAAAATTGTTCTACTAATTGGCAGTACTGATAGAAGCAACTTGCCTTAAAACTTTCCAAACTACAAGATTTGTACAAATGATAGACCTAGGGTGTTTTTTTTTAAGTACTACAAAAGGATTTTTCATTCTAGAAAGATCTCTTTAAGTACTAGGAAACCCTCTTGAGGCATTGCAATATAATTTATAAATTATATAAATATAATATAATTTATAAATTTTGAAGTTATTCAGATTTTTTTTAAAAGAACACATCTGTTGCATAAAAGCAAGGTGCATTTGTAATTACCAAGAAGAATTACAAGTAAATGATGTTAAGAAATTGAAATATAATTTTGCTGAAGTGAAAACCTTCCCAGCAGGGTAAATTATGATGCTCTTCTGTTGTTAAATGTTTATTTCCTTACTTGTAACAAGAGTGGGCCATTTCTATCTCAAATAAAAAATATTCAGTTTTAGACAGAATATTGGATTTCTGGTGCTAGACTCACATTCCCATATTTTGTTGCTATCCAGACAATTGTAAATACTACGAGGCTCAATAGGGCATTTCCCTTTCCACACTTGCTATGACCCTTGCTTTTTTTTTGAGATTCCGCATTCTGTAAAATTATATTTGTTTTCTGTAATGGATATACTTTGATACATTTTTTTTTCTTTAATATCCTTAAGAAGCAGGTTAATCTGCTCTTCTTCTAGTACTTGTAATAGTGGCAAAGAAATTATTAAGTGGTAGGCAAGTGAATATTTACTTCCTTTCTTCTACCTGTTTCTTAACAATAAATCCAGACATATATCCACAGAGATATCTTATTTGTAGAATTATTCTGTTTCCTAGGTATTTTTAAGTTTTAAGCCCAGGTGTTATCAGTTTAATACAAAGTCTCTGTACTGATCATTTTATAATACTTTACCCTGAAGTGACTCAGAATATAGTAACCATGGAAATACTCTACAACTCTCCTCCTTTTACTTTCTCTTATTTACCTTTTGGTTAAATACAGTTAAACAAATGCTCTCATTTGAACTTGTCTGCTGAGAATACCAAAACTCTTCCATAATTATATGTAATTTAATTTCTGGAAAATTAGGATGGTTGTTTTATTTTCCTTTTTTTTTTTTTTTTTTTTTTTTAGTCATAGGTGGGACAGAGTCAGCACTGATGTAGGTCTAATTGAATATAATCCATTTGAGTCAGAAAAGATGCTTGTGTCTTTTCTGAGGATAATAGTTTATAATTTCAGAATGGAGGGAAGCAAGGCTAAGTGATGGTTGGAAAACATGGTGAGACAAGCTGGAAAGAAGAGTGAGCACTGCTGGGATGAGGGAAGGATAAAGAACCCCTTGCTGTGGGGAACAACTCACCCGCCTGGTCTACTTCAAATGGCAGTGCTGGCTCAGAGCCTAGTCCTGAAATCGGCTGAGCTACCCCATTGTGAGACAGAAAGCTGCTCTGCAGGAATCTCCAGATCTTGTGGTCTGGAAGATATGCCCTTGTTCCACAATGGAACTGGCCATAAGTATAATTTATTTCTTCCATTTAGAAACACTCTGGGACTTTGAGGCAAAAAAATAATCCCAGGTAATCTGAATTTTTCTCTGAGATTTCCATTTCATCACACTGAAAAGCTGGTGCTTATGTTGAACTCTATTCATTCAAAAAGTCTTTATTAATCCCAGTCTGTATGTGTGGTAGAAGCAGTAGTAACAACCACTTATAAGTGTTTACCATGTGCCTGGAATTGGGCTAGGTGCTTATTTCACTAAATGTTCACAGGACCCATTGCATGATTATTATTATCAGCATTTAGCTGGATGAGGAAATTGAAGTTTCAAAAGGAGTAGTAATTTTCCTAGAGTCACATGAGAAGTAAGTAAAAGTGCAGAGGTTTGAATTCAGAATTTTCTGACTTCTGAGCTCTTTTTCTTTTCACTGCTTCATAATGTCCCCCATATAGAGTTATTCTGAGTAGGTGCCCCAGGCAGAAGGAAGAGGACAATATGGCTGCTTTTTTTGGTGTGCATATGATCTAGCTGGGCAGAAAAAATATATTTACCTGTAAAACAACTAGAGACAAATTTAGTAAGTTGAATATCAAATGGACCTGCACTGCAAAAGCACAGGTGATTTTGATTGAAGGTATAATCTTTGTTCTAGAGACCCTGCATTTGAAGTAACGAAAAGAATTTCTGAAGAGATACACATCTTATTTTAATTCTTTTATGGGATATTTTTTCTCAAACTGACATTAAATATTCTAAATCATATTTATGCTATTCTGGCCTAATCCTAAACTCAACCCCCTTTTCTTTCTCTAACCCATGGGCAATTGATGGATTGAGGGCATATATAGGATCTGGCAGGTTACATAGAATAGTTGACTGGCAGGTTGAATCCCTGCAAACCCTGCCCCTCTCCCCATCTCCCTGAAGCAATGGAAACACAAAGTGAAAACATCTTGGTCCTTGTCATGACTCAGCATTGCTTGATTTCTAAGATTTCCAACTCTTAAGATCTTTTCTCCCTGATGAAAACCTCCTTAACTCCAACTATCTCTCACTATGTGAGCCTGCTCTTTTCTTGTATCCCTCCATCAATCCTTGTTCTTCTTATCAAGAAATCCTCTCTGGCACCATCTCTGTCTCCCCAGGCAGGTTCTCATCTTCGTAATTTCCATGTTGCTCTTATTTATGTCCTAGAATCCATAATTTCCTTAAGCTTCTACTACTCCAACCTTGCTCTCCCCAATGCCAAATGACTCTAGTAGGTTATTCTTTTCTGCTTTTATGACAATTATGTTACAGTTTGGGGGTAGAGGACCTCAGCAGGGACCTCACAACTTGTTGTCAGTTTATCTGTCGGTCTTTCCCTATTATATTTCTCGGAGTAATTTTCCAAGGGCTCTTCATTTTCCTTGTCCACAAGCCTATGCTTATCTTAAAGACTGAACTCAAATAATATGAAGACTTTCCTCATTTCCTGGCTCCTTGAGGGCAGGGTTAGTGACCATTTCACCTTCTTTGAAACTGGTACCATTTGTTGAAGAAATGAACAGAAATCTGAAGATATTACGGGATCCTATGTTAAACTACATGACTATGTAACATTATTAGTGGCTACTGCACTCAGACTGACACCATTAGATACTTTTCTGCCAAAGGCCAAGTAACTCAGTGATTCAAGAGCCTACTCTTTCAGTCTCATTGATTTATAGGCGAGTTGGATGGTAGAAACCTCTTATATTAATGTAACTTTTATCACAGTAGAATACCAAACAAAAATGTCTTTGTGACTTTACTTACATTGAGAAATTTGAAGCTTACTTTAAAGCACTCTTGTGGTTCCCTCTGGTTTAGTGTAATTAATAGATCATTTTGAAGTTCTTCAGTCATGAAGAGGTAGCTCTTTAAGTGGTACAGTAGTTGGTGCTTATGGTTACATGATAT
The DNA here is from genome assembly GCF_949987535.1 of Balaenoptera acutorostrata. Taxonomy (NCBI): domain Eukaryota; kingdom Metazoa; phylum Chordata; class Mammalia; order Artiodactyla; family Balaenopteridae; genus Balaenoptera; species Balaenoptera acutorostrata. The sequence continues at coordinate 53,798,745 of NC_080065.1, read as the reverse complement.
GTACATTTAACAAAGTAAATTTTTATTGAATGTGTTTAGGTAAAAGGAGAAAAGTATGTAAAATATGCATGATGCATAAAAAATTGCATAATGTGCATGTCTTCTAGGAGCTTTCTTACAGAAAGCTGACTCAGTAAGACACTTTTATTTGAACTTACGTGTTTGTGAAAGATTTACTGACATCATGGAACAAATAGCTAAATAACTAAAACTTTGAAAATCATTTCTATTACTTTTTAAAAATTTTATGGATAAATCAAGTCATAATTCATTCAAAGAATGACAATGGTATACTTTCTATACCATTCATGTATTTTTACTTCTAATGGAGGTACATTGATGAGTTTTGTTTTTTAATCCTTTGAAAGTGGGTTAATCTTCTACTACTATATATGAAATGTTGTCTCAGTCAGGATCCCATCAGGAGACAGAAACTATGCAGTAATTTGAACAGGAAAACTTTAATATAGAAAATTATTAAAAATTTCTATATGTATGTATGTATGTATCCATCTGTCATCTATCCATCTATCTACTTATAACTAAGAGGGAATAAAAGAGGTTTCCACAGAATATCATGGGTCTGAGGGAGAGTACCTAAAGAAGAAACTAACTTGGAAAGAGAGGGATTCTCTCCAAGGCTGGGATGCAGACTTTGTTAAAGAGGATGTGTTTACTGTTCACTGGATAGTGGAGGAGTTCCCTGGCTTGCTGAGTTGTCAGGACCAGAACTGATTCAAAGTTAGTGGGTCGAGGTTTGCTGGTGCTGCTGTGAAGCCATTTGAAGTTGCAATGAAACTTGCCTGAAAACTTGCTGTGGAGGTAGGCTGTACTGGGTGTTCTGCACCCCAGCTCAATACTGCAGGAGCAGTAAGAAACAAAACACACTACGAACAATCCCTCAAGCACTGACCACTGACAGATATTAATATTGTACCAGCTTGTAAAGGAGTGTAAAACTTTGGTAAACAGAAACCTCAATTAAACAGAGTCGGGAGATCAGAGGGGAGAGCACTCACACCCTATAGCAATAGTAGGACTCAGCAGGAGGAAGAAAGACCCCTGTTCTTTCCTGGCAAGGACTCAGCCAATGAAAAGCCATGGGCTGTTTGTTTATTACAGCCCTTCCAACTTTCTTTTCCCCTCTATAAGAGTGTTCTCCTATCCTTGTTGTGTGGGGATTTCCACGTGGCATGCCATTGTTGCAGATCCCAAATTGCAATTCTCTTCTGATCCTGAGTAAGCCCATCTTTGCTGGAGAAATATCTATTTGTTTTATGGCAACATTTTAGTGTCCTGTACAGAAACCAGAGATGGCTCCAGGGATGGTGAGCAAGCATGTGGGGTACCCACCACTGAGCCCACTGAGCTCACTGCTTTTCTTTGCCAACCTGGGAGTTTGAAGGTATATCTTTCTCCTGGATCCAAGCTTATGCTCTCTTTGTGTTTGAAGTTCTCCAGGCTTTAGTTGGGATTTATTTTAAGATTTTGTCTTTCCAGTTAAAGCCTGGATCTGTATGTGAGTAGTCACGTGGCACTTCAGTCTGATTTTGAGATCAGACTGTTTCATCTGAAGCTGGCTGAAGCATCTTTGGTCCATTCCTTTGGGAACGGGGCTCTTCACTGAAACTGTGATGGCTTTTTAGCCTTCAGAATAGGGCCTGTTCTATGGGAACTGGCTGAAAAGGCTTTGGCCTGGCTCCTCTGGGACCAAGCTATTTCTTAGAACTGTAGGCTGTTTGAGTTGCAAGCTGTTTAAATTGAGCTGTTTGATCTGTAAGCTGTTTAAGCTGTTTGAAAACTATTCTCTTACTCTAGAAAAAAAACATCTGAGAAATGGGATTCCAGTTATCTAAATATTTTGAGGGCACCACCTACTCCAGGAACTTTGGCTGATTTTATGTTTAAAAATCGTGGTCCTTTCTTACGTGCATTTCTAACTAAATGGACCCACCTGATCAAAGGCTATTTAGAATATCAATGGCCATTATGGGGAACTTTTGTAATCACCAAATTTAATTTTCTTAAAACTGAATTGGATTATTTTCTTAAAACCAAAATTTCCAGAACTGAAGAAAATGCCTATTTTGATTGGTATTTTGAGGCTTCCCAACGTTATCAGGAGTTTAAAATTGCCTCTCTGAAAAATAAGATTTTAACATTCACTGAGGTAAACAAACAACCAAAGAAAGATAAAATAGCTCCCAAAGCATCAGGCTCTTCTTCTTGGGCTTCTTTGTCTCAGGATCTGCCTCTGGTTCCATCTTCCTCCTTCCCTTCTATGCCACCTATATAGTCCACTATACGTTCAGTTCCCCCATACTAATTACCTCACTGAACTTCCCTTTTTTTCTGAAAGCTTCCCACTCCCTTTTCCTCTGAACTTAACAGAACCTGGTCCTTTGAAATTAAACCTTCTGAGAGTCCAGAGGTTAAACTTTTAATTTCTTATAATCCCTGGACTAAAACTGAACTGCAAGCCATAGTCAAAGATTTTCCCAAAGTAACCAAAGATTCCCCACAGATTTGCAAAGGAATTTAACACAGTCACTCAAACCTATCAACCTGTTTTTTAAAATTTATATCAACTAGTTTGCATGCGTGTCAGCGAAGGCCAGTCCAGCATTGGATGAAAATCACAACTTGGGAAAATCCTGGGAAAATCCTGAAGGGTCTCTAGAATTACAACTGGGGAACCAGCCATTAATTTATTATATGATCAGTCTCAGGCAATGGCTAGGTGACTTCATCAAGCACTTCCCAGGGCTTTTCCAAAGCCTATTGATTGGAACAAAATTCAAGCTTATAAACAAAAATCTGATGAATCTGTTCAGGACGGTTACAATTGACTTCAGTTTAAAGTAAAATTCTGCTCTTCCTTCAGATGTTGATTCCTCCCAGGTAGCTTTTAACTTTATTTATATTAATGGGCTGAACCAAGACCTTACCATTCTGGTAAAAAGGACAAAGATGGAATGGAAAACCACTCCAGATTTAGTTAATCTGGCAAACCAGTTCCCTCACTCTTTAGATGAGTCATGTAAAATGGAGATCACCAAAATTCTGAATCTTCAACTCCAGCAATTGAAGGCTCCTAAACAAAACCAAAACTCTCTTAGTTTCTGCTATTATTTCAAAGAGTCAGGACATTGGAAAAGAGATTGCTACAAATGTAAATGCTTTAGACACCTTCGACTCTCTACCAACCTTTCCAATATCTTCCCAATTTTCAGTGATGGGGCTTCAAGAAAATACAGGGGCTCTTTCCAATCCTCCCTCTTAATCAGCCTGGAGAAACATTTCTCCAGATTGGGTGTGAATCTCTTCCAGTCCTAATTGGGCTGGAGTGTGACTGGAGTTACACTCTCAGTGCTCAACCCCACAACTGTAAAAACGGCCCCTGCATTGGAGTACTAAAACAGTTCAAGTAGTGAGGATCACTAATGGAGCTCAAGAGGCTCCTGTCTCTAATCATATTCTCTTTCGTTTTGGCCCTTGAGAGATACACACCCTTTTCTTTTCAGTGCCCCCACTCCCCATCAATTTATTAGGCTGGTACTTCTTAGAGAAGTATCATGCCAGAATTTCTCCCCAAAAGGGAAAATAATTCTAGAATTTGATGGTAGTTATCAAAGTAACCAAACAGGTGAATTAAATGACCCTTGACATCTTTTCTTTGTTTCGTCTCTGACAGTACTAGAACTGATTCTGAAAACACTGATCATTTATCCCTGTTGAATCCTCTACCATCTTCCTTATGGGCAAAATCTCCAACTGATATTGGCAAAATTCACAGTGCACCTCCCATCAAGATTCAGATAGATCTCTTAAAACCTCTTCCCAGAATTAATCAATACCCCATGAGTAAAGAAGCCCTTCAAGGCATAAAGCTCATAATAAAATATTACAAGGCTCAAGACCTTATTATCCCTTATAGTAGTTCATGTAATATTCTTAATTTACTGGTGAATAAACCTAATAGCCAAGAGTGGAGGTTTGTCCAGGACCTCCAAGCAATGAACAACATTGTTATCCCAGGACACACTGTTGTTCCTAATCCTCATATGTTACTAACATTCATTCCCACCAGAAGCCATTTCTTTACTGTAATTGATTTATGCAGTGCGTTCTTTAGTATTTTAGTTGATGAAGATATAATACAATATATTTTTACCTTCAACAATTCACCTGGACAGTAATATCTCAGGGTTTTACTGAGAGTCCTTATTTCTAGCAAATCATGAAGGCTAATCTGGATGACACAAAATTCCCTAGGGATTTTTGTTGCAATGTGTCAATGATTTGCTTCCATGCTCTCCTTCTCAAGCCTCCTCACAGGAAGGCAGCATCCATTTGCTAAAGCTTTTAGACTTAAACGGACAAAAGGTTGCCAAAGAAAAATTGCAGTTTACCCTAACCTAGGTTCCATATTTAGGGCTTCTGATATCAGGACAAGGGCTACACCTAGATCCAGATAAACTTCCTGATGTCCTACATTTCCAAAAATCCAAAACTAAGTGCCAACTATGAGGTTTTCTCAGGCTACTTGGTTTGGTTGTTGCTGAAATTGGGTGCCAAATGTTTCTCTTATATCCAGACCTTAGTATGTTTTACTAAACAATGAAAATGCCAACCCAATTTTATGGGAAGAACTGGATGATATAACATTTAAGGCCTTAATGGAGAATGCAATGAACCCACCTGCCCTTGGGCATCCCAATCATTAGATTTCCTTTTTGTTTTTTATATATGAAAAGGAAGGAAGTGCCCTTGGTGTACTCATCCAACAATACAGGGAACACCATTGACCTATAGGATATTATAGCCAACAACTGGACCCTTGCCTTAGGGCCATTATGGCCACTTCCCTTTTAGTTAAGACTACTGAGAAAATTGCTGTAGAACTACCTTTAGCCATTTTTGTACCTCATGCTGTAGAAAATTTCCTGAATTCTCATCACACTCAGTATTTCTCTCCCAGCTGTCTGTAAAGGGTTTTGTTAACTGCTTCTTACATAACTCTTTTATGTTTTAATAATCTTAATCCTGCTACTCTTGTCATCTCCATCATAGACTAAGTCCCTCACAACTGCTTAAGGCTGACAGATCACCTCCTGACTCCTCATAATGATCCACAGGAAATTCCTCTGGGTAATACTGACTTCTCATGGTTCACTGATAGTTCATATTTAAAAGGTGACAATGGCAAATATTGTGCTGGCTATTCTATTGCAGCTCCTTTTGATGCCATTGAGGTAGCATATTTACTTATGGCTACTTCAGCCCAACAGGCTGAATTACATAGGCTTGTACTTTAGCTAAGGACAAAAGTGCAAATATTTATACTTTAAGTAGATATGCTTTTGGACTAGCTCATGATTTTAGTATGTTGTGGAAGCAACATGGCTTTCTTACTTCCAGTGAAAATAAAATTAAAAATGGTCCTATGTTCAGGATTATTGGATGTGATACTTTTACCTGTCACTTTAGCTATTATTAAAATTCTGGGACATTCTAAACTTGACCCTCTGCAAGCTAAGGGAAATTACCTTGTTGACATTTCCACAAAGAATGCTTTCCTTAAAGAGACCAACAGCAGCCAAACCTCTGTCATGGTCTAAAGGGATGTTTCCCCAAATGATAACTTAGAAAAGCTGGCTAGAGAAACCCAACAATTTATCAGAAAAGGGTAAAAAGATTGGAAATTCAACATTTATTGATTTAATAAAGAGAGAAAGCTCTGGTTTAGAGTAAATAACAATCCAGTCCTGCCAGAGACTCTAAAATTCCCAATTCTTACCCATATATATACATTAAACCATTGGTCTACTGACAAGATGATAGCATTCATTAATCAGTATTGATGAGGAAACATTAACAAGGCCCCACAAAATGCCCTCACCTGTCCCACTTTTCCAAAGTACAACCCAAGGAAGCCTGTTGGTACTGCTCCTGGACATTTTAAACTGCCTAATGGACCTTTCAAAATCTGTCAAATGGATTTCAGACAACTTCCTCCATTTAATGGATATAAATATGTCTTAGTCGTGGTCTATGTGTTTTCCACACTGGACTAAAGTCTTCCCTTGCAGACAGACTAATGCCTCTCCTGTGGCTTAAGTCCTTCTGGAAAAGATTATCCTTACCTGTGACACTCCTTTCGAACTTCATGGTAATTGAGGAACCCACTTTACTGGCTAGGTGCTTCAAGAAGTCTGCAATGTTTGTCCAGTTTTGCGACGCTTTTACTGTGCTTACCATTCTGAATCCTCTGGTTTAGTTGAATACACTAATGGCATTATTAAGACTCAATTGGCAAAATTTGTAGAAACTCTCCAAATACCTTGGCCAAAAGCATTGCTATTGGTCCTTCTAAACCTCAAATCCACCCCTTTTGAAACTTATAAACTTTAAGACTTTAAGATAGTCACAGGAGGCCCAATGCACTTGGCTCCTGCTTTCTTTTGACCCACAACTGATGAAAGGAGAGATACTGTAATATTGCAAAGGCCTAATTGCTTCTATTAAAAATAACCATGTTTTGACAGAACAATCTTTTCACAGTGCACTCTCAGGAGACAAAGATATTAAACATCACCTTGCAACCTGGAGATTTTGTTTATTTAAAAAGACACCGCCAAAAGAAATCTCTTTAACCTTGCTTTAGAGGCCCTTATCAGAGGCCCTTGTGTTGCCAAACTCCAAGGAATATACGCTTGGATTCACATGACACATCAAAACAAAGCACAAACACTGGCTGGAACTACACATCACTTGGTGACCTAAAAGTAAGGATTTCCTGGAATTGAAGCAGACAGCATCTGATGAGATAGCTTTCCCAAGATATCCAGGCCAGACCTCTAAGAAGTTTCTCACCAAATCTTTGATGATGACATGATGCTTCAGTTGATCTCCAATGTCTATGATCTTGATAACATATGGGCTTTAGATAAAAAGTGCTTGAGAGTTCTCCCTCCTACTCTTTGTTACTCAAATGTTACCTCAATAAATTTCCAATCTGTGCACTTTCCCTCTGACATGGGACACTACACCCAGGAAAGATCCTTCCTGGCACTGAGGAACAAAAAGCCATGAACCTGCAAAACCTGACTCTTGATCAGTGATGCATTCAGAGAAAACCAAAAGGGGGAAAAGTAAAAAATTAATAAACAGAGACCTCAATTAAATAGAGTCAGGAGATCAGAAGGAGGACCTCTCATGCCCGGCAACAATAGAAGAGCCCAACAGGAAGAAGGCTCCTCTTGTTTCCTGGCAAGGACTCAGCCAGTGAAGAGCCATGGACTCTTCATTTACTCTAGCCCTTCCAGCTTTTTTTCTCCCTTTATAAAAGTGTTCGTCTTCCCTTGCCTTGTGGGGGTTTACATGTGACTTGCCATGGTTATAGACCCTGAACTGCAATGCTCTGCTGATCCTGAATAAACCCATATTTGCTGGAGAAATATCTGGCAGTCTATTTATTTTAGGTCATCAGGAGACCCATTCCAGTATCAAAAGAGATAGCAGAGTTGGAGTTGGAAGGCAAAAATAGATTGAAAACTGGTCAATGATTTATGCACTAAGCTGAACTTCAATCCATAGAGAAAAAATTGTCAGTGCATTTTAAGGAGTGATATTTAAAATATAGAGAAGCAGAGTGAAAATATTCCCCACCTTTCAGACTGATTCATCTCAGTTTTTAATATAATTATCACCTGGATGTGTGAACCAGCATTTAGATTTGAGGGTGGGAGGAATGGAAAGAATAGCAGATGTTTACCACAATAGCAATAATAATAAGATTTCATGAACACAGAGTAATTACCAAGGGCAGTTTATGTTCAGCCTGTGATGCAGTAAGGTCCGTAAGTGGTTCATCTATGCAGAGTTATCAAGAGATAGTTGTTAAACACACTTGGGACAGTAATGAATGTTGATGTTGCCACTCAAACATAGTTAGAAATTTAGACAACATTGATATCCTAAAATGTGACTGCCAAATAGTAAATGCTTAATAAATGTTGGTTGAATTAGTAAATGAATTATTACACTACTATTGGTATCCACTATGTGCCAGGCATTGTACTATGTCCTAGAAATACAACAATGTTCAAAACACAGTTCCTACCTAGAGAAGTGCACAGGCTATTTTGAAGGCAATAATTCTTTTCTTTTTAATTTAATTTAATTTAATTTTTTATACAGCAGGTTCTTATTTGTTATCTATTTTATACATATTAGTGCATATATGTCAATCCCAATCTCCCAATTCATCCCACCACCACCACCCACCAAAGGCAATAATTCTTAGGGCTTATGGAGATTCTCCTGAGTGGGAAGAGATGGTTGAAGTTCTGATAGGGGAATATAGTTTCAGGGTCTTTAAATCAGGAGTTATATATATTCTTTTGTTTTTAGAAAAGCTCAAATTAGTAGATGGAGTGGGTTTTTTTTTCTTTCTTTTCTCATTCCCTTGCTCCTCCTACTTCTTCTTTTAATTCCCCATTCTACATATTAAAAATAATCAAGTGGATATTTCTAAAAAATTAAAAAAATATGTTGAAGTATTGGTTTACACAATAAATTTTAATTTTATATATAACAGTGAAGAAAATCACCACTTAAAGTTATTCTTTTTTTTTTTAATAGAACTTTGCTGGAGTATAATTGCTTCACGATACTGTGTTAGTTTCTGTTGTACAACAAAGTGAATCAGCTATATTCATACATATATCCCCATATCCTCTCCCTCTTGAACCTCCCTCCCACCCTCCCTATCCCACCTCTCTAGGTCATTGCAAAGCACTGAGCTGACCTCCTTGTGCTATGCTGTTGCTTCCCACTAGCTACTTATTTTACATTTGGTAGTGTATCTATATCGCTGCTACTCTCACTTCTCCGTGGCTTCCCCCTCCCTGCCCATGTCCTCAAGTCCCTTCTCTATGTCTGTGTCCTTATTCCTGCCCTGCCACTAGGTTCATCAGTACCATTTTTTTTTTTTTTTAGTTTCCATATATATGTGTTAGCATATGGTATTTGTTTTTCTCTTTCTGACTTACTTCACTCTGTATGACAGACTCTAGGTCCATCCACCTCACTACAAATAACTCAATTTCGTTTCTTTTTATGGCTGAATAATATTCCATTGTATATAAGTGGCAAATCTTCTTTATCCATTCATCTGTTGATGGGCATTTAGGTTGGTTCCATGGCCTGGCTATTGTAAATAGTGCTGCAGTGAACACTGTAGTACATGTCTCTTTTTGAATTATGGTTTTCTCAGGGTATATGGCCAGTAGTGGGATTTCTGGGTCGTATAGTAGTTCTATTTTTAGTTTTTTAAGGGACCTCCATACTGTTCTCCATAGTGGCTGTATCAATTTACATTCCCACCAACAGTGCAGTAGGGTTCCCTTTTCACCACACCCTTCCCAGCATTTATTCTTTCTAGATATTTTGATGATGGCCATTCTGACCGGTGTGAGGTGATACCTCATTCATTTCTCTAATAATTAGTGATGTTGAGCATCTTTTCATGTGTCTCTTGGCCATCTGTATGTCTTCTTTGGTGAAGTGTCTATTTAGGACTTCTGCTGATTTTTTTGTTTAATTTATTCAATTTATTTATTTTTGGCTGCGTTGAGTCTTCGTTGCTGCACGCAGGCTTTTCTCTGGTTGCGGCAAGAGGGGGCTACTCTTCATTGTGGTGTGCGGGCTTCTCATTACAGTGGCTTCTCTTGTTGCAGAACATGAGCTCTAGGCACGCGGGCTTCAGTAGTTGTGGTGCAAGGGTTCAGTAGTTGTGGTTCGTGGGCTCTAGAGCTCAGGCTCAGTAGTTGTGGTGCGTGGGCTTAGCTGCTCCACAGCATGGGGGATCTTCCTGGACCAGGGCTTGAACCAATGTCCACTGAATTTGCAGATGGATTCTTAACCACTGTGCCACCAGGAAAGTCCTGCCCATTTTTAAATTGAATTGTTTGTTTTTTAGATATTGAGGTCCATGAGCTATTAGTATATTTTGGAGATAAATCCTTTGTCCGTTGTTTCATTTGCAAATATTTTCTCCATTCTGAGGGTTGTCTTTTCATGTTGTTTATGGTATCCTTTGCTGTGCAAAAGCTTTGAGGTTTAATTAGGTCCCATTTATTTATTTTTGTTTTTATTTCCATTACTTTAGGAGGTGGGTCAAAAAAAGATCTTGTAGTCTATGTCAAAGATATTTTTCCTATGTTTTCCTCTAAGAGTTTTATAGCGTCTGGTCTTACACTTAGGTCTTTAATCCATTTGGAGTTTATTTTTGTGTATGGTGTTAGGGAGTGTTCTAATTTCATTCTTTTACATGTAGCTGTCCAGTTTTCCCAGCACCACTTATTGAAGAGGTTGTCTTTTCTCCATTGTATGTTTTTGCCTCCTTTGTTGTAAATTAGGTGACCATATGTGTGTGGGTTTATCTCTGGGCTTTCTATCCTGTTCCATTGATCTATATTTCTGTTTTTGTGCCAGTACCATACTGTCTTGATTACTGTAGCTTTGTAGTATAGTTTGAAGTCAGGGCGCCTGATTCCTCCAGATTCATTTTGCTTTCGCAAGATTGCTTTGGCGATTTGGAGTCTTCTGTGTTTCCATACGAATTGTAAAATTTTTTATTCTAATTCTGTGAAGAATGCCATTAGTAGTTTGATAGGGATTGCATTGATTCTGTAGATTGCTTTGGGTAGTATAGTCATTTTCACAATATTGATTCTTTCAATCCAAGAACACAGTACATTTCTCCATCTGTGTATGTCATCTGTGATTTCTCTCATCAGTATTTAAAAGTTTTCTTAGTATAAATCTTTCACCTCCTTAGGTAGGTTTATTCCTAGGTATTTTATTCTTTTTGTTGTGATGGTAAATGGGATTGTTTACTTAATTTCTCTTTCTGATTTTTTGTTGTTAGTGTATAGGAATGTCAGAGAGTTTTGTGCATTAATTTTGTATCCTGCAACCTTACCAAATTCATTGATTAGTTCTAGTAGTTTTCTGGTGGCATCTTTAGGATTCTCTATGTATAGTATCATGTCATCTGCAAAAGGTGACAGTTTTACCTCTTCTTTTCCAATTTGTTTTCCTATTATTTCTTTTTCTTCTCTGATTGCCTTGGCCAGGATTTCCAAAACTATGTTGAATAAGAGTGGCGAGAGTGGACATCCTTGTCTTGTTCCTGATCTTAGTTTTTCACCATTGAGTATGTGTTTGCTGTGTGTTTCTCATATATGGCCTTTATTATGTTGAGGTAGGTTCCCTCTTTGCCCATTTTCTGGAGAGTTTTTATCGTAAATGGGTGTTGATTTTGTCAAAAGCTTTTTCAGCATCTATTGAGATGATCATATGGTTTTTATTCTTCAATTTGTTAATATGCTGTATCATTCATTGATTTGCATATATTGAAGAATCCTTGCATCCCTGGGATAAATCCCACTTGATCATGGTGTTTGATCTTTTAAATATGTTGTTGACTTCTGTTTGCTAGTATTTTGTTCAGGATATTTGCATCTATGTTCATCAGTGATATTGGTCTATAATTTTCTTTTTTTGTGATATCTTTTTCTGGTTTTGGTATCAGGGTGATGGTGGCTTCATAGAATGAATTTGGGAGTGTTCCTTCCTTTGCAATTTTTTGCAAGAGATTGAGAAAAATGGGTGTTAACCCTTCTCTAAATGTTTGATAGAATTCACCTGTGAAGCCACCTGGTCCTGGACTTTTGTTTGTTGGAATATTTTAAATTACAGTTTCAATTTCATTACTTGTGATAGGTCTGTTTATATTTTCTAATTCTTCCTGGTTCAGTCTTAGAAAATTGTACCTTTCCAAGAATTTGTCCATCTCTTCGTGGTTGTCCATTTTATTGGCATATAATTGTTTGGAGTAGTCTCTTATAATCCTTTGTATTTCTGTGGTGTCAGTTGCGATTTCTCCTTTTTCATTTCTGATTTTATTGATTTTCATCCTCTCCCTTTTTTTCTTGATGAGTCTGGCTAATGGTTTATCAATTTTGTTTATCTTCTCAAAGAACTGGCTTTTAGTTTTATTGATCTTTGCTATTGTTTCCTTTGTTTCTATTTCATTTATTTCTGCTCTGATCTTTATGATTTCTTTCCTTCTACTGACATTGGGTTTTGTTTTTTTCTTTCTCTAGTTGCATTAGGTGTAGGGTTAGATTGTTTATTTGAGATTTTTCTTGTTTCTTGAGGTGAGTTTGAATTGCTATAAATTTCCCTCTTAGAACTGCTTTTGCTGTGTCCCATTGGTTTTAGGTCATTGTGTTTTCATTGTCATTTGTTTTTATTTATTTTTTTATTTCTTCTTTGATTTCTTCAGTGATCTCTTAGTTATTTAGTAACACACTGTTTAGTCTCCATGCATTTGTGTTTTTTACAGTTTTTTTCCTGTAATTGATTTCTTATCTCATAGCTTTGTGGTCAGAAAAGATGCTTGATATGATCTCAGTTTTCTTAAATTTTCTGAGGCTTGATTTGTGACCTAAGCTCAGATCTATCCTGGAGAATGTTCTGTGTGCACTTGAGAAGAATGTATATTCTGCCACTTTCGGGTAGAATGTTCTATAAATATCAATTAAATCTATCTGGTCTATCATGTCATTTAAAGCTTGTGTTTCATTATTTATTTTCTGTTTGGATGATCTGTCCATTGGTGTAAGTGGGGTGTTAAAGTTCCCTACTATTATTGTGTTACTCTCTATTTCCCCTTTCATAGTTGTTTGCATTTGCCTTATGTATTGAGGTGCTCCTGTGTTGGGTGCATAAACATTTATAATTGTTATATCTTCTTCTTGGATTGATCCCTTGCTTATTATGTACTGTCCTTCCTTATGTCTCATAACAGTCTTTATTTTAAAGTCTACTTTATCTGATATGAGTATTGCTCTAGCTTTCTTTTGATTTCCATTTGCATGGAATATCTTTTTCTGTCCTTTCACGTTCAGTCTATATGTGTCCCTAGGTCTGAAGTGGGTCTCTTGTAGACAGCATATATATGGGTCTTGTTTTTGTATTCATTCAGCCAGTCTGTTTTTCGTTGGGGCATTTAATCCATTTATATTCAAGGTTATTATCGATATATATGTTCTTATGACCATTTTCTTAATTGTTTTGGGTTTGTTTTGGTGGGTTTTTTTCTCCTCTTGTGTTTGCCACCTAGAGAAGTTCCTTTAGCATTTGTTGTAAAGCTGGTTTGGTGGTGCTGAATTCTCTTAGCTTTTGCTTGTCTGAAAAGCTTTTGATTTCTCTGTTGAATCTGAATGAGATCCTTGCTGGGTAGAGTAATCTTGGTTGTAGGTTTTTCTGTTTCATCACTTTAAGTATATCCTGCCATTCACTTCTGGCTTGCAGAGTTTGTGCTGAAAAATCAGCTGATAAACTTATGGGGCTTCCTTTGTATGTTACTTTTTCTTTTTCCCTTGCTGCTTTTAATATTTTATCTTTGAATTTAATTTTTGTTAGTTTGATTAATATGTGTCTAGGTGTGTTTCTCCTAGGGTTTATCCTATATGGGACTCTCTGTGCTTCCTGGACTTGGGTGACTATTTCCTTTCTCATGTTAGGGACGTTTTCCACTATAATCTCTTCAAATATTTTCTCAGTCCCTTTCTTTTTCTCTTCTTCTTCTGGGACCCCTATCATTCGAACGTTGGTGTGTTTAGTGTTGTCTCAGAGGTCTCTGAGATTGTCTTCATTTCTTTTCATTATTTTTTTTCTTTATTCTGCTCTTTGGCAGTTATTTCCACCATTTTGTCTTCCAGCTCACTTATTCGTTCTTCTGCCTCAGTTATTCTCTTATTGACTCCTTCTAGTGTATTTTTCATTTCAGTTATTTTGTTGTTCATCTCTGTTTATTTGTTCTTTAATTCTTCTAGATCCTTTTTAAACATTTCTTGTATTTTCTCAATCTGTGCCTCCATTCTGTTTCCGAGATTCTGGATCATCTTTAGTATTATTACTCTGAATTCTTTTTCAGGTAGATTTCCTATTTCCTCTTCATTTATTTGGTCTTTTGGTTTTGACCTTGCTCCTTCATTTGTGATATATTATTTTGCCGTCTGATTTTTTTTTTTTTTTAATGAGTGGGATTGTGTTCCTGCCCTACTGGTTGTTTGGCCTGAGGTTTCCAGCACTGGAGTTTGTAGGCTGTTGGATAGAGTTGGGTCTTGGTGCTGAGATGAGGACCTCTGGGAGACCTCACTCTGATGAATATTCCCTGGGGTGTGAGGTTCTCTGTTAGTCCAGTGGTTCAGACTCGGAGCTCCCACTGCAAGAGCTTCAGCCCAACCCGTGGCTTGTGAACCAAGATCTCACAAGCCACACGGGGCACAAAAAAAAAAAAAAAAAAAAAGAGAACAATAACACAGTAAAATATAAAATTAGACTAGGAAACTAACAGATATGTTAGAAAAAATATAAAAATAAAAATATAGATGAAACAACTGGAAGGTAAAACAAAACCACAGTAGTAAAAAAGAGGAGGAGAAGAAAAAAAGGTGGAAAATGCATTGGCTGTGGAGGGAGGGGCTCAAGCAGAGCTGAGGTTTGGGCGGTGGGCAGAGCCTATGCTTAGGACCCACAGGGCTGGAAAAGGACCTGGGGGGGTGGGGGTGTGCCTTGGGCTCAACAGAACAGAAGAGGACCAGGCGTGCCTCCCACCTCTGGTCTCAGAGGGTGGGGGACCCCACCTGGGAACTCAGCAGGCTCCCTGAGACCAAGTGGGTGGGGCAAACACCCTCCTCCTCTTCTGCTCCTCCCATCCTGGAAGCGCCCTCCCACCTGCCTCTCCTGATCTCCCCGGCCTCTCTCCTATGCCCCCAGGACCAACCTGGCCTGGAGGGGACCTTTGGGGGAGTAGGACCCCCCCGAGAGCTGGGCAGATTTCCCACAGCTGATTGGGCAGGGGAAACACTGGGTGTGCTGCCCCCTGATCTGAGCCCCCAAGGGTCCCTCCTGGCGTGGGAACCCCTCCCCCCCTCAGCCACCACTCATGGGTGCCAGTACTGTCTGGCTTCCACTTCTCCTCCCCCCATCAGTCCCCCCACATCCTACTGGTTCACTTGGGTGTTCTTCCCGTCTCCTTGGCTGTCAGGGTCCCCCACCAGTGTCTGGCAGGTGCCCTAGTTGTGGGGAGACTCGAACTCTGTGTCTTGCCACACTGCCATCTTGACTCTGCCCCGCTAAAGTCATTCTGTACTTCATCATTTTCATCATCGTTTTCTCCATTGTACCTACTCTATCTTCACTATATTCAACAATGCTGCCTGCTCCTTGTTTGGATTTATTAAGTATTAAAAAATGTTATTACTATTTAGTTTCATTACTATCCTCTCACACACTAGGCTAAGCATTTCTCATGATTATCCCCATTTTATAGAAGAGAAAATGTGAAGTGGCTTGCACAGGTCACACATATGATGACAATCTTTTTTTAATCATCTTCTGCCAAAGTTATTCTGACTTTGATCCCCTAGACCAATGGCTGGATGACTTCAAAATTGAATATTTAGAGTTATCTGATAAATACTTTCATACACTTAAATGTATTTTTAGCTTACATGTTTTTATTTATCTTTTACTTCAGTTATATGTTTTGGAGATAAAATATTGGAATCTAGCCATAAAAGTGGGGTGTAAAATGGGTGCCTTTGCATTTTTGTATGTGCCTGTTGGACATATAATGAGGTAGGATTCCATTCTCTTTTTTTGAGTAGGGTCTTTTGTAGAGACTGTCTTTCAGAAGTCTAGATTAAAAGGACTGGTTCTATGTCTGAATAACCACATTACTCTTTTCCCACACTCAAAAGCTCTGTCATAGGCATTCAGGCGAATCCTGGAGTGAGTGACAAGCAATAAGAGCCATCAGCCCTAGCTCTGTCTCTTCCACTGGGCACAGTTCAATAGCTATTTATTAACTCTCACTCTTCATTTTAAAGGTGAAACTTCAGAGTAGCACACAAAAGCCAAATAAATTTGACTCCAAAGATGCACAGTAGTGTCTGGATGAATTTCTTAGTGTTTATTGATGTGCCAAAAAGAGAAATAAAGAAAAAAAATCAGCAAACACAGGCTAAGCTGCTTGGAGTTGGGGTGGGGGAGTATATCCATGCCCTGCAGTATTTGCTTCATTGGTTTTATGTTTAAAAATTTTATGCAATGTCTGCTTTTTGCTGGTTGCCAGTGCAAGTTTATAGTTTTATGTCAGATGCTTGAATTATTCACTTAAAAAATGTTAGCCTGAGCAAGCCAGCCAAGAAAATAGCAAGCCATATAAAATAGATTGTATTTTTACTGGAACATGAACAAAAGTATAAATATAATTCTGGATACATTTGTGCAGGGATAGCCAGAGCTGGAGGATTTCTGGTCAAACTGTTTATTTTTCTTTTACACATTATAGCAAAGAGCATCAGCTCCTTTTTGTGCTTAGTTTGCACGTTTTAACAATTCTTTAGGGTTTATTTTAGTTCAGATACAGATCTTCCCCTGGCGATCTCCTCTGGGCCTCCTTATTAAATAGTATCTCAGTTTTCCCTGACAACATTTGTTGGTTTTGTTGTTGTTGTTTTTTTTTAAACATCTTTATTGGAGTATAACTGCTTTACAGTGGTGTGTTAGTTTCTGCTTTATAACAAAGTGAATCTGTTATACATATACATATATCCCCATATCTCTTCCCTCTTGCATCTCCCTCCCTCCCACCCTCCCTATCCCACCCCCCTAGGTGGTCACAAAGCACTGAGCTGTTCCCCCTGTGCTATGCGGCTGCTTCCCACTAGCAATCTATTTTATATTTGGTAGTGTATATATGTCCATGCCACTCTCTCACTTTGTCCCATCTTACCCTTCCCCCTCCCCGTATCCTCAAGTCCATTCTCTAGTAGGTCTGTGTCTTTATTGCCATCTTGCCCCTAGGTTCTTCATGACCATTTTTTGTTTTGTTTTGTTTTTTAGATTCCATATGTATGTGTTAGCATACAATATTTGCTTTTCTCTTTCTGACTTACTTCACTCTGTATGACAGACTCTAGGTCCATCCACCTCACTACAAATAACTCCATTTCGTTTCTTTTTATGACTGAGTAATATTCCATTGTATATATGTGCCACATCTTCTTTATCCATTCATCTGTTAATGGACACTTAGGTTACTTCCATGTCCTGGCTATTGTAAATAGAGCTGCAATGAACATTGTGGTACATGACTCTTTTTGAATTATGGTTTTCTCAGGGTATATGCCCAGTAGTGGGATTGCTGGGTCGTATGGTAGTTCTATTTTTAGTTTTTTAAGGAACCTCCATACTGTTCTCCATAGTGGCTGTATCAATTTACATTCCCACCAACAGTGCAAGAGGGTTCTCTTTTCTCCACACCCTCTCCACCGTTTATTGTTTGTAGATTTTTTGATGATGGCCATTCTGACTGGTGTGAGATGTTATCTCATTGTAGTTTTGATTTGCATTTCTCTAATGATTAATAATGTTGAGCATTCTTTCATGTGTTTGTTGGCAATCTGTATATCTTTGGAGAAATGTCTGTTTAGGTCTTCTGCCCACTTTTGGATTGGGTTGTCTGTTTTTTTGATATTGAGCTGCATGAGCTGCTTGTAAATTTTGGAGATAAATCCTTTGTCAGTTGCTTCATTTGCAAATATTTTCTCCCATTCTGAGGGTTGTCTTTTTGTCTTGTTTATGGTTTCCTTTGCTGTGCAAAAGCTTTTCAGTTTCATTAGATCCCATTTTTTTTTTTTGTTTTTATTTCCATTTCTATAGGAGGTGGGTCAACAAGAATCTTGCTGTGATTTATGTCATAGAGTGTTCTGCCTATGTTTTCCTCTAAGAGTTTGATAGTGTCTGGCCTTACATTTAGGTCTTTAATCCATTTTGAGTTTATTTTTGTGTATGGTGTTAGGGAATGTTCTAATTTCATTCTTTTACATGTAGCTGTCCAGTTTTCCCAGCACCACCTGACAACATTTGAATGAGAGGTTGTCTGGGAGTACCAATCACCTAGTAAGCTTTTTCTTTTTCCAAATACATATTCACACTCTCCACCTTGACATTTTTGTTTCAGGAGGTCTGTTTTGGCTCCTTAGAATCTCCATTTTGAATGCAAAGCACCTCAGGCCATTCTAATATAAGTGGTTGAGAATGAATTAAAATTATAATTGCAAAAGTGAGACAATACCAAAGTCATTGACCTTCCTCAGCAAGTACAAATTCAGATTGTCTCAACTTTTTACTCCTAATTTTGGTCTCTTCCCAGAAAAATTCAGGCTGTAGTTGTCCTTGGATATGACTGTTTCATCTGGGTAGCTTCCCTAGAGCATGGTTCTGTGTCAGGCCCTCTTGTAAATAGTGAAATCTTGCAAGGCAGATGTTCTTGGTGAAAATGAGATGTTTCTGGCGAGCAGAAACAGAGGATCTTGTAACTGTGGTCAGAAACCATGGAAGAGATACTAGAGGTGTATTCAGTGGTTAATTTTGCCCAAAGGAGACATCTAAGAAAAGACAGGAAAAAATGAAAACATAAACAATCAAACAGATAGCTAAATATTATATGTAGTGGGTTTTGCTGATTAGGACATAAATATTTAATAGCATTTAAAAGTTACTGAATACTTTCTCTAGCTTTTTAATTATAACCTTAATCATTAATCTATTGGCTTGAATGTCCACTGGTTTTATTTTGACTCAGTTGAGCAGCACTGGGGTTAAGTCTCTGATATCTGTGTTGGCATATTACACATAAAAAAAAGTATCAGTTTATTTACAAAAAAGAAAATACAAAAGGGGAAACAGTGTATTGCCTCTGGATAAAATTTTATAAATTCTTTTTTATATAATTATATAATGTTTTACCTCCTAATTTTTAACACATTCTTATAATTTGGTGATTATTAATATTAACCTTAGGCATTTTGGTGTGTGTTAGATATCTAGTCTCAGTTTCCAAGAAGATACATAGATATTTGAGTTTTCATTAGCTGAGCGAAGGCATTTTTTATAAGTTGAAAGATAATTTGTTTTCAAATATAGTTGAAAGTAAATCTTCTTTTAAAACTCACCTGATTATTAATATGTAAACTTAAAATAATTTTAAAAAGCTGAGGCCTTTTTATGAAACTCTGAATTGACAGTCTCTAAAACTAAAACTCAGACATCAACAGGCTGTGTATGAAATGGGTTTTTTTTCAGTATTGCAACACACAAAACACTGATTAGTATATATAAAGAAGCACGGGAATCAGCTCTGAGTCTCACCTGATTCAAGTGTTCCTGGATTGACATCTCTTATATGTTGGGGATTGGGGAACAGAACCAGTTATTTGGCTTCCATGTATCAATTGCTTAGGTTTGTTTCTATTGTCAAAACTATCCAAAAATATGGAGTGACATATGGATAAAATGTTAAAATAAGTACACTCTTATATCTGTTTTTTTTGTTTTCAAAATTGTCAATATGCTAGGGGTAGTCAATGTACCACAAAAGTAGAAAAAATAGAATAATTAAAAAGAAAAAAGAGATCACCTTGACTGGTATGTTGAGACAAGATTTTAGGAGTCATGGGGAAAGGTTGTGAGACCTGTTAGGAGGCCATATCAATCTACGCTTTATATAATAATAAAATCACAAAATTTCCATAGCATACAGTAGTGAGCATTTATATCTCATACATCTGTGGGTTGGCTGGATGTCTCTGTGGATCTTAACTGAGCTCATGCACTCATGACTTGTCTGTAGTTTGGATAAGGAATTTTCCAATTTAAGTTGCACTTGAATGAGGTCACTGAGCTCCATGGGTTTGTCATCTTTCTCTTAGGACCAGCAAATCAGGTAAGTATATTGTTAAGTCAGAGGCACAAAAGAATTACCCTTATTACACAAGTGCAGTGGGAGTTTTTGTCACTTTTCCTAAAATTTCATTAGCCAGAGCAAGTCATATGACCAAAGTCAAGGGATAGGGAAGTAAATTCTACTTTTGGTTTTTTGGTTTTTATTGGCCACGTCTTGCGGCTTGTGGGATGTCAGTTCCCCAACCAGGGATTGAACCTGGGCCACTGCAGTGAAAGCACTGAATCCTAACCACTAGACCACCAGGGAACTCCCTCTACTTTTGTTTTTAAGGACCTGCAAAATTACTTGGTGGGAAAAGGCATGGCTAAAGGAGTAAAGAATTGGGCTTAATGATGAAGTTTTCCACAAGTATCTTGCAGTTGTTCAGACAAAGGATTTGGGGTTCAGACCAGGCATGTAGCTATATAAGTGATAAGAAGTATAAGATTATGAATATATTTTTAGGTAGAGCCAGTGAGATTTATTGAGCTGTGGGAGAGATGTTAAGGATGGTTCCAAAGTTTCTGGTATGAACAACTGAAAGGATAGGGTTGTCATTAACTGAGATATGAAAAGTTGTAGGTGAAGGATTTGGGGAGGGGATAAAAAAATCAGTTTAGGACATGTTGAGTCTTGGATGTTAAAAGGCATCCAATTGGAGATAGTGGGTAGCACATTTTATATATGAGTCTGGATTTATGGAAAAATGGTCTGGACATAGATATAAATTTGAGAATTGCTTTCCATAAACATAATATTTAAAGCCATGAGTTTAGATGAGATTGCTAAATGATAGAGTGTAGATAGAAAAGAGAGAGGGGGCAAGGACATTTTAACATTAAGAGGTTTTGACAAATGTGTGAAATGAGCAAAAAAGACTGAGAAGAAGTGACCCATGAGGTAGAAAAAAATCAACTGAGCACAGTGTGCCATGTAAATAAAATATATCAAGGATGAGAGAGTGTCAACTGGAGCAAGTGTGACTTATAGGCCAAGAAAGATTAGAAATAAAACTTTCCATTAAGATTGAACAACATAACAATGTGAAGGTTGCTGCTGACTTTAGCAAGGTCTGCTTCAAAAGATTGCACCAGAAGGAGAAATTATATTTGGGATTTGCTGGGCTCCCTAAGTCTGAGGATTGGATTCTTTAATAAACTCTGAAGAATTTTAAGCTATTATCCTTTAAAATGTTGACTTTTCCTCCCCCCTAAATTATCTTTATTTGTTGCTTCCGAAGTGTCTTTTAGAGATGTAATGTACCATGTCACTCTATTCTCTACATGTTTTCACTACTCTATCTTATTTTTAAAACTCTTCATCCTTTTGTTTCCCTACCTTAGGTAACTTCTTCAGCTCTGTCTTCTAGTTTGCTAATTATCTCTCTAGTTTTTTCTAATCTGCTGTTCATTCAATCCATCGAATTTTTAACTTCAGTGATCATTTTTCCTCAAATCTGCCTGTTTTTGTTTTCTCATTCTTCTGATTCATTTTTAACATAATCATTTTAAACATAGATTTTATGATCTATATAATTCTATCACTGACCTTCTTAGGAGTCAAATTCTGTTATTTATTTTTTATAAAACTCATACCAACTTTTTTCCTGTATGTTTGCTAATTTTGGACTGGGGTCTCATGTTTGGTATGGTCTAACATTGATAATACTGTGCAGTCTAATTTGTGAAGTTTCATGTGTAACTCTGCCAGTCCCTCCAGGATTATAGCAGATCCTCTTGGTGCCCTGACAATTTTCTCTCAAACCTTACCATTTCTGTGCATGCAGGACCAACTTTCATCTGCCAACATCTATATCTCTTTGCATAAGAGTTTTCTCTGGCGACTTACTCTTACTGTGTGCACAGTGGGCCAGAAATTTGCAAAATTAATGCTCCCTGCCTTGCCAAATGACTGACAGGAGTTGGTATATAAACACCACAGCTCCCTTGCCTTTTGGGTAGGATAGTTCTGACATGTTCTCTATTAGCCCCCAGATTTCCCCCATGGGAATAAGATCCACTTATCCTCAGGGGAAACTCACTTGATAATGCACCCTTTATTCGGCTGCCTTCCGTTTCCTGCCTCAAATACTTACTGTCCTACTCACTGAAATACTTATCTCAGGGTCTATTTCAAGAGTATCCAAACTGAGACAGTGGTTATGAGCCCAGAACAAACTTTTTTCAAAAAATCTAATTTTCAGAACTACTTTTTAATGTTAAGTATCAGCTTTGGGTTCTCTGACACATGAATATGGTGTGGGAGTGAATCCTGAACAAGTGCAAAGTAATACTCTGCTTCTGAGGCTTCAGGGAAGACTTTTTCCCACCACCTAGTGACTAAGCAGAGGCAGAGAAACTATCCTGATATCAACTTATGCCCCTGTAAAGATTATTTTCTAGTCTATATTTATAGCCCCTAGCTTGAAGCAAGAGTATCACTCATGTTCTGTGTCTTGCTCTGGGTCCAAACTGAGACTCCTGAGCCTATGATATATTTCTGGAAGTGGAAGTATACCCCAATTATTTAGGAAGGGTGGTTACCAAGATCACAATGAAGACATGTGCCTTCTTGGTCCAGGAAACTGGAGATTTCAATCAGAATACAAGAATACACAATACAATACAGAATACAAGTTGATACAAGAATTGGGGTTTACTGATGGGTCAAAAATGAGGAAATCTTATGTTTCTTTTCTTTTAATTAACACCTTTGATCCTGGAGAGTTGCCTCTGGAGAATTTTTCTCCAATTTCTCCTCTTATAAGTCTCTATGTTATCAATAAAATAGTGAAAGGAAAATTTTTTTACTCAAGGTATTGACATCCGTTTGCTGCTGTTTGTGTTTATAGGGAGAAGATGAATAACTGTCTTATTGGATGTCTATATTTCTATTTTCCTCATTTGACTATGCATAGATGTTGGTTTCTGTCAACATTATTTATGTTTTGGTCACCTTCAGTCAAGTAGACCCTGACAGTTTGATAAGATGATAACTTTGAACACTAAGTCATATCTTGTCCTTTCTCATTTGCACTGTGTTGGCACTTCACAGTTTGACAAAAGCTTGCCTGCAAATGCACAGTGTCTTAACTCTGTTGTATTTATTTCTGAGAGAGAAATAACTGGAGTGAGTAGGTTTCTGTATTCCATCTCTACACATAATTTCTTTAACAGGAGCAGGGAAATGCATTTTCAAAGCTGAACAAATAACCCATGACTTAAGTAGTAGATATGATAAGAAGAACTAAAGCTCTCAAGCTTAATTTGTCATAGGAAATATGTTAAAAATAGTAGCCTGAAAAAAAAAAAAAAAGTAGCCTGAAAGTGGGAAAGATCAGCCTTTGATCAGATAAAAGTATCTACAATAAAGGAATTCCATGTAATTAAAGCTGTAAATTTGGTTATCATCTTGGAAGTCTTCTGTGCAACCTCTCTCTGAATGCTAGAATTCTGTAGGTGTTTTCGCTTAGCTTGATTAATTTCCCTTGATGTTGGGTCTAGCCCATTCCATTGCAGGATAACTCTAACCATTAGAAAGGTTAGAAAGGTCTTCTGTTTATTGATTCTAAGTCCTAACTCCTTACTGGTCCTAGTTTTGCCCTTAAGGATAGCATTGTCCATAGAACTGTCTACAATGATGGAAATGTTCTCCCTGTGCACTATCTGATATGGTAATCACTAGTCAAATAAGGCTATTGAACACTTGAAATGAAGCTAGTGTGACTGAGAACTGAATTTTTAATGCTATTCAAATTTAAATGTTCTTCATTTAAATCCTCTTTAAACCTTCCACTTATTCTAAGTGATAGCCATTAAAGTATTCAGGGCACTAAGATGTCTCTTGCAGTCTTGTGTTTCGAAAGGACAGCTTGCTCTAGTGCCTTGTGGATTCTAGTATCTTCAGTCTCCTCACTACTCTCCTCTAGATTACATTGTCTATTAATTATCTGCTTAAAGTTTGGTGCCCAGGATTGGTCACAGTAGCTCAGAATGATCTGATTAGTCCAGAATATAATGAATACTTCACCTCACTTGTAGTGAGCACTGGAGTTTATTAGACCTTCATATTGTATTTATTTTTGACTGTCTTAAAGCACTTCATATTTGGTTGCCAATAAATCATCACCTTCAGGAAAATCACTGGATTTTAGAATTAAAAGATATATTTCAGATCTCCTAATTCAGTGTTTTTCACAGTTTATTTTAGTTAATGAACTCATTATTAAGTGAAACTTTCCCAGCAGATTAAACAGGTTAATCTAGAGCTGTTTTAATTACAACAGAAGTGGGCTACCTGGCCTGTGCTTCCTACCTAAATATAGCTCCTCTCCCTCAACTTCAGACTATGAAAAATTCTGATTTAGCCCATCTACCATGCAAATCTTAATGTCAGTGTTGATGTGGATTCAAATCCATACAGCCATGGAGTCAAATCACTGCAGTCAGTAATGAGACTTTCTAACTGCATTATTTAAGAAGTGTTGATGGTTGCCTGAAAAAAAGACAAGCTCAAGTTGAACAAACAACAGATGCTTAAACTTACACTCAGTTTACTCAAGCATTTAAGATTATACTTCCTGTATGAGTCTTGAGTTCTCTAGAGCAACAGAACCAATAGAATATATATACCATAAGGAATTGTCTTAAGTGATTTTAGACTTTGCAACATTCAAGATCTGCAGTCAGTAAGCTGGAGACCCAGGAGACCTGATAGTATAGTTCTTGTCAGATTTTGAAGGCCAAAGAACCAGGAGAGCTGATGGTGTAAGTTCCAGCCCAAGTCCAAGTCTGAACACAGAAAACCAATCCCCCTGCTCAAAGACAGTCAGGCAAAGAGAAAAAATTCTTTCTTACTCAGCCTTATTCTACTTAGGCCTTCAACAGTTTGGTTGTGCCACCCACACTAGGGAGAGCGATCTGCTTTACTCAGTTTACTGGTTTAAATGTTAATCTCATTCAGAAGTTCCTTCAGAGACACACCCAGAATAATGTTTTGCTAAATGTCTGAGCACCCCGTGGCCCAGTCAAAATGACACATAAAATCAACTATCACAAGTTCACCCCTTGTCAATATGGTACACATCTTTTCGAATCATATTTAATCTCCAAAAAAGACAACAAGGTAAAAATTCACCTAACATGAAATATCTATTCTATGTACAGCTATTTAAAAATTCACTGACCCCTTGTCTAGAAGAGGAGGCAAAGTCCTTCAGTGGTGTTTAACCTTTGCACTGATATCCTCTAACTTAAATACTATTATGTAAAATTAACAATACATAAATACTGATATAAAGTCAATGCAACTTATTGACTTTATATATTTATAATAATATATGGAAACAATTGACTTTATTGTATTCAATTTATGTTACATGATAAGAGAATAAGAGAGAAAAGAAAACAAGAATGTCTAAAATACATATATTTATTTTGCTATGTATACATGCACAAATACACTCATAACAAAATAAGGAGGATTACTCACGACACTTATTGGTCTTTATGTCTGTAACTGGTCACATGATCATAGCTGATATAATTTATAACTACCTTTTTCCACTACCCACTCCCTTTACCTTCAGCAAGCAATTCAGCTAGTCACAGTTCTTTACCTAGTAGAGTGACCTGAACTTTCATTCCTGAAAGGTAAGGGCCATTAGTAGCCCTGCCTGGATTGGGTTGTTGTAGTTTAACATTTGGCCTTAATCACAGGGCATGGCAATATAAAGAGATGCTCAAGGGGATCTCCAGTATTCTAGATCTCAGTTGTGGAGTAGCAGTCCAATTTTCCCTTGCTAGTCAGGATCAGTCACCCCAGCCATCATGGTAACTCCCTTCTTTGATTATTGATTCATAGGCATAAGGAGTGCAAAGTAGCCAGGTGGCAATCTTAATTTCCATTTTAACAGAATCATTGCTGTGTTTCCTGGTGAAAGCATTTCTCCCTTTGGAACTAAGACTGCAGGACATAAGGTCACCGGAACAGGAAGCAAACATTTTACTAGTGGGTCACTAGAGGTAATGGTAAGTGATACCACTTTCATATATACTCCTTGCTTCCTGAATCCATGAATCATGGCTATGGGAGAAATAACACCAGCTACTGAATTGAGATTCAGAGCAGATAAGGCCTTCTGGAGCACCTTGCCCCAGCTCTGTAAGGTATTGCCACCTAGCTGTCACTGTAACTGAGTCTTCAAAAGGCTCTTCCACCATTCTATCAAGCCAGCTGCTTCAGGATGGTGGGAAACATGGTAAAAATCGATGAATTTTATGAGCATGGGCCCAGTGCTGCTCTTCTTTTGCTGTGAAGTGAGTTTTTTGACCAGAAGCAAAGCTGTGTGGAATACCACAATGATAGATTAGGTATCTGGAAACCATGGAAGATAGTTTTGGCAGAATCACTACATGCAGGGAAGCCAAATCCATATCCAGAGTAAGTGTCTACTCCAGTAAAAACAAAATGCTTCCTTTTTCATGGTGGAAGCAATACAATGTAAAAAGTGGCCTGAAGAAGCTTCCTTGTCCTTTCTGCCATGTGAGAACACAGGAGAAGTCAGAAATCTGCAAACCAGAAGAAGGCCTTCAGTAGAACTTGACCATGCTAGTACCCTGATCTTGTACTTCCAGTCTCCAGAATGGTGAACAATAAGTTTCTGCAGTTTGTAAGTCATCCAGTGTACTGTGTTTTGTTATAATGGCCCGAAAAAACTGACAATGAGAAATCAGGTGCTCTGCTTGAAGTTCTGCCTACTGGGAGGATTTCCATTTATCACTGTCCTTCAGGGATGTTCCAGAAAGGGATTGTAGTGCTGCAGCTGTCCACTCTCAGGTGGTGCCCACATATCGTGCAGAACCATCTGTAAACCAGGCAAGAGTCTTCTCTTCCTCCGTCAACTAATGGTAAGGAACTTCCCATGAGGACATAGGTACAGGCTGGGAAAGAAAGGGTAGTATAACAGGAGTGGGGACCATGAGCATTTGAGTCATTCTTCATATAAGTTAGTTGTGCCTTCAGGGCCTATTCAAGCCCAATCACATGTATACAACTTCCATTTAATAATGGAGCACTGCTGTGCATACCCAACTTTACGGGTCAGATAACACCCAGTTCATGATGGGCAGCTCAGACTGCATGGTATTTAATGGCTCATGGTTAAGTGTTCAGTCTCCACTAAGACCCAGTAGGAGGCCAAGAGCTGTTTCTCAAAGGAGAGTAGTTACCTGTGGAAGATGATAGAATTTTGTTCCAAAATCCTGAAGGCCTGTGTTGTGTGTGATTCACCTATAGGGATGTGTCAAAGGATCCAAACTGCACCCCTATCTGCTGTTGACATCTTCAGTCAGCACTGGATCTGATGGATCATATTACTCAAGTAACAGAGCAGCTTGCACAGCAGCCTGGACCTGTTGCAGAGCCTTCTCTTATTCTGGGCCCACCTAAAACTGGCAGCTTTTTGGGTCACTCAGTAAATAGGCTGGAATAACATACCCAAAATGAGGAATATGTTGCCTCTCAAATCCAAAGAGATCCCCTGGGCATTGCTTCTCTTTCTTAGTATGAGGAAAGGTGAGATGCAACAACTTATCCTTCACCTTAGAAGGGATGTCTTGACATGTCCTCACCACTGGACACCTAGAAATTTTACTAAGGTAGAAGGCCTCCGATTTTTTGTTGGATTTATTTCCCACTCCCTGATATGTAAATATCTTATCAATAAGTCTAGAATAGTAGCTACTTCTTGTTCACTAGGTTCAATCAGCATAATGTCCTTAATGTCATGAAACAGTGTGATATCTTATGGAAGGGAAAGGAGATCAAGATTCCTGTGAACTAAATTGTGACATAGGGCTGGAGAGTCCAGGGATATATCCCTGAGGTAGGACAGTGAAGATGTATTTCTGGCCTTACCAGCTGAGAGCAAACTGCTCTGGTAGACTTCATGGACAAGTATGGAGAAAACAACATTTTCCAGATCAATAACTGCATACCAAGTACAAGGGGATGTGTTAATTCACTGAAGCAATGAAACCATATCTGGTAGAGCAGATGTAATTTGAGTTACCACCTAGTAACTTACAATAATCCACTTTATACTCCAAGATTCATCTGTCTTCTGCCCAGACCAAATAGGTGAGTTTGATGGGGATGTGATGGGAATCATCACCTCTGCATCTTTCAAGTCCTTGAAGGTGGCACTAATATCAGAAATGCCTCCAGGAATGCTGGATTATTGCTTCTGGTTTACTGTTTTCCTAGGTAGAAGCAGTTCTAGTGCCTTCTACTTAGTCCTCACTTCACAGATCAGGGAGCCAATGTGAGGATTCTGCCAGTTGCTGAGTATATCTATTCCAATTAAGCATTCCAGAACTGAGGAAATAATCACAGGATGTGTTTGGAGCCCACTCTGAGACAAACTTGAGCTAAAACTCCAATGATTACCTGACCTCCAATAAGCCCTAACAGTAACCATGAGTAGTGGGCTGCAGTGACATTTGGTCTCCTAGAATAACTGTCAATTCAGAGCCAATGTCCAGTAGGCCCTAAAAGGTCTGATTATGTTCTTTTCTCCAACCTAAAGTTTCACTGGCAAAAGACCATAGGTCCCTTTAGGGAAGGCTGGAAGAAAGAATAACAGTATAAATTTTTGGTAGTGTACAGGGGTCCTTCCTCAAGGGGACCTGGCCTCCCCTTCATTCAAGGAGTTCCGGGTCTGTAACCCCAAGGGGTTCTGGTTCAGGTTTAGGAATTGATTGAGGGGCCATGGTTCTCTGTTTGTATGATTCAGTTAAGACTTTTGTTCAAGTGATTCAGAACTTCTCTACATATACAGATAGAATAAGAATTTAGTAGCCTTCTTATCTATTTCACTTTTAGAAACACCATGAGGTCTACATAAGCCAGACTATTTTGATTGCTGCTTTGATTCTGCTGTCCACTATGACAACCACACCCACCTTACCTCTGGCAGTTGAGTTGTGCCACTTGGCCCCTGCCACCCAGGGATCTAATTACTCTCATTGCACTTAGATTCTCCAAATCAGTGACTGTAGTTTCCATTGTAAGATTTGACCTACAGAGAAGAGTTATCATAGAGCTTTTCAAGGATGCCTAAGCTCCCTTCACAAATTTACTTTTCACAGTATTGGTGAAAGGCATGCCTTCTGGGTCCTCCCAGTGGAGGTGGGTCGGTCTTAAACCATAAATGAACTCTAACATTCCAAGCTCTCTAAGCCTTTGAATCTTTTCTTTTACCTTAAATCAAGGCAGGTCTTCCACTGGCAAAGAAAACTCGTCAAAATTTGGGGATGCAATATCCACATTCCAACCCACAGTACCCCACTCTTTCCCAATCAATGCCCTCATTTTAACAGTAGGCACCCTTCAAGGCTGGGAGTTTGTGTTGTAATGCAGCCAGTCACAGGATAAGATTCTGCCTCTGATTTTCAGCAATCAACCTTGTGGTTACAGGAGATAAGGATCTTCTTAAGGGCACATAATGAAGCTTTCAGGTCATTTATGTGGAGCTTGAGCTGGGAATTCGAATCCCTGAGTGCATCCTTTTCTTTCACCACTTTGTCCAGTGACATTAGAGGCAACCAGCTAATCTCATTATATTCATTAGATTTCAAAAATGTTAGAAAGTATCATATACATAGTCACCCAACTCCTTGCTTTTTAATGTGGTTGATTAGGAGCATCCAGTGGAAATATTTTGTATACCTCTATTGCCAGATCATGCCAGGCAAGAGAAGACAGGTATCCCAAATTGAGGACAGTAACGCAAAGAAAAAGAATTCTTTTTTACTCAGCCTTTTATTCAATTCAGGCCTTCAACAGATTAGATGAGGCTCACTCACATTGGGGAGGACAATCTGCTTTACTCAGTCTACCTATTCAAATGTTAATGTTATCCAGAAGTACCCTCACAGACACATTGGTAAATAATGTTTGACCAAATATCTAGGTACCCTTGACCAAGTCAAGTTGACACATAAAATTAACCATCCTGTTTCCTAATAATGATATGTATGCTGATTTTATTGAAGATACAAGATTATTCATAATAAGTCAAAGATATTGGATAATTTTTATTTTTCAGCCTGTGGTGATGGTTGAAAATTGGGGGATCTACCTATTGAACAAATTATGAAACCTTTTCCTTTGTCTTCCAGTATGGTGAGCTTCTAAGCTCCTTGTCATCCCTTAAATCTCCTTTAATAGGTTTGCATAGGCATCACTTGGGGACATTGGTAAAAATAGAGATTCCTGGCATCCATCCCTAGAGATTCTGACTTGGAAGAACTGGGACAGGTCCCAGGACTCTGTATCTTTAACAATAACTCTGATACCAGCAGTTCATGTTCACACTTTGAGAAACACTGACCTGTGTCATGGTCATTAACAAAGAACAGGAAATTTATGGCTTTACAGGCAGCCTGTGACTTAAAAGCAACATTCAACTTTTTTCTTTTATTTTGTAAGACTTGTATTAGAACAATTTTTCCCCCAAAGTATTTTGAACCCATGTTCTTTTGAAATCTTACACAATATGCTTGTCACTTGTCTGGCATTCCTGAGCCCTAAGATGAGAAGTATCTAATAGGTATTCCAGTCCTTTCACCCTGTTCTTGGAAACACAATTCTCATTTTGCATCTGACCTTCTACATATCATTATGCAGCCCTTCAACCTCATTCGATGCAATTTGGCATTAGCCTGAGAGAAGCTGTCAGCTCTTCTGTGTCCTAAAGCGATTGTTGCAGCTCCCACATTTTTTCCCCTTAGCTTTTGTTCTTCCTCATTTCTATACTTGTCCACATATTTCATCAAGACATAACAGAGAAAAATAGCTGTTGGGATAATGAGCCTGAAAATTAATAATCTCCTTTAATAAGCTTTATTTCTTGTTGGTTCTCTTTAATGAAAATATCTCAGCTGTAGGAAGGGGAACCAATATGGAAGGGCCATAAAGGGCTTTCTCATTACTTAAATTCTGGATGGAAGATGAAAATTTAATGTCATCTCCAAGAACTGTTGTAAGTGTTCTATCACCCATATCTTTTACCAGTAAAATATCTGTAATAATTTATTAAGATTTTGTCTTTGTTCTACCTACATAGAAGATAGATAAACCACCATGGAGCAAACACACTGATTTGTAGGATTTTACTATTTAGACACCATCTTAGACAGAGGATAGCTACTGTATGAAGATGAGAAAAACAGATTTCTTGGAAATAGCAAGATGTCTATAATAGTTTAAGACTTGAGCTAGTTAGACCATAAGTAGCATTCACTTGACCTGTGTTGACAAATGTGGTAGCTACCAGCCACATGCGGCTATTTAAATTTAAATGTATTTATTATGTTAAATAAAATTTAAAAGTTAGTCTCACTAACCAATTTCAAGAACTCAGTAAACAAACTTGGCCAGTTGCTGCCATATTAGACCAAGCAATGTAGAACATTTCCATCAGAAAGTTCTACTAGATAGTAATACATCAGACTCTGTTGGCCTAGCTGAACCTGCCTGAGCAGAGAAAAAAAAGTAAATATCTTCTATGTAAAATGCTGATGTTATTGTTTATTTCAATTAATCTCTTGGGTTAAAATGATCTTGAGAAAATTATATTCTAGAAATTTCCACTTAGGACTGTGTGCTGAGTGACACTAGGCCTGCCTGTGCTGAGTGTGGTGCATTTCTGAAGTGTGAATCTGTGTCTTTACCAACAATTGAGCTGGTAATTGTTTTTCCCATAACAATCCTTAGACTTACAGGTAGTGGATGAGTACTCTACAATGATTTAATGCCAGGCAAATGTACCCTACTCTGTTTTTATTTAGAGTACAAAAATTATTTTAAACTATATTTATAAATTACCGTGTGGGTGCTTTCTGCTTAAGAAAATCTGAAAAACACATGAGGAAATGATTTTCCACACTGAAAAAGAATTATTTGCTTTATATTAAATAAAGGAATTTGTTTTTAATTTTCTTTGTATTAAAAAAGAAACTTTTGAATTAGAAATATTCATTGACAAAATTAAAATCCAGCATGATAAATTTTTATTTGGGTTCTTAAATTTCTATCTCTATTCTATCAAGAATAATAATTTTATCATTATATTGTTTCCAAAGCATATGGATTCATCCTCCACTGACAACTCCAAATAATTGCTTTCCAGGTCCTTGCCAGAGATTTCAACCTTCAGTTCTATAATTCTATCTTTTATAAACATGTCTGGTTGTGAAAAGATAATGAAGACTCTCATCAACAATGTATAATTGGGCTCATTACTACACCTTCATAAAAATAAGAAATTCTCATTAGAAAATACAAGTATTACTTTCTATCACTATCTCAGTTCTCCCCATAATGATTCTTTATGTTTTCTAACCCAGATTCAGCTATCTGAACCAGTTACCTGGAATAAAGTATAAATGCTGGGTTGTTTTAGCAAAATCCTGCCACTTGTGACAACATGCATGAATCTTGAGGGCCTTATGCTAAGCGAAATAAATCAGAGAAAGACAAATACTGCATGATTTCACTTATATGGGGTGTCTAAAAAAGTCACACTTATAAAAACAGAAAGCAGATTGATAGTTACCAGAGGTGGGGGGATGGCGGAAATGAGGAAATGTTCAAATGGTCAAAGGGTATAGAATTTCAGTTATAAGATGAATGAGTTCAGGGAATCTAATGTACAGCATAGTGACCATAGTTAAAAATACGGTATTGTATACTTGAAATTTTCCACGAGAGTGGAACTTAAATGTTCTCATCTTACTCCAAAAAACGGTAACTCTGTGAGGTGATGTACGTGTTAACTGTCCTTAATGTGATAATCATTTCACAATATATACATATAACAAATCATAACATTATATACCTTAAATTTATGCGATATTGTCATTTATATCTCAATAAAGCTGGAAAGACAAAGTAAACCCTCCAGTAGGCTATTAACATTAAATAAAAAAATTTAAAATTGTATTTTGCAAAGTGCGTCTCTGTCTTTTGCATATTATTCATTATTTAGTTACATTATAATACATACTTGTTGTAATAAGAAGGAAAAAGTACCTCAAAACCAATACTACATACAAACATAACTGCTAATGAGTTAAGTAATAAATAATTAGGTAATTAATATTTATTTTTTTCATGTTATGTAGACATCTTTGGTGGAAATATTTACATAGTTAAGCACTATGAGTGATTTGAGTGATTTAGTGATATTTGGGGAAATTGAATGAAGTTTTTGTATGAACTCAGAAAACATTGTTATTTTTTCCTCTTTAAAATAATAAAATATAGGCTCCTGCTATCTGAATACTTGTTATTCTCCACATTTTTCAAGAATGCACTTGATTTAGATCATGAGAGTTGCCTGGATTATATATTTTACCAATATAATGTGTGAAAATGGCTTCTGGTTTTAATATATATTTTCCATATTACTTGTGAGATGATGTTCTTTTTATATGTTGATTGTCATTTACATTTTTCTCATGTCTACTTCTTGTATATTTTCTCATTTTTATATCAGAATAAGGGCCTTAAAAATCAGTCTGTGGTAGAAAAATTAATTTCCTTTGAGCCTTTTTTTTTGACATAGCAAAATAATGAATATATCCGTAATCCCCAAAAGTTTACTGTGCTATGTGTAATTCCTCCCCTTTCATGGATCAGCCTTGCTCATCTTGTTGGTAGGAAAGCTTGCCATTTTACCTATTCAGCTACCATTCAGGCAGCTGAATCCCTAAAACTTTCACTTATCACTTAGTTACTACATATTCCTCGAGTTTTCCCATATGACATATCTGTAGAGCCCCTTTTGGGAAAGATTCAGGCATTTCCGCTTATTCCAGGAAAGAAACCAAAGCTATATAGATAGACAGAGATATTGCATATATGTAAATGTCAGTGCAAAGTGGGAAACAAAAACGTACTGAAGAGAACACGATTACTTTCTGGAGTAGAGTCCTCCCAGAAAGTAAGAACAGCTCCCTCCCCTGTCTCACTTCATCCTCATGCACCTGTGTCCACTTTCACTTTCTTGGATTTTTAATGTCCCTTTCTGCAGCAGTCTTTGTGCCCTCTCTTCCTCTGCATGCAATGCTCATCCTTCCCCTCATTCACCTTGTTGGCTCCAATTCAACTTTTATATCCGAGTTCAAATGTCATTTCCTCAGAGAAGTCTTTCCGATCTTGTTTTACTCCCTGTATCATTTAACTATAATTAATACTCTTATAACATTGTGAGGTTTAAATTTTTTATTATTTGATTAATGCCTCTATCTTCCATCAGAATGTAAGCCCCCTAGAGTCAGAGAATATTTGTTTTTGCACCCCATTTCATCCTTAGCACACGATACGGTGTGACGAGCATATAACACATGGTGTGACAACGGTGTTGACACGGTGTGACAACGAAGCTGATCGTTGTCTTACAATTTGCTTTGCTTTATATAACACATTTGGCACGGTTCTGTCGGTTCTATCTGTACATGCTACTCAGCCTATTTGAGAAAAACTGTAAACCTTTGTCTGTTTTTTCATCTCATTGGTCATTATGGTTTATTGTTTTTAGGAGAGTTATACTCATTTAATCTCATATTTTAGTAATATAAAATTTTATAGATTTCTAATGACTGGTTTATAGTGGTTTCTCCCAGATATACAGTAGATATGACCTAGAATCAGTGGAACTATTTATTTATGGGCCCCTTTGGAGGAAGGAATAGAAGCTTGTCCAGGACTTGGCACCTGTGATGATTTCTTTGTCTGTGTATCTCTAAGATCTATCACAAGTATCTCTAGATGGAGCTATTTAACCTTTTCTCTTACAAACTAAAACCACAAGCCTTGAAATTAAAGGAACTTGCCTACATTGTTTCTAGGATTCTAGGCCACAGCTTGAAGATTGCTTGATGCTGGAGGTTCCTTATCATGTGCCCTGACTTCTTTCTCCTCTTTCCTTTTTTCCTAACCACCAAAGCTAGCTAGGCCTGTAAATCCCAGGTATGAGCAAAATAATTCTATCTTTGGTTTAATATTATTGAGAACATTTACAATAACATTTTTACTTAAATCTTTATTTTTCCTGAAGAATCCAAGGTGTTGCTCTGACCAAATTGGCAAGCATTGCCTTCTGGAATAGTAGATTTAAAAAAATCCATACTAATGTACTAGCAAAAACAAAAATCATAAAATAGGCATTGGAAAAGAAATTATGGTTATTTTTTATTTTAATGCTGAGCAACATGGACTTCAGTGGTAGAACAAAACTTAACCTTTAAATGATAATGATAATAGCATATATATAGCAGCTCTTATGGTATTCTAAATGCTTTTTATATATTGTTTTTTAATTTTCAAAACAAGTCTATTTTTTGCATAGTTACATATGAATTATTATAAATTAAATAGAAAACACTGTCTTCAGCCCTTGGATATACCATTTAGTGTGGGTCTTAGGTGGTATATGGAATCCTCATTACATGTTAAATTGTATATTTGTTCTGCATAACCAGCTCAAATGCCTCTTCTTTTGTCAAGACTTGCAATGATTTTTGAGCTTGTCTTTCTGGACAGTGAGCTCCTTGAAGGCAGAAGTTGTGTCCTGGTTATGTTTATATCACTAGTATCTAAAACTGTCTTATCCAGTACGGTAGTCACTGGCCACATATGGCTAATTAAATTTAAACTTAATTAATTAAAATGAGATAAAATTAAAAATTTAGTTTCCCATTTACACTAGACACATTTCAAGTGCTCAATAGTCACCCCTTGTGGCCAGTAGTTATACTATCAGATCAACATTGCGTGAACATTTCCATAATCACAGAAAGTTCTATTGAAAGCACTGCCTAGAACAATGATTTGTCCATGAATTAATATATTACTTGAACTGATCAATGTTTATTTAGTGCCTTTTTTAATATTGGCATTGTCTAGACATGGGAGATAGAGTGACAAACAGCAACAAGAACAATAACCAAGAGACGTTATCTTTTGTATTGAATCCTAGCATTTTGTGAAGACAGAAATTAAGCAAACCAGAGTTAATTGTACATGTTTAACAATTGACTGTTTCAGATTCAGTGTTAGAAAGGCCCATTTTGCAATGATGTGAGTATGGCTTGTTGATAAGAAGTATGTCATAGTGGAACTATTTAGCATGCCCTTTGGTCCTATTGCTAAGGGCAGGAGAGTTTCTAAGCAATGCTGGCATCAGAAGTACAGAAAACTGTTGCCTTCTTACTGGAGCCATTAAAGAGATAAGAAGTCAGCAGATTTTATAACTTTTAAAAAATTTGCACTGTTTTCTACCTCAGATGTGTAGGGATCTAAACCATATTTCCCACTAGAAATAGGAGAGAGAAAGCATTGAACACAGCGGGAGGACTATTAGTGAAGCTGCAGTAGGAGAATATAAGCAAAATTTTTGCTGCATTCCTGTACCCACGGTCTTGGGAGCTTTATATTTCACTTGCTTTCATTATTTTCCTCTGTCCTTTTAGAAAGCCAGGTTAACATGTGTTCAGACATCAAAGTCAGACAGGGAAAAATAAAGAAACCTCATGAAAGATTCTAAACAATTATGTGATGAAAAGATACTAATTGTCTGAAAATCAGCCACTGTTCTGTTGGTAAATACAGAGGACTCACTTCTGCTGTCAGCTCACAAATAGATAATGCAGCTGTAAATTTTCTGAAAATTGATGTGATCATTAGTTTAAGTCATCCCAATTGCTTACATTGTACTCCTTGAGCAAGTGTGGAGGGGTGTTTATGTGTGATTTCTCTTTCTGGAAGAACTGCATGTTAAATGGGCTTTCTCCATACACTGAAGGGTGAGACTATAATTGCTGACAAAAGGAGGATAGAAATAAAACAGCCTGTTAAGAGTGGGCACATACTATATGTAGGACTCTGCAAATTGAGAAAAGAATGTTTCACTTGAAATAAGTGATGCATTTTATTTTAGAAATTTCTTGATTCTAAGACACAAAGAATAATTCTGTAGTTGAGGGTAAAGTGGTTTATCATCATTTCTTTTATTTTTAATTAATTTTATTTAATTTTCTTTTTTTATATAGCAGGTTCTTATTAGTTATCTATTTTATACATATTAGTGTATATATGTCAATCCCAATCTCCCAATTCATCCCACCACCACCCACGCCCCCCCACCCCTGCTTTCCCCCCTTGGTGTCCATACGTTTGTTCTCTACATCTGTGTCTCTATTTCTGCCTTGCAAACTGGTTCATCTGTACCATTTTTCTAGATTCCACATATATGTGTTAATATATGATGTTTGTTTTTCTCTTTCTGACTTACTTCACTCTTATGTCTCCCAATATTTAGGGCAGGCCGGGATTTGACTTTGGGCTTTTCCACGACTAAACGTAGAACCTGTAGAAGGAAATAACAGAGAATTTCCAATGATACTAGAATTTCTTCTCTGCTTCTAGACAAGATTTTATTGATTTAAGTAGCTGAAAATGGCATTTGTTTGAAAATAATTTTTAAATGAATTAATGGCTTCCACATTTGGTGAAACAGATTGAGCTGGATTTTATTCTTTAAGCTCATGTACAGTTATAATTATTTCTAATTTTTATCCATTTACTTTAATCTTTATATTCCTTTTAGGACATTGTTTAAAGGCAACAAAAGAAACACTAATGGCAAAATACACGTTAATAGGATAAAATGATAATTTTTTCATCAGATCCATAGATTGCATCCATCTGATTTAAATGTTTGTGTCCCATCTAATAATATCTTTACTACAGCAAAAACCACTGTTAAAAAAGAAATGCTATATTTATATCTACTCTTTCATTTCTTAGCAAATAACACTTTTTACATTTTCAATGGGTTATTTGATGAGAGGGTCTTACAAATAGTTGCCTGAAAAATTCTCTCACATGGTTTAGTAACTGAGCATGGAAATTATAAAAAGTAATTCAGAGAGCAGGAATTTAAAATATCATATAATAAAAACAGATATTGTCTTCTTCTGATGCTAAAACCGTAACCAATGTTCAATCTGTATTTAAATATGTATTTGGCCCATATAAATAACATGATAAAATACAGCAGTTTAAGATGTATTTAAATCATAAATAATTTAAATAAATGATCTTTGTATTCCCTTCAAAGAGTAAAAGTAAAAATTAGTATACATCATAAATATTATTAAAATTGTATTAAATTATTAGTATAATTTTTAATGATATATTGATTTGAAAGTTTTTAGATCATTATTAAAACACACAAATTATTTTAGCAATTTCTAGTAGGATGGGGTTTCTATATCATAATTACCTTGAAATGAATTTGTATGTCAAACAAGGTTGGGAGACTACTTAATAAACTCAGATATTTTTGTTAAGAATGTTTGTTAATAGATTTTTAATTCTTTCCCTCTCTATTTCTCTCTCTCTCTTTACTTTCTGCTTTTAAAAACACATTATTTAGTCTTTCAAAAATGTCTCAAGTCTCTAGGAAATTGGACGTGATGCTGAATATATTTTGAGAACATTGAAGACCAGTTCCTAGAATCCAAAAGCCATTGCCATTTTGGCTTCCCTCTTTGATGGGCACTCCTAGCTCCTTCTGAAGCTGTGCCCTGAAATACATCTCACTTCAAGAAATGAAAGGTTATTTTAATTCTGTTGTTTCTTTTATGGCCAAATCATGGTGGAATGGACAGTTGTTGTTGATATCGATTGACTCCATCCACACTCTTCCTATTTAAGGGAATTCCCTAGTTGTAGTTGCCAGAGTCTCAGATACCTAGGGTAAAGATACATGATCTATGCTTTATCAGTTGGATGTTCCTGCTCAGGACTTAGAAGGGGCACCAAACTAAAGGAGTGGTTTAGAATTCATGCACAGTAGCAGTGGAATAACTCACTGGCAGAGCAGTGGCAATGACCTGGGTAATATCTTAAAGCAAGAGTTCCTATGGTGTGATCTAGGCTACTTGGCCTCATTTGAGTCCCACTGGATTTTTGACCCTTATCTTTGAAGCTTCCTCATATATTGGGTAAGCTGGTCCATAGTTTTCTAATAATTATC
Organism: Balaenoptera acutorostrata; assembly: GCF_949987535.1. Taxonomy (NCBI): domain Eukaryota; kingdom Metazoa; phylum Chordata; class Mammalia; order Artiodactyla; family Balaenopteridae; genus Balaenoptera; species Balaenoptera acutorostrata. The sequence goes on along the minus strand of NC_080065.1, from coordinate 53,759,761 downwards.
TTTTTCCTGCTTAAGATAGCCGGAGTCAGTGTCTGTTGCTTATAGTTGAAATCCTGCCTGATGCAACTTCATATTCTAGAATTCAGAAGATAATCTTACTATATTTTTTTTTTTTCCTGAAGAATGAAATGTGATGTTGACATCTCCTGGAGACCTTATTTCCTAAGAAGGAGACCTTCACTGTGATAAATATGGCATTTCAAGTGGTCTGTGTGAGAATGACTCCAAGAAGCCATTTTTTCCCCAGTTGCTCTTAGAGGAAAGTTAGAAGATCCTAACGAGTCAGGTGGAGGAATACGGCCTATGTGTCTGACTCCTGGCTTCTTATCCACTGTCCTGCCTATGATGGCCACCATGTGACACAGTCTGTGCCTTTCTCTCTCCTTTTAGGTTAAAGCTGTTTTATAGCAAATGGGAAGAACTACTTCCCGTTCTCTCAAAGCCCTGATATCATAGGAGGAGGTAGAAAGGTAGTTGAGAGAGAGTGGTTTGCTGAATTTAAATCACTGAGAATGAGAAAGGAGAGGTATACTTCTAGTGATTGCAATATCAAAATAAAATGAAATATCAGTGTTTTAGTATTTATTCTGTGTTAATATGAAAGTATGAATATTAACACAGACATTTTGTTTTAAAAGTGTCTAGAATTAGTACTTTAAAAAATCAGTGAAATGTAATATTTATTGTCTTCAAGTGTAAGAAGGCATTATTGAATTTAAAAAACAGTAATTCAAAAATAAAAAATACAAGGCATATAAAATTATTTGTCAGCAGACAGGTTATGAACATTATTAGCAAAGGAAATTTTGAAAAAGAAAATGTTATTCCAAAAATAAGACTAGACACTACCAAACATGAAAAATCAATCAATTTAAAAAAATCATTAAAAAATTGTACTATATTAATGAAATAATGATTCCAGTGTATTAGAATAAATTGTGTGCTATATACAGGTGAGATGCATTGTTTGATAACGGAATATATTATTTGAACTTTTGAAAAAGTGTGACCTTCAACAACAAAGTGCATCAGTAGCATCATTATTTACCTATGGGTATGTTTTCTGATAAATTTTTCCAGCTGCTGAAGCAGGCCTGTCTGACTCTACACTAGTAGGGCAATGGTGAAGAGAGTTACAAACTAGTGCTAGATATTTTCCTCTGACATTTTTATCTTCAAACAATTCCATCTCTTGTTTGATGATTTTAAGATCTTTTTAAACAACTTTTTTCAGGAACTGCAAACTTTTTATTGAAATTGAGTTTTAGGTTTGTTTCAAAAGAAGTATTCCCAGTTTGTACTCAACTTTATTTTTCTTTTGTTTTCATCATGTGCAGATAGAGACACTCATGCAGCCTTACCCATATCAGTTTCAATACAGTCATGTTCATGTTCTACTTGTTTGAAATCTTTGAACTGGAGTAAGAATTATTCTTGCAGTAGAAACTTTACACTGTGGATTGTTTTCAACCCTCCCCTTCACCCCATTGAAGCTAAGGGCGGTTATAGAAGAACACTTTTAAAAAGTGTAACTTTGTTCAATGTGAATTTTAGTGAAGCATATAACTCTCTGGATATATCTCAGGGTATAAATGATTTACTCAGATATTTTTAAAAGGCTGAAATAATGGCATCACACCAAGAGAAGTATGATATTTTAGGAGATAAAAATAACATGGTATATGAGAATAACAAAAAATTGCATGACAATTACTAAGCACCACTGACTGGAATCTCATCAGACTGTAGATGGGGGAGGTGACATAGAGGGTCACAGAATCATGTCCCCATGAGAGACTTCAAAATCTACTCCTGTATTCCTAGGGCACTAGGAGGACTAACCCACAGAAGGAGTCAAACCACCAGCCCTGCTCATGCAGAAAAAATTGGGGAGGTGTTTGAAGTTGGAAAGCACATGGTAAAAGTTAGCATTTCAAAATTACCAAAGGAAGCATAAAAGAAATAATTACTATACTACTAGGTGGACTAGCATTTATAACTAGTATATAACATTTATGACCAGGATATAGCATTTATGACTAAGGATCAGCCAAGCATTTCCAGAGGCCTCATTGTTAGTCAAGTTTCACACAATATAGAAGGATATTTTTTAAGTTAGAGAAGGATTTATTGAGATACCTTGAACCTCATACTACGGAATTATAACTACACTCTTGCCACTGTGTGTGTTGGGAGGATAAGAATAAGATATATTCTTATATATATATAAGACCATATCTGCCATTCTGAGTTGTATTATCCCAGTTCTTATGTAGATATATTCCCAGAATCATACCTCATTCTTCTATTCTCTTCAGCTATTTCAAATTATTTTTATGTCTCCAGTTATAGTTTATTCCAGTTTTTGTTCATACAATAGTGTTTGTCAACTTCCAAGACTGAGATGATGTTTATACTTCCCTTCATCATGTCAAATAACTTTTATCAATCCACAGTTCTCTACTTATTGTTTCCCTTTTTTTCCTTGGTCATTGCTTAGAAGTAACTAGAGCTGCTATTAAACCTGGATTTTAATATCCAGAGTGATCATGTACTTTGGAACTTTTGCAGTCTCTCAGGCACTTTTATACTCTCTTGTCTTTGTCATCCATTGTGGATTAAAATGTTCATCAGAAAACAAAATAGTGGCAGGAAGTGAGGCCACTGGAGGGTAAAGAAATGCATTAGTGAGTGTCAGTTAAGCTGAGAAGAGCAAAATGTGATGCCAGTGGCAGAGGGCATTTGCTTGTGTTTGTTCTACTGTACTGTGTTAGTGGTCATGAGAACTATATATATGACATATATGAGCTTTATTGCTTATCTTGCAATGGATTTGCATATTTTAATATCTTTGCGACAAATAACATTCTAATAAATCAGCACTGTGTAGGGAGGTGCTCCATGAGGAACATATGCATTTATAGCATGCCAAACATGACTTGTAAATGCCACCCAATAGCGTGCTTATATGAAGTTTTAATTTCTCTTCACAAGAAATTTTTGAAACCCAGATTGAGTGGTATAGGAGCATTATTTCTGTTCTGATTCTAGTCTCTCTTGTCTATTTTTCAGCCCTGTTCAATGTTTAATGTTTTTGGTTTGTTTGTTTGTTTTTGGCCTAGGCTGTTTCAAGGCAGAAATGGGCTACTTCAATAAATATTTTCTGATCATCTATTATGTGTCAGGTCATGTCCTAGGCTTTAAATACTATGGCGTCTGAAAGAAGGAATAATTTCCAGATTAAGTCCATTTTGTGAAAAAATTTCCCTGAGAGCTACTGAGGGGCATTATGCTTCTCTGGCAGCATGTTCTCCCTGACAAAGCTCAGGATTTGACTGTTTAATTCCTGTTAACAATAGTTCACCCTGCAGTGAAAGATAACAGCCTTCGTACTGCTGATACAAAGATCAAAGGGAGCAGATCTTTTTAAAGATGTTATATTTTCAACTTGGGATGGAGTGAATTGAATCCACATGGCTTTAAAAGATCCCCTGGAATACCTAAAATCTGACAAAGAAAAGAACACTTGTTATTTCTTAGCCGTCTGTTAGGACATAAAAAAAGGCTTGCCAAGTGAAAAACAGCATATGCACACATGACACATCAAAATCGTGAGAAACCTCTGCTTTGCTTGACAGGATGAGTTTCCACCGCAGTCTTGATACCTGTGTTGTTTTGTTTGTGGTTTCTCTAAGTGCCATAGCAGATGGGAAATCTTCAAATAGCAAAACCTCATTAAGAACATTATCAAATTTTTCAGGTAATGGTGTAACATCATGTTTTGAAATTACGCCTCTTTTTTTACATACTAAGTCTTTTCTTTAGGTCTTAAATTAATCTTTTGGACATTTTAATGGAACACTGTATTCATAACATTAGTACAATATCAAATGGAAACTCAGTTTCAGAGACAGGTATTGCTAAGGTATTGATATTCATTTTATGCATTCCCCCAAAATGGCTGTTTTGTTTTATTCTATTTGAATTGCCTGTGAATATTCTATTTGAATATATTGCCTGTGGAGAGGGGATGTCAAGGAGAAATGTAAGATAAAATTATCTGACCAAAAATATGTGTTTGTTTGTTTTTTAGAATGAGAGAGAACTCAAACACATTTAGTTGAGGGATACTGCAGTTGTATATTTAAATGTGTATTTTGTCTAATTTTACCATATTCCTCACTTTGGGATATTCTGTAATAAATATCATGAGGCCCGATTGCTTTCTTTCCAAAATAATAATTGTAAATTATGTTATGCTATTTATGTCTTATCTTTTTATTCAGTTGGTGAATTATCTGCACACTGTATGCCTTTTGGTAATTTCTTTGCTCATTAATACCTCTACCACTTTTCTTTTTTGTTGATAGCGTTGGCAAGAGATTTGGAAAAGGCTGTCCATGGGAATGGAAGAAAGAATCCTTTTGAAAATGGAACCAATGCAGAAGGAAGAGCAGGTGGGTGCTGTCTGTCATCAGCACTGGGCTGGGTGTGTGGTTTGATTGATTACACAGTGTGACTTTGGAGGCATTCCTTGACATCTCTTTCTACACCAAAAAATCTCCATCTACTGGCTGACCCTTGAAAAAACTTTAAAGATTTTAATTTCACCATTAGAAATAAGGCTAACATCTCTTGGGAACCATAACCATGACAAAAATGCAGTCCAAAGTATAGAATATTATTCTAGGATTCTTTCCTTAGGATAGATATTGGAAAAAAAAAGCTTGTTTTAGGAATAAAAGAAGAAAAACAGAAGGATGCAGGTATCTTAAGGAGTAAGGAAATAATAGAGTACAAATCTGTAAGGTGAAAGGGCATAGAAAAGAGACCAGAGGTGAAGAACTATTTTCACAATCTGTTCAGGGCTAGTCCCACCCATCGGTTTAGGTGACCTAGAAAGAAAAGGACTTTCCCTAGAGTTCTGATTGTCATAAATGTTTGCAATATATTTTCAGCATAAATTCTAAGCATTTATTTGATGTGTTGATTTTTCTTGTTTGTTCATTTATCTTCCTAGTTTGAACAAATTTAAAAATACCATCACTTTAATTAAAAAAGAAGTCCTACTACCAAGAAGTGCTTGTTTCTTCCACTATATTCTCCCCAGAACATAGTTTGTATGTATCCCAATTAGTGTTATAGAGATTAGAGGCAGGCTTGCATGATGAGTCAGAACATGAACTTTGGAATCAGATAGACTTAGTTTTGGTTACTCACTTTGTCATCTATAAGTTGTGTGGCTTTGGACATGTTCCTTAACTTGTCTCTCCCTCAGTTTTCTTGTCTATAAATTGGTGATAATAGTACCATGTCATGAGGTTAAGGGGATTGAATGAGACCATATCTGCAAAGCATTTTGCACCAAGCCTGTCATATTTAAACACTCAGTAAATGAATGGGAGCCTTGTGGCTGGTAATGGTGATGGTGATCATGATGAGTTACGTGTTTTAACCCAGCAAACATAAAATCCTAAAATTAAGGGATTTTTCTTAGCTATTTTTATGTGCTTTGAATATAGCATCAAAACTGCATATAGTACACAAAACTGTATAATCTTAAATTAATTGGGGACTTTTTAAAAAAGTTGTTAAAAAAGTTACAATAATGGAATATTAGCCAACAAATGTAGTTGGATTGAAATATATGATAACTTTAGTTGCTAATAAAGTTACCAAATAGAGGTCCTTTGGAAACCTGATTTTTTGATGAGAAAACAAATTTGAAGTTGGAACATTAAATTTCTAAGTTGTTTGAAAATGGTTCTTCCCACAAAGTAGATTAAAAATTTCTTTGTATTTTTCTTTTGTATACAGTTTGTGTCAGCAAATTTTTGCATTTTATTCTTATTTTATTCAGTAGATATTAAGGAGCACAGTAACAAAACTGAAAGAGATCTGGTAAAATTTGCACAATGAGTGGAAATTAAAGGAATTGAGAATGTTTGTCGGAAATAACAGAAGATTATGGAGAGGAAGTAATATCAATCTTCAAATATACATAGAATGTTGTTATGAGGATTTCAATCAAGATTGTTTTGGCTGCGGGTGACAGTAAATCCAACCCAAGCAAACTTAAGAAAAAAAGGAATGTTTTAGTTTATATAACTGAAAGCTGTAGGGAAGTAGTTCTACCTTCATACTTGGCTGAATATTTCAGGACCCCGTCACTCTCTTTTTGCACTTCTTCTTTGTCAGCTCCATTCTCATACAGTCTCTTGCTTCCCATGGACATGATGGTGGTCAGAGTAGCTACACCTTCAAGTCTACTGAAACTATGAGTGTTTCTCATGCTCAACACTTCAAAGCAAAAGTTCTGCTCTGAATTAGGTTTCATGCTCATTCCTCAATTAATAACTATGATCATGGGAGTACTGTGAATCCATGTTTAAATCATTGGCCCAGCCCTGGAGATAGTAGCCATCAAAAACACCAGATCCAAATGTACTGAAGCTTGGCAATGGGTGGTATTTCCAGAGAAATACCCAGGTGTTGTGTTCTGAGGAAATAGAGAGAGAGGATAGCTGCTATAACCTGGAAGATGAAGTCCCAGTGTTCTGTATTGCTCCACCGGACAGAACTGGAATCAATTAGAAGAAATAATTGTAAGGCAGATTTTAGTTCAGCAGAAAGAACTAAGAATTTAGAACTTACAAAGAACTAGCACATCTCAAAAGTTAGAGGGCTGCCTGTGAAGCTTGTCTTTGAGTTCCTGCTTGGTACCATCTGTGTTAGACTGGAGTAAATGACCTTTAAGATCTTTTCTTAGTCGGCACGTCATTACTAGATTTCTTCCTTCAAGTTTGGGTGAGATAAAGGGATCATATGCTAAATTCTTTTGAGGTGAAGTATGTAAAACGTTATTTCCAAGGGACTTCCTTCATGAAAACACAGGGGCCATGGAAGAAGAACCTTCCACAGAAGGCAACATGTTTCACCGAGAATTCAAACATAGACAACATAGATGCTCATATAATGTTTCTTGATATTTAAGCTTCAAAAATATTTCTCCTTATCTTTCTTTTTACAAATTACCCATTTAAGGAAGATAAAATATTAATCTGTCCAGTTTCATAAAATATTATCTTTTAACTTTTTTAAAGCTCCGAATACTTATTTAAAAAGTAATATAATTTTTTTTCCACAAAAAAGAGGGAACTCACAAAGATGATATGATAAATTGATTAAGAGTCACTGCTCTTGGTCTTTAAATAGGTTTCTGTTCATAGGGATATAAGCAGGAAATTAGGGAATGAAACCAGTAACTATTGAGCATCAATTACCTGCCAGGTGCTTTATACAATTTATCTCATTAACCCTCACAGTATAATAAGCTCCATTAGCATGTGAAGAACTCAATGTTTAAAACAATTAATGTACTTCACCTCATTTATTTAACAAAAGCTAAGAACTTGCCCAAGGTCATATTTCTCTTCAGCTGGCAGAGCCTAGATTCAAATCTGTATCTATCCATTTCTAAACTCATTCTCACCATGCGGCCTGTCTGAAAAAGAGATGAAAAATACGATCCTGTTTTCTATCAATTCCTGAGAGTATTAGGAAGTTCATTCCTATTTCCTTGATATTTCTGTTGCTGTTCAACTGTAGTTGCATAAATTGGAGTGATAGGACTACAGGGAAATTAGTAAGTGCAGACTACTAAGGCCAAAGAAGAGATCAGAATTGAATCCATAATTCAGTAAAAGATACAGAAAAGTTGGTAGTGCATTATACAGTTTTGGAAGATAATGGCAATTGTTTCTATAGGATTCAGTATCCCAAATTATTACCTTATATCTCCTCTACTCTTTATTGAGTTGGAATAGTGATATTCCCTCTTTCTCTGAACTTTTAAAATTGAACCCATTTAAACTTGAAATGTGGATTCAAAACTATTTTTCTTTATGAAGGGAGAAGTAGCTTGTTTTGAATTTCAACCTTGTGAATTTGCTGCATTAATTTCTAGCCAAAGATTTTATAACAATTAAAAAGGAAAGTACATTGTTGAAAAGCTTTTACTACTTAACATATTGAAGAATTAATTGTAATATGATTTCCATAGAAAGGTTAATTGGTTTTCCCACAAACAATAAGATGTGAATTAGAAAAGAGAAAACACTATTAGCACTCATGATGGGCTGTAAAATCTTCAGTTTTAAAAAATAAGAGCTGACACATGCAAAGTTGTGATTTCATAAAAATAAATTATTTTCTCCTGTATGAATACCTTGATGTATAGCTATGTTAGAGAAAGGCTTTTGAGAATTTTGAGGAAACTAGGCAAGAAAAAGGAACCATCCCAATAAATGGGAAGGACAGTGAGATAGGGATCTTGGAGAGTCATCTGCTTGGCAGATGTGTGCTTTGGAGTCTGTTAGATGGATGTTTATTTAACATTTATATCTGATGCTCAATAAATGAATTGTTGCTGCAATGGAAATCTTACAGAGTATTTAAAAGAGTTTACAGCTTGCTGTGGGAAGTTAAAATTTCTTACGAGATTTTGGCTGAAGTTTTAAGAACAACCAACAATTCTTCCCTGGTTTTAGGTCTGACAATGGACAGTAAAGAGTAATAACACATTTCTTAGTTTTACTTTGGTTGGGTCAGTTATTTAATACCAGAAAGGCACACATATCTTCTGAGAAATCGCAGAGTATGGCCTGTGTAAAGATGAACTATAGTAAAAGGGCTAAGTGGTACTGCAGAGGAGAATAGCAAGAGAATAGAATCTGTATGTAATTTGTGCTCTTTGCAACTTCAAGACTGTAACCTTGGGCAGTTTACTTCACTTCCTCATCTGTAAACTGGAGTTAAAGAGAAACTATATTGTGGGGTTGGTGTAAGAATCAAAAGATATATATGAGTGCCCAGTAGATAGTAGAGATGCAGTAAATTTTTACTCCAAGTTGATTGAAGTAACTGAGAGAATTAGAAGGATCCAGGGAATCAGTGGAGAGAACACGTGGCAAGAAACTTTTAATATTTATGATTGATCATTATTTTGTCAATATTGAAGTAATTATTACATACAAAACAGCATAAGCTCAAGTGGTGGAAGACCTGAGTTCTAGTAACAATAGCTATTAACTAGCTGTGTAGATATTAGTCTAGATTTGATTTAAGATACTTTCTAGATCTTACTTTTAATTTTTAAATTATTTCTAAATGACCTTTTAAAATATGAATTTTATAAACAATGTATATTTCATCCACTCACATTTATTACAAAGCATTTGATGAGTACCTAATTCTGCACAAGGCATTGCTTTAAGCCAACTTTCTGACTTGGGTGACTGATGACACAGAGTAGGATAGGGGATACAGTCAACCCTCTGTATCCGCAGATTCTGCAACCATGGATTCAACCAATCTTGGATCAAAATATTTGAAAGAAAATTCCAGAAAGTTCCAAAAAACAAAACTTGAATTTGCTATGCCCTGGAAACTATTTACATAGTATTTTCATTATATTTATAACTATTTACATAGCATTTACATGCTATTAGGTATTATATGTAATCTAGAGATGATGTAAAGTATACAGGAGGATATGAGTAGATTATATGCAAACACTACAGCATTTTATATAAGGGACTTGAGCATCTGCAGATTTTGGTATCCATGCAGGTCCTGGAACAAATCCCCTATGGATACCAAGGGATGACTGTATAGGAGAAGATAAGTTTAGCTTTGAAAATATTATACTCATGGAATTTACAAGCAGAGTTTATCAGAGAAAATTAGATTCAGCTGCTGAAGAGAGAGGTCTGTGCTGAAGAAAAATGCTTTGAGATTTGAAGCCATGAAGCTAGATGAGCTTTTAGGGTACTCCAACATTTAAAAAATGGGTAAAAGAAAATGTGCTCCCAAGGAATTCCAAGAAAGACCTCCTGAGGAGGTGGGGAAGTTCAGGAAAGATTTAGGTCATGGAAGCCATGATAGGAGAGTTTCTGAAAGAGATAATGGGCAAATGATGGTGAGGAATAATGTAAAAAGTGAATTAAACAATTTGGGAGTATTTTGATATCCCTAGGAAGGGCAGTCAGTGGAGAAGTCAGAATGGAAAAAAATATTGAAGCAAATTGAAGAGTGAACAGCTTATTTTTAAAAGTCCAGCCAGAGTAAAATGTTGCCTCAGAAAGTTTGGTTGTGAAGGCAGGAAGAGATTGTGCAATATTCTGATGGGGATCATTGGATAGAAGGTAAAGAGGATCACAGACGTGGAGATTAGATTCCAGATTTAGTATGCGTTGTTTTCCTGGTTCTTTACTATATCCCTTTAAGAAGGAAATATCCAAACTTTTATTTTACTTTAATGTCTGTGGTTAATGCTCTTCAATCTACTCAACCAACACTTATCTAGTAACACCTCAAGTGTTTCTGCAAGTGCTCTGTGGTGCTTTTGCATTTCACAATGAATTAGGAAGACTTATGGTCAACCAATGATGTAAATAGGTTTGAAATGTGTGACTTGAATAAGGTAGTGTGTTTTCATAGAATCTACTCTAGGCACATGTTCTTTTTCTGTACAAGAGCAACAAAGCAACTTCCTTGTATGGGAATTTGACCAGGTTCATTTAAAGTTATTATAGTACAGCCCAAGAATTTGGAAGGTTTTCTACAGTGAACTCTGACCTAGGTCACATTTATTTATTAATACATATTAGGCCTCTTCTGGCCTTTTCCTCTGGAATGATTGCAGAAGAGAATGAGCTGTAACATTTCCCTGTGAGTTCATCTTTAACCTGATGTGTTGATTTCCAACTCAGAAGAACCAGTGGTTTCGGTGCATTACAGTCCTAATAGTTTTTGAAAACAGGGTGATGAGCACTGTAAGTGAAGTCTGTGGCCTTCTGATCTAGGTGGTCAACCCAGTAGGAAGGATGCAAATACAAACCTTGTGCTGAGATTCCAGCTCACTTGACTTGCCAGGAGTTTTCTCCAGTCTGTTCCCAGGACAACACTGTACCTGCTTCTGGCTTGTGGATATTTGTTTTTCCTGTTGGCAAAAGTATCACTGCTCTTAAATAGGCACAGTTCCTGTCTCCCAGTACTTGCCTCACATCCATTTGTCTTTCTGGAATCTTACATCCCACATTTGGAAGGGCAAATCCACTTCGATATGTCTCCCAGTCCTCACACTGTGAAGCAGTTTCGTTACTCTCCAAGTTTTGAGACATCTAGATAAGAAGGCAACTCTCATTGGATACCTTTCAAAAGAGAGAATCTGTTCACTTTGGAATTTTCAACAACCCTTATCTTTATAAGGAAGAAACTCAAATATAAAAGAACTATAATTCATACTCAGTTTATCACAGTCAACAAATTGCTGAAGCTGACTCAAAAGGTACCAGTTAAGAGGCCTATGTGAAGGCTGTGAAAATATTATGCATCTAGTTAAATGCTGTGTCCTTTTGAAATTTGAATTATAACTCAGCAAAGGCGGACTTGGAGAAGCTTAGCATATACAATTGCAGCCAAATTTGACAGGATTAGAAAAACTGATAGATTTGCTTTGCTCTAACCAATTCAATTTGGTCAGTGAATTTCTTATTTTAACTCATGTGTTAATAGTCAATCTTTACTGTACATGAAGCACTGTGAAGGGCTACAGAACAATGGAGGTATTGGCCTCTGTTGTTTAAAAAGAATGATCTATTTTTTTAGACTCTCACGTAATATTGAAGGGGTCTGCAAGAACATAAAGAAAAAGAATAACTGTGAGTAAGGAGAGGTAATCATGTTATTTTGGTGTGGTCAAAATATACATTATTAAGGGATGGTTGTCTTAGCATTGGCAAAGCTGAGATAAATTCTTAGATATTCTCAGAAACCCTTGTTCCATGTAGTCTATAAGGATGTAACAGAAATGAAGATGGAGCTCTCTGAGATGGGCAGTGGGTATCATAGTGAGAGGAAGGAATGGGTGCCTTCATTCCATGTTTTTCAAAAGTTGCTAGTTATTACACTTTCGAGCATAGGTTGAAGGTAGCAAGACAGTTGGAAATATGAAAGTGTAGCGTAAATCTATTATTTTCTCATTACCTATTATTTCCTCATTATTTGCTCAAGTTCAGTTACAGTTATAATGTTTACCTTGGGAGTTTGTCACTGTTTTGCTTTGAAAAATGAATTAAGTTTACAAATTGGTTTTGGCATGAAATTAATGCAATTTTAGAATTAAGAATGATCTATTCCAGCTCTCAGTTTAATTGATGAGGAAATTGAGGTCCAGAGAGACTGAGTGACTGGTCCAGGGATACACAAAAATCTGTTGGCTGAGAAAATGACAAATTGGTATTCTGACTCCATCTAGCATTCTTTCCACTGCTTCATATCACCACACACCCGAAATAATTTGTGTGTGTGTGTGTGTGTGTGTGTGTGTGTGTGTGTGCGATGTGCCACAAAGGTGCACATAATGTTGTATATGGCCCCTGACACTAGTGCAGGAGACATCCTGCTGTCAAGATAGCTTCTGCTTAAAGTGCTAACCTAAAGAGTATTGGGGAGCTATAAACTAACATGAAACCATACTTGAAAATGTGAGTGAGTACGTACCACTTTTCTGCCTATAGATTTTTCACTAAACCTTTCTGTATACAAATACAGGTTTACTTTAAGAAAAAAATAGTCATGCCTTTTAGCCTTAATATCTACAGTTTTCTTTGTTCTTTTTCTTCTATCGCTCCCTCCCTCCCTTCCTTTTTTTCTTTTTTCTATTGGTGGTCATGATGATTTCTCAAGCCCATACAAGCCATTGCACCACAAAACATAACTATATTCATAGTGAGTTTGAGGACATAGTGTGGAGAGGGAAACATACAATAACATCTCCTGTTGTACCAAACACTTAATTTTACAGGGTATTTTCTCACATATTACCTCATATAATCTGCACAGTACTTTGTATCCTTTAATCCCATTTTTAAATTTTAATTCCATTTTATACTTATAGAAATTGAGTATCAAAGAGGGAGAGCAACTTGCCTAAGTCTAACCTGGTATCTAGCAGCGGAACTGGTGGCCGGTGTATATTTGTTGCTTTTGTTGGTGCTTATACAGCCTCATGCTCTGCAGAGTCCCCATAATGAGCATTTCATGCCTGGCAGCAGCCATTGCACTGACTTCTGGCAATTTAGTGAGGCACAAGGCGAGTGTGTCTATCCCCCTCCTCCTTTTCTGGCTACATGGTGAATTTGTGATGTGTATTCTTAAAGTTCCCTCCTTCCATCAGGTTCCTTGAGTTCCTAGGGGGCCCTCAGTGGGTCTGATACAGGCTGCACCCCAACTACACTTTGATAGTGCTTCTTTCTTCATCTTTTCTAGAACATTTCCTATCCCCTCACCCCCAATTTCCTCATTTTCCAAGGGCAGTTGGGTCAAGGTATTAATGACTATTTTAATTATCTCAAATAACATATTTGTATTCTTAAAATGGTCCTTTTTTAAAGAATGAGGACTATATCATGATGTGAATTTCCTGCATCAAATAACAGGGGAGCAATTTGGAGTGAGCGTCAGCCTCTCCTGTCCATTGTTAGAGATTTTCCTAGCTATCTGCCTCAAGAGGCAAAAGCAGAGGCATTATCGTTCATTTTGGGGAAGGCTACCAGGATCATCTCTTCTTTTATTCTGATAATTCCTAGAAATGATATTGTGAAATACGTAGCCCTTACTTTAGTGTTCCCATAAATCATGGCTGTGGAAAAAAAAGTGGAGTCTCTCTTCCCCTTACAGATAATGGTTAAGACAAAATATTTTATCTCTATTTTAGCTAAAATTGTGGTGTTATGAAATTTCTTTATTGTGTGGAGATGAAAGAGAAAGGTATGGTAAGATCATTCAGTATATGTCTATATTTGTAGGGAGTGAGAAGGTGTGGTTGGTTGAATAATGACCCCCAAAGATGCCCATGCCTTAATCTTCAGAACCTGTGAATATGTTACTTTACATGCCAGATGTGGTTAAGATTAAAGACAGTGAGAAGGAGAGATCATCTTAGATTATTTGGTTGGTCCCAGTGTAATCACACAAGTTCTTAAATGCAGAGAATCTTTCTTGGTTGCATTATACAAAAGAGATAGCAGCATGAGAATGATTCAGCCTGAAGTTACTGGCTTTAAAGATGGAGGAAGGAGTCAGGTACCAAGGAATGTCAGTAGCCTCTAGAAGATGGAAAAGGCAAGGAAAAAATTCTCCCCTAGAACCCCTAGAAATTAACACAGACCAGTTGATACCTTGATTTTAAGCCCAGTGATACCTATGTTGAGATTTGAACTGCAGAACTGTAAAAGAAGGATATTGGAAAAAAAAGTAACTGACATGTTAAGTGAATACAATCCAGTGAGGTTAATAAAAAAAGTTAACATTTTTATAATGCCTATTATGCACCAGACACTTTTCTAAGAATAAAACTTTCAAGAACCGAATGTCTCCTTTTTTCTTAACCTAATATTGCAAAAGAAATACTTCGTTAATTTGTTCAAGGTCATACAGCTGGTGTGTGGTGGAGCTAGGATTTGAACCCAGACCATATGGCCTCAAGAGTCTTAGTTTTAGAATCAAGTTACAGTGTTCATGCTCTTAATGACTACACCAAAATTTATCACTGCCCTCATTTTGGCAAAAGCAAAGTGCCAAGAAATTTGGTTTCTTTCCCAGATTCACAGAGCCAGTGGAAAACCTATGACCACTCCATTTTGTCAGAAATGCCTTTTTCTTCCTTCCTCTCTTCCTCCTTCCCTCCTACCTCTTTCTTCCTTTTTTCTTCTTTATTCTTTCTTCCTTCCTTTCTTCTCTCTTTCTTTTGAAAAAACAGTACAGTTTGGCATAAGTATAATTCTTCATTAACTTTTATATCTCAGTGTTGGAGAAGGGGAAACTTTTCTGCTGAAACTGTATTCCTAGCTCATTAGAAGTCTATGATCAAATAGTTTGTTGGAATTTTAGCCATGTTGCATTTTCTATTAACCCATCTTTTTTCTTTAAATAAAATATAAATGGTTTTAAATTATGCAAATATTTCATGCTTCTTTGTAAACTATTTTTGAAATACAAGATATAGAATGAAAACTATCACCTCACATTTACCACCCAGAGACAACCATTTTCAGTGTTTCTTTTCTGCCCCCCTCTTTCTCTGGGCATACTTTTACATGGTTGAAATCCAAGTATATCTTTCAATGGCAGTGTAGTATTTCATCTTAAGTAATATATAGGCATACCTTGGAAATATTGCAGATTTAGTTCCAAACCACCACAATAAAGAAAATATTGCAATAAAGCAAGTTACATGAAATTTTTGGTTTCCCAATGCACATAAAACTTATGTTTACACTATACTGTAGGCTATTAAGTACAGAAGGGCATTATGTATTAAAAATAATGTACATTTCTTAATTTAAAAATATTTTATTGCTTAAAAATCATAATCATCACCTGAGCCTTCAGTGAATTGTAATCTTTTTGCTGGTGGAAGGTCTTGCCTCGATGTTGATGTCTGCTGACTGATCAGGACAGTTGTTGAAGATTGGGGTAGCTGTGGCAATTTCTTAAAATAAGACAACAGTGAAGTTTTCCACATTGATACACTCTTCCTTTCATGAACAGTTTCTCTGTAGCATGCAATGCCATTTGATAGCATTTTACCCACAGTAGAACTTCTTTCAAAATTTGAGTTAATTTTCTCAAAACCTGCTGCTGTTTTATCAACTAAGTTTATGTAATATTCTAAGTCCTTTGTTGTCTTTTCAACACTCTTCACAGCATCTTCACCAGGAGTAGGTTCCATCTCAAAAAACCACTTTCTTTGCTCATCCATAAGAAACAACTCCTCATCCATTAAAGTTTTATCATGAGATTGCAGCAATGCAGTCACATGTTCAGGATCCACTTCTAATTCTAGTTCTCTTGCTATTTCTACCTCTGCAGTGACTTCCTCCACTGAAGTCTTGAACCTCTCAAAGTCATCCATGAGGGTTGGAATCAACTTCTTTGAAACTTCTGTTAAATATGGATATTTTGACCTCTTTACATGAATCATAAATATTCTTAATGACATCTAGAATGGTGAATCCTTTCTAGAAGGTTTCATTTGACTTTGCCCAGATCCATTAGTGGAATCACTATCTACGGCAGCTATAGTCTTATGAAATGGATTTCTTAAATAATACTTAAAAGTCAAAATTACTCCTTGATCCGTGAGCTGCAGAATGGGTGTTGTGTTGGCAGTAATAAAAACAACATTAATCTCACTGTAATCTCCATCAAAGCTTTTTGGGTGACCACGTACATTGACAGTGAGCAGTAATATTTTGAAAAGAATCTTCTTTTTGAGCAGGAGGTCTCAACAGTAGGCTTAAAATGTTCAGTAAACCATGTTGTCAGCAGATGTGCAATCATTCAGGCTTTGTTGTTCCATTTATAGAGCACAATAGATGTTCCATTTATAGGCAGAGTAGATTTAAATAATTCTTAAGGACCTTAAGATTTTTCAGAACAGTCACGAGCACTGGCTTCAATTTATAATCGCCAGCTACATTAGTCCCTAATAAGAAAGTCAGCCTGTCCTTTGAAGCCAGGCATTAACTTCTCTTCTCTAGCTATGCAAGTCCTAGATGGCAACTTCTTCCAATAGAAGGCTGTTTTGTCTCCATTGAAAATCTGTTGTTTAGTGTAGCTCCCTTTATTAAGTTATCTTGGAGTTTCTGGATAACTTGCTGCAGCTTCTACATCACCACTTGCTGCTTCACCTGACACTTTTATATTATGGAGACAGCTTCTTTCCTTAACCCTCATGAACCAATATCCGCTAGTTTCAAACTTTTCTTCCACAGCTTCCTCACCTCTCTCAGCCTTCATAGAAGTGACGAGACTTAGAGCATTTCTCTGGATTAGACTTTGGTTAAAGGGAATGTTGTAGCTGGTTAGAATTCTACCCAGACAGCTAAAACTTTCTCTATATCCCCCATTAGGCTATTTTGCTTTCTTACCATTTGTGTGTTCACTGGAGTAGCAATTTTAATTTCCTTCAAGAACTTTTACTTTGCATTCACAACTTGGCTAACTGTTTGGTGCAAGAGGCCGAGCTGTCAGCCTATCTTGGCTTTTGATATACCTTCCTCACTAAGTTTAATCATTTCTAGATTTTGATTTAAAGTGAGAGATGTGTGACTCTTTCTTTCATTTGAACACTTAGGGGCCACTGTAGGGTTATTAACTGGCCTAATTTCAGGGGCATAGGGAGGGATTAGGGAGACCTGAAGAGAGGGAGAGAGACAGGGTAATACCTGGTCGGTGGAGCAGTCAGAACACACATAACATTTATTAATTATGCTTGCTGTCTTATATGGGTGCTGTTTGTGGTGCCCTAAGACAATTAAAGTAGTAACATCAAAGATCACTGAGCATAGATCGTCATAACAAATACAATGATAATGAAAAAATTTGAAATATTGCAAGAATTAGTAAGATGTGATAGATACTAGGTGAGCAAATGCTATTGGAAAAATGGCACCTATGGATGTGCGTAATGCAGGGTTACCATAAAGCTTTACTTTGTAAAAAAAAAAAAAAAAAAAAAAAAAAAGCAACATCTATGAAGCATATGAAGAGAAGCCCAATAAAACAAGGTATGCCTGTAATTACTTAACCATTCTTCTATTACCAAAAAGTAAGAATGTTGCTAATATTTTTTTCTAATGAATAAGCTATAGTATATACATTTATGCATATTTTTCTTTTTCTATTCCACATTTATTCTCAGACTAGAGCTGCAGAAGTTGAATTATTAGATTAATAAATAAGGACATTTTGCCACATTGCTTTCCAGATAGGTTATATCAATTTATGTTTACAGACTTTTCATACTAACCTTCTCAGTGTGAAGCTAAACAAAACAAAGTAATTTTCCCCCACTTATTTCATAGACAACAACATCCCTCACTTAAGATGCAATCATAAAGTGGCATTACTTATGGACTTTAACTGAACCAGAAGCCAAGTTGATGCATTTCATGAAGAAACTGAATATGGGAGAAAAAGAATGCAAACTTGGATGTTGCTAATGAGGACAAATAAAGAAATGGTCAGTTTACCAAGATCTTGAAATACAACAAAATAGACTGAGAATTAAATAATTCACGTCTAGAGAGTTATTTTCTTTTATATTTATTTTAGTTGCCTTTTTGTTTGCTTGTATTTGTTGCCTCTTAATTATTATTACTTACTGAAGCAAGAGTATAGGATTATCATTATAATAAAAGGTCTGTATGTTAACTCTGTGGATCTGGTTTTAATCTTGGACTCTTGCTTTAGGCAGACTTTCTGTTTTGCTGTGTTGTGTTTTGCTTTGTTTTGGCAGACCCTAACACAGCATTGTATATATCCTGGAGATGTTAGACTAACGGTTGGCAGTATAGGCTCTGGGGACAGATATGTGTTAAAAATCACAGTTATTACATTTACCAACGTGTATCTTTAGGCAAGGTATCTAATTCTTTAAAGTTTCTGTTTCCTTACCTATGAAACTGAGATAATAATAGAATCTGTATTTTATGGTTGAGGGAAAATTAAATGAAGCATTGGAAACTCTTAGTGACAGTGCCTAGTAAAAGATCAGCAAATAATAGTTGTTACTATCATCATTCCCATCATCCCCGTCATTGTAATCTTTTTACCCCTCTGATTGTTTGTAATATGAGTTATTTCTGCTCCAAGTATAAAGCTCTGAAACTCTATCCCTCACTTCCTTATCTTTCTTTTTTTTATTATAAATCAGAATATTTATTTTTTTAATAGATCTTTATTGGAGTATAATTGCTTCACAGTACTGTTAGTTTCCGTTGTACAACAAAGTGAATCAGCCATATGCATACATACATCCCCATATCTCCTCCCTCTTGCATCTCCCTCCCACCCTCCCTATCCCACCCCTCTAGGTGGTCACAAAGCAGCGAGCTGATCTCCCAGTGCTATGCAGCTGCTTCCCACTAGCTGTTTTACTTTCAGTAGTGTATATATGTCGATGCTACCCTCACTTTGCCCCAGCTTCCCCCTGCCCCCTCCCTTGTACTCAAGTCCATTCTCTATGTCTACATCTTTATTCCTGCCCTGCTACTGTAGGTTCATCAGTAACATTTTTTTTTTGAATGTTTGAATTTTATTTTATTTATTTTTTTATACAACAGGTTCTTATTAGTCATCAATTTTATACACATCAGTGTATACATATCAACCCCAATTGCCCAATTCATCACACAACCATCCCCACCCCCCCGCAGCTTTCCCCCCTTGGTATCCATATGTCTGTTCTCTACATCTGTGTCTCAACTTCTGCCCTGCAAACTGATTCATCTGTACCACTTTTCTAGGTTCCACATACATGCGTTAATATACGATATTTGTTTTTCTCTTTCTGACTTACTTCACTCTGTATGACAGTCTCTAGATCCATCCACGTCTCAACAAATGACTCAACTTTGTTCCTTTTTATGGCTGAGTAATATTCCATTGTATATATGTACCACATCTTCTTTATCCATTCGTCTGTCGATGGGCATTTAGGTTGCTTCCATGACCTGGATATTGTAAATAGTGCTGCAATGAACATTGGGGTTCATGTGTCTTTTTGAATTACAGTTTTCTCAGGGTATATGCCCAGTAGTGAGATTGCTGGGTCATATGGTAATTCTATTTTTAGTTTTTTAAGGAACCTCCATACTGTTCTCCATAGTGGCTGTATCAGTTTACATTCCCACCAACAGTGCAAGAGGGTTCCCTTTTCTCCACAGCCTCTCCAGCATTTGTTGTTTGTAGATTTTCTGATGATGCCCATTTTAACTGGTGTGAGGTGATAACCCACTGTAGTTCTGATTTGCATTTCTCTAATACTTAATGACGTTGAGCAGCATTTCATGTGCTTCTTGGCCATTTGTATGTCTTCTTTGGAGAAATGTCTATTTAGGTCTTCTGCCCATTTTTGGATTGGGTTATTTGTTTCTTTAATATTGAGCTGCATGAGCTGTTTATATGATTTGGAGATTAATCCTTGTCAGTTGATTCGTTTGCAAATATTTTCTCCCATTCTGAGGGTTGTCTTTTCGTCTTGTTTATAGTTTCCTTTGCTGTGCAAAAGCTTTTAAGTTTCATTAGGTCCCATTTGTTTATTTTTGTTTTTATTTCCATTACTCTAGGAGGTGGATCAAAAAAGATCTTGCTGTGATTTATGTCAAAGAGTGTTCTTCCTATGTTTTCCTCTCAGAGTTTTATAGTGTCCGGTCTTACATTTAGGTCTCGAATCCATTTTGAGTTTATTTTTGTGTATGGTGTTAGGGAGTGTTCTAATTTCATTCTTTTACATGTAGCTGTCCAGTTTTCCCAGCACCACTTATTGAAGAGACTGTCTTTTCTCCATTGTATATCCTTGCCTCCATTTTCATAGATTAGTTGACCATACGTGTGTGTGTTTATCTCCGGGCTTTCTATCTTGTTCCATTGATCTATGTTTCTGTTTTTGTGCCAGTACCATATTGTCTTGATGACTGTAGCTTTGTAGTATAGTCTGAAGTCAGGGAGCCTGATTCTTCCAGCTCCGTTTTTTTCCCTCAAGACTGCTTTGGCTATTTGGGGTCTTTTGTGTCTCCATACAAATTTTAAGATTCTTTGTTCTAGTTCCGTAAAAAATGCCCTTGGTAATTTGATAGGGATTGCATTGAATCTATAGATTGCTATGGGTAGTATAGTCATTTTCACAATATTGATTCTTCCAATCCAAGAACATGGTATATCTCTCCATCTGTTAGTATCATCTTTAATTTCTTTCATCAGTGTCTTATAGTTTTCTGCATAAAGGTCTTTTGTCTCCCTAGGTAGGTTTATTCCTAGATATTTTATTCTTTTTGTTGCAATGGTAAATGGGAGTGTTTCCTTAATTGCTCTTGCAGATTTTTCATCATTAGCATATAGGAATGCAAGACATTTCTGTGCATTAATTTTGTATCCTGTAACTTTACCAAATTCATTGATTAGCTCTAGTAGTTTTCTGGTGACATTTTTAGGATTCTCTATGTATAGTATCATGTCATCTGCAGACAGTGACAGTTTTACTTCTTCTTTTCCAATTTGTATTCTTTTATTTCTTTTTCTTCTCTGATTGCCGTGGCTAGGACTGCCAAAACTATGTTAAATAATAGTGGTGAGGGTGGACATCCTTGTCTTGTTCCTAATCTAGGAGGAAATGCTTTCAGTTTTTCACCATTGAGAATGATGTTTGCTGTGGTTTTTGTTGTATATGGCCTTTATTATGTTGAGGTAAGTTCCCTCTATGCCCACTTTCTGGAGAGTGTTTATCATAAATGGGTGCTGAATTTTGTCAAAAGCTTTTTCTGCATCTATTGAGATGATCATATGGTTTTTATTCTTCAATTTGTTAATATGGTGTATCACATTGATTGATTTGCATATATTGAAGAATCCTTGCATCCCTGGGATAAATCCCACTTGATCGTGGTGTATGATCCTTTAATGTGTTGTTGGACTCTGTTTGCTAGGATTTTGTTGAGGATTTTTGTATCTATATTCATCAGTGATATTGGTCTGTAATTTTTGTTTTTTTGTAGTGTCTTTGTCTGGTTTTGGTATCAGGGTAATTGTGGCCTCATAAAATGAGCTTGGGAGTGTTCCTTTCTCCACAATTTTTTGAAAGAGTTTGAGAAGGATGGGTGTTAACTCTTCTCTAAATGTTTGATAGAATTTGTCTGTGAAGCCTTCTGGTCCTGGACTTTTGTTTGTTGGAAGATTTTTAATCACAGTTTCAATTTCATTACTTGTGATTGGTCTGTTCATATTTTCTGTTTCTTCCTGGTTCAGTCTTGGAAGGTTATACCTTTCTAAGAATTTGTCCATTTCTTCCAGGTTGTCCATTTTATTGGCATAAAGTTGCTTGTAGTAGTCTCTTAGGATGCTTTGTATTTCTGCGGTGTCTGTTGTAACTTCCCCTTTTTCATTTCTAATTTTATTGATTTGAGTCCTCTCCCTCTTTTTCTTGATGAGTCTGGCTAATGGTTTATCAATTTTGTTTATCTTCTCAAAGAACCAGCTTTTAGTTTTATTGATCTTTGCTATTGTTTTCTTTGTTTCTATTTCATTTATTTCTGCTCTGATCTTTATGATTTCTTTCCTTCTGCTAACTTTGGGTTTTGTTTGTTCTTCTTTCTCTAGTTGCATTAGGTGTAAGGTTAGATTGTTTATTTGAGATTTTTCTTGTTTCTTGAGGTAGGCTTGTATAGCTATAAACTTCCCTCTTAGAACTGCTTTTGCTGCATCCCATAGGTTTTGGATCATCGTATTTTCATTGTCATTTGTCTCTAGGTATTTTTTGATTTCCTCTTTGATTTCTTCAGTGATATCTTGGTTATTTAGTAACGTATTATTTAGCCTCCATGTGTTTGTGTTTTCTACATTTTTTTCCCTGTAATTCATTTCTAATCTCATAGCATTGTGGTCAGAAAAGATGCTTGATATGATTTCAATTTTCTTAAATTTACTGAGACTTGATTTGTGACCCAAGATGTGATCTCTCTTGGAGAATGTTCCGTGGCACACTTGAGAAGAAAGTGTATTCTGCTGTTTTGGGGTGGAATGTCCTATAAATATCAATTAAATCTATCTTGTCTATTGTGTCATTTAAAGCTTCTGTTTTCTTATTTATTTTCATTTTGGATGATCTGTCCATTGGTTTAAGTGAGGTGTTAAAGTCCCCCACTATTTTTGTGTTACTGTCAATTTCCTCTTTTATAGCTGTTAGCAGTTGCCTTATGTATTGAGGTGCTCCTATGCTGGGTGCAGAAGGGAGTGGCATGAAATACTTAAAGTGATGAAAGGGAAGAACCTACAAGCAAGATTACTCTACCTGGCAAGGATCTCATTCAGATTCTTTAGAGAAATCAAAATCTTTACAGACAAGCAAAAGCTAAGAGGATTCAGCACCAGCAAACTAGCTCTACAACAAATGTTAAAGAAACTTCTACAAGTGGGAAACACAAGAGAAGTAAGGGACCTACAAAAACAAACCCAAAACAATTAAGAAAATAGTCATAGGAACATACATATCGATAATTACCTTAAAGGTGAGTAGATTAAATGCTCCAACCAAAAGACACAGGCTTGCTGAATGGATACAAGAACATGACCCATATATATGCTGTCTACAAGAGACCCACTTCAGACCTAGGGACACATACAGACTGAAAGTGAGGGGATGGAAAAAGATATTCCATACAAATTGAAATCAAAAGAAAGCTGGAGTAGCAATACTCATATCAGATAAAATAGACATTAAAATAAAGAATGTTACAAGAGACAAGGAAGGACACTACATAATGATCAAGGGATGAATCCAAGAAGAGGATATAACCATTTTTTTTAAGATTCCATATATATGTGTTAGCATACGGTATTTGTTCTTCTCTTTCTGACTTACTTCACTCTGTATGACAGACTTATCCTTCTTAACATTCACTCATTCATCAACAAACATTTATCTAGAACAAAATAGATTAAATCTGGATGCAAGGATCTTATTTGCCAGTGAGAGAAGATAGATAATGAACAAATAAGCCAATAAATATTCAGTATGTCGGATGGTCTTAAGTCTAATGGAGAAAAATGAAACAGAGCAAGGGAGACAGGGAGGGCCAGAGGTGGGAGTGGAGGTGACATGGGAGAAAGATAGGTTGTTATTTATTCAAAGTGGTAAAAACCTCTGACAAAGGATATTTGAGCTATCTTGAACAGAATGAAAGAGAAGAAAAAGTAACATTCTCAGCCAAGGAAACATGACTACATGTACAAGAACCAGCAAGACAGTCTGTGTGGTGGAGAGAGAGAGTAATCAAATGGAAGAGTGACAGGAGATGAGGTCAAAAATGGGGAGTGGGGCACATCATGCAGGGGCTTGTAGGCCATTGTCAGGGCTTTGATTTTTACCCTGGGTAAATTGAAAACCACTGGACAGTAGTGAACAGAAGAATGGGCAAAGGCAGAAATGGAGAATCAGTTAGGGGAGGCTATTTCAGTATCCTAGGTGAGAATGTGATGGCTTAGACAAGGAGATAGTAGCAGTGATAGTGATAGAAAATTGGTTGGAATATGAAATATATATATATTTGCATGTCATTTAATATATCATTATACATAATTTATATACATTTATCTAATACATATATTTGTATAATATATTTAATATAGAGAGATATATGATTATCATCATTTTTTTGTGGTTGTACAGCAATATGTCTGAACTCAGAGTTTGACTCTCAGACCCACTAGACAGCATGATGTCAGGAGGAATATTAGCAACTAGGAAACAGATATATTTCACATGTTTGACAACCTTGCCAGTGGCAAGTCTTATAGCATTTATTACCTTAAATATTTCATTATACCCATTTTGTGATTGATATTAGTTCCTCAGAACATACATTGACAACCAGCTCTAGATATATTATGCCTCTATTTTTTTTTTTATGAGAATTTTTTCTTTCTTTCTTTTTTTCAATATATACCCTTTATACAGTCTGGACTTTGTATCATATACAGGTAATTTCAACTAAAAACATTATTAAACAAAACAGATACAGAAAGATGTACAATCAAATGCATGACTTAATGAATTGTAAAATAAATATCCTTCCAAACTATATCAGGTAAAGAAATAAAGCTTTGGCAACCACTCTAGAAGCCCTTTAAGTGCTGGTCATAAACCCTTTTCTCCTCCCTTAAATAACCACTATCCTGACTTTTAGAGTAATGACTTCCTTGCATTTCTTTTTTTTTTTTTTTCCCCTGTTTATATATGTCTCTTGCATTTTTAAGTTGAGGTAACAATTTATAACATTATGTAAGTTTCACGTGTACAACATTATATTTTGACTTCTGTATACACCGTAGCATGCTCATCAACAAAAGTTTTATTTCCATTCCTCACCATACATTTGACTCCCTTTACTCATTTTGTTCTTCCGTATCTCTCTTCCTCTGGTAACCACTACTCTGTTCTCTGTATCAATGTGTTTGTTTTTGTTTGGTTTGGTTTGTTCACTTATTTTATTTTACTTTTTAAAATAGTCTATGTATGAGTGATATCATGTAGTATTTGTCTTTCTCCATCTGACTTATTTAATTTAGCATAATGCCTTCAAGATCCATCCATGTTGTCACAAATGGATGCAGGAATGATACAACATCCACAAATCAATCAATATGATGCACCGTATTAACAAAATGAAAGATAAAAATTATATGGTTGTCTCAATAGATGCAGAAAAAGCATTTGACAAGATTTAACACCTATTGATAATAAAAACTCTCAATAAAATAGGTATAGAAGTAATGTACCTCAATGTAATAAAGAACATATATGACAAACCCACAGTTAACATCATACTAAATGGTGAAAAACTGAAAGCTATCCCTCTATGATCAGGGATCAAAAAGGATGCCCACTTTCACCTCTCTTATTCAACATAGTATTGGAAATCCTAGACAGAGAAATTAGGCAAGAAAAAGAAATTAAAAACACACAAATTGGAAAGGAAGAAGTAAAATTGTCACCATTTTGCATGACATAATTTTATGTATAGAAATCCCAAAAGACTCCACCAAAAAACTGTTAGAAATAATAAATGAATACTGTACATTTGCAGGGTACAAAAACAATATACAAACATCTCTTATGTTTCTATACACTAACAATGAACTAGGAGAAATAGAAATTAAGAAAATAATCCCATTTACAATTATTACAAAAAGAATAAAATACCTAGGGATAAATTTAACCCATAAGGTGAAAGACTTGTACACTGAAAACTTTAAGACATTATTGAAAGAAATTAAAGAAGACACAAAGAAAGAGAAAGATATTTAGTTTTCATGGACTGGAAGAATTAACATTGTTAAAATGTCTATATTATATAAAACAATCTACAGATTCATGCATCCCTTATCAAAATCCCAATGACACTTTTTACAGAAATAGAGCAAAAAATCCTAAAATTTATATGGAACCATGAAAGAACCCTAATAGCCAAAGCAATCCTGAGAAAAAAGAACAAAGCTGAAGATATCACACTCCCTGATTTCAAATTGTGCTACAAAGCTACAGTAATCAAAACAGCGTGATATCAGCAGAAAAACAGATATGCAGATCAATGGAACAGATTTGAAAGCCCAGAAATAAACCCATATGTATATGGACAATTAATTTATGACAAAGGAACATAGAACATACAATGGAGAAAAGATAGTCTCCTCAATAAATGGTGTTGGGAAAACCACATGCAAAAAGAATGAAACTAGAGCAATATTTTACACCATACTAAGAAATCAACTCAAAATAAAGACTTGTCAGAGGAAAACATAGGCAGAATACTCTAGGACATAAACCACAGCAAGATCCTTTTTGACCCACCTCCTAGAGAAATGGAAATAAAAACAAAAATAAACAAATGGGACCTAATGAAACTTAAAAGCTTTTGCACAGCAAAGGAAACCATAAACAAGACCAAAAGACAACCCTCAGAATGGGAGAAAGTATTTGCAAATGAAGCAACTGACAAAGGATTAATCTCCAAAATTTACAAGCAGCTCATGCAGCTCAATATCAAAAAACAAATAACCCAATAAAGAAATGGGCAGAAGACCTAAATAGACATTTCTCCAAAGAAGATATACAGATTGCCAACAAACACATGAAAGGATGCTCAACATCACTAATCATTAGAGAAATGCAAATCAAAACTACAATGAGGTATCACCTCACACCAGTCAGAATGGCCATCATCAAAAAATCTAGAAACAATAAATGCTGGAGAGGGTGTGGAGAAAAGGGAACCCTCTTGCACTGTTGGTGAGAATGTAACTTGATACAGCCACTCTGGAGAACAGTATGGAGGTTCCTTAAAAAACTAAAAATAGAACTACCATATGGCTCAGCAATCCCACTACTGGGCATATACCCTGAGAAAACCATAATTCAAAAAGAGTCATGTACCACAATGTTCATTGCAGCTCTATTTACAATAACCAGGATGTTGAAGCAACCTAAGTGTCCATCAACAGACGAATGGATAAAGAAGATGTAGCACATATATACAATGGAATATTACTCAGCCATAGAAAGAAATGAAATTGAGTTATTTGTAGTGAGGTGGATGGACCTAGAGTCTGTCATACAGAGTGAAGTAAGTCAGAAAGAGAAAAACAAATACTGTATGCTAACACATATATATGGAATCTAAAAAAAAAAAAAAAAGGTTATGAAGAACCTAGGGGCAGGACGGGAGTAAAGATGCAGACCTACTAGAGAATGGACTTGAAGACATGGGGAGGGGGAAGGGTAAGTTGGGACAAAGTGAGAGAGTGACATGGACTTATATATACCACCAAATGTAAAACAGATAGCTAGTGGGAAGCAGCCGCATAGCACAGGGAGATCAGCTCGGTGGTTTGTGACCACCTAGAGGGGTGGGATAGGGAGGGTGGAAGGGAGGGAGATGCAAGAGGGAAGAGATATGGGGATATATGTATATGTATAGCTGATTCACTTTGTTATAAAGCAGAAACTAACACACCATTGTAAAGCAATTATACTCCAATAAAGATGTTAAAAAAAAAATAAATAAATAAAATTTAAAAAAATAAATAAAAATAAAATCTTGAATGTAAAGCTTGAAAGCATAAAACTCCTAGAAGAATACGTAGGCAGTACATTCTTTGACATCAGTTTTAGCAGTATCTTCCTAGATATGTCTCCTTGGACAAGGGAAACAAAAACAAAAATAAACAAGTGGGACTACATCAAACTAAAAAGCTTCTGCACAGCAAAGGAAACCATCAACACAATGAAAAGACAACCTACTGAATGGGAGAAGACATTTTCAAATCTTATATCTGATATAGGGTTGATATCTAAAATATATAAAGAACTCATAGAATTCAACAACAAAAACCCAACAACCTGATTTTAAAATAGGCAGAGGGTCTGAATAGACATTTTTCCAAAGGAGACATACAGGTGGCCAACAGGCACAAGAAAGATGCTCAACATCCCTAAGGGAAATGCAAATCAAAACTATAATGAGATATCACCTCATGCCCATTAGAATGTCTGTCATCCAAAACACAAGAAATAACAAGTGTTTGGGAGGATGTGAAAAAAGGGAACTCTCATACACTGTTGGTGAAAATGTAAATTGGTACAGCTACTATGGATAACATTATGTATATTCCTCAAAAACTTAAGCATGAAACTGCCATATAATCCAGCTATTCCACTTCTGGTTATTTATCCAAAGAATATGAAAACACTAATTCAAAAAGATATATACATCCCTGTGTTCATCACAGCATTATTTACCTTAGGGAAGATATGGAAACAACCTCAGTGTCCAGGGATGAATGGATAAAGAATAGTAGTATATGTATACAATGAAATACTACTCAGGCACAAAAAAGATGAACTCCTGTCATTTGAGGTTCCTTTTCTGTATCTCCAGTAACCCTCATTCTGCTCTTTGTTATCCCAGATTCCCTAGTTTGTTGTCTCAATCAAGACTATATTTCCTAAAGGTATCAGTCATTCAGTAAACACTTGTTGACTGCCTGCAGGACTGATCAAGGACCAATTATTGGTAATACATAATAATGTCTTCAAGGGGCTGACAGTATACCGAGGAACAAAAGAGAGTAGAATAAAGTAAGATAATAATTTGTAATAAACTAGTTCATAAAGCTAAAAATGGGAATACAGGGGAGAAACATCACTCGGGGAGACTGAGATTGGAGCAGTCAGGAGAGCTTCCCAAATTAAATTCTAAAATATAAGTAGGGGTTAGATAAATGATGGCAAAGATCTGGGGAGAAGGGTACATGATTTGATTTGAGTTAACATGATTTTTCTTTCTTGAGTGTCAAAACAATCTGTTAACCAGCTTTAATATGGAAGCTTCCCACTGTAAAGGTAGCTGAAGTTTATGCCTTATTTTTATAATTCCCTTTCACCAAAACTTCTTGGTAAAGTGCAGAATAAAAAGAAACAAAGGAATGAGTATAAATAAAAGAGATTCTGTAGAACAAAAGATATCACACAAAGTCAGTGGTTCTTAATGGGATGAGGGAAGGATTTGATACCCAGGAGATATTTGGCATTGTTGGCGACAATTTTCAGTTGTTACAACCTGGGGGTGTGGTTTGCTAATGGAATCCAGTGGGTAGAGCACAGGGATTCTGAAAAACATTCTGCAAAGTACAGGACAGCCGCCCACAACAAAACAGTTACCTAGTTCAAAATGTCAATAGTTGTGGAAGTTGCAAAGTCCAGCGCTAAGCTGATAATTGAGAATTATATCACCATCTTTTTAATATGACCTTATAAGTAGCTGTAAAACCAGCCAGTGGCCTTCATTCTTTTTGTTTCCAGAAGCTGTTGCTTGCTCTTTTGTTCTTTTAGAATGTCCTTCTACTTTTTTTTTCAATTGATTCTTTTTTTTTTTGGATTTTATTTTTTTATACAGCAGGCTGTTATTAGTTATCTGTTTTATACATGTTAATGTATATATGTCAATCCCAATCTCCCAGTTCATCCCACCACAGCCCCCCTTGCTTTCCCCCCTTGGTGTCCATACGTTTGTTCTCTACATCTGTGTCTCTATTTCTGCCTTGCAAACCGGTTCATCTGTACCATTTTTCTAGATTCCACATACATACGTTAATATGTGATATTTGTTTTTCTCTTTCTGACTTACTTCACTCTATATGACAGTCTCTTGGTCCATCCACGTCTCTACAAATCAACCAGTGTCTTTCCTTTTTATAGCTGACTAATATTCCATTTTATATATGTACCACATCTTCTTTATCCATTCATCTGCTGATGGGCATTTAGGTTGCTTCCATGACCTGGCTATTGTAAATAGTGCTTCAATGAACATTGGGTTGCGTGTGTCTTTTTGAATTATGGTTTTCTCTGGGTATATGCCCAGGCTTCTCCTTTTTTTTTTTGGTTGGTGTTTGTTAACAATTTTAGTATTCTTCTCTCGTTATCATTTATCTTTGCTCTTCATCACCCTCTAACCACCTGGCTCCCATTCTTTTAGGCCTCAGGATTCTCCTACAAGAATGTTCCAGACTGGAAAACTGTTGAGCCCCTGAAGGCCCTTCTGACATTCTTGTTTTAGTTCAACATGAGCAGATCCTGGGAGATACACTTCCATGATTTGCCAGTTGAACTGGAAGTTAGCTTATTGCTTTTTGGCTTCCAGCATGATTGTGCTGAGGTCATTCACCACATTAAGTAGAGAAATGTTTTGTCTTACCCTCTTAATTTCCATTGAGGGTGCTGGTGATAGTAAGAATTATGGGAATGACTTTTTGATGGTTCCTAGACTTTAAATAGGTACATTTGAGTGAACTTAAATAGGCTTGGATGTTTAAGGTACACAGATTGTATTATAGACCTTGTGATGAGGCATTTATGTGGTGTAATGAACACACATCTGAGAGGTGCTGTGTAGCAAGATTGAGGGCACTTGTAGGTAGGCTAGTCAGTTCCTCTTCCACTTCCGTGTTCTTGTAGTCTTTGCATATTTGATTCATCTACTTGTCCACAGGATCTGTGTCTTCTTATGTCCCTTTCCCTGGTGTTTGGTACATATTATTTAACAAGTAGCTATGTTATATTAGTCAATATATGTTGAACCAGCCACTTGCTGCTCCATCTACTTGGAAAGCTCTTCCTCTGGACATAACACACGATTTACATCCTTATTTTATTCTGGTTTCTGCTTAACCATCATCTCACCTGAAGTATCTTCCTTGGCTATCCTATCTGAAATGGCAGCCTCCCACCACTCTCCACCCCTTATTTGTCTATTTACTTGTGTATTTGGCCATTGTTAGTGTGTAAACCCTAGGAGCCCTTGCTCCCTGTTTTGCTCCCCATTGTTTACCCAGAGCCTAGCACAGTGCTTAGCTTAGAGTAGTGCTCATGAAGGGTATCTAATAGATTACAGAAAAAATAAATGAGACTTATTCCCCGCTCTTAAGACACTTAAAGAATAATGGGGAACAAAATAGTTAACAATTATAGGAATAATAAGAGGAATTATAGAAGTAGCTAGAAAATACTTTTGAAATACAGGAAAGGGTACATCTCACTATTTGCAGGGAACTAGGGGAGGCTGAGGCTGGAAGGATGAGCTGGGCTGTCTGCCTTTATCCGGTTGACTTCTACATGCTGCTTGTTTAGAATATCAGCTCCCGCTGTCAAGGGCCGTGTGTGCTGTTCACTCACCTTCTTTTAGCATTGTCCTGTGTGCTATTTGGAGAGAGGAAAATAAGTATTTGGGGATGATTATAACTTATTCCAGGGAGTGTGAAGGATAGTGTCTTAATCCTATTGAAGATAACATGCCTAGAAACTAAAAGATTTGAAGACTGCTCCCTCAGAATCACCCTTATAGTGTTGGTAACCAAGCAGTCTCTATGGCAGCAGGAGTGCGCTCACTTTGGGTTTATGGGTAGAAGGGTGTGTGTCTCCCTAGGGTCAATACCTTCCTTTGAGCATCCACAGTGCTGCACGAGGAGAGACTGTGTATGCTCTCTGCTGCTCCCCCAGTTGCTAGCAGCACAGCAAGTGTGTCTCCAAGTAGGAAAAGAGCCAGAGTCTTTGAGTGGGTGTGGGTGTAAATATTTCTCTTGGATCTGTTCTTCTAGCTATTGCTAGTCTTTGGGAAACACTTGAAGAGTAGCATTCCATGTCAGAGACCAACTTTTTGACTGTGGCTGAAAGTGTCTCTGCCACTCTGCAGACATGGACAGGAATCCAGACTCTAGAAAACCAATGCTGAAGATGCACAGGCATCCTCCCTTTAACCTTTGGTATCGTGCATGTACATGAGTTTTTTCCCCTTTCCATGACTGGCTAAATTAAAAGCTTCAACATTATTTTCTCAATGTTCTATGCAACAATTCATTTGGAGACCAAGAGCCAGAAAATACTATATCCAGACTCTGATAATAACTGTCTTTATAGCCATAAAAGCTTTTCACTGAAGCTTCCCAGTTCTTCACATTAATACAATAACCCACAGACTTTGGAATAAAAAAAGAAATGTGGAAACAAACATAACATTTACAACTATAAGTTGAAAGACATTAAGCTGTAATAGGTAGAGCAATAAAGAGGGAGTCAGGAAATTTGATATCTAGTTTTTAATTGAACATTAGCTGGCTCTGTGACCTTGATAAATCCATTAACCTCCAGGGGCCTTAGTTTGCACATTAATACAATGAGAGGTGTTGCTAGGCCAGTGTTGTCCAATAGGCGTTTCTGCGATATGGAAATATTCTATATCTACACTGTCCAATATGGAAGCCAGTAGCCACGTGTGTCTCTTGAGCACTGGAAATGTGGTTAGTACAACTGAAGGACTAAGCTTTAATTTATCCAGTAGTTAGAGTGGATATTTGCATTATTTGGTTGCCTATAATCTGAAATCTTCCTGTTCTCTCACTGCAAACGTTAAAAGCCTCAGATACTTGCTATTCTAGCTTCCCTGCAGTTAGAGGATGGGCACATGGCTTAGGTTCAACCAATAGGATGCACTCACTCTAGTCTTTGCAATAGAAGCTAATTGTGCAAAGAAGGAGAAGCAGAAGATGATATATTCTGGAATGGTGGCAACCACATCAGGTTTCCAGGACAATGATAGTGGTTCTGGTAGGGGGATCTATTGTTCAGAACTGGTGATGGAGCAAACTCTGGTGCCCTTTGTTCACCATTGCTTAACTGTAACTTTAAGCAAACTACTTAATTTCTCTAATCCTCAAGGTAAATTCTGTAAAAATAGCTACAGTGATACCTACTCTCTGTGTGAATACAAGTAAATAAGTTTGGTAAAGATTTTATATTTGGAGAAATGTAAAATAATAGCCTCAGAGTTTTAGTTATCTTCCTTTTGTTTGTTTATTGTTGGGAGGGGGCAAGTCTCCTTTTGTGATCAGTAATTATCTCCATACAGTTCTTATGAATTTCTCTGGATGCAAAGTTCTCAAGCATCTGCTAAATAGAGATGATGGCTAGCACTTAAAAGCTCTTCTTAGAAAAAAAATGAAGTAAATTCCTAGTTTAAGGTCTTTCTACTCCTCTCTTAGGTCTCCCTTTTCTTATTCAGTAACTCTGTCCCCCACCCAGAGTACCCCCACTGGCCAGTGTGCCCTACGCAGCACCAGGAGCTCCTACCCTTCCCTTGCCTCTGCCCCACTGATAGTTTGCCTACAGAACCTGTGGACTCCACTGTCAGTAGGAAACTGATACATGCATTCAAACCAAGGAATCAATGGCACCTTCAAGCTTAATTAGCCACTCTTCTTACATAGAAGTTTCATCTGAACTAAAGCCTCCTTATTCTGGTGTGAGGAATATAATTAATGACACACTAGACCATTGAAAAATACACACAGGGAGCAAATAGGGGCTCACTTTATTGCAGGTAAAGCTGAACTAGGGAATTTGGCCTAAATTTGGTGGTAAAATGGTAAAATTGGCTTCCTAGTGCTTCCACCACCCCCTACCCCTCACCACACCATTACATTCAGATCTTCAGACCCATCTGAGGGGAGAGCCAGTTTCCAGAGAAGCCTTACCCAGCCAGCTACATGGAGAACACCTCTCATCTTTCACCTGCCAAGAGTAGGGACAGGGAGTCAGAGGCCATGCATACATAAAGACCTTCAGCATATAACCACACCTGATAGAGAAATAGGAATTAACAGAAGTCATATTCTTACCTTCTCATCAATCAGATGAACCACTCCTTCTCACATAGGAGAATCAAATGAGAAGTGGAAGAACGTTTGGATGCTTCTACCAATTACATACCAGAAGTCAGAGGTTCCTATTGTATGGACCAACAGAAATTTAGGACGGAAAGGATGCTTCCTCTTACTTTCCTGAGCCATAAGAATGAGATTAGAAACATAGGAGATTGAGGCACTTTCCATGGGCAGAGGTGGTATTATAAAGGCTTTCCTAATGCCATTTAATCATATCTCATGTGTAGAAACTTGCTATGTTTTTGTGATTATTTATTATTTTAAGCAGCCTCTGTTGTCTTGCTTTTAAAAAAAAAATCTAGTCATTTATAAATTTTTAATTTTTCCACATAATACAAAGGGCCATTGGAACAGAAGGTAATGCATCTAACTTAACCAGAATATTTCAGGTTCACTCCTAGTTAGAACTAATATTTACAACAGATTCTAAGTCTTTTGAGGTCTGAAATAATATTTCCCTTTACCTTACAGAAAAGACCTACCACAATGTTTACCACATAGTCATAGCAAATGCTCAATAAATGAATGAATTAGTCTGACCAAACTTCTTTTCTTCTCTCCTTAAAAGGCCACCTTAATTCTTCGCACTTTTTTCTTCCAATTTCTTGTGTTTCCTATGAGCATCCTCATTTTCTTTCCCCCTCATTTGTCTTTCTTTCCACTGGGCAACTGTTCTGTTCTTTGTAATTACTTTATTTTCCTGTCTTTCTCCCTCTCATATTCTCCTTTCATTCACCCTTTCTTTCTCCTCTGCCTCTATAATTATCTTAAAAATCACCTTTTCAGGTAAGACTTGGTAACTGGAGAGGAACATCTTAAATCAAGAAATAATGAAACTGAGAAATTACTAATTAGTCATGGGGAGAAGAGCCAGAAATCTATCTTGAGCTTCTCTGAGACAAAGCCATGCCAGTATCTATTTTGAAATCACAAACATCTTAAATGGACTGCCAGTCTTCCTTGATTGGGCATTTACTTGAATATAGAACTTACTTCAAAAAAAACTAATCTGTACTTTATTAGCATGAATATTTATATAGATATACCTATTAAAAGTATTCCTATTATCTCTAAGTAACTGAATGAAGAAAACTAAACTAGTGAAAGGGGCAATACTCTTTTTTCTTTAAGTATCTACAACAAACCAAACCCATCTTAGGACTTTGTATAATATTATAAATATTAATTTGAAATAAATAGTTCAAATTATCACTATGAAACTCTCTAACTGATAATATTTTTTGAATTTTCAACAGATCTGAAATATATAGAATATTTTGTGTTTTCTAGTAATTCTCCCAACCAGAAAGTTACTGAATTTGATTATAATTGAAACAAATACTAAGGAACAAATACAGTTATCAGGGGAGATTTAACTTTCTCATGAGGATTGTGCACTAGAAAATTGAAAGGAGGGAGATTGGTTCAAGATGGCAGAGTAGAGGAAGTGTGCTCACTCCCTCTTGCAAGAGCACCAGAATCATAACTAACTGCTGAACAATCATCAACAGGAAGACACTGGAACTCACCAAAAAAGATACCCCACATCCAAAGACAAAGGAGAAACCACAATGAGATGGTAGAAGGGGCGAAATCACAATAAAATCAAATCCCATAACCATTGGGTGGGTGACTCACAAAATGGAGAACACTTATACCACAGAAGTCCACCCACTGGAGTGAAGGTTCTGAAACCCACATCAGGCTACGCAACCTGGGAGTCCAGCAACGGGAGGAGGATTCCTAAAGAATCAGACTTTGAAGGCTAGCGGGATTTGATTGCAGGACTTTGACAGGACTGGGGGAAACAGAGACTCCACTCTTGGAGGGCACACACAAAGTAGTGTGTGCACCAGGACCCAGGGGAAAGGAAGAGTGACCTCATAGGAGACTGAACCAGACTTACCTGCTACTGTTGGAGGGTCTGCTGCAGAGGTGGGGGGTGGCTATTGCTCATCACAGGGAAAAGGACACTGTTAGCAGAAATTCTGGGAAGTACTACTTGGTGTGAGCCCTCCCGGAGTCTGTCATTAGCCCCACCAAAGAGCCGGTAGGCTCCAGTGCCAGGTTGCCTCAGGCCAAACAACCAACAGGGAGGGAACTCAGCCCCACCCATCAGCAGACAAGCATATTAAAGTTTTACTGAGCTCTGCCCACCAGGGCAACAGTCAGCTCTAACCACCACCAGTCCCTCCCATCAGGAAACTTGCACAAACCTCTTAGATAGCCTCATCTACCAGAGAGCAGACAGCAGAAGCAAGAAGAACTACAATCCTGCAGCCTGTGGAATGAAAACCACATTCACAGAAAGATAAACAAAATGAAAAGACAGAGGACTATGTACCAGATGAAGGGACCAGTTAAAACCCCAGAAAAACAACTAAATGAAGTGGAGATAGGCAACCCTCCAGAAAAAGAATTCAGAATAATGATAGTGAAGATGATCTAGGACCTCGGAAAAAGAATGGAGGCAAAGATCAAGAAGATGCAAGAAATATTTAACAAAGAGTTAGAAGAATTAAAGAACAAACACCTAGAAGAATTAAAGGACAAACAAGCAGAGATGAACAATACAATAACTGAAATTAAAAATATACTAGAAGGAATCAATAGCAGAATAACTGAGGCAGAAGAACGGATAAGTGACCTGGAAGATGGAATGGTGGAATTCACTGTCACGGAACAGAATAAAGAAAAAAAAATGAAAAGAAATGAAGACAGCCTAAGAGACCTCTGGGACAACATTAAACACACCAACATTTGCATTATAGCAGTTCGAGAAGAACAAGACAGAGAGAAAGGACCCGAGAAAATATATGAAGAGATAATAGTGGAAAATTTCCCTAACATAGGAAAGGAAATAGTCACCCAAGTCCAGGAAATGCAAAGAGTCCCAGGCAGGATAAACCCAAGGAGAAACACGCTGAGACATAGTAGTCAAATTGACAAAAATTAAAGACAAAGAAAAATTATTAAAAGCAGCAAGGGAAAAATGACAAATAACATACAAGGGAACTCCAGTAAGGTTAACAGCTGATTTCTCAGCAGAAACTCTACAATCCAGAGGGAGTGTCATGATATATTTAAAGTGATGAAAGGGAAGAACCTACAACCAAGATTACTCTGCTCGGCAAGGATCTCTTTCAGATTCGATGGAGAAATCAAAAGCTTTACAGACAAGCAAAAGCTAAGAGAATTCAGCACCACCAAACCAGCTCTACAACAAATGCTAAAGGAACTACTCTAAATGGGAAACACAAGAGAAGAAAAGGATCTACAGAAACAAACCCAAAACAATTAAGAAAATGGTAATAGGAACATACATATTGGTAATTACCTTAGAGGTGAATGGATTAAATGCTCCAACAAAAAGGCAAAGGCTCACTGAATGGATACAAAAATACCCATATATATGCTGCCTACGAGAGACCCACTTCAGACCTAGACACATACAGACTGAAAGTGAGGGGATGGAAAAAGATATTCCATGCAAAAGGAAATCAAAAGAAAGCTAGAGTAGCAATACTCGTATCAGACAGAATAGACCTTAAAATAAATAATGTTACAAGAGACAAGGAAGGATAATACATAATGATCAAGTGATCAATCGGAGAAGAAGATACAACAATTATAAATATCTATGCATGCAACATAGGAGCACCTCAATACATAAGACAAATGCTAACAGCCATAAAAGGGGAAATTGAAAGTAACACAATAATACTGGGGGACATCAATACCTCACTTACACCAATGATCAGATCATCCAGACAGAAAATTAACAAGGAAACACAAGCTTTAAATGACATAATAGACCAGACAGATTTAATTGATACTTATAAGACATTCCATCCGAAAACAGCAGATTACACTTTCTTCTGAAGTGCACATGGAATATTCTTCAGGATAGATCACATCTTGGGTCACAAATCAAGCCTCAGTAAAGTTAAGAAAATTGAAATCATATCAAGTATCTTTTCCAACCACAATGCTATGAGATTAGAAATCAATTACAGGGAAAAAATGTAAAAAACACAAACACATGGAGGCTAAACGATACGTTACTAAATAACCAAAAGATTACTGAAGGACTCAAAGAGGAAA
This sequence comes from Balaenoptera acutorostrata, assembly GCF_949987535.1. NCBI lineage: Eukaryota > Metazoa > Chordata > Mammalia > Artiodactyla > Balaenopteridae > Balaenoptera > Balaenoptera acutorostrata. The sequence goes on along the minus strand of NC_080065.1, from coordinate 53,721,760 downwards.
TTAATAAATACCTAGACACAAATGACAATGAAAACACAATGATCCAAAACCTATGGGATGCAGCAAAAGCAGTTCTAAGAGGAAAGTTTATAGCTATACAAGCCTACCTCAAGAAACAAGAAAAAACTCAAGTAAACAATCTAACCTTACACCTAAAGGAACTAGAGAAAGAAGAACAAACAAAACCCAAAGTTAGCAGAAGGAGAGAAATCATACAGATCAGAGCAGAAATAAATGAAATAGAAACAAAGAAAACAATAGCAAAGATCAATAAAACTAAAAACTCGTTCTTTGAAAAGATAAAAAAAAATTGATAAACCATTAGCCAGACTCATCAAGAAAAAGAGGGAGACGACTCAAATCAATAAAATTAGAAATGAAAAAGGAGAAGTTACAACAGACACCACGAAAATATAAAGCATCTTAAGAGACTACTACAACCAACTCTATGCCAATAAAATGGACAATCTGGATGAAATGGACAAATTCTTAGAAAGGTATAACCTTTCAAGACTGAACCAGGAAGAAATAGAAAATACAAACAGACCAATCACAAGCAATGAAATTGAAACTGTGATTAAAAATCTTCCAACAAACAAAAGTCCAGGACTAGATGGCTTCACAGGTGAATTCTATCAAACATTTAGAGAAGAGTTAACACCCATCCTTCTCAAAGTCTTCCAAAAAATTGCAGAGGAAGGAACACTCTCAAGCTCACTCTATGAGGCTACCATCACCCTGATACCAAAACCAGACAAAGATACTACAAAAAAAGAAAATTACAGACCAATATCACTGATGAATATAGATGCAAAAATCCCCAACAAAATACTAGCAAACAGAATCCAACACATTAAAAGGATCAAACACCATGATCAAGTGAGATTTATCCCAGGGATACAAGGATTCTTCAATATATGCAAGTCAATCAATGAGATACAGCATATTAACAAATTGAAGAATAAAAACCATATGATCATCTCAACAGATGCAGAAAAAGCTTTTGTCAAAATTCAATACCGATTTATGATAACAACTCTCCAGAAAGTGGGCATAGAGGGAACCTACCTCAACATAATAAAGGCCATATGTGACAAACACACAGCAAACATCATTCTCAATAGTGAAAAGCTGAAAGCATTTCCTCTATGATCAGGAACAAGACAAGGATGTCTGCTTTTGCCACTATTATTCAAGATAGTTTTGGAAGTCCTAGCCATGGCAATCAGAGAAGAAAAAGAAATAAAAGGAATACAAATTGGAAAAGAAGAGGTAAAACTGTCACTTTTTGCAGATGACATGATACTATAGAGAATCCTAAAGATGCCACCAGAAAACTACTAGAGCTAATCAATTAGTCTGGTAAAGTTGCAGGATACAAAATTAATGCACAGAAATCTCTTTCATTCCTATGCACTAACAACGAAAGATCAGAAAAAGAAATTAAGGAAACAATCTCATTCACCATAGCAACAAAAAGAATAAAATACCTAGGAATAAACCTACCTAAGCAGGTAAAACACCTGTACTCAGAAAACTATAAGATACTGATGAAAGAAATCAGAGATTATACAAACAGATGGAGAGATATACCATGTTCTTGGATTGGAAGAATCAATATTGTGAAAATGACTATACTACTCAAAGCAATCTACAGATTCAATGCAATCCCTATCGAATTATCAATGGCATTTTTTCAGAACTAGAACAAAAAATCTTAAAATTTGTTTGGAGACACAAAAGACCCCAAATAGCCAAAACCATCTTGAGGGGAAAAAATGGAGCTGGAGGAATCAGACTCCCTGACTTCAGACTATACTACAAAGCTACAGTAATCAAGACAATATGGTACTCGCACGAAAGCAGAAATATAGATCAGTGAAACAGTATAGAAAGCCCAGAAATAAACCCACACGCCTCTGGTCAACTAATCTATGACAAAGAAGGCAAGGATATACAATGAAGAAAAGACAGTCTCTTCAATAAGTGCTGCTGGGAAAACTGGACAGCTACATGTAAAAGAATGAAATTAGAACACTTCCTAACACCATACACTAAAATAAACTCAAAATGGATTAAAGACCTAAATGTAAGACCAGACACTATCAAACTCTTAGAGGAAAACATAGGAAGAACACTCTTTGACATAAATCACAGCAAGATCTTTTTTGATCCACCTCCTAGAGTAATGGAAATAAAAACAAGAATAAACAAATGGGACCTAATGAAACTTAAAAGCTTTTGTACAGCAAAGGAAACTATAAACAAGACGAAAAGACAACCCTCAGAATGGGAGAAAATATTTGCAAACATATCAACGGACAAAGGGTTAATCTCCAAAATAGATAAACAGCTCATGCAGCTCAATATTAAAAAAACAAACAACCCAGTCAAAAAATAGACAGAAGACCTAAATAGACATTTCTCCAGAGAAGACATACAGATGGCCAAGAGGCACATGAAAAGATGCTCAACTTCACTATTTATTACAGAAATGCAAATGAAAACTATAATGAGCTATCACCTCACACCAGTTAGAATGGGCATCATCAGAAAATCTAGAAACAATAAATGCTGGAGAGGGTGTGGAGGAAAGGGAACCCTCTTGCACTGCTGGTGGGAATGTAAATTGATACAGCCACTATGGAGAACATTATGGAGGTTCCTTAAAAAACTAAAAATAGAATTACCATATGACCCAGCAATCCCCCTACTAGGCATATACCCAGAGAAAACCATAATTCAAAAAGACACATGAACCCCAATATTCACTGAAGCACTATTTACAATAGCCAGGTCATGGAAGCAACCTAAGTGTCCATTGACAGATGAATGGATAAAGAAGATGTGCTACATATATACAATGGAATATTACTCAGCCTTAAAAAGAAAAAAATTGGGCCATTTGTAGAGATGTGGATGGACCTAGAGACTGTCATACAGAGTGAAGTAAGTCAGAAAGAGAAAAATATCGTATATTAACGCATATATGTAGAATCTAGAAAAATGGTACAGATGAACCGGTTTGCAAGGCAGAAATAGAGACACAGATGTAGAGAACGAATGGATGGACACCAAGGGGGGAAGGCAAGTGGTGGTGGTGGTGGTATGAATTGGGAGATTGGGATTGACATGTATACACTAATATGTATAAAATAGATAAGTAATAAGAAAAAAATAAAACTCAAAAGAATGAGGTGGGCAGAGAGCTGTTAAACTTTCCCTCTGATGCACACCTGGCCAGGATCATTCCCCTTCAGTAACTGTTTTGCAGAATTGAGAGTCCAGAAGCAAGAGATGGTAAAAAGATGGCTCAGCAAAGGGGTCCTGGCTGGACCAGGCTGGGGTGCACATTGTGAGCAGATCATCTCCCACCCTGTCTGGAAATTCAGAGCAGGGCCATGTGCTTTATTTCTGGGTTCTCCTCTGTCTGGCACATCTCTGGGTCCAAGTGGGCGCCAAGCAGTGTTTCCTGAGCTTAGAATCAGAGGGCAGAAAATATAGCAAATTCCATCGGCCACATTACGGAATATTTACGTTATGCTTTTAGAGTGTTACCTTTGGATTTTGAGGAAAAAAATGAAGACGGTTTGGCTGGAGAGGGTGTGGAGAAAAGGGAACCCTCTTACACTGTCAGTGGGAATGTAAACTGGTGCAGCCACTATGGAGAACAGTATGGAGGTTCCTCAAAAAATTAAAAATAGAGTTGCCATGTGATCCAGCAATCTCACTCCTGAGCTTATATCCAGACAAAACTATAATTCGAAAGGACACATGCAGCACTATGGTCGTAGCAGCACTATTTACAATAGCCAAGACATGGAAACAACTTAAATGTCCATTGACAGGTGAATGGATAAAGAAGATGTGTGTATATATACACAATGAAATATTACTCGGCCGTAAAAAGAATGAAATAATGCCATTTGCAGCAAAATGGATGTACCTAGAGATTATCATACTAAGTGAAGTAAGTCAGAAAGAGAAATACAAATACCATATGATATCACTTATATGTGGAATCTAAAATATAACACAAATGAACTTATCTATGAAACAGAAACAGACTCACAGATATAGAGAATAGACTTGTGGTTGTCAAGGGGGAGAAGGGGTTGGGGATGGATGGATTGGGAGTTTGGGATTAGCAGATGCAAACTGTGATACATAGGATGGATAAACAACAAGGTCCTACCATATAGCACAGGGAACTATATTCAGTATCCTGTGATAAACCATAATGGAAAAGAATATGAAAAAGAATATATATATATGTGTGTATAACTGAGTCACTTTGCTGTACAGCAGCAATTAATACAACACTGTAAATCAACTATAGTTCAATAAAATTTTAAAAAATGAAAAAAGAAAATTGAAAGGAAGCTTAATATTGACAGACATAAATTAAAGAATGACAAATAAACCTGTGCATATTCAGTAAGGGAATTACTCAAAGGTTATTGATTTGGGCTTTTGGCCTTAAGGAAGGAATAAGGAGGAAGGAAGGAAAGAAGAGATAATGACATATTTAAGATTAGGTCACATGGGAATGAGAAAAGTTTGGGGGGTTAGATTAATCTTTTGGAGAGGAACAAGTGAGAGTTCTGAGGAACACACAGCTGGCAAAAATTCAGGCAGGTCAGCAGTTGTTGATATAAGAGAAGGGCAGCAGTAATTATTGGGGACAAGTTACCAGGTTTCTGGAGCAGAACTCTAGCTGTTTTAGTCTCATGAAGACCGAGGAACCATCCAAGAAATCAAAGGAAAGGCTTATGCAATTGGACGAATAAGATGGCCAGGGTTTTGGCTACTAGAAATAAGAGGAGAGCCTTACTCCTGGAGCTCAAAGCCAGGAACAGAGTAGAAGCAGAAGTCAGGCTGCCTGCACTTTGATTCTCTAAGCTATGGCCTTAAAGTTCCTGAAATTTCCTGTGATCAGGGACAGAATTTGTTCCAAGGATGCAGGGGCGGTGGGCAAGGAATGAGCTAAATTTACAAGAGCTAAAGTGTCACCAGATTTGAAATTTAGAGGAGAAAAGAGATAAACAGCATTATGTGAATTACTTCATGAAGTGGAAAAAAATCCTATTCTAAGACTTCTGTGCTGCAAAAAGTTCTAAGTTAGTGAGGGAAACTCTGTTAAGGTAGCTGGGATGATTAAATGTATAAATATATAGAAAGTGCTTAGAACAGTGCCTGACTCATAGTAGGTATTCAATAAATGTTAACTTACTGCTGTTAGTATTATCAATCTATGACTATTTTGCAGTTCTTCATGGAAATTCTGCTTTACTCAAAGCTTCTGAAAGAAACCACAAAAGGAACTAAATGGCAGTGGGTTCTTTAGGAGCTTCATAACTTGGAAGGATCTAGTAAAGTACACCTTGGAGAGCAAGTGAGGCTTGGCCAGCTTGAGTTATAGGAGATCCTCTCAAAGTCTGTGAGAGTAGATGATCTGGAAGACCCTGAAGACTGCTTCTGTCTTGAGAGATCTGGAATCCACAACCCCAGATTTAATTTCCAGATGCCTTGTTGCAGGTCAAAGGAGAGAGTCTTGGAATCAGATAAGTTTAATTAGTTTAGATGTAATGAATACTAGAGCCTTTGGTAAAAGATGCAGAGGTAAAATTTGTCTTTACTTCCTCCTCACTACGTCCCATTCTAGAGGGGGTTCTGACATAATTTCCTCAGTCTGCCCAAGGCTGATACCATTATTAACTCTCACCAATCCCCTATCACCATTTTGCTTTCATTCATTTACTGACTATTTGCTTCATTCATTTATAATTTTCAATTGCTACTATACTTGATTGTGGACTGAAAGAAAATTTTGAAATTATGCAGCTAAAATTATCACTTGATGTACCAAAGAATATTATAGGCCTCTAACAAATAGGAGAAATATAAAGTCATATTAAAGGACTGTTTAAAATAATGGATTTGATATTTTGTCTTTAAAAATTCATTTTCTTGACCTTTTGCTTCTCACTTAGTCCTGGTTCAGGGAAAACTTGGTCTTGGATTGGTAGTGGCAAGATTTTAACTACTACATTAAGCCACAATCTCCTTGCCTTCTTTCCTTGCTTCCTTCACAGTTCACCACAGTGTTCTTTGTTTTTAGTAGCTGCCTTCTAGAAAATGTTCTGATAAATGATCTGGCCTTTGGATATTAAGTCTTAGGCTTAGTCACATTTGAGCAAGTTATGTTATATTAGATATATTAGCTACATATTATATATTTGTTATTAAATATTATATATGTTAGATACTATATATTTGTATATTACTGCAGCTTAAAAGAACAAATATTATTTCACTTAATAAATTTAGCAGCTTAGAATTAGGAGCTTAAAATGATGAACAATTATTACCTCAGTTTCTGTGGGTGAGGTATGTAGGAGCAACTTAGCTGGGTGGTTCTAGCTTAGGGTCTCTCATAAGGGTTCATTTAAGTTGTCAGCTGGGGTGTCATCTGCAAGTTTGACTGGTGCTGGAAGGTGTACTTCTAAGATGCCACACTCACATGACCCAGGCTAGAAATACTCAGTTCCTTGCCACATGAACCTCTCTTGGAGCTGCTTGTGTGTCTTCTCAGCATGACAGCGGTTTTCCCTGGAGTGAATGATCTGACAGAGAGTGTGATAAAGTAGCCGCAATGCCTTTTATGAGCCAGTCTTGGAAGCCACAGGCTATTACTTCCACCACTACTTATTAGAGGTGAATCACTAAACACAAAGAATAAACTAGTGATTGCCAGTGGGGCAAGGCAAGGGGGGAGTGGCGAGATAGGGGAATGGGATTAAGAGATACAGACTACTATGTATAAAGTAAATTAACAACAAGGATAATATACAGCACAGGAAAATATAGCCATTATTTTGTAATAACTTTAAATGGAGTATAATCTATAAAAGTATTGACTCACTATGTTGTACACCTAATATAATATTGTAAATCAACTATGCTTCAATAAAAATTTTTTTTTTATTTTAAAAAGGGAAGAGAAATTAGACTTCACCTCTCAGAGAAGAATCAAGGAGTTTGTTGACATATTTTAAAATCATTGCAAATGTATTTAGTTTTGTGTCAAGAAATATATATGTGTATATATGTGTATACATATATATTTTTTTACCATTATTAAATAATTGTCACTGCAGATGTATTCTGGTCCTATAAGGTCACATTTACATGATTTAATAATTTTGAACAGTTCTGTTTCCTCCAGGAAATGACTTTGTTTAGGCTGCAGGGAGAAGAAATATGTCAAAGATATAATACTTCTCTTTTCTCCTACTCTTTACATTCCCCCATTCTCTCTTTCTCCCTTCTAACCCACCCCACCTCCCATATTCCTGCTGCCCCTACAACAAAATGTAGATATGTGGGCTGAGGGGTTGTATACTTACACAGATCTATGTAGTCATGTGGTTTCTGTAACAATGGCTGACTTTTCAATAATAAGCTATAACCTGTAATTCAACTACCTATAAAACTCTGAGAGAAAATAGCTAGGCATCTGGCCTCTTCACACACAGCACATTGCCCTTTGGAATTTACTCAGCTTAGCCATGGTGGTACAGTTTTATATTCTAAATGTGTGGCTTTTTATTTTATTTGATAGTGACTGACCCTGGATTGTTTCACTATTTTTTACAGGATATTCTTTTTTCCATTTATGCCATTTCATTTGTTTATACTAAACTTTAAAAAAAAAAGAAAAAAAAAGCCTCAAATATTATATTTTTACCTTTTCTCAATAATCTCTGTTGGTTTATAAGGTTTTGCTATGGGCTGAATTGTATCCTCCCCCCACCCCCCAATTCATACATTGAAGCCCTTAACCTCCAATTTCTGGAGAATTTGGAGCTAGGGCCTGTGAGGAAGTGAGCAAGGTTGAATGAGGTCATAAGGGTGGGGCCCTAATCCAATAGACTGGTGCCTTTATACAAAGACGAAGAGACACCAGAGTTCTCTCTCTGTCAGAGAGAGGGTAGTCATCTGCAATCTAAGGAGAGACCTCTCACTAGACACTGGCCCTGCTGGCATCTTGATTTTGGGCTTCAATCTCCAGAACAGTGAGAAATAAATTTCAATTGTTCAAGTCACCCAGCCTGTGCTATGGTATGTTGGTAGGGCAGCCCAAGCAGACTAATACATGTGTCATCCATTGCTGGCTCCTTCCTCTTCCACAAATTGGCCTTTTCCAGGGAGGGGTAATAAAATGTTCTTTCTTTCATTTCAGAAAATGATCTTTTCTTCATACGAAAGTGATAGCTATGTTATTTTAAAAGTCCTTATTGAAAAAAAGAAAAGAAAATATTTTTAAAAGCAGAAAAAAATTAGCTTTTCTTTTACTCCTTTCAAATTTTGTGATTAATTCATGAAATCCCACCATCAACATAAGATTGGACAAGGGCACAGAGCTTGCTGAATTTCCATATGGGAGAATTGGGGTTTATTTTTTAATATTGTATTAATTTGGTGTTACAGCTTTATAGGGTATTGAAAACCTAATTTAAAACCTTGTCATATTTTTCAAGTCTTACATTATGACATTATGCTCTTACTTAGATTTATATAAATTAGCCTCTGGGAATGGTACTGAAAAACTTCTATTAAAATGTGGATCCCAGGAAAGACTTCTAGCTAAGAAAGTCTTCATATTCTATGAATTCAGTTGCCTGTATAGGTTTTAGTTTACTTCAAGCTCAGTATAAGTCAACTAGACTGAAAATAAATGCCCAAGAGAATGATAAGAAAAACCACAGACTGGGAGAAAATGTTTAAAAAGGTATATCTGATAAATTTTCTGTTATCCAAAATACACAAAGAACTTTTAAAACTCAACAATAAGAAAACAAACCACCCAATTAAAAAATGGGCCAAAGACCTTAACAGACATCACACCAAGGAAGATATGGAGATGGCAAATAAGCATATGAAAAGATGCTCCACAGCATATGTCATTGGAGAAATGCAAATGAAAATAACAATGAGATAATACTGTACACTTATTAAAATGGCCAAAATCACCAGCACTATGACTAATCTGCTATGCTCTTAAATAAGAACTTTTCCCCCAGATTAATGCAGAGGTAGGGAGAACACTGGATTGGGAATCAGGAGACTTAGATTTTTAGCCCCATTGATTTTAACATTTACCTGGCTGAACTCACGATAGCCTTGGGTTATCATTTGTCAAGGGAGAAGATTGGACTAGATGACATTAATTACTTCTTTCAGCCCTAGTGCTCTATGATGCTGTCATATTATAGATAACTTTTGGCAGACTGGTTAATGCCTACCAAGAGAAAACTGGTCATCACTAGTTTAAGGAGTTAATGTTGAATATAAATCTGGATACTGATGTTTTCTATCCTCCCATTTTCCTCTCCCCAGTCCCAACTGCCTCATTTCTTAAGCGTTTCAGATAAGACACACTTATGACGTGTATGTATACATTTGTGTCTTTTAAGGTAAGTTAATATTACCCAGGTTTGGGCATCAAGGGACCAATGCTCACATTGCTAATCATTATGTCACTTACCTAAAAGGAGCTATGGTTGAAATCATTAATGAGCCATGTCTCATAAACATACTTTGAGGTTGTGCAATGTGATTTCACAATTTGGATTGATCAAATTGGGAGTGGAGCTGACATCACTCTGAGCCAAATTTCATCCAGATATAAACTTGCTTCAGAAGTACAATTTTATGATACCCTCAACCCAGGTTTTTAGTGTAAATGTCGTGTTGAACAACATATGGTCAGTGTTTCTCTAACTAGAACTTAGACCTTCATATTTTGACACCAAAATGCCAAGAAATGTATTCGAGGAAATAATATTATTTTTAATTTCAGGAGTCCAATATGACATTTTAAGGGACAGCGAGATGCTTTCCTAGAATCTAATTTAATAACGACATGGTTGAGCAGATGGAGCATAAAATGACAAGTTGTGTTCTAGTTTATTTTCTTAGGAGTGCTAGTTTCTCATGCACCAATTACTCTGTTGGGCTTTGGAAAACATCAGCAAATCAGAACTGTAGAGAAGGTGACAGTAAATTAAGCCTTATTGCAAAACATTACAAGTAAAGTGCCTCATCTAAAATCATGAGATCTCTTAAGGAACTACTAATTTAGTTAATCAAGGTGATATGGCTTTAGAAAGTAAATTATGCTTATATGAGGCTTTGATGTGACTCTGATCCTTTAAATGGCTCCCATAGAATGTCCACAATAATGACGGAATTAGAATAATTTCATTGGATGTTGTGTAATCTAAGAGTTTAATGTTAGAAAGGCAAAGATTAAAATTCCCAAGTTAAGCTGTTATGTATTGGATAATGTATAAAGGAAAGGACCCCAAAGCCTCTCCATGCAATTCTAAAGTCAGGAGTCAAGCACACATATCCCCTCTACTGCAGTGGGAATAAGAAATTTTCCTTTTCTCTGTGGTTTCCATTACCAGGCATGGGCAGTCTCTCTTACAGTAAGTGTTAGATATGTAAGGGCTACATGCTGAGGTTTAGGATGAAAAATAAAAACAGAGTGGAGAGGAGAAATAGCATATTGGGGGACAGAAGGAGCTGTAGCAGCCAGATTATCCTGCTGGGAGGTATCCTTCATACCCCAGGACCTAAAGATGACCCCAGCTACCTTTCTGTTTATTGCTACCACTTTTACTCTTGATCATCATTTCTGTGTAATAGTTCAGTCCAAAACAAGTGCCCTTTGCCACATTTTGTTAAAAATGTATCATGAGAGGACTTCTGCTTCCAGACATAGTGAAGTAACAGGGACAGGATTTACCTTCTTGCTTTAAGCAACTAACAAAACAAGCAACATGTATGAAACAGATGTTTTTAGACATCAGACAACAGGCAGCATAGTAGAGTGATCTTGGAGAGAAGCAAAGTAAATGAAGTGGGCCTTGCGATTGCCCCAGCTCACTGCCTACAGAGAGTATCCAGCCTGTGGTAATGGGAGGGAAATTTAAACAGAACCAGAGACAGAGAGCTCTCAGGAGATCTGCAGAGATTCCTCTGTCACATCAACAGCAAAGTACTAATGATAAAAGCATGCATGTAAGGAAACCACCCAAGTCTGGGGGAAGAACCAGTATAAAGGAACAGGTTGGACAATGTCTAAGGATCACACAGGGCCAGGAATAGTTCACAAGCAAAGATGGAAAGACCTTTTAATATAAGTGTGGTTAAGTAAAGTACTTAGAAGAGTATGGCCTTAATTTTTGAGACCAAATTAGCCCTAGACTAAAGGCTGTTTGTTCTGTACCGGTCTAACAAAGCTTAAAGGCAAGGCTCAAAAGGTTCAAATTGTTTCAAAGTAACTTAACTGTGGCCCAGAACAAATCCCTAAAAAATAGTTAAAGAACTACAACAGAATCCAGTACCCAACAGCATAAAATTTATAATCTCTGACATCTAATAAAAATTACCTAGTAAGCAAAGAAGCAAGAAAATATTATCTATAATGAGGGGAGAAAAATCAATTAAGAGAAAGAGACCCCAAAATGCAACAGAAGATAGAATTAGTACACAAAGACATTAAAGCTGTTATTTAAATATACTCCATATGTTCAAGAAGGTAGCAGAAAATGTGAGCATAGTAAAGAAAGACATAGAAGACTTAAAGAAGATGTAAATCAAATTTCTGGAGATTGAAAATACACTGCCTGGGATGAAAAATGCACTGAATGGAATTGAGAGCAGATTAGACAGTGCTAAGGAAAAAAGGCAGTGAATTTAAAGCTATATCAATATAAAGTCTCCAAATTGAAGCAAGAAAAAAAGACTTAAAAAAAGTGAACCTGTGGGACATGTGGGGCAATACCAAGTGAGCTAAAATGTGTGTAATTAGAGTCCCAGAAAGGGAATGGGGCATTAAAATATTTAAAGAAATGACTAAAAGTTTTCCAAATCTGATGGGAAGTACAGATTCTATTCTCTACCACCTGTATACTGAATCAGAATTTATTGGGTAAGCCTATGTCTCTGATTAAAAAAATGAACCACTGGAAATAGATGAATACAACGGGAAAATGAAAAGTGTCTTTGAAGGAAGCGTATAACTCTGAATTGAAATAGAGGAATGATCTGAATCCTGAAGGTTTACCATCTTGGAATTGGCTATCCTGCTTTTGTGGCCAACACAAACACACACACAAACACATCATATTGTGAATTAATTCTAATAAGGAACATTTAATAAAATCTTCGAAGAAAAAATGGAGCTTCTCCTAAAAATCCCATACAAGCTCTGGATGAACTCTTCTCCTCTTTGTCTCATGGCCTCAAGCTATAGCAGAGTGGATGGGCTATATTAACATGGATGAATAATTCATAATATTATAATTAATAATTAAATTGTCTCAGGGGAAGATGTGCAGGTTTCAGATAAGCAGGTTATAGATTTGCTCGCTTTAGCATGAGCAAAATGAAAAGTGCAAATACAACAGCACCCGTTTGTCTTAGAGAGAAAGGGAGAATAGAGAACACAGATAGAGTACCTGGTTGAAGATAAAATATGATCTAAAGAACAAAAGAAAAGTCCTCATTAATATCTTGCATTGTAAAAGAAGTTAATAAAAAGACAAATTTAATAAATCAATAGATTGAAGTCCAAGAAATAAAACACAAAAATAAAATCTAAAGAAAATTTACAGAATTCAGGGGAAAAGCCTTTGATCCAAAATCCAACTTTACAGAACTAAAAATATGAATTAGAAATAGTAAACAACAAAATAAACTGCATTAAAATGGAATTGAATTATTTCAAGGAAGGAAGTCTTAATATAGTTACCATGAACACATAAGAAATAGATCAAAGCAATAGGACAGACATACTATACATGACAGACAACACACATAGGAGAAATTGTTCTGCTAGATTACAGAACATAACTCAGTAATAATCAAAATAATTTAAAATAAAATAGAAAATAAAATTCCTTGAATTAATGGCACAACTGAATATGAAGATTGAAAAGCACATCTCGTTAAAATGTTATAAATTAATAATAAGACATGCCTTAGCTCAATTATTGAGCTTTAAAGAAAAATACATCATTCTTTAGCATCACAGTAGAAAGTACAAGCCATCTTCTATAATGAAAAAAATATCAGCTTATTTTAACATTTTCCTCAGCAATAGGCAAATGAGCTAACACGGTTCTGAGAAAAGGTAGAAACAAAAATATTTTAGCTGGCCAAGTTGATTTTCATTTGTTGGGTAAATGGGCTCAAATTTTCAAATAAAAACAAACTCAGAGGCCACCTTGCCAGCACCTTACATTAGTGGAACAGTACAACACTATAAACGGAGACTGATGTACTAAATGTCAAAATTTTTAAAATTATGCCTATTTTACATCTATATATCTGTAACTATATATCTATATCTATCTATATATATATAACAAGCTAGGAACTATAAAATAAAGTATGTTCTCTTTTCCTACCTTGATAAATATACTCTTCAACTCTCTGGTTTAAATTAAGAATTTTTTACCTTTTTAGAGTAACAAACCAGAACATGGTTGTGCAGCACAAGCCAGCCCTGATGAATCCACAACCCTTTTAAATGTTTGGTACCATGAGGGGCCTCATTTGTATATGTATGAATACCTTAGACCACATTTCCAAGCTCTCTCCATACTTCCACAAAAAAGTCATCTCTGGGCCACCCCTCGGTCTAGGTGTAGTGGCATGGTCCACATTCAGAATAGACAGGCTGCTTCTGGAAACAGGCTCAAGGCTGTTTGGACAGAAAATATTAGACTCCCAGGCACCCCAAATGTGATCTAGAATAGGTGCAAGCACAAAATCCCTAGGACATTTATACTCTTTGTGGGAAAAGACATGAGTTGGGATAAGCTAGTTCAAGCTCCTTTAAGGTATAGAACCTGGGTCAGGAGCACTTTCTACCCAGGTCTAAGTGTAGTACTGGTGGCCAAAGCTCCCATAAGTTATTCTTGAAGAAACTACTAAAGATGAAACCCTGCCAACCAAAAACTAAATGGAGAAGACTCTAAAGGATTAAACCACCAATGAATTCCAGAAGATGGTAGAGGAATGACTACAGCATTTAGCAATAAAGAGACACGGCCAATAACTTTATTCCCTTCAACATTTTTTTCTCTAGTATGAAAGGCAACATACTGACATTTTCAAGCACATACAAATTCATAGAATACAGGAGTTGTGTCTTTCTTTAAAAAAATTAATGATTAAATCCATTCAAACAAAAAATCAGTACAGAAAATTGTGGTAAAAGGCCTGGTGGTTATCACTGCATCTATCTAAAATAGAAACTTAGACTTAATAACTGAAGGAATTATGGTTACAGAATAGAATATAAATGCTATAAACCCTGTAATATAAAAAATTATATCACCAAAATTAGGGAGTTGGAAGAGAATACTGAAGAGTGCTAATTTCCTCATTTCTAAAAGCAGAGTCAATTATTCCATCTAAAATTGAAACGTGTCATTTAAAAGAAATGATAACTCTAGATATTTAGTGTTGCTCCATGTCTATGTTTCTTTCAAAAAAGTAAGAAAATTATATATTGAAATGAAGAAACGTAAGTTTAAGATTCAGCAGTTTCTTCAGCTTCCCTTAGGTTTCTTCTCTGTTAAATGCAAAAATTAAATCTAATACTTTCTTTTAAAAAGTAGCATGTATAAGGTGATCAACTTTTTATAAAATTACTTTTGTCTTTTGATTAGTCTGTCTGTCTGTCTGTCTGTCTGTCTGTCTGTCTATCTATCTATCTATCTATCTATCTATCCACAATATCTATTCTTCTACCTCCCTGCTGATCTATTCACTTATCCATATTTCTGTTTACCAACTTCTTTGTCTATCTCATCTATCTGTCCACTCCTTGATCTGCAAATCTTCAAGAGATGCCTAGAATGATAATCATTTAATATAAATTCTGTAGTGTTATTTTGCTTATTTTGTTAATTTCTTCCTTAATGTCTATG
Source organism: Balaenoptera acutorostrata (assembly GCF_949987535.1). Taxonomy (NCBI): domain Eukaryota; kingdom Metazoa; phylum Chordata; class Mammalia; order Artiodactyla; family Balaenopteridae; genus Balaenoptera; species Balaenoptera acutorostrata. Next base: position 53,706,746 of record NC_080065.1, on the reverse strand, counting down.
TCTTGATTTCATTATAATATGACAAACATGTCTAAGTTTCACCAAAACAGTGAAGCTGTTATCTGAGGTAGCTAGGTTTGCAAACCACTGATGCAGAATATTTTGGGTGAGAAAATTCTTAGTGGAAGTTTTTTGCAGAGGCAGAGGACAAAGGAAGAAAAGTACTAACAAGGAAGGAGAATAAGGTTATTGATCTAATTGTCAAGAGCCTATATCAAACTGAAGGCCAGATTTAGGTCCTATTGATATCCACTTACAGATCAATCAGATATCCCAACTTTGCTTAGAATTTCAAATGAGTCTCAATGATTGAAGTCTAGGTGGAATATTATCTGCTGATATTTATAATTAGCCAGCGATCTTGCTTGGGAGGGAAAGCAGGATTCAAATGCCAACATACAATGTCCTCACATTTCTTATTCTCTCCATCTGAGCTTGGATGCTGACATCTGCAGTGGATACAGAGATGGTGAAGCAACAACATGTAGAACTCTGAAGAATGCAGTGGGAGTGCATTACCCCCATGGGATCTCTGTAAGGCCCTGTATATTGTAGGGTAATGTCTCTAAAATCTGCTGTGCAATTAGTCCTTTTTTCATTCTGTAAAGAACAAACTGAGAATAGAGACATCAGGGGGAAATGCAAGAAAGCCAAAGGTCCCGAAACACATGGAGAGAGTCAGCAGGCTCCTGGCTGACAGGGAATTGCAGAAAGAAAGAGACCAAAAAAAGACTTGGAATGACAGAGGCAGAGAAAGAAGAGAATTAAGCCAGGGACCTTTGGGTTTAAATCTGCAAAGTATGAGACTGCCAAAATAAGTTGGACTGAGAAATTCAAACGACATCTCTGTTCTTTAGATATGTGCATCTGGTAGCTCCATTTATGAAATTGAAATTTAATTTCAGAAGATGTGGGGATTATATAAGACAATTAGATTCAACCACATGAAGTTGTAGTTTTTAGCAATTTCATGTGGTTCAGCCTAATATTGACTTTACTCTCCCCCCTGATTTTCCCTAAGGTCAGACGGATGTGGGTTTGAGTTGTGCCCAGTCACATTCTAGCTGTGAACTCTGGGCAAACTTCCTCTACAAGATTCACTTTCCTCATCCAGAAAGTGGGAATGATATTATCATAGCAAAGATTAAAGTAGTTGATGTTTATTGAGTATTTATCCCAGGAAGCATTCAATGGCAGCTCTTCATTACTTTTAATATCATTAAATACATCTTTATGTCACACCTCCCTTCTTAAATTCTTTCTCTGACTTTCCATTGCTCTTGAGATAAAGTCAAACTCCTTGACATGTCTTACAAGGTCCTTCATGGCTTCTGGCTTTTGCTTATTTTTCCAGACTCTTTCTGTGACTCCCATTAAAAACTGTAAATGCTTTTCACATCCCTGTGAAAGTGAAGTTCTTTCATTCCTCAGCAAGCCACTGTTTGCTCTCATTTCCTTAGCCTATAACACTAATCCCCTGATCTGATCTTTCTCCATCCTACTCGTAAGTGCCAGTTTTCTCCTAGAAAGTTTTAGACAACCCCTATGCTGGGTACATAACTTCAGAGCTCCTGCAGGGCACTGTGTGTTTTCCCTCAGTTTTCTTACGAGCTTTTATTATAATTCTTTGTTTTGTTATTTCTCTCGCCCTCTGGCTTATTCTCCATTGCCTCTCACAACTGAGGATAGCACTGGACACATTTTAGGAGATCAACCATTCTTTGCTAGTGCTGCCACATCAGAAACTTACATTACAGCAAATCCATTTTGTTTTCTATTTTCCAAGATACTACTTTTTCCTTTAGACACAACTCACAGATGTATGGGCTGGCTGACAAGGAGAAAAAATACCTGTATCAGTACCAGGTCTATATAGAAGATTTATTCCATATAAATAATTAATTATTAAATACAATGGCTTTTAGTTTACCCCAATATTATGTCTGTGTTTAGATTTGTTTGAAGTTTAAAAGGGCAATGAACATTTCAAGTAAAGCTATGAATCTGAAAGAAAATATTCTGGATGTGATTGAAAAATGTTATTTACCAGATATTCAGGGTAATCAGGGAAAAAGGAGAATCTCAGTTCTCATGAAATGATACTTTAATCAATGTTACAAAATACAGTTAATATTTCCTTTCAAATTATGGCTTTCAAAATTTTTATTTATTTAGCTTATTTTTCTTTTTATAATTAAGAGCTTAATTTACTCCAGCTCAGTAGAAGCAAAAGAGGATTAAAAATGAACACTTTGGATTAAAAATGAACACTTTTGCTCCAGGATGATGTGAATGCTTCTACTTAGAAAGAGGTTGAAGAAGAAACAAAATATCATTTTTTCTTCACACTACACCCAATACTCTTAACACATCTGTCTGTGTCATCTGTCATCTGGTCAACAAATATGTGGTAGTTTTACCCTCTGAAAGCGATTCTGTAGTATCAGCTGGGTGTCCTATAAATTTAGCTCAATTCATATATTACCTACCTAGAGATACTGTCAGATCCCTCTGGTTAAGGGCTCAGTCCCACAGACTACCTCCACTTCAGATGTCAATTGCAATTTCTTTTATCACTGTCTTATAGTTTTCAGTGTACAGATCTTTAACCTCCTTAGCTAAATTTATTTCTAATTATTTTATTTTTGATGCTCTTATAAATAGGATTTTAAAATTATTTTTTCAGATAATTTGTTGTTAGTGTATAAAAATGCTACTAATTTTTGCATGTTGATTGTATCCTGTAACTTTACTGAATTTGTTGATAAATCTAATAGGTTTTTGGTGAAATCTTTAGGATTTTCTATATATAAAATCATGTTATCAGCTAATAGAGACAAGTTTACTCCTTCCTTTCCAATTCTGATTTATTTTGTTTCTTTTTTCTTACCCTATTGCTCTGGCTAGGACTTCTAGTACTGTGTCAAAATAGGAGTGGTGAGAGTGGGCACTCTTGTCTTTTTCCTGATCTTAGAGGAAAAGTATTCACTCTTTCACCATGATAGGGAGAGACCCACAATGCTGGGGGAGCTGGATGTTCACCTTGGGCTCTCTTTTCCCACTGGAGAAATCACAGACACTGGTGTGGGGGGTGGGGGATGCGGAAGAGGGTGTGTGTGTGGGGGGTGGGGCGTCTCCCTGCAGCACTGTGCCGGCCTGGAAGAGGGGTGATGCAGTTAGAATGTAGCTGTTCCTCTTGTTCTTCTAATGCAGTCCTTCTCAGTCTCTGTGGTCCACAGGGGTGCTTTGGCCTCACTGCCCTGTTCACGGATTTTCACAGTGGTGTCTTGTCTATGGATAGTTGCTATCTGGTGTTCTTATGAGGGGAACTGAAGTCAGGAACACCTATGCCTCCATCTTGATGACATTATCTCCCGCTATCTGGCCATTGGTGTTTGAACTTGATCTCCAGCCTCTGTTCTTTCCCCAGAGGTTAGGGAATGGATCTAAAAGTTCCATCATCTCGTTAATTGCGGTTGGTTCCCCTGGCAACCAGGCCCCTTCCATAGGTACTTTCCAAAATTCACATCATTATGGGTGTGGTTGAAAGGGGTTTCTTATGCATATCAAAAGACACTTTATTGTTCTTATCACTTAGTAAATTTTAGGAGCTTTGTACCAGAAATGGGATAAAGGCTGTGTATTTCTTATTATAACTCATTATACCATAGAGGCCAATTTAGGGCTCTGTTTAAAAGCTGGTTAATTTTATCATTCTGAGGAGTGATTCAGTCTACTACTTCTAATAGAGAGGAGACTATTGTTTTAATGAATCTCATTATTTTACATTAAATATTTTGCCTTTCTTTGAGAATAGTTATAAAGCATATTACACAGAATGCTTTATACATGACGAGGAATGTTCATATATTTTCTTATTTGATTCTTATTAAAATTTTGTGCTGTGACCACAGATATGGAAATTGAGTCTAAAACATGTAAACTAATTGCCACGGTTCATTTAGTAGTGAGAAAGAAGTGAGTTTTGCACCTGGGTCTTCTCAAAACATAATTATAAAATAATTTATAGCCAGTATGTTTTAAATAAGACTTTTCTACTTTTTTTGTACTATCCTATATAATGATCTATTCCATTGTTTTGTTAAATTATTTCTTAATGAATTTTCTTCCAAATAAAGCTTTATCTCATGTTACTTTTTTTTACTCCATTAAATTGACAGAATTCTCAATGTTACAATTAGCCAAATAGATATATAGAAAGTATCTTAAATGTTAGCTCCTAAAGACTATAGGATAATTAGGTCCCATTTATATATTTTTGTTTTTATTTTCATTACTCTAGGAGGTGAGTCACAGCAACAGTTGCTGTGATTTATGTCAGTGTTCTGCCTATGATTTCCTCTAAGAGTTTTATAGTGTCCAGTCTTACATTTAGGTCTTTGATCCACTTTGAGTTTATTTTTGTGTATGGTGTTAGAGAATGTTCTAATTTCATTCTTTTACATGTAGCTGTCCAGTTTTCCAAGCACAACTTACTGAAATTCTGTCTTTTCTCCATTGTGTATTCTTGACTCCTTTGTCATAGATTAATTGACCAAAGGTCTGTGGGTTTATTTCTGGCTTTCTAACCTGTTCCATTGGTCTATATTTCTGTCTTTGTGCCAGTACCATACTGTTTTGATTACTGTAACTTTGTAGTAAAGTCTGAAATCAGGGAGTCTGATTCCTCCAGCTCTGTTTTTCTTTCTCAGGATTGCTTTGGCTATCTGGGGTCTTTTGTGTTTCCATACAAATTTTTAAATTTTTTTTATTCTAGTCCTGTGAAAAATGCCATTGGTAATTTTATAGGGATTGCACCGAATCTGTAGATTGCCTTAGGTAGTATAGTCATTTTGACAATATTGATTCTTCCAGTCCAAGAACATGGTACATCTTTCCATCTGTTTGTGTCAACTTTGATTTCTTTCATCAGCATCTTATAGTTTTCAGAGTACAGGTGTTTTGTCTCATTAGGTAGGTTTATTCCTAGGTATTTTAAAAGCTTCTGCATAGCAAAGGAAACCATAAACAAAACAAAAAGACAACCCACAGAATGGGAGAAAATTTTTGCAAATGAAGTGACCAACAAGGGATTAATCTCCAAGATATACAAACAGCTCATGCAGCTCTATGTCAAAAAACAAACAAACAACACAATCAAAAAATGGGCACCAGATCTAAACAGACATTTCTCCAAAGAAGACATACAGATGGCCAAAAAGCATATGAAAAGATGCTCAACATCACTAATCACTAGAGAAATGCAAATGAAAACCACAATGAGGTATCACCTCACACCAGTCAGAATGGCCATCATCAAAAAATCTACAAACAATAAATGCTGGAGTGAGTGTGGAGAAAAGGGAACCCTCCTACACTGTTGGTGGGAATGTAAATTGGTACAACCAGTATGGAGAACAGTATGGAGGTTCCTTAAAAAACTAAAAAATAGCACTACCATATGTTCCACTCCTGGGCATATATCCGGAGAAAACCATAATTAGATAAGACACATGCACCCCAATGTCATTGCAGCACTATTTACAATAGCCAAGACATGGAAGCAATCTAAATGCCCATTGACAGATAAGTGGTTAAAGAAGATGTGGTACATATATACAATGGAATATTACTCAGCCACAAAAAGAATGAGATAATGCCATTTGCAGCAACATGGATGGACCTACAGATTATCATACTAAGTGAAATAAGTCAGACAGAGAAAGACAAATATCATGATGTCACTTATATGTGGAATCTAATTTAAATAAATGATACAAATGAACTTATTTACAAAACAGAAACAGACTTACAGATATCAAAAGCAAACTCATGGTTACCAAAGGGGAAAGGTGTCAGGGGAGGGATAAATCAGGAGCTTAGGATTAAACATACACACACTACTATATATAAGATAGATAAGCAACAAGGACCTACTGTGTAGCACAGGGAACTCTACTCAATATTCTGTGATAACCTATATGAGAAAAGAATCTGAAAAAGATTCTTTTCTCATATATATATAACTGAATCACTTTGCTGTATACCTGAAACTAGCACAACATTATATATCAACTATAATCCAATAAAATTAAAAAAAAAAGACTATAGGATACATTGGATCATTCATTACATTTTCTATAACAAGTTGCTTCAATGTCTTGGGGCTTTTCTTTTGCTTGTATTTACTGAAAAATTATTTCTCATAATCCTACTTAAAATATGCATTTGCTCCATTACCTCTTTATTATTACCTTCCCAAATGTTGTCCTTGGAAAATACAAACAAAAAGGTGCTTGTGTGAATGGGACTTAGAAAAGAAATTGTATTTATTGCCTGGTGTCTAGCATTCTCGTAGGACTTTTAGTAGCACAGACTATTGATAAAAGGAGAAAACATCCTTCTGTAGTTATTGCCCTTTCACAGTATAAATGTTTAACCTCTAACAGAACATTATTTGAGATTATTCTTTTCCCTAAGGAATACCAGGGCAGAATCAAAAATTTCAAGTTTAATATGGAAGAAGAATTTTTTTAAAAATTTTATGACTGATTTTTCTGATTATAAAAAATAAAATGGACATTGCTGAAAAATTTTTTAACCTTGAAAAGTAGAAAGAAAGAAATAAAAATCCCTGAAGTCCCACCAACCAGGATAATACCCTCAAACTCTTTTTTCCTTGTAAACAGCTAAGTGTCTCCGGGGACATCCCCCACCTCCCATCCCCTGCAAAGCCACAGGCCCTTTTACAAACCCCTGTGCCTGAGACTCTGCTGGCACCAACTTGGTGCCTCATATGTTCCATCTCATTTCTTTCTACCTCCTTGTTAACCTTCTGACAATAAGGAAAGAGTGTGTGGCTGGTAACGCTGTCAGGCAGATCAAACTCTCATCGCCTCTGAGTGTAAAACCAGTAGAGCAATGGGTGTCTGCTAGTTGATGCAGATCATACCCTTTTTTGGGTATTTCTACTAGACTGTCTTCTTGGTGCTTGATTTCAACTTACCCTCCGATGATTGTCTTGTGAGCTCAGCCCCACCTCTCTCAGCCTCATAGCCTGTTAACTGCCAAGGTAATTTTGGAACCCTGTCTGGCCACAGGATACTACTTGCTTTAAAAGGGTGTTTGGAACACACCCATTTTGTTTAAAAGGGTGTTTGGAACACACCCATTTTTGTGCATTCTGCCTTCCTTCTGATTCCTGAAAGTGAAATTATGGGCTACAAGTGAGGGGGTATTAATTACTTTTGTGTCTCTTCATACATATTGACAAATTACTTTTCTTATTAATTAGTATGTACTTTCTCTATATTATTTATAATAAAATTTTATCTGGCAATGTTATTTTAAGCAAAAATTTACAGTTTATTTTCTGTTTTTAAATATGATTTCTTTTTTCAGATTTTATTGATGTCCAATCTTTCACTTGTTCCTTGGCAAGATCTTCCACTGCTTTTATGAATGCAAAAGTTTTACATGTACTCTTAAGAGGTTTTATGATCCCCATATTTACTTCATGTTTTCCTACGGGCACCTTTATATTTATTTATTGAAAATTTTAGTATTTTATCTGATGGGGCATGGGAACATGATTATTTTTAAAATTCCAAACATAGTTATTCCAGTTTGAAGTATTGAAAAATCCAGATTGATCCATTTAAATCATTTGCATAAATGATAAAGCAGAAAGCAAACTCTGGTTCTGTGCATAATTATGACAACAGTGTTTAATATGGTTTGCATACATTTTTAAAAAGCTAACTGGAGTTTGTATTATGACAAAGGAAGGACTATGTAAGGGCTTGTTATTTTAGCCCATGATAGGAATTCAGTCCCTTGAATGATGTGATAATGATAAATCCTAGAAACTCTATTACTATAGTTGGTAGAATCATAAAACTACCCTAGTGTTTTACTGAATTGGAAGACAGTGTAAATGACAATAAACATGAAAGCTTGGATTTACAAATAAAAAGCAGACCCCATATACTTCCTTTTAATGTCCCAATAAGTACTGTCAAAAAGAGAGACAACAGACAAAATTTGTGGGTTTGTATAGCCATATCCATTCAAGCACTCTTTCAGAGTCATGTAGGCCTGGAGACGTCCCTCTTGATGTTAGTGTAGTTTATGAACCATGTAGTTGCTTATCCACATTCCCTCTCTGTACCAAAAGTCCAAGTTCTTGGAAAAGGCAGCATCTCACTTTCCTTGTACACCTCCTTTTATGAATTACTCTGAGATTAGAGACATCAAGACAGTCAACTGTTTAGTTGATTTTCTCTGCCATTATCATTATCCAGGAGGGTGGTTCCTGCAGGAATACAGAACTTGGAACCATCTACAAGACTTGATTTTAAAGTTCTGGTGTGGGATCCAGAGTCAGCAGTGTTTCCTAGTTCCCCAGGTGATTCTTATGACTGCTTAAGTGTGAAAATCGCTATAGCAGGGTCTGTGTTTAAGCGATGTATTCTGTTCCATTGCCTATATATTATTTTTGCTAGTTTGTCATTGATATTAATTCATGTCATTTTTGTTTTATTTACCTAGTAGAATAAGATTTATTTTAATTATTTTTATTTATAATTTCAAGATGTGCTTTTTGCCTTCCAGATGAATTTTAGAATAATTTTCTCATGCTAAAAGGAAAATTTTACTGAGATTTTCATAGGAATTTAGTTCAACTTAATTGTTATTTTTAAAACATTTATGCATTTCAGGAACATAAAAGTTTATGTTTGGTCAAGATTTATTTTTCTAGGTGAAGTTATATTATTTTCTTTGTAAAGGACTATAATATTCTTATTATAATATTGTTATTATTAAGTATATTATGTTCTTAGTTGCTATTGTGAATGAGTTTTTGTTTTATCTTTTCTTTTGTAATATCTTTGATTTGGTTGTTGTTACTATACAGTTAAACAATTAATATTTGGACATCTATTTTGTACCCAAGCATTTTAATATTTTTTACTCAACTGGAATATATTTAAAAATTTTATTTGTATTTTCTTGGCTTTCTGCAAATAATGATCCATATCTGAAAGTTCCTTTTGGTTTTCTTGCAGAGACTACTTACCTCGTGACAAAATTCTTGGGGAAAATCCCCACTTTTTGTTTTTGGATTTGGGTTCTGGTTTTCTGGATGTGTTCAGTTTCTTAAAATTCATCAGGATGTACACTTATAATCTATGCACATTTCTGCCATAACACTTTTTTTAAATCCCTTGTCAAACTTTGTACCCCTGTGGTTCTCAAACTGCAGAGTGTGTTAGAATTACTTGGGAGCTCATTAAAAATGTAAACTCTTGGGGCTAATGTGTCAGAGATTCTGATTCAGGAGATGTCAGATGAACACAAAACACCTGATTTTGCTGCTAGTTGATTCTCATACAGGAGGCCCTCATTACATTTTAGGAACACTGCTGATATATTTCTTTCCAGTGCCTTCTAGTATTTAGTGTTTCATGGGAAAAACCTGAGATTTCTGTCTTCTCTGCTTCCTATCCTGTATGACCTGGGCCTCTTTCCCCCTGGGTAAACACAGAGAGTGGGGAGGGAAAGAGTAAGAGGATGGTGGAGGCAGCCCAAAGATAAAATTTAAACTCCCCCAGAATGAAGCATCAGCTGAGCAATGGGCTACTGCAGTTGATACAGATCGTAAGAGAGGGTGGACACTTTTCTTTCATCTCCAGCCAGATGCTGCTGCTACAGTGTTTTAGAATCTGAATGAAGCCTGTAGTAGGTCATGATTGAATTCCTCAATGCTAATCGATTTGCATTTATTTAACAGAAATTCATCCTGATCTGCAAACAACTTCCTTTGTTCAGAGCCTCCCTAATCTTCCTTGTCATATCTTCATCTGTATTTTAATGAAGAGTTAGGCATTTGGGGAAATATAAGTCTGGAGTCATAGTAAAGTAGAAATTTCAGGAAAAAAATTCACAACACTTTTCTTCTTCCTTAAAAATAACACAATGATGAGTAGAAACAAAATTTACCAGAACAATTGTAGATATAGATGGATATAAATATAAATATATGGCTTTATGTTACTAAAAGAACTCACATCTTGGAGTCCTAAAACATTAATCTTTCTCACATCAGTATCTTTGAGCAGCAGAACTGGAGTCAGAAGAAAGGTTTTAATCAAGGCTCTGTCACCTAATTTCTGTGTACCTTGGACTTAAACTACCTAGGTTTTTCCCTGCAAAATGAAGGATCTGGAATCTGTAATCACTTAGGGTATTTTTAGCTGTGTATAATGAGGTCTTGGGGCACTCGGAGATCACAACTAAGAGAAAAAAAGCTTAATTTCTATGTTATGCTTCTTATAGCAGGATATAGTGCATTTTAGAAATTGTTCGACAGAAATGAAGACAAAATATTTAGATTACCTCCTAGCTCCAAGTTCTTGTTAACTAGAATTTATATGCCTGGTTAGAAATTTGAATAGCATTTTCCTGTACAGTTTTGGATAATGAGATGGGCACTGAATTTGGAATTCACAAACATGTATCCTTTATTTTTGAAATTATAGAATATCTCTATCATCTATTTATGTGTATGTGTATAAACAAACATACATTTAAAATATTATTTTAGTATTATGAAAGCAACTCCTGTTTAGGTAAGAAGTTCAGCTTTCCTGGAAATCACATTGCTCCCCTTGGTGAAAAAAAAAGTTGAATTTGTTTATTTTTAGTGATCTTGAGTTAATAAAAGCATTAGCATTTGTAATCTTTGTAAACCAACCAAACTTAGAAGCAGATCTTAAAATTTGAAGAATACAGTGAATACTAACACTCAAGTCACTGAAAATCACAAGCTCTAGAATATTTGAGAAAGTTTGAGAAACAAACATCATTTTGTTCCATTGACTTCTTTGTGATTCCAAAGGGCTCTTAAGAGAGAGGACAATGTGATATTAAGAAGGAAACTATAGTCTGATTCTGCTTGCTAAGGAGATAAAGGAGAAAGATACCTTACTTACTGGGAGGTAAACAGAGTAAGAACAATTCTGAAAGCTGGAAGATGCACAATCTAATTTTGAACTAGGAACAGAAAAGCATCTCTAAAACCATTATGAATGTTATCCATCCATATAATAAAAATGTAGTAAGTAGCCTATATAGAGGAGGCATCAGAGATGAAAAGACAGTAATTCCCAGATCTCAAGGAGCTTAGGAGTTGGAGGACAAAGACAGTAAATAGATAAGAACATAAAGTGTAATAGGTGCTGCAATAAAATCATGTTTAGGGAAAAAGGGAAGCCTCAGGATTTTTAAAAGCTCAGCCTCTAATACTTTGTAAAGCTCCCTGGTGATTCTAATACTCTGACAAATGTAAGAACAACTATGTAAAAAGAGTCATTGAAGGGATGTATCCAATATTTATTTGCTCCAGAGTAATAGGGGAAAACAAGCAACTCATATTTCCGATTGGTATGATAATTTTTGTTGACTTAAGTGCACATATTTGTGGTCCTTTTTCTTTTCTTGATTTATGAAGATCATGGGTTTTCCTATAATTTGTCTTAAGGATTCTAGTTGTCTCAAATAATCTTCAACTATCATACATTTGTCTAAAACTAATTTTCCAAAATCTGTGTTGTATGTGTTGGTACATGTATAAGATCAGCTGTATGAAATGAATACCCAGTAAGGGGAGAAATGAGCTAACATAATAAAGTTAGAATAAAAACCTTCTATAGCTTTCTAAAGTGATATGGCAATGTCATAAAACTCTTTATGACTCTAAACAATCAGATATCTCCTAATTAGGGACAGATGAAAAATTAACTCTGAAAATTGAAAACAGCTAATCAAAACAATACATAACTGAGAGCATTGTAAAGAATGAAACCATAGACACATTAAGGCTTAGTTAATTTAAAGGATTTTGGCTAGGGATTGACCACTCGAAGCTCCAGAAGATGATTCATTAGACTGTTCTGCTTGGTAAACTTCTATTTCACCTCATAGGCAGCCACTGTGATTTGGATTCCTCGAAAGTTGTTGTCATCTTTCCCTTTTCACGCACCTCTCCTCAAAGTTACAAACATTTTCTCTCACCTACTTTATAACAGGGAAGATAAAGGGGGAGAGATTGAGAGTCTAGGGCTTGTTATCCTCTCAAGCTACCATCAGCTGTGTAACATCTTATCCTTTCTCTAATTGGCTCCAATCAATTTATTCATGTCCCAAATTATTAGTCCTTTCTGTGAATACTTTCCTTGTATTGAAACCAAGATAAAGGATGCTGTCAATACAGTGGGAAATGAAAAGAGAAAATACATTAAATATAAAAGAAAATTGAAGTTTCAGCCCATAGTTCAAGGAGATCAGGATTCCCCTGAAAAAGAGAATGCCTCTCTCTTTCTTTCTCTCTCTGTAGTTTTCCATCTCCATCAAGACCCCAAGGAATTTTTATACTCTTGCTACAGTGACTATTCTCTCCTGCTGGAAGACCTATGGATTCCTCCTCTTACAGAGTTTCTTCTTAATATCTATATCTTCTTAATACCTAAATATAATAAATATCTATATTTCTCTGTAATAAATAGATAGCTCACCCTCAACAAACTCCTGAAGTAAATGAAGCCGCTTTGCTGTTTCACAGCTGGAGGCCCCAGAGGCTTATTCAGAACCAACACTTTCTGCCACGTGACCCTCTGTTAAACCTCTTTACTCCATTTTGGGATTTCTCAGGCCCAACTAATAACCTGTGCTACTGCAGTGCAACAACAGCATTGTCTTCTGTATCCTCCTTCCGAGTGGCACTGAGGTATGGTTTCCCTGCGTCTGGACTGTGTTGGGGGTAGTTACGGTGGTTTGCTCTCTAAGAACCTTTCTTTTTTCTCCAGTCATACTCCATAATGCATAATCCCTAGTAACAACTTTAACTGTGTTCCTTTCCAGGTCATATCCTGCTAGCCTGTACTTCAATGAATTAACCTTTCTTTTGAGGAAATTCTTCTTTTTTCTAGCTCATTGGCCAGGTTTCTTTTTTTTCTTTTTCTTTTTCCTACCTTTCTACTAATCCTGACTTGACTGAAAGAACAAAGTATATTTTTAATGTGATTCTTTTCCTTTTTGAGTCTTTGAGAAATCTCAATTCCTAGAGAAGGTGTTCTGGAGACAAAAATTTCTAAACTTTCTTAACCTTTGGAACTGGAATGCTTCCATGAGGCTTACTGCACTTTGGTTTAGGAAATGATGTTACCCTCATGTTCCCTATTTATTGATAAAATACACTAATCATGGATTGGACTCAGTCTGAAGTCCTGAAATCCATAACTCTCATCAAAACCAGTCGAGAGCCATCTGTGTGTCGTCTTTGGAGAAATGTCTATGTATTGTAGATCTTCTGCCCATTTTGTGATTGGGTCTTTTTTTTTTTTTGATGTTGAGCTGTATGGGCTGTTTTGGAGATTGATCCCTTTTCGGTTGTGCGTATCTTCTATTCTGAGGGTTGTCTTTTCATTTTGTTTGTGGTTTCCTTTGTTGTGTAGAAGCTTTTGAGTTTAGTTGGGTCCCGTTTGTTTGTTTTTGTTTCCATTGCTCTAGCGATGGATCTAGAAGGATATTGCTGCGATTTATGTCAAAAAAAAAAATAGTCAAGAGAGAGTTTAGAGAACAAGTGGTGATTGTGTTGGGGGGAGGAGATGGTTTTTGAAAATCTATTAGCCTGTTGATATATTGTACAAATCCAAGTTTAGTCCTAAATTTCACCCTCTAGTGACTAGGAATATCTACTTTTGCCCTTGAGACCTAAAGTCTGGATTGAAATGCAATACAAGGTCCATCTCCTAATACCTTAAAACATCTGTATGCTTAAACTCTGCTTATTTTTATTTCTAAGTGGTCCTTGGGTCACTTTTAAATAATAAAAAACTCACCACAGCTGTGCTTGCACTAGCAGCTGTGGTCAAACTGCTATAACCTCCACAGTTCAAAAAGTCCGCACACTTCACTGTGATCCTTGACTTCAATTAGCAGTCGTTGGTGTTTTTTCATTTTAGTTTTCCTCAGGAGGTTTTCTGCTCAATGCCCCATATGACAAAGATTAGATAATATGAAACATTTATTCCTCTTATCATACTGGTTCTAACTAGTGGAATATAAATATAATGATAGCAGAGAGGGCTCAAAATATTGGCTTTATTAATAGCTGGGAAGCACACTCAGGCCCCAAAATACAGAGCTATAGAGTCAACAGTACTGAAAACTGCTGCTTGATTTAAAGCCTGTGCTACCAACTTAATTCTCTTGACTGCTAGCTGTAAAGCTGAAAAGGGCATTAACTGGGTCTTCCAGGTGGGGGTGGGGTGGCTACATGGTATGTTTATTCCAGTGGTTTGCCAGTTTGAGTGTGCATCAGAATCACCTGGAGAACCTGTTAGACCACATTGCTGGGTCCCACCCCCAGAGTTTTGGGTCCAGTAGGTCTGGGGCAGGAATGGAGAATGTGCATGTCTAACAAATTCTCAGGTAATGCTCATGCTGCTGGTCTGGTGCCCATACACTGAAAACAGCTGATTTACTTTGTGGAAGCTAGAAGTGTAAAGCTGATCAATCACCGCACCCCCCCCCCACCCCGGCCGTTACAGTGGCCCACGTGAAAGAGGTTTGCATTACTTTTCCAGGGCAGTAATCCCACCCCCAAGCCCTACTTCCCGCCCTCCAGAACACGTGGCCCAGTGGATATCAGATTCAACCAGTTTCGCCCATCAGGAAGGTTTCTTTCCTCCTAGCGGGGAAGCAAGTAAAAAGGATGGAACAAGAAGCCAAAAATACGCACTCAAATTTTGTCCCTTCCTAAGGTGTTGTTGGCCTTTTGAGGAGGAAAGAGAGGTCAAGGAAAGCTTTCTCATTAACAGTTAAGAGCAATGATTGAAATTTTGCTTCTTTAGGAATTAGTTGTGGGAGGATAACAGAAAAATATACATTCCAGAGGAGCCTACAAGACACTTTGAGGGAACAGCGGACTCCTCCTTCTTCGTGTGACAGAAGTATGTGTGATTACCAGAAGATCAGTGGATTTGGAGACCACTGGATCACACAAAGGTAAGTAAGTCTTTTGCAACTTAAGGATCTTAAACTGGCTTTTATTAACTGTGTCATCTTGGGAAAGTCAATTTCTTTAAGCCCCTGTTTTCTCATCTAAAAAAATGGAAATAAGCTTCCTCTGAGGAGGGTGTTTGTGGATATTAAATGAAACAGTTCTTTAAAATGCTGAGTACATTGTTTTTCCATAATATACTTAGTAGGCGGTAACTGTTTAAGTAGTAAGAGGTTAGTGACCTAGGAGAATTCAAACACAGAAAGAACTTGAAGGAGTGTACTAGTTTCCTATTGCTGATGTTGTAAATGATCACAAACTTAGTAGGCTAAAACAACACACATTTATTATCTTATACTTCTGAAGGTTAGAAGTTTGATACAGGTCTCACTCGGCTAAAAGCAAGATATCAACAGGGCTGTATTCCTTTTCGGAGATTCTAGGGAAGAATTCATTTCCTTGCTATGCTCAGCTTTTAGAGGCTGCCCACATCCTTGGCTAATGGCCTCCTCCTTCTATCTGCAAAGCCAGCAACATAGCATCTCCCTGACCCTACTTTTTATCATCACATATCTTTCTTTGACTCTACTTTTCTGTCTCCTAATGTGATTATATTGGTCTCTCCCAGGTAATTCAGGATAAACTCATTATTTTAAGGTCAGCTTGTTAGCATCCTTAACAAACTGTAACCTTATTTGCCTTGAAGCCTAACGTATTAACAAGCTCTGGGACTGGGACATGGATATCTTTGGAGCTGGGAGCATTATTCTGCTTTCCACAGGAGGGAAAGTTCATTGTCATTGTGTTCCATGAATATATGTTTGAGGCATGAAATTGTATTCATTTACTTATTCATTCACCAGCATATATTAAGCATTGATATCTATTTCACTAATCACTGGAGATACAAGATGAATAAGACTATTCCTTAAAGGAACCTGGGATCCACTAGTGTTTTACAGACTTGTAAATAAGTGAAACAGTGAGAAATAGTACAATGGTGAAGCCAATAGAGGACCCAACCAGGGAATGGTCCGTTCTGTTACGAATGGATTTGGTAGGACTACAGGAAAGGCTAGGAAAGATGCTTGAGCCTTGAAATTTGTTTACACAAACAAATAGGGAGGCAGAAAAACATCCAAAAGATGCAAGGAGAGCACAATGATATGACATATGGTGGCTGCCTGGAAAATTGCAAGTAATTCAGCAAAAATGGAACATGCAAAGAGAGAAAGCTGGAGAGATGGATAGGTATCAGAATCTCAAATAACTATCTGCTGCTCTTTTAGCATAACCTTGCATTACCTGCATTATAGCAGTTTGGCTTTATCTTAAGGCCAATGGGGGACAATAGAGCAAGTTACGATGAAGCCAGATTACAGAAGCCCTTGGATTCCATGCTGAGGCTTCCTCCTGTTCATGATGATCTCTCCCTCATCTGATTCAAATCACTTAATTACTGATCAACTATATGCCAACCACATGATACTGTTTTGTTCTGGGGATAAAGGAAACACTATCCTTGACCTTAAGCAATGTCAAGAAGACAGAACATACAATTATGGCATACCGTGGTAAGTAATGGAAATGAGATGTCCATACTGCTTACATGGTCTCGTGACCTACTGCATTGTGATATTCTTTCCATACGTGTACTGGTTTTGGCTACTCACCACTATTAATGTTTTTGAAAGCAGGAGCTTATGCAGAGCATTTGCTTAGAAAATCAGTATTAACTCTTCTCCCTCTTCATTTGCCATGGCAATGGGAAGTGTTTGCCATAGACTGCTTTGCATGTTCATTTACCTGGATATTTTTTAAAAGAAAATTCTTCAATTGTTGTAAACCATTATTTGGATTTTAGTGTCTGTTCCAACACAGTTTCTTAGAAATTTCATGTACCCTTTCTTTTCTCTCCCTAAGATCTATCTTGGTAAGTTAATTTTTTTCTAAACAGTAGCTTTGAGAGGTGTAATGTCCTTCAGCTGTGTTGCACTGCAGGTTGCAATGCAAAAGATCTCAGGTATTTCTCTTTAATGTTAAAACAGAATATCATAACTCTGAACTCCCTCTCCTATCTGCCATCCCTAGAAGCTGCTTCCTTCCTAGAACAGACCTGCATTTAGTCTTCTCCAGGAAAGCTGTTCATTATCATATTCTTCTACAATGGACAGATGGGAGAAGGAGGAGACCCCATTGGTCCTCATCATCCAGTATATAAAACAACTCCTTTGGGCCACCCTTCTTCCCCCACTAATTGCTGTTGACTTCTGGTCTCCTGTTATTCACCCACAGTCAGAGAGGGCTTTGAGACCTGCCCACACTTATTCTCTACTTGGGCACCATCAGTGTCTTTGGTGACTTGAATGTTCACAGTCCTCGAGCCTAACAATTCCCAGGCCTCTTTGACTGCAGTGGTCACCTAGTCTATCCCACCTTAGTCATTTATCCCAAATCACACACAGAAACTTTGAATCCTTAAAATCTGCCCCATCTCTAAATCTTAAACCTCAGTTTGCAGAAATTGTGTTTTCCCCTTCAGAGCCATCATTCAGTGTCTCATTCCATTCAGGCTGCTATAACAGAATACCATAAACTAGATGACGTATAAACAACAGAAATTCGTTGCTCACAGTCAGGAGGCTGGGAAGCCCAAGATCATGGCACCGGCAGATTTGGTGTCTGAGAGTCTGCTTCCTGGTTCACTGCATCTTCACATGGTGGAAAAGGCTAGGGAGCCCTGTGGTTCTTTCCTAAGAGCACTAATTCCATTCAAGAGGACTCCATCCTCATGGCTTAAGCATCTCCCCAAATCTTCACCTCCTAATACCATCATCTTTGGGGGGGTACAATATCAACATATTAATTTTGGCAGGGATACGTTCATTCTGTTGCATCCAGTCTTCTCTACCCTTGGCTGTGCCCCAAGAGGCAGACCCACTTAGACTCCATCAATGGGTTCCCTTGCTCTCTAGCTTCCAGTTTGTTTCAGTCAATAGAGAATCACAGATCTGAGAGAGGAAGAAGAATCTAGTCAGGGAATTTATTCCTCATGCACCATGTGGAGTTGCTATCAGGAGGCCCTTTCAATATATTTATCCTCTGTTGTTTCTGGTAACTACTCTCTCCACCTACCTCTTCATGTTAAGGCATTGTCAAACTACCTTGCTTTTGTTAGGCCCAGGTAATTATTTCTATGGTTTCATACATCCTGCCCTTGGATACACATTTGTGAATAGTTGTTTTACTAAATGCTTCCATAATTACTCAATATGAGAGTTCTGTATGTTTTCTACTGGAACACCAACTGTTATGCTACTCTTCTCTTATTCTCAACATATTAATTTACTTTCAAATCTCAAGTCACCTATCTGCTAATAGATCAATTATTTTCCAATTTGCTTTTTTTGCTATCTAACTAGATCTTCTGGTCCTTCAATTTAGTTACTCTTTTGTGTTTTCTTCTAACTCTCTTTTCCCCTGCAAAACTCCAGTCCTGCAACAATCTGCCTAGTTATATCTAAGTGGATATTACAAATTCGAACATTTTCCCCTACTTTTATCCTACTTTCAATAGATGGTCCACCCTACTAATTTATCAGAAGTACATACATTTCAGTTAACAATTCCCTAGACTCCTCCCTGTACTTATATTCTTTCCTTCTTAAGGTTTTGTAAGTATAAGAAAGATATTGGTGGCAACTAACAGAAAACCTAACCCCAACTGGCTTACTCAAGGTTCTTTATTGGAGTAAATATCTGGGAAACTCAGGGGGAAGGCTGACGTAGGCAAGGCAGGGACTCAAATCTTGTCACCAGAACATGGTTCTATCAGTATCAACTCAACTCTCCGTCTTACTTGTGTTGACTTTGCTATTGAATTGACCTTCCCCTGTGGTCACAGGGATGTCCGTAGCAGCTTCAGATATCACATTCTTTCATGTTCACATTTAAGTGGGATGTTAGGTCTACTTTCCCTGTAACAGTCAAGCAGAAATTCTGGGCCTGTGTCTAGTTAGCTTGAATTGGGGCAACTTCCCTTCCCTGAACCAATCAACCTAGTCAGAATATATGTTAATTACCTTAAATCATTCAATGCCTAATCTTGGATCTGAGGATTTGTTCAAGTACTCATGAGATTTGTGTTGAAAAACTAACATCTGGTTTAATTGAATTAGTTACTGGAGCAATGGAATATGAGGTCTTATGTCCAATCAATGAAGAATGCAGCAGAGGCCTCACTACTAGAAAAACTGTTGACACAGGTTCTGACCAACAGACTCAATAAGAAATGTTTCTGGGCTCCATGAACCATCATGGTGTGTAGTAATGTCATTCTCAGGACCTAACATGGAACCCCTGCTTCTACTTAGCTAAGCTTCCTTACACTTATAAATTGACTGTGCTTCAAACAAACAAATAAATACATAAAATTTGATTTTGCTGATACAAATCACACTGAAAGATATCCTACTGTATAATATTATTAAACTACTTATTTCCTTTAGTACTTTTTGTTACAACCTGATCAATAAGATAAGATAAAAATGGTTATTATAGCTAGGCCAGTGAAGAGCCTAATTTCTCTGGGGCTATTTAGTTATACTCCATTTAATATGTAGCACTCCTAAAAATTCAATAGGAAATTGGATGAGTCTTCATGGTTTGTTTCATTCTCTTTTAAAATATAATAAATTAACATTGGCAAAGAGAATATAGGTAGGCAGTATCAGAACTCTCCCAGTTTTGTACAGTATACAACAGACCTTCAAGAGAAACATGGTGTTCTATTATATCCATGTCAGTACTGAACTAACAAAGCATTTGCTTCAAGAAACCTATAATAATTTAACATTTCTAGTATAGTGAAGAATTTCTAAGACATTATGCATACTGCATAAGAAAAATTCTTCAAACTTTCTTTTGAATATGTTTTTCAAAACTGTGGAGTTCAATATATTTTGAACCTCCTTTCCACACTTCAGCTCATTTAATTTTTGATAAACAGCCTGTTATATATACAGAATTAAAAAAAAAAAACTTGATTATAAAAATTCTATTGCAATACATTTTTCCATCTAATTCTGAGATAATTTTACATAAGTAATTTTCCACTTATGTTTTTGGCTTGGTTTCTTGTATGCAAATGAAGAGAGAAAGTGAACTTAATGATTCGACTTATCTTTTCCTCCAAAGTCTGGTGAGGAAATAGTTTTAATAAATGGCTGGATTGCTAGTTTACTTATCTTTCCTCTTACTCCTGTGTATAGTAGTTATCTACACTTTTAACTACAAAAATTTGGTTAGTGAAGAATGTATGACTTGGGATCAAATGTTGGGTTTGAGTGTTGACTTTACCATTTATTATGATATCCTGAACAATTTTACCTTTCTGAAGTTGTTTCCTTAGTAAAAACTGGGAAGGTAATAGTTAGCTCCCCAGTCTGTTGTGTAAGGTTGATTAAATAAGATACTCACACATAGTGCATTTAATAATAATTCCTGGTTCTCGGCGCAAGATTTTGAATCTGGTTTATGAGAGAATTTTTTTTTCTACTTATCCCTCCAAATGTTTCAGTCCAAATACATTAATTGTGCAGAAATGTCCTGTTTCCAATCCAAAAAAAAAAAGCTGTTTTGAAAATGCCATGTTTATTCTAGATGGATAGTTTGTCCCCTCTTTGACAAAGAAATTATTTTTTAAAATAGTAACAATACAGCTTAGCTTACAGTCTGCAAAACACTTACCTCATTTTGATCTCACTTTTGAGGCCAAATAAGAAATAAGGATCTGAATTAAAATTCAATCTTAGCTCACAACATGAAGTGTGCATACTATTTTATAGTGTGAGGTCTTTAGGGTTGTTTTTGGCTACTGGAATTATTTAGGTAATAGGACAAGAGAACTATGGCAAAAATACTATAGGCTAAAGACTCGGTCCTTTTCCTCTTGCAAACATCATTAATCATCTCAGAGAGATGCTTTTGTTTATGCATTTTAAACAAAGCTCTATTTGTCTACAATCTTGATGAAAATGTTTATTAAACATATTCTTAGAGTGAACAGCTGTTAAGGGAAAATTGATCCCTTTTTTCCAAGCAAATAATGAATTTTATTATTTGACAGGTTTTTCAAATTTCCTTTTATCCTCTCTCATTTTTAGTACCTGTGAATCAGTAACAGTTCAGATTAATTCGCATTCTCCTTTCTCTTGTCACCTCAGCCTGGCTTAGTACTGCAGATATGTTGCTATAGCTGTCTGAGCAGCGGCAGTGATTTGCATCAGTTGATACTCAAGCAGCTAGCTCAACTTCACAGCCCAGCAGCTGTGATTGTTAACACCTGCACGCAAACCCTGTCTTTTTTCTAAATCTTATAGATTCCCCTACCTCCAGATTCCTTGTTTGCTATAAAGCATTTTTATAAGTATACATATTTACTGCTACTAGTACTAGGCAGAGGTCTGGTTTGGAATTGAGGCTTCATGACTTTCTAGCTGTGGCTTCTGGGCAAGAGATTCATATCCGTCTCCTCATCATATGTCCTCAACTTTACACCTAAGCTAATTGTAAGGACCATGAGACATTTTGTAAGGAATAGAAAAAAAATATGCAAAGAATCAGCACAATTTTTGATGCTACAGGTGAATTCAAAAATACAGGCTAACATTTTTCTCCCCGCTCTCAGGAGTGAGATGGGGGTGGTCCTGGGTGTGTGGGTAAGAAGGGGATAGAGAAGTATTTGGAGAAGTGTTTTTATCACCGTAAGGTTTATAAGGGTGGGAAAAATGGGTACTCTTGCTAGTATGTTGGAAATTGGTTTACTTAACACTGATATGTGGAGAACATTTTATATGCCTGGCACTGTTCTAGACTCTGGGGATAGATCAGTGAACAAAACAGATGAGATTCCTACCCACATGGAACTTCAATTCTAATAGATTTAGACAGCCACATTACAGCTCTCTCCCAAGAACAATTTAAGTGCGATGAACTGCAAAAAAGTGAATTATAGATATTGAAGAGGAGGGAGGGGGGAGTTTAGTCCCCAGCAGATGAGAGGTTCATATACTAGGTCTAGAAGATGGAAGGCAGCAGGTGTGGTGCATGGGGAGGAGTGGAGGAATCAGCCATCTAAAATGTGCATGAGGAGGAGCTGCTGGCCTGTGAGGCAGCCCTGGCCAGGACCCTCTGCCCAGTTCCTCCCAAGGTTTGTAAGGCTGGAGGCAAATGGCTGTCTGGCTATCATTACACAGAAGCAACAAGACAGGACCACATAGCGAGATCATTTTGGAGACATACTAAGAAATTGTACCTGGAATCCAACTGTGAGATCCAGGTGATACGACTTGATAAAGACATTTTGCAACCATATAAATCATTATGCTGGAATTTCTGGATGATATGTTTGTTTGAAGGCTTAAGAGGCTTCTCACCTCCTGACATAACCTGACCCTGGAAAAATAACCATCATGCCATCCTCTGTGAGGACACTAGAGGTTGAAAAGAGAAGCCTCATCACCTCTGGTATCTTTTGCTGAAAAGATCCTTTGAGACTATTCCAGTAAAATGTAACTTGTTTGTAAGGGCTAACTTTTAATCTATTCTTAAACATAGTTCTCTTTGATATTAATTTCATTTGGGAACCAGAAACACTACGCCTATTAAGTCCAGGGATGGGAGTAGAGGGTAAGAAATGGAATGGAAAAAAAGGACTTAATTAAATATCTGTTTATAGAAGTCAACTTGCCTCTACCCTTTCCCAATTCCTCCCTGTCCTCTCTCATAACATTGATGTCATTCATCTCACTTATCCATATGGTATAATCACCCAATACATCGTTATTATTATTACTTTAAACATCTATCTTTTAGATCCAATAAGGGTAAGAAAATAACATACTTTATTTTACCTTTATTTGTTCCTTTTATGATAGTCTTCCTTTCTTTATGTAGATCCAAGTGTCTGACTTATTTAATTTTCCACCTTTGACTTACCTAGCCTTTGCAGATTTCCCTCTCTCTGGAGCACCCACACTGTGGTTGTTGATGGACACCTTCACATTTAACTATCTTGTGTCTTACATTGTTCTTTGTTGTTTCATGATGTAAGCCATGCTCCTCCAATAGGGTTATGAACTCTCTGAGGCAGAGGTCCTTTATTATGTTTTTTAATCCCACATGGAGCTTGACATAGAGGTTGAGCATATAAAAGACACTGGATTAACCCTCATTGATTATAGACTAGTAGAAATGTCAAGGTGTGGCATGTAGGACTATGCTTACATTGGTTATGTCATTTGAATAGTTCAGGAGTTTTGACAGAGTGCTTCCAGTGACTTCACTGTTCCCATCAGAGCTTCATCCCCTGATGCAGGTGCTTCGTGTACGTAATTATGATTATTATAATGATACCTAGTAAGAATTTCTAAGAACAGCTCACAATCTAAGCTTCAGAATTAACAAGGATAGAAATACACATCGTGGATGACATGAGGAAAGTGATGGCAGTTTTAATCATCACCGCTTGGTACCCAGGAACTGGTCCTGCAACTTTCTGACATCTTGCCTTCTTGTGGACACACTCTATGATCACGTGGGAGATAGAAGCAAGTCAAGTCAACTTTTGCATTTTACCCTTAAAATTACTAATGCTTTTCAGGTAAATTTTCAGGTAAGTTTGCAGAATAGAGTTTGGAGGTATTTGGGGGAAAAAAAAAAGATTTTGATCTCAACTACACTGGCTCCCTTAGTGTTTTCTGGATAACTGTGAGTGGAGATTAAATACCAATGCTTAGATAGTACTTTTTTTTATCTACTGCTATAACTGAGCATCATAATGTTTGCAATTTCTTTATCATCTAGTGCCACTTGTTGAAATGTTTAATGATAGCAGTGATCTCTGAAATATTTCATGAGACCTAGAATGAGTGCCTGTCCCTTTCATAGTGTTAAAGGGTATATGATCAACAAGTGAGCGCCCTCACAGCCCTGCATTGCCCTGTTTTCCCAAATTATCCATGGATTCACTTAGGTTTCCTAATTAACATTTTCCTGATAATTTTTATTAAAAGGACCTCCTTGATATAGATGGCAGTCACATTAAAGAGGTATAGTAAGTTTTTTATTAAACGGAGGGTAAGTGGTGACAAGGCACTTTAATTTTAGGTTGTTTTCTTTCAACATCTCAGAAGGAAATTAGCCATCTTAAACATTTGAATTAATGGAATTCATGGGCTTTTAATTCTTCATTCCGGTGCCAGCTCTACCACTAACTAGCTTTGTATTTTATCCTCTTTGAGTCTTCCTATTTGCATCTGTAAAAATATGTATGGGGAAGGGGGAGAGGTAGTTTAGGGTATTATCATCTGGAAAGTCTCTAATTTCAGTTTAATATTGAATCCCATGAGCACCCACTCTGATTTTACCACCTCACAATTGCAGAACATTTAAGAGTTTGCAAAATATATATATATTTTCATTTGACCCTTAAGGTAACCTTATAAAATGGTCAAGGTATATTTTATAATATCCATTTTACAGATAAGAAAACTGAAGATTGCAGTCCATATAGGTCATAATTGAGAGCAGAGCACATTCTTTTGAAGCAGGATAGACTTGGTCCAAACACCTGTTTGGTTCAAAGGGTACAGAATCTAAGGCTAATTTTTCCCATAAAAAGATCTCCCCTTGAACATAACCAGTGACTCGTATTTCTATGACTTCTAAATAAAGGGGAAAATCTTAGAATTTGGGTCATCCTAACTACCTATAACAGTGTGACACTTTTGTGTTGAAATCATTTGCCTTCTCTGCTCATGACAGTCAGGAGACAGGGCTGGGGTGTGGTGATATGGAGAGCTTCATCCCTGTGGTTTGCTTTGTAGAAGTAGTTTGCCAGCCTGAAGCTGAAATAACATACACTGTTAGTGACAATAGATTGAGTTTGCACAAGGATCATAGTTTTGTGTTGGGTGTTTAGAAATAGAGAACAAGTCAGGCATTACTAACACCTTGAAGTGAGAAGAAGGTAGACTCTGGTGCCAGACTGATGGAATTCATGTTGCATTTGCCACTTAATAGCTGTTGGACCTCAGGAAGTCACTTAACCTCCATGTGCATTAGTATTATCATCAGTAAAATGGGAATAAGAGTGTTATAAACCTCAGAGTGTTATTATGAAAAGTATTACACATATTTAATAAATATGTATAAAGTGCTTACATCATTGCCTAGTATACAGTATGTGTTAAATAGGTATCCAGTATTATAGTAAGAGTTAATATTTATTGGCTCTTTCCTATGTCAGACATGAGTTCAGTGATTTATGTATATCATCTCATGTAACTCCCACTACAATCCCTGAGATAGGGACTATTTTAATACTCATTTTATGCAAATTCACATAGCCAATAAGCATTAGCATATCTCTTAAAATTGTGCCCTCAACTTCTATGCTAAAAATGGTTATTTTCTAATATAAGTTGCTTAGAAATAGAGAAGGTGAAAGTAGGAAGCCCTGTTTCAGAGCATTCTGTGTTTTTAAGCTGACAAAAGTAACCTCTACATTGCAAACTTTGTCTTAAATGATTTGTCTTAAACGTTGTCAATAAATGGTTGATATTGTTGATATAACCTTAGTCTGTCGTATATTATATATAAATTCTAGGTGTCTTTTAAGCACAGTGACTCTGATTTTGTTGTAACTGTACAGAATGAAATAGAATGTTTAACACTGATGATCTATGATTTTAATGTTAAAAATGAGTTCTATTAGAAGCAAAAGAAAATGTCGTCTTAGTATAGTACAGATGCCTGGAATAAATTTGGGTTGCAATGAGATGGGATGATTCATCTATTTGTATGGATTCTTTCCATTGTGCACTGCATGTTAAAATGTTTTACAATGACGGATTATTTTTCTTACATCTCTATAAGCTTAATATTTCCACCATCTATTTAGTAAGAAAGATGTTCGTTGAGAATGCAGATGTTTCAGAGATGTTTCAGAGATGTTTTAGAGAGCATAAGCTTTAAAAAAACTTAGATCCATTTAATTTGAATGTCCTTGAGCAAATTATTTAAACTCTCTGAATCTGTTTCCTTATTTATAAAAGAAAGGGTTGTTTTAACTTCACTTAGCAAGGCTAAGTGTACAAAAATACTGTACCAGGCACTTTATAATGTTCTGATAAAAGTCATTTCTATTAAGACAGGTCTGTGTAATAAAACAGGAATTTGTATGATCCCATCTCTATTAGAGTTCTCTAGAGAAAAAGAATCAGCAGGATAGCTCTGTCCTCCCTCCCTTCTCTCTCTCTCCCTCTCCCTCCTTCCCTCCCTCCACTGTCACCTACCTAAATCTATATATCTATCTAAATACACATATATAGAGATCTCTTAATATCTCTATGTAGATATCTATACATATCTATATCTGTAAATATATATCTAGATCACTCTCTTGACAATTATTATTATCTAATTACTAATATTAACTATTATTATTATTAACTATTAATTATTATGACAGAGATGGTAGGAGCTAGCAAGTGTGAAATTTGTAGGGCTGGTCAGCAGGCTAGAAATTCAGGAAGAGTTGATATTGCAGTCTTGAGTCTAAAATCTCCAGGTGGGCCAGCAGGCTGGGACATCAGGCAGTGTTTTTATGTTGCAGTGTTGAGGCAGAATTGCTTCTTCTTTAGGAAGACTCAGTCTTTCCTCTTAATGCCTTCAACTGATTGGATGAGGCCCCTGTTATGGACAATAATTTGTTTTACTTAAAGTCAACTTATTGTAAATGTTAATTATGTCCACAATTCCCTTCACAGAAACATCTAATGTTTGACCAAACACCTGGGCACCATAGCCCAGCCAAGAAGACACATTAGTTAGCTATGACACCATGGAACTTTTTTTTTCTTTTTCTGGTGTTAGGGTCACCACTACACTGATAAGTGTTCTAGTCGGCTATGTTATGCTGTTAAGGATACCTTAAACCCATTCCACAGTCAACTGAGATGGGAGGATTTGTTTTGTTTTGGGGAGGATTGTTAATGGAAGGTGAATCACAGGAAAAAGCACAATCTTTGGTGCTGGAATTCCTAGTGCCGACAGAATCAGCAGTTGATAATTGGCCAAGAATGGCAGATGTGGTGACATGGGAATGAAGCCTAGAAAAGTGTACCTTGTTTCCTTCAAAGGTGCTTCCGGGGTCTTCTCTTTACCGCAGCTCAAACCAGATCCCCTTCGGGGATTGAACGCTCTTCCCACAAAGGTGTCCTATTACTGTCAGGTGAAGGCATTTCCCTCAAGTTAGTACTTCAAACTTCCTATTATGCCAGAATGATGGAGTCACTTGACCCCTAGCAACTGCTGTGACTGCCTCATTTCCCGGGAAACACTGGCTGCTGTGCAGGTGTCGGACCATCAGTTGCTTATTTGAGATGTAGCTGGTGCTTCGGAGGGGAACGTGGGAGTTATCCACTCTCCACTTCTGATGTAACAACTGGAGACATCCCTCCAAAGAAGATAATTCCGATACTGCCTTTTTGAAACGAGAGCCTAACGGAGTGCCATATGCTACCTCTTCTGAGTATTCGGCCCACATGCTCGGTGGGCCCAGTGCCATCTCTTTGGGGATATATATTCTTTTTTTTTTACATCTTTATTGGAGTATAATAGCTTTACAGTGGTGTGTTAGTTTCTGCTTTATAACAAAGTGAATCAGCTATATACATACATGGGGACATATATTCTTGAAAGAAAATTAATAAGTACAGGCTACCCAAGCCCTACAGAAAAATGCTCTCAGGTATTTGAGAGTGTGTTGTTAGCTGTTATCATCTCAGATATTCTCCTCCAAAAGGAGGCGATCTGTGGTGGTATAGGTTGTTTTGGGACTGGTATATAGTATCGTTATTTTCTTAAAGCAGTTTTCCGTAGGCAGATTACTCTAGGAGACCAGGGGCCTGTGTGTATATTTAAAAATTTTTCCAAAATAAAAACCTGTATCTGCAGGATAAGAAATCGAGTTCAGACACTGGTATGTGGACATTGTTCTGCCCATGTGGACTCTCTCTCTGCAAAGACCATTATAAAGAAATAATGCCTTTGATATTTGGGGAGAAAATTCCCATTGAAGTGCTTCATCTTCAAAGTCATCCTTTCTATTCTACTGAGGGCTGACAGACGGCCACCATGGGGCAGTTGTATAGACTGGCTGCTGAATATAACACTCGTACTATGGTCCATAGTGAGAGACAGACTCCCCTCCCTGCAGAGGTCACAGACAGGGCCTTATCAGGGATGACAGGCTGCTGAGGGGGTGCCCAGGTCCTGTGCCTGGTGAGCATGCCGCTGCAGTGTGCGACCACAGAGGGCTGTTGCCCGTCCAGGTGCTCTCAAGGGCGGTGTGATGATAAAGACTTTGGAGGCAGCTTGAAAGCCTACTTCTGCAAACACTTCCTGAGACGATTTGTAATACCCTTCACATGTCATATTGAAGGGGGGTAGGTAAGGCTCTGAGAAGATAGGTTCAAGTTCAGGGGTATTGAAAATGAAATAAAAGTTTTGTTCCAAACCGTATCTTGGGCACAGCCATGGGCTTTAATTAGGCTGGGTTTCTACTTGCTTGCTTGTTTCATTTGTCCTCCTTGATTGAGGGACATAGAGAGAAGAGAGCTGCTTCTGCTGCCCTGGGGACAAAAGATGTCTGATGACATGGGAGGCAGGTTGGGGATCGGTGTGCTGATTCTGTCCACAACTTTCCCCCATGGAAAAGTGACTTTCAGCTAAACAGAAGAGAAGTGGGCTCTGATGCTTATTTAAAAATAAATTATATGACCACTGATGTCTAGACTTTGTTTTAGAACTTGAAGGGTAAAAAAGCAACAAAAGAACATTTCGCTTATTGGCAGATCGGTTATCTTTGAGCCACTGAAACACATGCTTTCCTCTGCCTACCTCATCATCCTAGTGCAGTGATTTATTCTGACGTTGTCAGTCTAATCAAAGAACCCAATCTTTGGCACAAAAGAAAACAAACATTAACTCCACCTCTAGAGAGAAACAGCTTGATAAAAGAATATCATGACTTTGTCTCATGGTTCAGAGCTTTTATCATTTAGCTCAATTCTTCCCTAATATACACACCTGCACACTGACAGAGCTGCACCTGAAGTTTAAAAGGGAATACTTTGGTTCTGGCAGAAAAAAAAGTTCCATCTGGTGGTTTAAGACCTCAGTTAGTTTTTCAAATGCTTTCCGAGGGACGTAGCTAGGTGAAGGTGGTCATTTCAAGGCCCTTATATTATAGAATTTTGATAAGTTTTCCAAATTTTTACTTGTAGCACAAGTAATTTTTCCCTTGTAGCACATTATCTCCTATCAATATTTGAACAGCTATCTGTGAGGTTGATAATTTTGCCTCTTGTGTCTTGTTTTCTTGAAGCCCCCTCTAGAGGCCTCTGTGATTATCACCTGAGTTGCCATTTTAATAAATACTTGTTGATGTCCTTTCCATGACTTTGCTAGTTTTTTCCCTCCTTTGAGAAAGGTCTTTCTTTTGTCTACAATTAGGCAACATAATTAGGAAACTTTCTTCCACAGCCACTGAAAATAATAACTGGCAGTTGGGACATTTGTGGAGTGAGTGGTGAAATGGGAGTGGTCATGCATGTGATTAGAACATTAGGCCCTGTTGCATAGGCTCACACCCTAAAGTTCACAGAAAAATCATAATAATCACAATCAGAGCACCAGGAGCAATAAGGGTTTTAGGATGTTGTAGAGGTCAGTGATATATAGTAAACTCCATAATCTCTGGGTGAAACTGACTGCATGTGATGCCCTGTCCCTTGCCTTTCTTTAAAATTACAATTAGTCTATCACACAGTACTAAATTTCTGAAAAATCTATATTACTTTTTTATATACATAATAATTTTCTCATGTATCAGGCAGATTTTTATTTGCTTAAATCTTAATATTTGGCCAAGAAATGGTAGACTAACTTCCCACTGTTAGCTGCAGGAAGTTAGACTTTAGTTCAAAAGCTTTTTGTATTTTATTTTCAGGCAAAGGTGCTGAGTACTTTGGCTGGAGTGCTTTGAACTAACCTTGTGCCTTTCATCTGAGTGTCTTACAGTTGCTGTATTTTCTCACTTAAACACACGACTGCCTTAGGAGATAGGAGTAGAGTAACAGCAATCCTTTGTAGATAAAGACTTGGGATACAGAGATTTGAAACCATGTGAAACAGTCTGGGAGAGATGGTAAAGGAAGCTAGGATTCCTACACAATGCTAAATAATGGGCTGGAATATTTTCTATACAC
This sequence comes from Balaenoptera acutorostrata, assembly GCF_949987535.1. Lineage (NCBI taxonomy): Eukaryota > Metazoa > Chordata > Mammalia > Artiodactyla > Balaenopteridae > Balaenoptera > Balaenoptera acutorostrata. The sequence goes on along the minus strand of NC_080065.1, from coordinate 53,676,347 downwards.
CAGGTACACAGGCTTCTCTTTGTTCTAGCACACACTGAGGGTCTCTTGGACTGTCAACTATGTGAAGATTATTTCATTAAAGTTCAGCTTGGAACTCCTGAGCTCAGGTTGCCTGCTATTGCAGGCCGATTACAGACATGATAAGGCTCTCAATACCCACACCCCAAGGATCTCAGCTTTTTCTGACACCAAAACAATCTATGCCCAAACTGCCCTTAGAGAGTCAGGACCAGTCAAAGCCACCTATACATCCCAATGCAGTGATCAACTTCCTCCAAAAACCAAAGTTCTGTTTTTTGAGCACCTATATTTCTATTCTTTAATTCCCATACTGTTCAGTGATTCTTACCAAGCTTCATTGCTGTACTGCTGATCTTCCATAGCAATAAAATCATGGTGCCCTCTAGGAACCCTCTTCTATTATAGGTTACCTTCCTGCATCTTTAATATCTTTATATTGCTCCGTGGTGTGCTGGTAAATATTCAACAATGTGCTATCTGAAAAAAGACATGTGTATATATACATGAGTTATTAATATTTTTTACTAATATAAAGAATGTGTAGCATACTGTTTACAAATAATACATGGTACTCTTTATTATAAATTCTATATAGCCAATGCATTTGCACTTAACATCTTCATGATTTTTTGCTGAACTCTTGTATCGATAACAAACCAATGGTTGCAAATGGCTGTAAGTCCGACATGAATGTTGGTTGATACTTTCATTTGGATGGATAAGTAGGATAAAAGTGAAACAATGAAGGCATATGTCAGGATTGTGCTTATTTGTCAATGATGTGAGTGACTTCTTTGCTGAATCAGATAGAGGTTTAAAATACCGTGAGAATATTTTCTCAAATTTTACTTTATGCTGTTCACAATAAAGTATCAACAGACATGACACACTTAAGTTTCATCTGCATTATTTTCTCCACTATTTCCTTAAGTCTAAACCAGGATTGGACAAACTTTTTCGTAAAGATCCAGGTATTAAATGCTTCAGATTTAGAGTCACATAATTTCTGTGGTAATTACTCAACTCGTGTTATAGTGGAGCCATAGATATTACCACTGAGTATTGGCATTATTCCATTAAGACTTTATTTACAGAAACAGGCAACAAGTGGGCAATAGTTTGTCTAGAAAATTGGCAAAACAGTAAATCAAACCTTGATCTATTAACATTTACCAGTTTCTATGGTGTAAGAACTCCATCACAGCCAATTTCAAGCTACCAGTGTGATGTTACTGAACATGTATTTGGGAAAGAATGTGCAATAGCACCTCATTATGTAATATTTCCACTATATAGACACAATGGGTGGAAATACCTCAAGAGTATGGATAATAAAATGTATATTTATTAGAAAACGAGGAGTTTGAGTATTTATTACCTTTGGTTTTAATGTTACTGCCTTAATTATAAGGTCATACAGTCTAATCTTTGATAATCATTATGTTCAACAATCAGCTCTCAAAATTCTAAAAAAAATTGTAATTAGGCCTTGCAAGCTGGCATGAGCTGGTTCTACCACAGCATTTCTTTTCCTGGCACATTTCCCATTGGAGTTTTTATATTTTATATTCAAGGAACTGTAAAGCAGGACCTGTAAATTCACTCCATAGACATTTCATTAACTATCCATTTGTGTCAGACACTCCACTGTCATTCTTGACTCCTTTCTGTTACTTTGAGATGCATTTTCTTCAACTCTCCTGAATAATGTCTGCACCTCTGAAGCCTGGCCTTCTTCTAACCCATTGACTACTCTATCATTCTGTTAAATTCATTGATTACTTATTTCACAGTCCTGTGCCATCCCCAGCGTGACTTCAGCTGCCATGTGGATGATCCTATTAACATTCCAAGTAATTTCTTTAATTCCAGTGGCCTTTATGACTGTTCTAATAACATATTTCCATACATGTTTCCTAAACTTCTCAATGAGTAGTTTAATATCTTGAACTCTGGTATCTTACTTTGTGAATTAAACTATAAACTGTGTTATCTTCCTAATTTTAAGATATTTAAATTTCTTTTTTTATTGAAGTGTAGTTGATTTACAATATTTTTTTAGTTTCAAGCATACAGGATAGTGATTCAGTATTTTTATAGATTATATTCCATTTAAAGTTATTATAAAATATTTGCTATATTCTCTGTACTGTACAATATATACGTGTAGCTCATTTATTTTGTACATAGTCATTTTTACCCTTTAATCCCCTACCCCTATATTGCCCTTACCTTCTTTGGACTCCCCACTGGTAACCACTAGTTTGTTCTCTATATCTGTGAGTCTGTTTCTGTTTTGTTATATTCATTCATTTACTTTATTTTTTATATTCCACATATAAGGGATAACAAACAGTATTTGTCTTTCTTTTTTATTGACATAATTCACTAAACATAATACCTCTAGATTCATCCATGTTGTTGCAAAAGGCAAAATTTCATTCTTTTTTGTGTCTGTGTAGTATTCCATTGTATATATATATATGCCATTCATATATATATATATATATATATATATATATATATATATATATTTATCCATTCATCTGTTGGTGGACACTTAGGTTGCTTCCATATCTTGGCAATTGTAAATAATGCTGCTATGAACATTGGGGTGCATGTATCTTTTTGAATTAGTGTTTTCATTTTCTTTGGATGTATACCCAGGAGTGGAATTGCTGGATCATATGGTAATTCTACTTTTAGTTTTTTGAAGAACCTCTATACTGTGTCACATAGTGGCTGCACCAATTTACATTCTTACCAACAGTGTACAAGGATTCCTTTTTCTCTACAACACTTGTTATTTGTGGTCTTTTTGAGGCTAGACATTCTGACAGGTGTGAGGTGATATCTTATTGTGGTCTTGATTTGCATTTCCCTGCTGATTAATGATATTGAACATCTTTTCATGTGTTTGTTGGCCATCTGTATGTCTACTTGGGAAAAATGTGTATTGAGGTCTTCTCATTTTTTTAAATCAAGTATTTTTTGGGTTTTTTTTTTTTACAGTGAGTTCTATGAGATGTTTATATATTTTGAATATTAATCCCTTATTGGTCATATCATTTGCAAATATTTTCTCCCATTCAATAGGTTGTCTTTTTGTATTGTTGATGGTTTCCTTTGCTGTGCAAAACTTTTAAGTTTAATTAGGTCCATTTCTTTATTTGCTTTTATTTCCTTTGCCTGACAAGACATATCCAAAAAAAATTGCTATTATTTATGTCAAAGAACGTTCTATCTACTTTTTTCTTCTAGGAGTTTTCATGGTTTCTGTCCTTACATTTAGGTCTTTAATCCATTATGAGTTTATTTTTGTCTATGGTGTGAGGAAATGTTCTAATTAAATTATTTTACATGTAGCTGTCCAGTTTTTCCAACACCACTTATTGTGTGTCTTCCACATTGTATATTCTTGCCTCATTTGTCTTAGATTAATTCACTACAAATGCATGGGTATACTTCTGGGCTCTCTGTTCTGTTCCTTTGATCTATGTGTCTGTTTGGGGGGCCAGTACCATACTGTTACTGCTTTGTAGTATAGTCTGAAGTCAGGGAGCCTGATACATCCAGCTTTGTTCTTTTTTCTCAGGATTTCTTTGGTTATTCAGGGACTTCTGTGGCTTCATATTAATTTTTCTTATTTTTTAAAAAAAGTTTTATTTTATATTGAAGCATAGTTGATTAACAACATTGTGTTAGTTTCAGGTGTACAGCAAAGTGATTTGGGTTATTACAGGATATTGAGCAGAGTTCCCTGTGCTATACAGTAGGTCCTTGTTGGTTATCTATTTTAAATATAGCACTGTGTATGTGTCAATTCCAAACTCCCAATCTATCCCTCCCCCCATATTAATTTTAAAACTATTTGTTCCAGCTCGGTGAAAAATGTCATGGGTATTTTGATAAGGATTACATTAAATCTGTAGATTGCTTTAGTTAGTATGGCCACTTTTTAATTTTTTTAAATTTATTTTTATTGGAGCATAGTTGCTTTACAATATTGTGTTAGTTTCTACTGTACAGCAAAGTGCATCACCTATACATATATATATACCCCCTCTTTTTTGGATTTCCTGCCCATTTAGGTCACAACAGAGCACTGAGTAGAGTTCCCTGTGCTATATAGTAGGTTCTCATTAATTATCTATTTTATACATAGTATCAATAGTGTATATATATTAATCCCAATCTCCCAATTCCTCCCACTCCCACTTTCTCTCTTGGTATCCATACATTTGTTCTCTACGTCTGTGTCTCTACTTCTGCTTTGCAAATAAGATCATCTATACCATTTTTCTAGATTCCACATATATGTGTTAATATACGATATTTGTTTTTCTCTTTCTGACTTACTTCACTCTGTATGGCAGTCTCTATGTCCATCCACGTCTCTACAAATGACCCAATTTCATTCCTTTTTATGGCTGATTAATATTCCATTGTATGTATGTACCAGATCTTCTTTATCCATTCCTCTGTTGATGAACATTTAGGTTGGTTCCATGTCCTGGCTATTGTAAATAGTGCTGCAGTGAACACTGGGGTGCATGTGTCTATTTGAATTATGGTTTTCTCTGGGTATACGCCCAGGAGTGGGATTGTTGGGTCATATGGTAAATCTATTTTTAGTTTTTTAAGGAGCCTCCATACTGTTCTCCATAGTGGCTGTATCAACTTACATACTCAGCAACAGTGCAAAAGGGTCCCCTTATAACCACACCCTCTCCAGCATTTATTGTTTGTAGATTTTTTGTTGATGGCCATTCTGACTGGTGCCAGGTGATACCTCATTGTAGTTTTGATTTGTGTTTCTCTAATAATTAGTGATACTGAGCATCTTTTCATGTGTTTGTTGGCCATCTGTATGTCTTCTTTGGAGAAATTTCTATTTAGGTCTTCTGTCCATTTCTTGATTGGGTTGTTTGTTTTTTGATATTGAGCTGCATGAGCTGTTTGTATATTTTGGAGATTAATCCCTTGTCAGTTGCTTTATTTGCAAATATTTTTCCTATTCTGAGTGTTGTCTTTTCATCTCAATTATGGTTTCCTTTGCTGTGCAAAAGCTTTTGAGCTAACTAGGTCCCATTCTTTAATTTTTGGTTTTATTCTCATTATTCTAGGAGGTGGTTCAAAAAAGATCTTGCTGCGTTTTATGTCAAAGAGTGTTCTGCCTGTGTTTTCCTCTAAGAGTTTTAGAGTGTCTGCCCTTAAATTGAGCTCTTTAATCCATTTTGAGTTTATTTTTGTGTATGGTGTTAGGGAGTGTTCTAATTTCATTCTTTTAAATGTAGCTGTCCAGTATTATTGAAGAGCACCCCTCGTTGAAGAGACTGTCTTTTCTCCATTGTATATTCTTGCCTCCTTTGCCATAGATTAAGTGTCCATAGGTGCGTGGGTTTATCTCTGGGCTTTATAACCTGTTCCATTGATCTATATTTCTGTTTTTGTGCCAGTACCATACTGTCTTGATTATTGTAGCTTTGTAGTATAGTCTGAAGTCAGGGACCCTGATTCCTCCAACTCCATTTTTTCCCCTCCAGATTGCTTTGGCTATTCAGGGTCTTTTGTGTTGCCATACAAATTTTAAGATTTTTTGTTCTAGTTCTGTAAAAAATACCACTGGTAATTTGATAGAGATTGCATTGAATCTGTAGATTGCTTTGGGTAGTATAGTCATTTTCACAGTATTGATTCTTCTAATCCAAGAACATGGTATATCTCTCCATCTGTTTGTGTCATCTTTGATTTCTTTCATCAGTGTCTTAGTTTTTTGAGTAGAGGTCTTTTACCTCTTTAAGGAGGTTTACTCTTAGGTATTTTATTCTTTTGTTTGCAGTGGTGAATGGGATTGTTTCCTTCATTTCTTTTTTTCATCTTTTATTGTTAGTGTATAGGAATGCAAGAGATTTCTTTGCATTAATTTTGTACCATACAACTTTACCAGATTCATTGATTAGCTCTAATAGTTTTCTAGTGGCATCTTTAGGATTTTCTATGTATAGAATCATGTCATCTTCAAACAGTGACAGTTTTACTTCTTTGTTTCCAATTTGGATTCCTTTTATTTATTTATTTTTCTTCTCTGATTGCCGTGGCTAGGACTTCCAAAACTATGTTGAATAATAGTGGTGAGAGTGGACATCCTTGTCTTATTCCTGATCTTAGAGGAAATGCTTTCAGTTTTTCACCATTGAGAATGATATTTGCTGTGGGTTTGTCATATATGGCCCTTATTATGTTGAGGTAGGTTCCCTCTATGCCCACTTTCTGGAGAGTGTTTATCATAAATGGTGTTGAATTTTGTCAAAAGCTTTTTCTGCATTGATTGAGATGATAGTATGGTTTTTATTCTTCAATTTGTTAATATGGTGTATCACATTGATTTGTGTATATTGAAGAACCCTTGCATCCCTGGGATAAATCCCACTTGATCATGATGTATGATCATTTTAATGTGCTGTTGGATTCTGTTTGCTAGTATTTTGTTGAGGATTTTTGCATCTATATTCATCAGTGATATTTGTCTGTAATTTTCTTTTTTTGTAGTATCTTTGTCTGGTTTTGGTATCGGGGTGATGGTGGCCTCATAGAGTGAGCTTGGGAGTTTTCCTTCTGCAATTTTTTGGAAGAGTTTGAGAAGGATGGGTTTTAGGTCTTCTCTAAATGTTTGATAGAATTCACCTGTGAAGCAACCTGGTCCCAGACTTCTGTTTGTTGGAAGATTTTTTAACCACAGTTTCAATTTCATTACTTGTGATTGGTCTGTTCATACTTTCTATTTCTTCCTGGTTCAGTCTTGGAGGGTTATACCTTTCTAAGAATTTGTCCATTTCTTCCAGGTTGTCCATTTTATTGGCATAGAGTTGCTTGTAGTAGTCTCTTATGATCCTTTGTGTTTCTGTGGTGTCCACTGTAACTTCTCCTTTTACATTTCTAATTTTACTGATTTGAGTTTTCTCCTTTTTCTTTATGAATCTGGCTAAAGGTTTATCAATTTTGTTTATCTTCTCAAAGAACTCACTTTTAGTTTTATTGATCTTTGCTATTGTTTTCTTTGTTTCTATTTCATTTATTTCTTGAGTCTTTTATTTATTTGTTTGGTTTTGCCAGGTCTTCTTTGCAGCCTGTGGGAACTTTAGTTGCCACAGGCAAACTCTTATTTGTGGCATGCAGGATCTAGTTCCCTGACCAGGGATCAAACCCAGGCCCCCTGCATTGGGAGTGTGGAGTCTTAGCCACTGGACCACCAAAGAAGTCCATATTTCATTTATTTCCACTCTGCTCTTTATGATTTCCTTCCTTCTACTAACTTTGGGTTTATTGTTCTTCTTTCTCTAGTTCCTTTAGGTGTAGGGTTAAACTTTTTATTGGAGATTTTTCTAGTTTCTTGAGGTAGGATTGTATTGCTATAACCTTCCCTCTTAGAACTGCTTTTGCTGCATCCCATAGGTTTTGGGTCGTCGTGTTTTCTTTGTCATTTTTCTCTAGGTATTTTAAAATTTCCTTTTGATGTCTTCAATGATCTCTTGGTTATTTACTAGCGTATTGTTTAACCTCTATGTGTTTGTGTTTTTTAAAGATTTTTTCCTGTAATTGATTTCTAATCTCATAGTGTTGTGTTTGGAAAAGGTGCTTGAGATGATTTCAATTTTCTTAAATTTACTGAGGCTTGATTTGTGACCCAAGATGTGATGTATCCTGGAGTTTGTTCCTTGTGCACTTGAGAAGACAGTGTATTCTGCTGCTTTTGGATTGAATGTCTTATAAATATCAATTAAATCTGTCTGGTCTATTGTGTCATTTAAAACTTGTGCTTCCTTATTAATTTTCTGTCTGGATGATCTGTCCTTTGGTGTAAGTGGGGTGTTAAATTCCCCCACTATTATTGTGTTTTTGTCATTTTCCCCTTTTATCGCTGTTAGCATTTGTCTTATGTATTGAGGTGCTCCTATGTTGGGTGCATAAATATTTATAATTGTTATATCTTCTTCCTGGATTGATCACTTGATCATTATGTAGTGTCCTTCCTTATCTCTTGTAACAGTCTTTATTTTAAAGTCTATTTTATCTGATATGAATATTGCTACTCCAGCTTTCTTTTGATTTCCATTTGCATGGAATATCTTTTTCCATCACCTTACTTTCAGTCTGTATGTGTCCCTAAGTCTGAAGTGGGTCTCTTGTAGACAGCATGTATATGGGTCTTGTTTTTGTATCCATTCAGCCAGTCTATGTCTTTTGGTTGGAGCATTTAATCCACTTATATTTAATGTAATTATCAATATGTATGTTCCTATTACCATTTTCTTAATTGTTTTGGGTTTGTTTTTGTGGGCCTTTTTCTTTTCTTGTGTTTCCCACCTAGAGAAGTTCCTTTAGCCTTTGTTGTAAAGCTGGTTTGGTGATGCTGAATTCTCTTAGCTTTTGCTTTTCTGTAAAACGTTTGATTTCTCTGTCAAATCTGAATGAGATCCTTGCTGGGTAGAGTAATCTTGGTTGTAGGTTTTTCCCTTGCATCACTTTAAATATATCCCGCCACTCCCTTCTGGACTGCAGAGTTTCTGCTGAAAAATCAACTGATAACCTTATGGGTATTCCCTGGTATGATATTTGTTGCTTTTCCCATGATGCTTTCAATATTTTTTCTTTGTATTTAACTTTATATAGTTTGATTAATATGTGTCACAACCTGTTTCTCCTTGGGTTTATCCTGTATGGGACTTGCTGCACTTCCTGGAGTTGATTGACTATTTCCTTTCCCATGTTAGGGAAGTTTTCAACTATAATCTCTTCAAATATTTTCTCAGACCCTTTCTCTTTCTCTTCTTCTTCTGGGACCCCTATAATTTGAGTGTTGTTGTGTTTATTGTTGTCCCAGAGGTCTCTGTGACTGTCTTCAATTCTTTTCATTCTTTTTTCTTTATTCTTCTCTGTGGCAGTTATATCCACCATTCTAAGTTCCAGCTCACTTATCCTTTTTTCTGCCTCAGTTATTCTGCTATTGATTCCTTCTTTGGATCATCTTTAATGTTATTACTCTGAATTTTTTTTTAGGTAGATTGCTTATTTCCTCTTCATTTGTTTGGTGTTGTGGGTTTTTACCTTGCTCTTCCATCTGTAACATATTTCTCTGTCTTTTCATTTTGTTTAACTTACTGTGTTTAGGGTCCCCTTTCTGCAGGATGCAGTATCTAGTTCCTCTTACTTCTGGTGTCTGCCCCCAGTGGGTGAGTTTGGTCCAGTGGCTTGTGTAGACTTCCTGGTGGGGGGGACTGGTGCCTGTGTTCTGTTGTGTGGAGCTGGATCTTGTCCCTCTGATGGGCAGGGCCATGTCAGGTGGTGTGTTTTGGGGTGTCTGTGAGCTTTGTATGATTTTAGGCAGCCTGTCTGCTAAGGGTGGGGTTGTGTTCCTCTCTTGCTAGTTGTTTGGTGTGAGGCACCCAGCACTGGAGCTTGCTGGCTGTAGGGTGGAGCTGGGTCTTGGTGTTGAGATGGAGACCTCTGGGAGAGCTCTCGCAGATTAATATTCCCTGGGGTCAGGAGTGCTCTGGTGGTCCAACATCCTGGGCTCAGCTCTCCCACCTCAGAGTCTCAGGCTAAACCCCTGCCAGAGCACCAAGAACCTGCAAGCCCCATGGTACAGAAGAAAAGAAAAAAAAAGAAAATGAACAGCCAAATAAAACCCCAAGATAAATGGTAAAAGCAAAACCAAACAGATGAAAACACACAAAGAAACACACACACACACACACACACACAAAGAGAAAACAAAAAAGAAGAAAGCAACCAAACAGTAAGTGAACCCCAAAATGAAAACAAATAATAAAAACGAAATTAACAAAAACAAAAAACTAAATACAAATCAAGAGCAGAAAGCAAACTAAAAAAAGGCAAAGAAAGCATAAAACAAACACACAAAAAGATAAAAAAAGAAAACAAAAGGAAAAAACACAAAACAACAAAAAGTAATGTAAAAATAGAAAAATATAGAATATACTTTAGAAAAGATAACAACAAAACAAAACAAAGGGCAAAGAACAAGTAAAAAACAATATAAAGAAAAGTAAATAGAAAAAAATAAAAAATATACTACAAAGCATAAAAAAGAAAAGAAATAAAAAATTAAAATTAAAAGAATAATAAAAAAACAACAGAACAAAATGAAACAAAAAAATAATAGTAATAATAATAATATTTTCCTAGTGCCTCAGCTGTCAGTGTCCTTGCCGTTATAGTGAGCCACAGCCAATCCCTGCCTTCCCAGGAAATCCTCCAATATCTCTAGTTAGGTTTCTGGATCTACTCTAGGGCCAGCTGAGACTCTGACCTGGCCCAACTCCTGCGTGTACTTGTCCCCAAAGTGCACAGTTGCCCCCAATGTCCACAGCCTCAGTTGTGGGAACACTCACTGTCTATTCAGATATTCCACAGATGCAGGGTTTACCAAGTTGATTGCGGGAATTTAATCTGCTGTTCCTGCGGCTGCATGGAGAGATTTCCATTCCTCTTCTTTGGTCGCACTGTCCCTGGGGTTCAACTTTTGTTTTGGCCCCGCCTCTGCCTGTCACCACCCTCAGGCATCTGTTCCCTGCCCAGGTGAGAGGGGGCAAAAGCAGCAGCTGATTAAGGCGCACTTGCTCACTCAGGCAGGGGAGTGGGAGGGATATGGCAGTCACAGTTGGGATGTGTGGGGAATGCGTGTGGTGGCAGAGGCTGGCAGGAAGTTGCAACAGCCTGAGGCACACTGTGCACTCTCCTGGGGAAGTTGGCCCCGGATCGCAGGACCCTTGGCAGTGGCGGGCTGTGCAGGCTCCAGGAAAGGTGTGGGCAGTGTCCTGAGCTTGCTCACAGGACCCTTGGTGGCAGTGGCAGCAGCAGCAGAGGACTCACCTCTGGGGTCAGAGATAGCAGCCTTGGCTCATGCCCACCCCTGGAGCTCATGTAGGTGGTACCCTGCTATCTGTGAGTGCACAGAGAAAGAAGCTCCTATGGCAGGCCTGCCCCTCTCTTCATGCACCACCCCAACAATGGTCCATTGCCTCTCTGGTTGGCCCAGGCTTCTTCCCAGACTGCCTCAGCTCTGACGCACTAGCCCCCTCAGGCTGTCTTCACACAGCCAACCCCAGTCCTCTACCTGGGGTGTGACCTCTGAAGCCCAAGCCTCAGCACCCTGCTCCCACCTGCCCCAGCAGGCAAGCCAACAAGCATCTCAGGCAGGGGATTGCTGGTCGGCACCAATCCTCTGTGCGTGATTCTCTCCACTTTGCCCTCTGCACCGTTACTGTGCTCTTCCCTGAGGCTCTGAAGCTCCTCCCATGCCTGGTCCCCACCAGTGAGGGGGCTTCCTAGTGTGTGGAAACTTTTCCTCCTTCACAGCTCCCTCCCAGAGGTGCAGGTCGCATCCTGATTCCTTTGTCTCTTTTTTTTTTCCTTTTTTCTTTTGCCCTACCCAGTTAAGTGGAGATTTTCTCAGATTTGGAAGTCTGAGGTCTTCTGCCAGCATTCAGTAGCTGTTCTGTGGGAGTCATTCCACATGTAGATGTATTTTTGATGTGTCTGTGGGGAGAAGGTTAGCTCCACATCTTACTCCTCTGTCATCTTGACAGTCGCTCCAGAACTTTGTTCTTTTCATCACCTTGGTCTACTGAATGACATTCAATTCCTATAGTTCTTATAAGTAACTTCTTGAAGTTTGTTGGAAAAATATCCAAAGATTTCTAATTTTCTCTCCCCCAGTATATAAGCAAGTAGGTCAACAATGCCTGCTGTTAACCTCTTCTTCACAGGAAAAGAAAGTCCATTATGAAGTTCTGCAGCTTTGTAGATAGGTAGAGAATGGGCGGAAATACACACAATCTGCTGTAAGTTCCACATTTATTTGGTCAATGATCTTAAACACAACAGGAGCAAAGTAGCAACACTAAGCAGGAGCCAGTGGAGCATATCTGGTAGACTTCTCCCTAACTTTGGCTTCCTTATGAGGCACATAGCTGTTGGCTCAGAAAGAATCTTGCCTATCCTAAGAGAGACACAGACTTACATCACTATTTAGGAAAAATCTACATTAAAAAGGTATATACATCAGTAAAACAATAGGCTCATTCAAAGGGAAGTAACAAAATTGATGCTCACAGGTCTCTGAACAATTTCTCTGCTTTCATGTTTTCAGTGCTTTGAAAACCCTGACTCTTTGCAAGTTTAAACCAAGAATAAACTCAACAGCATTTTACTCTGCAGCATTTCTAGAGAAACATGGAAGAGTTCTTGGAAATGCTACTTTTGTTAAAAATCAATAACTGTAAAATATTTCCTAAGTAGACAAGCCCCCATTTTTTGATCACTGCTATATCTCTGAACCCCATTTTATGCTTGTAACATAAAATACAGTTACATTGCCTCCTTGGTATCTCCCTTTAATTTTTTAAGAAAAGTATAAACTTGCGTGCTATTCACTTTGAACTCATGCTTATTTAGAATTTTAGCTTTAGTTTCTTGTGTTGCCTTTAGTTTTTATTAATTTTGTGATTATGTGAGAAACCTTAGCCTGCCAATAAAATAAGGTGCTAAGATAATACATTGTGGGAACTGTAGTCTTGTTGTAATTTCCTTAGTTGAGATTCAACAATGAACCTTCAGGTCATTTTCAAATGTGTTCTTAAAATTTAATTTCCTTTGCTTTTGATAGAAGCATGAAACTAAGATATTCCAGTTAAGTAAGGTCATTTTATTAGTACACTTTATGTGTTTTTCAGCTATAGTGAGGTACTTTGCAATGCTTTGAAATGTGCTTAGCTTGAGTGCAGCCCGAAGACTAAAGTAGACACAAAAAACAGTGGTTTTTCAAGTGTTACAGAGTCATGGGACCTGGGACTGAGCCTGATTTTAATAATGGTTTTAGTATTTTTCTTTCTGCAACATATTCAATGCAATCATGGTAGATAGATTCTGGCTAAAACATACGAATGTATACAGAAAAATGTCAATGCTGTTACTTTTATCCTCATGTAATCAGTGAATTTTTCTGTGTACTAACCTTGAACTGCAGAAGGAAAGTATTATTCTATAGGTAAATAGCTCACTGTTACTTTTGAACCTCCAGTCAAAAAATCAAGAAAAAAGCTTTCCCTGAATAATTCTGAAATCCATAATGCTCATCTTTGAATCACTAATCATGCTGTCAACAGATTTCTTGAATTAAAAAGAGTTTTTTCCCCTTTCCAATGGAAACAAAACATTTCAAGAGTGCGGTAAAAGTAGAGTTGATGAGTGTTTGCTTTTGCAATTCTAAAGACTTTTTTGCTCTTATTTCTTTTGATATTTATTTGTTGGAGCATAAGGAGTCAGGTCCTCAAAATATGTGAAAGATAAGGCAACATGACCTACTGTGTCCTTTACTTCGTTGAATCAAAGACTGATTAGCACTAGAATTAAAACCATGGTTTTGTTTCTGTTTGTTTGCTTGTTTTTGCCTAGTGATCAACTGTACTTGACTGCTTTGATTTTTAAATCATCTTGTCCTTCAGATTATTGGATTTTCCTAATCAAGTTGAAGTTCAGCAGTCTTCACAGTATGTCAGAAAAATTCCCATGATGTCAGTCACCACTGCCTTAGACTGTTTGTCATGCACTCTAAGTAACCAGACAGAAAAATCTAATTTCCCATTGTATGAACCAGCAATATATATCTGAAATTCAGCAGATCGGCATTACCTGGCACAAATTCAGAGGATTATATTCAGATTCTTTTCTGACTCAGGTCCAGTGATGAAATCCTATTATATAAATATCTGTTATCTATATCTGAAGGCAGACTCAGAATTCATCATAGAGTGCAAAACAAGAAAGATGAATATATTCACATTACATTTATCCTCAGTGTAAATGTTTAAGTGAGATAGTTGAAAACGACACTGCAGCCACTAGATGAAATTCAGATTAGTGATTATCCAGAAGGTCATGTGGACTCTGTATAAACTGGGTAAATTAAACCTAAAGCAACAAAAACTTGAGAGCCATGATGTCTGTTTTCAAAGGATTGCCCACTGAAAGAAGGGTTATATTTATTTTATTTTGTTTTAGAAGATAGAAGCACACCAGATTGTGGCAGGTTATTGAATGCTGAGTTTGGCTTGATAAAAAAAAAAAAAAAAGTAAATAACTAGAGGTAGTCTGTAAGTCTGCCTGAACCAGCAGTGAATCTCTGTTATTGAAAATATTTTAGAGTCTGAATGACAATCTGCCAGGGATGTTGGACAGAGAACTCTTAATCTGGCAGGGAATTTGGATTTGTCACTTTTAAGGTTTATTCCAACACTGGTTCTGTTATATTCATCCTGGAATAAATAGCCCCATCGTATCCTTTCTAGACCTCTCATTTCCTTTTGTTTACCATAGGATAATACACAAAGAAGGGAGAAAAGAAGCCCAAATTCAGCTGTTAGTTGGGCTGACCCTGTTAATGAAATCTCATAAACATTTTTTTCCATACTCCTCCTTAGCTGCTTCTGGGACCATCTTTTTATGAATATGATTCCCAGATTCTCTCACCCAATTTTCATGTGGCTATTCCTTAATTCTTTTCTGAGGTCATGAGTGTTTACTTTCTCTATCCTTCTGTCAGCCTTACGTAATATAACTATTGGCCATCTAAGAGTGTGAAGTTAGAAACTTCTGTTTTCATTTATGTAAAAAAATTGCTTTTGAATGAAGCAGGTTATGTTTGACTTCTCAGCAATCTCAAAGCCCTCAAGTTCAAGGCAAGGGATAGAAAGTGACATATTTAATGCCCAGCATCAAATGAGCCAAAGAAAAGCAAACACACAATTGTTTTTCATTAAATATATCCCTAATCCAAAACTTTTCAAAATAGGTATCCATGGTCAAATAAGTTTCAGAAATATTTATAATATTCATATTTAGCATTTAGTGATCATTTACTAAGTGTTTGTATCAGACAGGTTTAGAGTTTTATATACATTATTTAATTCTCAATTTTCCTATGAAGCAAAAGTTATTACTGGTCTTATCTCATAGATGAAGAATCCGAGGCACTTGCCACTTCCAAGGTACTGAATGGTAGTGCCAGGAATTCAGCAAAGTGTGTATAACCCTGTGTCTTCACTGGAAGACTGCTCAGTGACCTAAATGCACGTTTGTGGTTTATTAATCTTCACACAGGAGAAATAGCTTATCAGCTCTGTTCCAGAAGTGTTTGACTACAGGGCACTTTAATGATACATGATGAGAGATTAGTATTTTGAGAAACACCATCTTAAATTACATTTTATCTGTATCACTAGTAACCTTGGTCTCTTTTATTAGAAATCATTTCAATAGAGGAAAAAGTTCTAACTAGAAGAATCTCCATTGTGACTTGCAACAGGATGTTGTGAAATGCTGTTTGAGATCAGTTTTTATTACTGGAAGTTAGCAAATGAGGCAGAAATTATAGTGGAAATAGCAGCATGTTCAGAACAAAGTTTTGTGTGAGTGATAATGAATGACTGCTGTTCGGGATGAGTTTGGAATGGTTTCTTATGCAGCAAGAGATACAGAGATAATACATCTGAGTTTTGCAGGACTCTGTATTACAGGGGTGCCAGATATCTAATACCAAGGATGTTACCTCAGCCATAGGGCTTGTTGAACTTTTCCAAAATCTGATGGTAAAGAAAGTTCTAATGAGAGGTGGCATGGGTGATATGGTCATACAGTGAGGGGGAAAGAACTACTTCTGCAATTTCTGGGTTGTAGAGAGATTCTGCACATTTTTTCTTTGGCCCAAAGTTGGACTCTGGAAATAGATGAGCTTGGAGGCTACTGGAAATTGCCACAATATGGACAAAAATGAGTTGCATCTGAGATTGCAGAATCATGTCTCATGCTGGAGATGAAGTTGAATTTCATGCAGGATGAAAAATGCATTTGCGAGATGCTTGGCATATACTACCCATGCAGACAATGAGCTTAGTAAGAGCTGATAACCAATGGAAAGGGAACAACAACCTTACCACCATGTACATACGATGCTCATGTAAGGAAATAGCAATTACAACTACAAGAAAGGACAGGCAACTTAACAAGGGCTGTTCCCCCTTCTCTGATACAACTCCAGAGAGGTAAGCATAGTAAACAAGGAGGGGGAAAATCCTACCATATTTACCTCCATCTCAGCCCAAGTTTCACGAGTAAGAAAGTTATTAGCAAGACTAATAAACTGGTATTGGTAGGCAGAATGAGGAGGGCTTTGCATCCAATACAAAATTAAAATATAACCTGTACTAAACAGTTTTAATAACTGAGAGTACCCCCAGAGTGATGGAAAGTTTCTAAACTTTTGTTAATGAAGCTCACCATGAAGGATAAAAGAAAATTCTCAAAGCACCATCGGTAGCAGCTACTGGAAAAATAAAAAAATGTTTTGTGTATATATTTCAATAAATTGAGATTCTTCAAATTGATTAATAAATTTTGATTAAATCTATTTAGTGGTCCTGAACAGATCTGTCCTTGAGATTGTTCAGCACAATTTGGGGGATTTGACAAAATGGTCTGATTCTTCCTTTAAAAAGAAAAGAATCAGAGCCCCGGGCAGCTTGCGAGTTCAGGGTCCCTGTGCTGCGGGTTTCTCTATTTTCAGGGGCGCCGACGTGTCCTCTCCGCCTCGTGCATCGGGCCGCGCGCGGTTGTGCGCTCCGGGACTCTTTTCGGGGCTGTCGGCAGCCCAGCAGGTTGCTGGGCGCAGCTGGCTCCGCCCTCCCTACCAGTAGGCCGATTCTCGTAGTAGCAGCCGGTGGGGAAATGGTTGTGCTTTCGGTGCCCGCCGAAATCACTGTGATCCTGTTAGATATCGAAGGTACCACAACCCCAGTTGCTTTCGTGAAGGACATTTTACTTCCTTACATCAAAGAAAATGTTAAAGAGTATCTGCAGACACATTGGGAAGAAGAGGAGTGCCAGCAGGATGTCAATCTTTTGAGGAAACAGGCTGAAGAGGACTCCCACCTGGATGGGGCTCTTCCGATCCCAGCAGCATCGGGGAATGGGGCCAGATGACCTGCAGCAGATGATCCAGGCCGTGGTAGATAACGTGTGCTGGCAGATGTCTCTGGACCGGAAGACCACGGCACTGAAACAGCTGCAGGGCCACATGTGGAGGGCGGCATTCAAAGCTGGGAGCATGAAAGCAGAGTTCCTTGAAGATGCGGTTTCAGCAGTCAGGAAATGGAGAGAGGCTGGAATGAATGAAGGTGTATATCTATCCTTCAGGGAGTGTAGAGGCACAGAAACTGTTATTTGGGCATCCTACAGAGGGAGATATTCTTGAGCTTGTGGACGGTCGGAGATTGGACACAAAGTGGAGAGTAAGAGTTATCAAAAGATTGCCAGCAGCATTGGGTGCTCAACCAACAACACCTTGTTTCTGACGGACGTTACCCGAGAGGCCAGCGCTGCTGAGGAAGCTGACGTGCGTGTAGCTGTGGTGGTGAGACCTGGCAATGCGGGGTCAACAGATGATAAGACTTACTTCAGCCTCATCACATCCTTCAGTGAACTGTACCTGCCTTCCTCAACCTAGAGGAGGAGTTCCAAGGAAGAACAAACTGTCTTCACAGACTTGTCCCTGTAGTCTAGTTTTATTCTAATGGTAAAAGTAATTTACTTAAAAAATACATATATACACATACATAAGATAAGTGTGTGTATGTTCAAATTACCATTCACAGGCACGTAAGTGGGAAAAAGAATCTCAGTTCAGTGAAAAGGAAACTTATTTAAAGATGATGCTTTGTATGTAGAAATTGTTTGAAACCACAACTCTAACCATTATTGAGGGCGAAATATAGTTGATAGAAGAAATTACTACTATACAGGTCAAATGTGTTATGTTTATCAAGTCATGTACCAAAATAGAAAGGTAGGTTTGAGAAGTTACTCAGAAGCCTGGTTATTTTAAAAACTAGAAGTATTTCAAAGACATTCCTAGTAATAATCTAGTCCCCTTTTAAATTGTGAGTTAGAAGATTACAGCAACTGAATTTCAAACTATTAACCTCCCTATTTACAAATGACAAAGCTATTTGTTTCTACTCCAGAAGAGAGCAAAGTTGGGAAAGGAGACTCATTTGAGTCTTGATTCATCATGTATCTGTTACTTAAGAAACTTGCTAATCATTGTACCCACAGCAAGCAGTTGCTTTACCAGTGAAAAAGATGCACTATCGTAACAGCTAAAATAGAAATGTGCTTCCTAATGTTTAACAAAACAGTCCTAATCCTGACAGTTATCTCAGATTTCAGAGTCACCTTGCTAACTACTTCTTAGCACAGTTTGAGAACATATGTTAGTCGCTGTTTACTATTAAAAAACAAAAGGTTTACTGAAATTTGTCCATAAGACCTAGAAGAGCCCTAATATCTAATATTTTCTTCTGAAATGGATGTGAGAAATATAAATTTTATAACAGCATTATTTATCCTAGTTCAGCCTAATAGGATGTCATGTCAATTTCATGTGGTAATTAATAAAAACATTTTCTTCTTTGAAAAAAAAAGTTTGGAAAAAGCTGAGTCATGTTTAATCAGCCACTTGGAGAAATACAGAGTAACCTAATTAGGGACAGCTGAGGCATACAAGGTTCTCATCTGTTATGAAGGAATTAGGCTGCTTGGTTGTAACCAAGGGCCAAACTAAGATGCCAAGATGTGTTTCAGAGGAGGCATTAGCTCCTAGAGTAATATATAAACTAATTGCCCTGGAAAAAGATTTCTTCCAAGTGACTATAGCACAGTTAATTATTACTCCGAAAAGTGCTAAACTAGAACTGGTAGGTATTGATTTATGTATTTAACATTTCAGAGTAAATTGCAATTATGTGGGTAAAATAGGCAAAGTCCTGAGGCAACTTGTAAGAACATGAGTGTTGCAACCAGGTAAAGCTGAATCTTTGGGGCTCTTTGGAATTACTGTGAAACTCAGGGTTATGCATAAGGAATAGCAACTTTTTTGTTTACAAATATTTTGTTTCTTATAAATAAATATCATCGTCGGAGAGCAGAACAACAACTCTCTGACAATAAGTGGTATTCGTAGCAGAAAAAAGATGCAAAGAAAGCCTTGAATGGATTGGAAGGGCTGGTGTGGGAAGAAAATGGGGTTACCACATTTTGAAAGCCAAAAGTACTAGCATGATAGAAATAGCACAGTTGTGAACTAATGGGCCTCTGAAGCTCTATGTGACTTCAAAATTGTTTGAAGTGGTCTTCTGATTCAGGAAAGATTTTTATAGGTAAATTTCAAATGAACAAGAGGACTGTTAAAGTTGGAATGTAGTTTTAAGGAAAAGGAAAAATATTGGCCTTGTGTTTTCCATGCAACTCAAAATGCAGGAACTTACAATCTAGTAGCTATTTAGACAAATCTCCCTGACTAGACCATTACAATTATGTCCTTCATTATTATTTTTAATGAAGAGACTTTGAGTCTTTTCCATCAAAGGCAACTTTGTAGGTACAAGGCTTAGGAAGAGAAAAATATGATGAAATTCCTCAAATTTCCCCTTTATCCTATCATTGATAGTAAATCTGACAACAGAATTACAGCCCACACTGCCAAAATTAGGCTGAAGGGCATAGCAGCTTACAGTTCTCTGCTTGTAGAGAGCTAAATCAACTGGCTGCAACGGAAACATAAAATATGACTTCAGTTAAGCCTAGGATCATTGTCTACAACTCCACATTGTACACAGGATTTTTTTTCCTAAAGAAAAGTGTTCTTTAAACTGAAAACCCATTGTGCATGTTTTGTTATAAGATAGTTAGAAAGGCTTTAAACTGTGTTAAAGCCATTCCACCATGTGACCATTTCCATAGGGAGTTCTCAGTTAAGAACTAGATTTTTGAACCTTGAAAATACATGGTTACAAAGATATTTGTAGGTACTTCAGTGAAATGATGAAACACTTCAAGCAAGTGAGGAAAAAAAGGGTAAGTTCATTCTATGCCTGGGGAAGCCACTATTTTAAATTCTGTTTTGCTAAGTTTTTTAGAATGCTGATACCCAAATATATACTTGTTAGTTAATATTACAAAGTCAATCTAGTGACATTAAAGGCAAAGCAAAGAAATGATAGGTCCATATTCTCTATTAGTCTGGCAAACATTTCAAAAGAGGTGGTGTAGTATATGAAATGACAGTCTGCCACACTGAAGTAGTATAGCTTATAGCATTGTTTTTGAGTCTTACATAAGACAATAGTATGGTATGACTGACAGGTATTGTTACCAAAAGCCTCTCTTAATGAAGGCTCTACCTCCTTCAAGGTCAAATAATGTTCCTTCCTTTACTAAACTGGAATTTCTATGGGTCTGTTTTACCTGTAGTGATTAACAAAAACTCTTTAGTGAACTGACACCTAGTTCATGAACTCAAAGAGCTTAGGCTGGTTAGAGAGACAGGCTTATATGCAGAAACGTAGACATGGGGAGTTATGGGATTATAGCCAGTTTAGCATAGATTATAGAATAGCAGGGATGTCGAGTAAGCTCTTGGCGAACTACAGTGATCCAGGAAGCTTCACAGATAGACAAATCTTAGGTTAGATGGGGAAAGATTTCTGTAAGCAAAGAGAAAAGTGAAAGGAATTACACATGGAAGTACAAAAGGGGCATAGGTGAGTGAAAATGTGTCAAAGAAACAATAATTTCACTTATCTTGCCAAAGGATTGTTGTATTAGTCTGTTGGGCTACAGTAACAGGAAACCACAGACTGAGTATAGCTTAAACAACAGAAATTTGTTTTCTCACAGTGCTGGAGGCTGGAAATCCAAGATCAAGGTGCCAGCAGGATTAGTTTTTGGCGAGGCCTCTCTTCCTGGCTTGCAGGCAGCCACCTTCCTGCTGAGTCCTCACATGGCCTTTCCTCTGTGCCTGCACACTCTGGTACTCTGGTGTTTCTTTCTCTTCTTTTAAGAACAGAACATTTGGGTTAGGGTCTCAACCTTGTGACCTCTTTTAAGCTTAATTACTTCCTTTAAAGGCCCTATTTCCAAATATAGTAATATTGGGAGTGAGGACTTCAACGTACGAATTTGAGGGGGACAAAATTCAGTCCATTACAACTGCAAAGGTGAACATAACACTTGAAATGTAAGTTAGGCCAAGATTGTCAAGGAATTTGCTGAGGCAATATTCCCCATCCCGTGTCTACTGACTAGATATCCATAACCAATGATATTCACGTATGTGACTCTTGCTACTGGATGATTCAGGGCAGATTAGCTGGCTTTCAACCCCTTCTCCTTTTCTCTCTACCTTTCTCTTCAGAAATAATAGAGTGATCTTGTAGAGATAATCTTGATTCTGCTTGGATTTACTTAAAAGAGACTCATGTTTTAATAGGGACAGAAGTACTAAAACATTAATAATTACAGTCATCTCTTCCCTGGCTTTCTAAGGAAGATGATGGATTCTTACAGTTTGGCCCCAGGACCCTGATTGTGCTATAGTCTCCGGAGGAGGGATTGATTAGGAGACACTCAGGAAGACCACAGTGGATATTTGTTGGCTTTCCCCTACAGCTAGCTGCTCACCGCAATCTGAGTGGGCACATACCCTCCTAACAGGCAGGTATGTCCATGTGACTAACTTCTAGTTAATGGAATTTGAACAAAAGTACCAAATACCACTTTAGGCCTGGCCAAAAAATTTTGTGATGTCCACTGATCTGAAGTCCATTAAAAAGGCAAAACTAATCTATGGCTTAGAAGTCAAGAGTGGGGTTGCCTTTGGGTCAGAGGGAAAAGGCAGTGATAAGGAGGAGACAAGAAGGATGATTCTTGATGATTTTCTTTGACCTGAAAGGTGGTTATATGGGATTATTCATGTATGCTTTATAAACATATCTGTTTTTATATTAAATGTTAATGGAAAAAATTTAAAATATCCTTTCATGGCCTTTTTCCATGTTTTCCCCCTTTTGGAGGGCTGCAATAAAAAGGATATTCAGGACCAGCTAGAAAAGCACATGTTGAAGTTGGCAGAGTTTTTACCAGCCTGGGTCTCTGAGAGCTGTCCCACCTATCTGTTCACCTAAACACTAGAGTGGGTTTGAACCATTTTTCACTTTTGTGTTTAAGTTACTAGCATTACCCTAATATGTTTTCCTATTTTCTATTCACCCCTCTACTTTCAACAATATTTTCATCTTCCCATGTGAATTTACCTATTCCTCATTTTTGGCCACATGGTTCCCTTGAATTGATCCTACCTCCATTTCCAATCAATGATCCTAAATAGATTAAGCTAATCAATATATCCTATCCCATTGTCCACTGTGAAGGGCTGGGCATAAAACCCTGTGCAGTGAGATACAATGAGAATTGCAGAAACTTGCTGGGGTTTCTGTGAACATAAGCTTCTTTGGCTCCCAGAGGAACTGTAAGAAGAGACTTTCTCCCTCTAGACCTAGTGATCTTATGATTTGGGGCTTCAGGCAACTGCAGCATCCTGCCATCAGGATCCTGTCATCCTGCCTAAGGCTAAAGATGGCACAAAGAAGAAGTTGGGTTCAAAAATAGATCGATCTGGCAATCTAGTTTGAGCTGTGCCTGAAACACAGGAGGGACTTTCTGATTTCACAGTCAAGAGGTCCTCCAAGTTAGCAAATACTTTGATGAATTTGACTAAATGTTGGTATTTATTCATTAATAAGTATATATTAATATATATATGTGTGTGTGTATGTGTGTGTGTGTGTATGTATATATATATATATATATATATATATATATATATATATATATATATATATACACACTTGATACTGTTAACATCCTTTGACCTCAGTTGCTACATCTATAAGATAGGGTTATGCAAAGGCTAAAGGCTACGCCAAAAGATATCTTGTGATCCTTCTAAATCAGATGTTAGTGTTCTTATTTTTGATTGGCTTTATATAACATGATTTTCATTATTTGTCTGATTATTTTAATACACATTTATTACAGTCAGGCTGTGCTCCAGGTTTCCATTTCTGCCTCTTAAAACCTAAGCATTTTATCTTAAATTCTATCCCCTCATCATCTCTTTCCTATAAAAAATACACATTAATAACGTCACATTACTTTTCTGTTACATCAGTGTTTTTCAAGTGAGATTTTCCTGTCTCATTTATACTATTGGAAAACATTTTATAAAACTGTGATTTAAAATGTATAGTTTTATCTTCCAAATGTTTCCTTCATTCATTTCTACAGCAACCCAACAAAAATAAATGTTTAATTATTGTTGAGTGATTGGTAGAAAGTTAATTTTTTGAAGATAATTATCTATCTCATATAATCAATAACTGTAGTCATGAAGCCTCAAGGTTCATCCTGTTTGGATGAACCATAGAATTTGGAACAAATTTCCCTGAGTGATATCTTTTCATTCACCTAGATTAAAATGTCACAAAAACTTGCCTTCTCCACTTAAGAGTTATTTTCTAAACTATAATTTTAGTCTTACTGTCTAAAGTTCTCTGAATGAAGGCAAGACAACAGTGTGAAGCAATGAGGAGAAATAGGAGGTAAAGATTATGGTCAGGCTTTGCCACTAATTTGTGGAATCAGATAACTTAACCTACCTGGATCTCAGCTTTCTTGTAGAAAGCCAGACAATCCACAGGAGCCTTACCAGGACTAACAATCCTATGGATAAAGACTTGTGTGAATGTGGATTACAATTTGTCCTCCTAATTAAAATGTATATACTTTCTGCATCTAAGAGGCATAGTCTGCACATCACTCAGCTTCAGTGAGTAAACACAGGCAATTTCCTGATTTCACTGTATTACCTATTGTAGCATTTGACAAGAAGGCATGTGTTTCTCAGGATAAAATGCAACTACTGGGAACTAAGAAAGCTTAGTTAAGTCAGGAGATCTGGGCTTATGCCCTAATTCTGCTGTTTACAAGGTTTGTGACTTTGGGCAGCATATGCTATATTTGCCATTGTTTCCAAGTCTGGGGGAAAGAAAACCCCAAAAACCCAACCAAACTTCACTTCCTTATCTGAATATTATTGTTATTCAATAATAAAAATATAAAGATGATAGTACTTTGCTCTCTGTGTACCTGTGCTTAAACCCATGGCAGAGCCTTTAGTCTTTGGTACTGGCATATAGAAACAGAAAAGACGTCCTAGATCATGTGGTGTTTTCTCACCTTGGAGCAGGTGCTTTTCTGTTGTCTCTTCTTGTAATAACACTGAATCCAGCAAATGGCCAGTACTTCGCTTTCTTGAAGGCCAAGATTAGCTCTTTGTCTCAGAGATACTTGAATTCATTTTGGATATTTTTATGTATTCTACAATTCTCTTTATTTAAAACAAAATCTAATCTCCTTAATGCCTATGTCTATAATCAGCTCTGTTCAAATCCCTTTAAAATCTGTTTAGCCTGTAAACTTAATTTCCTCCACTGGAGGATTTTTAATTTCTTTTGGCAGCCTGCTTTTTTCTTGGACCTTAAGGCAAGACTAAGGGCCATTATATTCAAATGATATTTTTGAACTATACAAATACATAAATACTCCTGTTGCTTCTGTGCACAAAAGAAAGTATTCTGTTAAATGATTGGAATTGCTCTTTTTATGCTAATTCGAGCACAGAATTATTGGATTGAATTTATCAGCCTCTGAACACCCACCGCGGGCTATAACAGGCTGTTCCTGTAAATGAGATGCTGCATCCCAATAAGTAAATACATTTCAAAATGAAAAGGAAATCTATTTCAAGAATTTTTCTTACTTTACTCAAATGTTCTGTAGTCGGTAACTAAATTCAGTAATGTCTTAGGATGAAAAGTACCATATAAAATTCTATAAAAAATCTTGTTTATTACAGAAATAGGATGAACACTGCAAATGTGAAAGATGTAATTGGTGTACAATTAGCCTGAACGTGGTAAGGTAAAACAAGAGCTTAAGCTAATAGGCGTGTAGAGTGAAAAAAAATCTGCTTAAACTATAATTGTTGCATTAAATTGTTTATATCATATTGGTTGATGTTTAAAAGATGTAAAGCCATTTTTAAAAGCAAGGTACTTGCTCATTTACTCAGCAACAGCCTGGGAAACTTAATTGAAACAGCTGAGGCAATAACAGCAGACCTCAGTGTAAATGTCAACAAGAGAAAAGAGGGTTTTTTGTTGGTATGCTCCCTTGTTTTTTTGAGAGAGAAATTTGAACTTCAAGAAGGGAAATTGTCTCAAAGGAAAAACCAGGAGAAATGATGTTTCTCCAAAGACTATCAGGGGGCTAGACTGACAACTCTGATAAACAAGAAAGAAGGTTAATTTGAGATGTTTTTGTTCTTAATATAATAAACAGTGAAATTATGTGATAATATCATTGAGACATTAGAACATTTATTTTTAAATACCCAGGCTAAAATAAGGAAGATCAGAAGCAGAATTGCAACCAAGTGTAACTGTGCATCAAGTATTTGGATACCTTTTACATGCCAGTGCCTGTATTAAAATTCTGTGGACACAATTGGAAAGAAAAATACTCAGACTTCAAGAATATTCTATGAAGAAAGAGGAAATCAGACTAATATCAGATTTCTTATTAAAATCACTGGATACTCACAAGTTATATCTTCTAAGTTCCAAGAAAAAAATTATTTTACCTGTCCAAAGGTGGCCCACAAATGAGCTCTACCTCCTAGTACTTAAATCTGGGCTGGCAGAGTGATGGTGCGTAACATTTGAGGCTACAGCAGAAGTCCTGCAACTTCTGCCTTAGTTTCTTGAAACACTTGTTCTAGGTGAAGCCAGCAACCACATAATAAGTACGACTACCCCAAGATGCTCATGATGTAAGGCAGTGGTCCCCAACCTTTTTGGCATCAGGGACCGGTTTCATGGAAGAAGATTTTTCCACAGACTGGGGCAGGGGGTATGGTCAGGATGATTCAAGCGCATTACATTTATTGTTCACTTTATTTCTATTATTATTACATTGTAATATATAATGAAATAATTATACAACTCACCATAATGAAGAATCAGTGGGAGCCCTGAGCTTGTTTTCAGTTGCCACTCACTGATAGGGTTTTGATATGAGTCTGCAAGTAATTGATTTATTATGGTCTTTGTGCAGTCAAACCTCTCTGCTAATGATAATCTTTATTTGCAGCCGCTTCCCAGCTCTAGCATCACCACCTCAGCTCCACCTCAGATCATCCGGCATTAGATTCTCATAAGGAGCACACAACATAGCTCCCTCGCATGTGCGGTTCACAGTAGGGTTCGCGCTTCTATGAGAATCTAATGCCGCCACTATCTGACAGGAGGCAGAGCTCAGGCGGTAATGTGAGCGATGGGGAGTGGCTGTAAATACAGATGAAGCCTTGCTTGCTCACCTGCCACTCACCTCCTGCTGTGCAGCCTGTTTCCTAACAGGCCATGGACCAGTACCGGTCTGTGGCCTGGGGACTGAGGACTTCTTATGTAATGAAACCCAAGTTAGCCATGTGGAGAGGACACATAAAAAGAGAGCAATGATGAAATTTCTAGAGGCCCAGCCTCTAGACATGAAAATTAAGTGGCCACCTAGGATATTCCAACCCCAGAACATTCTAACCCCGGCCACCAACTGGAGAAGAACCGAGGCCCCAGATATATGGCTCTAGTCAAACTATTTCAGAAATCTCCAGCCACTTGATTCTTCCTAGCTGAGGTGGCAAGCATTCTTTTTTTTTTTTATGATTAATATCTGAGAATATCAGTAATAAAAATGTTTCATTATTGAGGATATTTGCTATGAAAGTTTTTGGTGACATCTTCACCAAAAATTAACAATATATACTTAATTAAAAATATATACTTATGTTCCTAGTTTATCAAGGACGTGGAAGTATGTTGAATTCATGGAATACCCTTTCTTCATCCATCACAATTCACAATATTAGTTGTAAAATTATCTATGGGAAATGGGAAATAGAAAAAGTTCTGGTTGACTTCTTTAGCTATTTTGAATTTACTTGAAGTTCTAATATAATACTTTATATGAAAACAGGCTATCTGTCTTAAAAAACAACTTATATCAAACAAGAGTTAGAGAAACAATAAAGAGGAGGGTGTTAGAGCTGGAGGATTATTCTGGGAATAATTTGCGTATAGAGAAGAGTAATTATTTAATGAACTGACTCTTCATATTTTAAAAGTAAATTTTAATCCTCAGATATTTGAAGGCATATCTTCTTCAGAGAGGTCAGGTTTATATTGTAGGGGCTGTTTATTTAGCACTTTGAGGTGGTTACATTAAACTTATAGGTTTCTTGTAACTTAGCTGAATACTTGAAAGACAGACTCATATTTGAAGCTAGTGACTCCCTCCCTCACTCCCTCTCTTCCTTCCTTTCATTCTTCCTATTTGGCAACTCACTACTGTACTACCCTGTATAGTTACCAGTATGAGATTTGAGTTAGATAGTAATTCCATTTTGATTTCTCTTTTGCAGAAAGATAAGAAATGAATAAAATTCCATCCAATATTTATTAGAAAATAGTAAACCTTTATTTTTTGTTGAGATGTAATTGATACATAACATTGTCTATGTTTAAGGTGTACAATATATTGACTTAATACATTTATATATTGCAATAGGATTATCTACATAGCACTAGCTAACACCTCTATCATGTCACTTAGTTATAATTTTTTTGTGGTGAGAACAGTTAAGATCTACTTTATTAACAACTTTGATATTTATAATACAGTATTGTTAACCAAAAGCACTGTGCTATACATTAGCACTCCAATACTTTTTATTTACTAGTTACAAGTTTGTATTCTTGAATAACATCTCCCCAATTCCCCCACCCTCAGCTGCTGATAACTATCATTATATTCTGTTCTATGAAATCAGCTTTTATAGATTCCCCATACAAGTGATATCATAGTGTTTGCTTTTCTCTGTCCGACTTGTGTCTGAGTTAGCATAGTGCACTCAAAGTCCTCCCATGTTGTCGCAAATGGAAGGGTTTCCTTCTTTAACATGGCTGAATAATATCCCTGTGTGTGTGTGTGTGTGTGTGTATGTGTGTGTGTATAAAAGGTATAATCATCTTTATCCACTCATTCATTGACAAACACTTAGGTTGTTTCCGTATTTTGTCTATTGTGAATAATGCTGCAATAAACATAGGAGTGCAGATATGTTTTCAGTATCCTGTTTTCTTTGGATGTATATCCAGAAGTGGAAATGCTGGATCATGTGGTAGTTCCTATTTTTAGTTTTCTGAGGAAACTCCAAACTATTTTCCACAATGGCTGCACCAATTTTCATTCCCACTAACAGTGTACCAGTGTTCCCTTTTCTCCACCTCCTTGCCAACACTTGTTATCTCTTGTCTTCTTGAGGATAAGATGTTCTAACAGGTGTAGAGTGATATCTCATTGTGGTTTTAATTTGCATTTCCCTGATGATTAGTGTTGTTGAGAATCTTTTTCTGTACCTATTGTTCATTTGGATGTCTTCTTGAGAAAAATGTCTGTTTAGTTCCTATGCCCATTTTATTTACTTATTTATTTATTTTTAAATTTTCTGGAAGTGTTTATTTATTAATACATCTCTTTCAATAACTTCAAATATTACACTTTTTTTTAAGAATCTGAAAAAGAATTTTTTTCTTTTTTTTTAAACATCTTTATTGAAGTATAATTGCTTTACAATGGTGTGTTAGTTTCTGCTTCACAACAAAGTGAATCAGCTAAACGTATACATACATCCCGATATCTCTTCCCTCTTTCGTCTCCCTCCCTCCCACCCGCCCCATCCCACCCCTCTAGGTGGTCACAAAGCACCGAGCTGTTCCCCCTGTGCTATGCGGCTGCTTCCCACTAGCAATCTATTTTACATTTGGTAGTGTATATATGTCCATGCCACTATCTCACTTTGTGCCAGCTTACCCTTCCCCCTCCCCGTATCCTCAAGTCCATTCCCTAGTAGGTCTGCACCTTTATTCCCGTCTTGCCCCTAGGTTCTTCATGACAATTTTTTTTTGTATTTTAGATTCCATATATATGTGTTGCATACGGCATTTGTTTTTCTCTTTCTGACTTACTTCACTCTATATGACAGACTCTAACTCCATCCACCTCACTACAAATAACTCAATTTCGTTTCTTTTTATGGCTGAGTAATATTCCATTGTATATATGTGCCACATCTTCTTTATCTATTCATCTGTCGATGGACATTTAGGTTGTTTCTATGTCCTGCCTATTGTAAATAGTGCTGCAATGAACATTGTGATACATGTCTCTTTTTGATTTATGGGTTTCTCAGGGTTTATGCCCAGTAGTGGGATTGCTGAGTCGTATGGTAGTTCCATTTTTAGTTTTCTAAGGAACCTCCATACTGTTCTCCATAGTGGCTGTATCAATTTACATTCCCACCAACAGTGCAAGAGGGTTCCCTTTTCTCCCCACCCACTCCAGCATTTATTGTTTGTAGACTTCTTGATGATAGCCATTCTGACAAGTGTGAGATGATACCTCACTGTAGTTTTGATTTGCATTTCTCTAATGATTAATGATGTAGAGCATTCTTTCATATGTTTGTTGGCAATCTGTATATCTTCTTTGGAGAAATGTCTATTTAGGTCTTCTCCCCATTTTTGGATTGGGCTGTTTGTTTTTGTGATATTGAGCTGCATGAGCTGCTTGTAAATTTTGGAGATTAATACTTTGTCAGTTGCTTCATTTGCAAATATTTTCTCCCATTCTAAGGGTTGTCTTTTCATCTTGTTTATGGTTTCCTTTGCTGTGCAAAAGCTTTTAAGTTTCAGTAGGTCCAATTTGTTTATTTTTGTTTTTATTTCCATTTCTCTAGGAGGTGGGTCAAAAATGATCTTGCTGTGATTTATGTCATAGAGTGTTCTGCCTATGTTTTCCTCTAAGAGTTTGATAGTGTATGGCCTTAAATTTAGGTCTTTAATCCATTTTGAGTTTATTTTTGTGTATGGTGTTAGGAAGTATTCTGATTGCATTCTTGTACATGTAGCTGTCCAGTTTTCCCAGCACCACTTATTGAAGAGGCTGTCTTTTCTCCATTGTATATTCTTGCCTCCTTTATCAAAGATATGGTGACGATATGTGAGTGGATTTACCTCTTTCTATCCCGTTCCATTGATCTATGTTTCTGTTTTTGTGTCAGTACCATACTATCTTGATTACTGTAGCTTTGAACTGTAGTCTGAAGTCAGGGAGCCTGATTCCTCCAGCTCTGTTTTTCTTTCTCAAGATTGCTTTGGCTATTCGGGGTCTTTTGTGTTTCCATACAGATTGTGAAATTTTTTGTTCTAGTTCTGTGAAAAATGCCATTAGTAGTTTGGTAGGGATTGCATTGAATCTGTAGATTGCTTTGGGTAGTAGAGTCATTTTCACAATGTTGATTCTTCCAATCCAAGAACATGGTATATCTCTCCATCTATTTGTATCATCTTTAATTTCTTTCATCAGTGTCTTATAGTTTTCTGCATACAGGTCTTTTGTCTCCCTAGGTAGGTTTATTCCTAGATATTTTATTCTTTTTGTTGCAATGGTAAACGGGAGTGTTTTCTTAATTTCACTTTCAGATTTTTCATCATTAGTGTATAGGAATGAAAGAGATTTCTGTGCATTAATTTTGTATCCTGCTACTTTACCAAATTCATTGATTAGCTCTAGTAGTTTTCTGGTAGCATCTTTAGGATTCTGTATGTATAGTATCATGTCATCTGCAAATAGTGACAGCTTTACTTTTTCTTTTCTGATTTGGATTCATTTTATTTCTTTTTCTTCTCTGATTGCTGTAGCTAAAACTTCCAAAACTATGTTGAATAATAGTGGTGAGAGTGGGCAACCTTGTCTTCTTCCTGATCATAGTGGAAATGGTTTCAGTTTTTCAGCATTGAGGACGATGTTGGCTGTGGGTTTGTCATATATAGCTTTTATTATGTTTATGTAAGTTCCCTCTGTGCCTACTCTCTGGAAGGTTTTTATCATAAATGGGTGTTGAATTTTGTTGAAAGCTTTCTCTCCATCTTTTGAGATGATCATGTGGTTTTACTCCTTCAATTTGTTAATATGGTGTATCACATCAATTGATTTGTGTATATTGAAGAATCCTTGCATTCCTGGGATAAACCCCACTTGATCATGGTGTATGATCCTTTTAATGTGCTGTTGGATTCTGTTTGCTAGTATTTTGTTGAGGATTTTTGCATCTATGTTCATCGGTGATATTGGCCTGTAGTTCTCTTTCTTTGTGACATCTTTGTCTGTTTTTTTTTATCAGGGTGATGGTGGCCTCGTAGAATGAGTTTTGGAGTCTTTCTCCCTCTGCTATATTTTGGAAGAGTTTGAGAAGGATAGGTGTTAGCTCTTCTCTAAATGTTTGATAGAATTTGCCTGTGAAGCCATCTGGTCCTGGGCTTTTGTTTGTTGGAAGATTTTTAATCACAGTTTCAATTTCAGTGCTTGTGATTGGTCTGTTCATATTTTATTCTGGTTCAGTCTTGGAAGGTTGTGCATTTCTAAGAATTTGACCATTTCTTCCAGGTTGTCCATTTTATTGGCATAGAGTTGCTTGTAGTAATCTCTCATGATCCTTTGTATTTCTGCAGTGTCAGTTGTTACTTCTCCTTTTTCATTTCTAATTCTATTGATTTGAGTCTTCTCCCTTTTTTTCTTGCTGAGCCTGGCTAATGGTTTATCAATTTTGTTTATCTTCTCAAAGAACCAGCTTTTAGTTTTATTTAACTTTGCTATACTTTCCTTTATTTCTTTTTCATTTATTTCTGATCTGATATTTATGATTTCTTTCCTTCTGCTAACTTTGGGGTTTTTTTTTGTTCTTCTTTCTCTAATTGCTTTAGGTGTAAGGTTAGGTTGTTTATTTGAGGTGTTTCTTGTTTCTTGAGGATTGTATTGCAATAAGCTTCCCTCTTAGAACTGCTTTGGCTGCATCCCATATGTTTTGGGTCATCGTGTTTTCTTTGTCATGTGTCTCTAGGTATTTTTAAATTTCCTTTTGATGTCTTCAATGATCTCTTGGTTATTTACTAGTGTATTGTTTAACCTCCATGTGTTTAAAGTTTTTTTCCTGTAATTGATTTCTAATCTCATAGTATTGTGGTTGGAAAAGGTACTTGATATGATTTCAATTTTCTTAAATTAACTGAGGCTTGATTTGTGACCCAAGATATGATCTATCCTGGAGAATGTTCCATGAGCACTTGAGAAGAAAGTGTATTCTGTTGTTTTTGGATGGAATGTCCTGTAAATATCAATTAAGTCCATCTTGTTTAATGTATCATTTAAAGCTTGTGTTTCCTTATTTATTTTCATTTTGGATGATCTGTCCATTGGTGAAAGTGGGATGGTAAAATCCCCTACTATGATTGTGTTGGTGTCGATTTCCCCTTTTATGGCTGTTAGTATTTGCCTTATGTATTGAGGTGCTCCTATGTTAGGTGCATAAATATTTACACTTGTTATACCTTCTTCTTGGATTGATCCCTTGATCATTATGTAGTGTCCTTCTTTGTCTCTTGTAATAGCTTTTTTTTAAAAGTCTATTTTGTCTGACATGAGAATTGCCACTCCAGCTTTCTTTTGATTTCCATTTGCATGGAATATCTTTTTCCATCCCCTCACTTTCAGTCTGTATGTGTCCCAAGGTCTGAAGTTGGTCTCTTGTAGACAGCATATATATAGGTCTTGTTTTTGTATCCCTTCAGCCAGTCTATGTCTTTTGGTTGGAGCATTTAATCCATTTACATTTAAGGTAATTATTGATATGTATGTTCCTAGTACCATTTTCTTAATTGTTTTGAGTTTTTTATTGTAGGTCTTTTCCTTCTCTTGTGTTTCCTGCCTAGAGAAGTTCCTTTAGCATTTGTTGTAAAGCTGGTTTGGTGGTGCTGAATTCTATTAGCTTTTGCTTGTCTGTAGAGGTTTTTATTTCTCCATTGAAGCTGAATGAGATCCTTGCAGGGTAGATTAATCTTGGTTGTAGGTTTTCCCCTTTCTTCACTTTAAATATGTCCTGCCATTCCCTTCTGGCTTGCAGAGTTTCTGCTGAAAGATCAGCTGTTATCCTTATGGGGATTCCCTTGTGTGTTATTTGTTGCTTTTCTCTCGCTGCTTTTAATATTTTTTCTTTGTATGTAATTTTTGATAGTTAGATTAATATTTGTCTTGGTGTGTTTCTCTTTGGATTTATTCTGTATGGGACTCTCTGTGCTTCCTGGACTTGAGTAACTGTTTCCTTTCCCATATTAGGGACGTTTCAACTATAATCTCTTCAAATATTTTCTCAGTCCCTTTCTTTTTCTCTTCTCCTTCTGGGACCCCTATAATTCGAATGTTGGTGTGTTTATTGTTGTCCCAGAGGTCTCTGAGACTGTCCTCAATTCTTTTCTTTCTTTTTTCCTTATTCTGCTCTGCAGTAGTTATTTCCACCATTTTATCTTCCAGGTGACTTATCCATTCGTCTGCCTCAGTTATTCTGCTAATGATCCCTTCTAGAGAATTTTTAATTTCATTTATTGTGTTGTTCATCACTGTTTGTTTGCTCTTTAATTCTTCTAGGTCCTTGTTAAACTTTTCTTGTATTTTTTCCATTCTATTTCCAGGATTTTGGATCATCTTTACTATCATTATTCTTAATTCTTTTTCAGGTAGACTGCCTGTTTCCTCTTCATTTGTTAGGTCTGGTGGGTTTTTACCTTGCTTCTTCATCTGCTGTATGTTTCTCTGTCTTCTCATTTTGCTTAACTAACTGTGTTTGGGGTCTCCTTTTCGCAGGCTGCAGGTTCGTAGTTTCCATTGTTTTTGGTGTCTGCCCCCAGTGGCTAAGTTTGGTTCATTGGGTTGTGTAGGCTTCCTGGTGGAGGGGACTAGTGCCTGTGTTCTGGTGGATGAGTCTGGATCTTGCCTTTCTGGTGGGCAGGTCCAAGCCTGGTGGTGTGTTTTGGGGTGTCTGTGGCTTTATTATGATTTTAAGCAGCCTCTCTGCTAATGGGTGGGGTTGTGTTCCTTTCTTGTTAGTTGTTTGGCATAGGTTGTCCAGCACTGTAACTTGCTGGTCGTTGAGTGGAGCTGGGTCTTGGAGTTGAGATGGAGATCTCTGGGTGATTTTCACTGTCTGGTATTACATGGAGCAGGGACATCTCTTGTGGACCGACGTCCTGAACTTGGCTCTCCCACATCAGAGGCACAGCCCTGACACCTGGCTAGAGCACCAAGAGCCTGTCATCCACACAGCTCAGAATAAAAGGGAGGAAAAAGAAAGAAAGAAAGAAGAAGAGAAAATAAAATAAAACAAAGTTATTAAAATAAAAAATAATTATTAAAGAAATTTTTTAAAGTAATGTAAAAAGAAAGAAAGAAAGAAGAGAACAACCAAACCAAAAAACAAATCCACCAATGATAACAAGTGCTAAAATTTATACTAGAAAAAAAACAGAAAAACGGACAGACAGAACCCTAGGTCAAAGGGTAAAAGCAAAACTATACAGACAAAATCACACACAGAAGCATACACATACACACTCACAAAAAGAGAAAAAGGGAAAAAAATATATATATATCATTGCTCCCAAAGTTCACCTCCTCAATTTGGGATGATTCGTTGTCTATTCAGGTATTCCACAGATGCAGGTACATCAAGTTGATTGTGGAGATTTAATCCGCTGCTCCTGAGGCTGCTGGGAGAGATTTCCCTTTCTCTTCTTTGTTTGCACAGCTCCTGGGGTTCAGCTTTGGATTTGGCCCTGCCTCTGCGTGTAGGTTGCCTGAGGGTGTCTGTTCTTCCCTCAGACAGGACGGGATTAAAGGACTTGCTGCTTCGGGGGCTCTGGCTCACTCAGGCCGGAGAGGGAGTGGTACAGAATGTGGGGCGAGTCTGCGGCGGCAGAGCCCAGTATGACGTTGCACCAGCATGAGGCGCGCCATGTGTTCTCCTGGGGAAGTTGTCCCTGGATCACAAGACCCTGGCAGTGGCGGTCTGCACAGGCTCCCGGGAGGGGAGGTGTGGATAGTGACCTATGCTTGCACACAGGCTTCTTGGTGGCTGCAGCAGCAGCCTTAGTGTCTCATGCCCGTTTCTGGGGTCCGTGCTGATAACCGCGGCTCGCGCCCATCTCTGGAGCTCCTTTAAGCGGCACTCTTAATCCCCTCTCTTGGTGCACCAGGAAACAAATGGGCAAGAAAAAGTCTCTTACTTCTTCGGCAGCTCCAGACTTTTTCCTGGACTCCCTCCCAGCCAGCTGTGCCCACTAGCCCCCTTCAGGCTGTGTTCACTTAGCCAACCCCAGTTCTCTCCCTGGGATCTGACCTCTGAAGCCCGAGCCTCAGCTCCCAGCCCCCACCTGTCCCTGTGGGGGAGCAGGCAAGCCTCTCGGGCTGGTGAGTGCTGGTTGGCACCGATCCTCTGTGCGGAAATCTCTCTGCTTTGCCCTCCACACCCCTGTTGCTGCGCTCTCCGCCATGGCTCCAAAGCTTCCCCCCCTCTGCCACCCACAGTCTCCACCCGTGAAGGGCCTTCCTAATGTGTGGAAACCTTTCCTCCTTCACAGCTCCCTCCCCGAGGTGCAGGTCCCGTCCCTATTCTTTTGTCTCTGTTTTTTTCTTTTGCCTTACCCAGGTATGTGGGGGTTTCTTGCCTTTTGGGAGGTCTGAGGTCTTCTGCCAGCGTTCAGTAGGTGTTCTGTAGGAGTTGTTCCACATGTAGATGTATTTCTGATGTATTTGTGGGGAGGAAGGTGATATCCACATCTTACTTCTCTGCCATCTTGAAGCTCCTCTCACCCATTTTAAAATTGGTTTGTATGTTGTTGTTTTTATATTTAGTTGTATGAGTTTCTTGTATATTTTGATATTAACCCCTCTCCAGTATATGGTTTGCAGATATTTTCTCCCATTCTGGTAGATTGCCTTTTCATTTTGTTGACTGTTTCTTTTGCTGTGCAGAAACTTTATGGAATGAAATAGTCTCACTTGTATTTTGTTTCTTTTTTTGCTTTTGGTATCATATCTATAGAAGCATTGCCAAGACCAGTGCCAAAGAGATTCTTCCTTTGTTTTCTTCTAGGAGTTTTACAGTCTCAGGACTTATGTTTAACTCTTTAATCCATTTTGAGTTAATTCTTGTGAGTGGTGTAAAATAAATGTTCAATTCATTTTTCTACATGTGGTTATCTAGTTTTCTCAACAGAATTTGTTGAAGAGACTATCAGTGCCCCATTGAGTATTCTTGGCTCTCTTGTCAAATATCAATTGATCATATATGCCAGGGTTTATTTCTGGGGTCACTATTTTATTCCATTGTTCTATGTGTCTATTTTTAGTATCAGTACCATACTGTTTAATTAGTAAAGCTTTGTAGTATAGTTTAAAATCAGGAAGCATGATTCCTCTAGCTTTGTTTCTTCCCCCCCCCCCCAGGATTGATTTGGCTATTTGGTTTTTACATGGTACCATACAAATTTTAGTCTTGTTTTTTCTTTTCCTTTGAAAAATGCTAGGGGAATTTTGATAGAAGTTGCACTGAATTTATAGATGGCTTTGGGTAGTGTGGACATTTTAACAATCCATGAATATGAGCTATCTTTTATGTTTTATTTTTGTATATTCTTCAACTGTGTTGAATAAGAGTGGTGAGAGTGGGAACTCTTGTCTTTTTCCTGATCGTAGAGGAAAAGTCTTCAAACTTTCATCAATTAGTATAATGTTAGCTACAGGATTGTTATATATGGCCTTTATTATGTTGAGTTACATTCTTTCTGTACCCAATTTGTTGAGGGGTTTTATGATGAAAAAATGTTGTATTTTGTCAAATGCTTTTTATGCATCTATTGAGATGATCATATGATTTTTTATCTTTCATTCTATTAATATGATGTGTCACATTTATTGATTTGCATGTTGAATCATCCTTGCACCCAGAGATAAATCTCACTTGATCGTGGTGTATGATACCTTTAATGTGTTTTTGAATTTAGTTTGCTAATATTTTGTTAAGAATTTTTGCATCTATATTCATCAGGAATATTGGTCTATATAGTGTTCTTATACAGCCATTCTCTGGCTTTGGTGTCAGGTTAATGCTGACCTCATAAAATGAGTTTAGGAGTGTTCCCTCCTTTTCAATTTTTTGGAAGAGATTGAGATTATTGGCATTAATTCTGTAAATGTTTAGTAAAATTCACCTGTAAAACCGTCTGATCCTAGGTTTTTTTGTGCTGGGAAGTTTTTGATTACTCACTCAAAATCCTTACTTGTTATTGATCTGTTCATATATTCTGCTTCTTCATGATTCAGTCTTGGTAGGTTATATGAGTCTAAGAAATTTATCCATTTCCTCTAGGTTATCTAATTTGTTGGCATATAATACACATATAATTGTGTATAGTAATATTTTATGATATCTGTGATGTCAGTTTGTAATGTCTGACATCAGTTTGATGTCAGTTTGTAATGTCTCCTCTTTCATCTGATTTCATTTATTAGAGTCTTTTCTCTCTTTTTTTTAGTCTAGCTAAAAGGTTTGTCAATTTCGTTTATCTTTTCAAAAAACCCAGCTCTTTGTTACATTGATCTTTTCTATTGTTTTTCTGTTCTCTATTTCATTTACTTCCACTCTGGCTCTTTATTATTCCTTCTGCTAACTCTGAGCTTAGTTCATTCTTCTTTTTCTAGTTCCTTGAGGTATAAATTTAGATTTATTTTTTTGGAAATATTTTAATTTTCTTAGTATATGCAGTTATGGCTCTACACATCCCTCTAAGAACTGCTTTTGCATCATCACATAGATTTTGATGTAGGGTGTTTCAATTTTCATTTGTTTCAATATTTTTTAATTTCCCTTTTGATTGCTTCTTTGATCCATTGATTGTTCAAGAGTATGTTGTTTAGTTTTCACATGCTTGTACATTTTCCAGCTTTCCTCTTGTTGTTGATTTCCAGTTTCATACCATTGTGGTTGGAAAAGATACTTGGTATGTTTTAGTCTTCTTGAATTTGCTGAGAAGTGTTTTGTGGCCTAACATGTGATCAATCCCAGAGAATGTTAAATTTTTATCTAATAAATGCTTATGAGGTTTTAATATCTCTGTAATTGTGGCTTTAACTGTGCCCTCATGTGTTTTGATATATTTTCATTATCATTTAGTACAAGATATTTTCTAAGTTTCCTTGTGATTTCTTCTTTGTTCATAAGCTATTTAGAAATGTACTGTTTCATTTTCAAATATTTGGAAACATTCTAGCTAATTCTTATTTTTTTTTCAAGCTTATTTCCACTGTGGTCAGATAACATGCTTTCCCCATTTTGTATACTTTAAGACCTTTGAAACCTCATACTTATTTTGGTTTGTGTTTGAATGTTGTTCCCCTCCACCCATCCTTTTACCTGCAATCTATCTTTATCCCTATATTTAAAATATTTCTAATAAACAATGTATAATTTATTTAATCAATTTTGATATTTGCCTTTAATTGCAATATTTAATCTGCTTATATGTAATATAATCACTGCTATTTATCTGTCTAAATCTACTATTTTGTTATCTGTTCTATATTTCTTTACTCCCCTTTACTGACTCCTTTTGAATTAAATTAAATACATTTTATTACATTTTTTTCTATTAGCCTGTTATTAATTTTTTAATTTATTGGCAAAATAGAAATCACAACATGAATCATAATTTATTAGTGTTTAATATACAATATCCATACCAATGCAAGGACCTTAGCATACTTAATTCCAACTACTTCCCTTTAAACTTTTGTGTCAAGATATTATTGGCTTTTATCAACAATATTTATTCAAATTTCCCATATATTTATCTTTTTTTTTCCTTTGTTATTTTTTTCATCTTTCCTATGTGATTGGAATAAGCATACATATGTAGTTTTTTGTGTATATAAATATTGTTTTTCTCTTTTCTGCTCTCTCTTGTTCTCTCTCCCTCCCTCTCTCCTTCCCTACATTTCTTTCTTCGTTTTCTCTTAGAACTTCTTTTAGTATTTCCTTTTGTGTAGTTTTTCTGTTGTTAAATTCTTTTTTTTCTCTTTTATTTTTATATCTCACTCTTATATGAATGGTATTTTTGCTGCATATAGAATTCTGAGTTGCCAGTTACTTTTTTAGCACTTTAAAATACCATTCCATTCTCAATTCACTTTCATTATTTCTTTTCAGAAGATAGCTGTAATTATTATAGATCACTTTGCAAAAACTATATCGTTTGCCTCTGGCTGCTACCTTTAGGATTTTCTCTTTGGTTTCAGTTTTAAGTAACTTTATTTTGATGTGTCTAAATGTAGCCTTGTTTATTTGCTTTTGATTGGGTTTCATTCATGGTTCTTCTTGAATCTGTGGCTTAGTATATTGGAAATTTATCTTCCAGTATCTTAACTATTATTTCTTCCTTTCTCTCTTTCAAAGATTTCAATTAAACCTTATGGATGTCCTCTCACTGTTTCCCTCTTGTCTCTTATGATCTTTGCTGAAGCTTTTTTTTTTTCTTTATATTACTTTACAGTTTGTTCTGACCTAACTTCCATGTCATTGGCCTTCTGTTTAGCTGCTATTAAGCTAATATACTGGATTGTTAATTTTAGTTAAATAATTTACTCATAAAATTTCCATTTGATTCTTTTTTGTGGGTTCAAGTTTTCTATTGAAATTCTCCAATTCATCTAATCTTTTAAATATGTTTTTCTATTTCATTGAAAATGTGAGCCTGATACCTCCAATACCCACCCAAATCTCCTGAGTCTTCCTATGGCCTTTTAAAATTTCTCTTGATGTTTGTTCCCTTCTCTTCTTTTTGCATTTCTGGTTTTCATTAAATGAAATCCAGAGCTTTTATATAAAAAAATTTGTAGAAAATTTGTGGCTTTGTATAATGTTATATAACCTAGAGAGGATTTATATTTTTGTATGAGGGTATTTAGGGAAGGAGAAAATCACTTTAATCTAATCCAAGTATTTTAAACCCAGATTTAATTTTTATGGGAGCTAATGTATATCAATATGCTCTTGTTTCTACCCAGCTCTTCCCAGCTCTTTGGGAATCCCAACTGAATGATTGCAGTATAGAGAACCTTTCCTTCTTGAAACATCTAGATCTCCAAGTTTTATTTTCACAGTCTTATGTGATTGTTAATGATCTGTTCAACTTGTAAACATCTCAGGGGCAATTTTAGAACCAGTCTTTGGTTAAAGTTGAATCAAATGTTAATTTCAACTCTCTGCATTTTCCTTCCTTCTGGCTTTCCAGTTCCTTCAAACAGGTGTCTTACATCTGTTAGTCATATTTTTTAGTTGTTTTGGTGGAAGGGTTGGTCTGACATAAACTAACCTATTATAGTCATAAATAGGCATCTCATACTCAGTTTTCAGTCAGAAGAAATCATACTGCAACATATCTCACTTTTTTTGTCAATGTAAAACTATATAACATCTTTGTTTTCCCTACACACAATTCCAAAAATCCTTAGAGATTATTTTTGTGTTGATACTCTTATCTTTCTTAATGAATTACAAATCATTCTTTGAATAACATTCTAAGGTCTCAGTGGCTTTGAAGACTGATCCAAGATATAAGTATGCTTTATATATCCTAAATAGAATGTGTGGGCTATCTATTTTTTCCTAGGCAGAGTATAAAACAAATTTATCATAATATTGGGTTGGCCAAAAAATTCGTTTGGGTTTTTCCATAACAGCTTACAAAAATCCTGAACAAACTTTATGACCAACCCAATTTTTTTATCCACAAATGTAATGTGTTTTCCTCTTAGATTCTATCAAATTTTTTTCAAAGAATTTTATATTTGCTTTGAAAAAGATCTAAATAGTTTTCAAATTGGAAAGACTACTCACATATCAGATTCCTTCTGTAGTCCTAGCCTGCCTTTCTTTTCTTTCTTTCCTAAATAAATCATTCAGTGTCAGCAAAGTGGTAAAGGTTTACCACTTTTGAAATGTACTTTGTACATAGGAAATACTATGTCCATGTCCTGGCTTATGCCATTACTTCTTGGAGTATATTCCATTTCTAATATTTCTTATCAAAATCCTATATATTGGAAAAGAATCAGCTTAAGTGGCATAACCCCTATGATGGCTGTTTCATCATTTAAGCCCACTTTGAAAGAAAGAAAATGATTCCTATGATTCTATCATTCTATGTAATGTGTATAATTTTTTGGCCTAATATACCTATGTAATATGAATAAACTTTTATAACAGAATGTTTTGCCTCATATTTATTGTGTCTCTATGTTATTTCACACATTATTATAAACTCTTTAAAAACAGGAACTTTGAGAAGTAAACCCGCGTGCACTTGGCCAGATGTAAGTAAAGCAGCTGCAACCAAATTCCAGCTGACTGCTGGTGTCGGGGGGCTGATGTTGCCTGAGGATGAAATGAGAGCTGAAAGTATCTAGTTCAGTGGCTGGTACCAGGTGGAATGTCCTTGAGAAGTTCCCGGAGATGGTGTGATATTGTGATTTACAATAAGAAATATATATTTGAGGGGATTAACCAAGATGGCGGAGTAGAAGGACGTGCTCTCACTCCCTCTTGAGAGAGCACCAGAATCACAACTGGCTGCTGGACAATCATTGACAGGAAGACCCTGGACTTCACCAAGAAGGATACCCCACATCCAAGGACAGAGGAGAAGCCACAGTGAGACGGTAGGAGGGGCGCAATCAGAGTAAAATCAAATCCCATAACTGCTGGGTGGGTGACTCACAGACTGGCGAACACTTATACCACAGAAGTCCACCCACTGGAGTGAAGGTTCTGACCCCCACGTCAGGCTTCCCAACCTGGGGGTCCGGCAATGGGAGGAGGAATTCCTAGAGAATCAGACTTTGAAGTCTAGTGGGAATTGATTGCAGGACTGTGACAGGACTGGGGGAAACAGAGACCCCACTCTTGGAGGGCACACACAAAGTAATGTGTGCATCGGGACCCAGGGGAAGGAGCAGTGACCCTGGGGGAGACTGAACCAGACGTACCTGCTGGTGTTGGGGGGTCTCCTGCAGAGGCGAGTGGTGGCTCTGTTTCACCGTGGGGATAAGGACACTGGCAGCAGAGATCCTGGGAAGTTCTCCTTGGCGTGAGCCCTCCCAGAGTCTGCCATTAACCCCACCAAA
The DNA here is from genome assembly GCF_949987535.1 of Balaenoptera acutorostrata. Lineage (NCBI taxonomy): Eukaryota > Metazoa > Chordata > Mammalia > Artiodactyla > Balaenopteridae > Balaenoptera > Balaenoptera acutorostrata. Next base: position 53,634,104 of record NC_080065.1, on the reverse strand, counting down.
GAGCACGGGTAGGCTCCAGTGTTGGGTTGCCTCAGGCAAAAAAACCAACAGGGAGGGAACCCAGCCCCACCCATCAACAGTCAAGTGGATTAAGGTTTTACTGAGCTCTGACCACCACAGCAACAGGGAGGGAACCCAGCCCCACCCATCAACAGTCAAGTGGATTAAGGTTTTACTGAGCTCTGACCGCCACAGCAACAGTCAGCTCTGCCCACCACCAGAGCCTCCCATCAAGCCTCTTAGATAGCCTCAACCACCAGAGGTCAGACAACAGAAGCAAGAAAAACTACAATCCTGCAGCCTGTGGACCAAAAACCACAGTTACAGAAAGATAGAGAAGATGAAAAGGCAGAGGGCTATGTACCAGATGAAGGAACAAGAAAAAGCCCCAGAAAAACAACTAAATGAAGTGGAGATAGGCAACCTTCCAGAAAAAGAATTCAGAATAATGATAGTGAAGATGATCCAGGACCTCGGAATAAGAATGGAGGCAAAGATTGAGAAGATGCAAGAAATGATTAACAAAGACCTAGAAGAATTAAAGAACAAACAAACAGAGATGACCAATACAATAACTGAAATGAAAACTACACTAGAAGGAATCAATAGCAGAATAACTGAGGCAGAAGAACGGATAAGTGACCTGGAAGACAGAATGGTGGAATTCACTGCTGCAGAACAGACTAAAGAAAAAAGAATGAAAAGAAATGAAGACAGCTTAAGAGACCTCTGGGACAACATGAAACACAACAACATTCGCATTATAGGGGTCCCAGAAGGAGAAGAGAGAGAGAAAGGACCAGAGAAAATATTTGAAGAGATTATAGTCGAAAACTTCCCTAACATGGGAAAGGAAATAGCCACCCAAGTCCAGGAAGCGCAGAGAGTCCCATACAGAATAAACCCAAGGAGAAACACACCGAGACACATAGTAATCAAAGTGGCAAAAATTAAAGACAAAGAAAAATTACTGAAAGCAGCAAGGGAAAAATGACAAATAATATACAAGGGAACTCCCATAAGGTTAACAGCTGATTTCTCAGCAGAAACTCTGCAAGCCAGACGGGAGTGGCATGATATACTTAAAGTGATGAAAGGGAAGAACCTACAACCAAGATTACTCTACCTGGGAAGGATCTCATTTAGATTTGATGGAGAAATCAAAAGCTTTACAGACAAGCAAAAGCTAAGAGAATTCAGCACCACCAAACCAGCTCTACAACAAATGCTAAAGGAACTTCTCTAAGTGGGAAACACAAGAGAAGAAAAGGACCTACAAAAACAAACCCAAAACAATTAAGAAAATGGTCATAGGAACATACATATCGATAATTACCTTAAACGTGAATGGATTAAATGCCCCAACCAAAAGACATAGACTGGCTGAATGGATACAAAAACAAGACCCATATATATGCTGTCTACAAGAGACCCACTTCAGACCTAGGGACACATACAGACTGAAAGTGAGGGGATGGAAAAAGATATTCCATGCAAATGAAAATCAAAAGAAAGCTGGAGTAGCTATACTCATATCAGATAAAATAGACTTTCAAATAAAGAATGTTACAAGAGACAAGGAAGGACACTACATAATGATCCAGGGATCAATCCAAGAAGAAGATATAACAATTATAAATATATATGCACCCAACATAGGAGCACCTCAATACATAAGGCAACTGCTAACAGCTATAAAAGAGGAAATCGACAGTAACACAATAATAGTGGGGGACTTTAACACCTCACTTACACCAATGGACAGATCATCCAAAATGAAAATAAATAAGGAAACAGAAGCTTTAAATGACACAATAGACCAGAGAGATTTAATTGATATATATAGGACATTCCATCCAAAAACAGCAGATTACACGTTCTTCTCAAGTGCGCATGGAACATTCTCCAGGATAGATCACATCTTGGGTCACAAATCAAGCCTCAGTAAATTTAAGAAAATTGAAATCATATCAAGCATCTTTTCTGACCACAACGCTATGAGATTAGAAATGAATTACAGGGAAAAAAACGTAAAAAAGACAAACACATGGAGGCTAAACAATACGTTACTAAATAACCAAGAGATCACTGAAAAAATCAAACAGGAAATAAAAAAATACCTAGAGACAAATGACAATGAAAACACGACGATCCAAAACCTATGGGATGCAGCAAAAGCGGTTCTAAGAGGGAAGTTTATAGCTATACAAGCCTACCTAAAGAAACAAGAAAACTCTCAAGTAAACAATCTAACCTTACACCTAAAGAAACTAGAGAAAGAAGAACAAACAAAACCCAAAGTTAGCAGAAGGAAAGAAATCATAAAGATCAGAGCAGAAATAAATGAAATAGAAACAAAGAAAACAGTAGCAAAGATCAATAAAACTAAAAGCTGGTTCTTTGAGAAGATAAACAAAATTGATAAGCCATTAGCCAGACTCATCAAGAAAAAGAGGGAGAGGACTCAAATCAATAAAATCAGAAATGAAAAAGGAGAAGTTACAACAGACACCGCAGAAACACAAAGCATCCTAAGAGACTACTACAAGCAACTTTATGCCAATAAAATGGACAACCTGGAAGAAATGGACAAATTCTTAGAAAGGTATAACCTTCCAAGACTGAATCAGGAAGAAACAGAAAATATGAACAGACCAATCACAAGTAATGAAATTGAAACTGTGATTAAAAATCTTCCAACAAACAAAAGCCCAGGACCAGATGGCTTCACAGGTGAATTCTATCAAACATTTAGAGAAGAGCTAAGACCCATCCTTCTCAAACTCTTCCAAAAAATTGCAGAGGAAGGAACACTCCCAAACTCATTCTATGAGGCCACCATCACCCTGATACCAAAACCAGACAAAGACACTACAAAAAAAGAAAATTACAGACCAATATCACTGATGAATATAGATGCAAAAATCCTCAACAAAATACTAGCAAACAAAATCCAACAGCACATTAAAAGGATCATACACCACGATCAAGTGGGATTTATCCCAGGGATGCAAGGATTCTTCAATATACGCAAATCAATCAATGTGATACACCATATTAACAAATTGAAGAATAAAAACCATATGATCATCTCAATAGATGCAGAAAAAGCTTTTGACAATATTCAACACCCATTTATGATAAAAACTCTCCAGAAAGTGGGCATAGAGGGAACCTACCTCAACATAATAAAGGCCATATATGACAAACCCACAGCAAACATCATTCTCAATGGTGAAAAACTGAAAGCATTTCCTCTAAGATCAGGAACGAGACAAGGGTGTCCACTCTCACCACTATTATTCAACATAGTTCTGGAAGACCTAGCCACGGCAATCAGAGAAGAAAAAGAAATAAAAGGAATACAAATTGGAAAAGAAGAAGTAAAACTGTCACTGTTTGCGGATGACATGATACTATACGTAGAGAATCCTAAAACTGCCACCAGAAAACTGCTAGAGCTAATTAATGAATATGGTAAAGTTGCAGGATACAAAATTAATGCACAGAAATCTCTTGCATTCCTATACACTAATGATGAAAAATCTGAAAGAGAAATTATGGAAACACTCCCATTTACCATTGCAACAAAAAGAATAAAATACCTAGGAATAAACCTACCTAGGGAGACAAAAGACCTGTATGCAGAAAACTATAAGACACTGATGAAAGAAATTAAAGATGATACCAACAGATGGAGAGCTATACCATGTTCTTGGATTGGAAGAATCAACATTGTGAAAATGAGTATACTACCCAAAGCAATCTACAGATTCAATGCAATCCCTATCAAATTACCAATGGCATTTTTTACGGAGCTAGAACAAATCATCTTAAAATTTGTATGGAGACACAAAAGACCCCGAATAGCCAAAGCAGTCTTGAGGCAAAAAAACGGAGCTGGAGGAATCAGACTCCCTGACTTCAGACTATACTACAAAGCTACAGTAATCAAGACAATATGGTACTGGCACAAAAACAGAAACATAGATCAATGGAACAAGATAGAAAGCCCAGAGATTAACCCACGCACTTATGGTCAACTAATCTATGACAAAGGAGGCAAAGATATACAATGGAGAAAAGACAGTCTCTTCAATAAGTGGTGCTGGGAAAACTGGACAGCTATATGTAAAAGAATGAAATTAGAATACTCCCTAACACCATACACAAAAATAAACTCAAAATGGATTAGGGACCTAAATATAAGACTGGACACTATAAAACTCTTAGAGGAAAACATAGGAAGAACACTCTTTGACATAAATCACAGCAAGATCTTTTTTGATCCACCTCCTAGAGTAATGGAAATAAAAACAAAAATAAACAAGTGGGACCTAGTGAAACTTCAAAGCTTTTGCACAGCAAAGGAAACCATAAACAAGACGAAAAGACAACCCTCAGAATGGGAGAAAATATTTGCAAATGAATCAACGGACAAAGGATTAATCTCCAAAATATATAAACAGCTCGTTCAGCTCAATATCAAAGAAACAAACACCCCAATCCAAAAATGGGCAGAAGACCTAAATAGACATTTCTCCAAAGAAGACATACAGACGGCCACGAAGCACATGAAAAGATGCTCAACATCACTAATTATTAGAGAAATGCAAATCAAAACTACAATGAGGTATCACCTCACTCCTGTTAGAATGGGCATCATCAGAAAATCTACAAACAACAAATGCTGGAGAGGGTGTGGAGAAAAGGGAACCCTCTTGCACTGTTGGTGGGAATGTAAATTGATACAGCCACTATGGAGAACAATACGGAGGTTCCTTAAAAAACTAAAAATAGAATTACCATATGACCCAGCAATCCCACTACTGGGCATATACCCAGAGAAAACCGTAATTCAAAAAGATACATGCACCCCAATGTTCATTGCAGCACTATTTACAATAGCCAGGTCATGGAAGCAACCTAAATGCCCATCAACAGACAAATGGATAAAGAAGAAGTGGTACATATATACAATGGAATATTACTCAGCCATAAAAAGGAACGAAATTGAGTCATTTGTGGGGACGTGGATGGATCTAGAGACTGTCATACAGAGTGAAGTAAGTCAGAAAGAGAAAAACAAATATCGTATATTAATGCATGTATGTGGAACCTAGAAAAATGGTACAGACGAGCCAGTTTGCAGGGCAGAAGTTGAGACACAGATGTAGAGAATGGACATATGGACACCAAGGGGGGAAAACTGCGGTGAGGTGGGGATGGTGGTGTGCTGAATTGGGCGATTGGGATTGACATGTATACACTGATGTGTATAAAACTGATGCCTAATAAGAACCTGCAGTATAAAAAAACAAACAAAACAACTACTACTAAACTTTCATTGGGTTATTTGTATGGAAATATGTTAATATAAATGTTTCAGACATTACATGAAATTTCTAAAAATCTTAAAAAAAAAAAAAACAAAAACAGGAATTTTCTCCTAAGTAGTTTACATTCCCCATCACTTGAGTGCTTTGCATATAGCAGCTATTCATTTATAATGAAATAAAATTATGAGACTTAGAGAAATCTAAAGTTAGATGCTGCTAATATTGTGATTACATTAATTATTTTTTATTTTGTATATCTAACATAGAATTATGCATGTTTTTAGGAATTCTTTGTAAAGATTAAGGAAATGATTTTACAACATAAAGCAAGTACAATGACTTAGGTACAGAAATGCAAACAGCATGAAGTATTGCTTATATTATAAACTCTTGGATTCCTAGCATTTTTATGAAAATACTATGGTATTAACTCTTACCAGAATTTTGTTCACAATTAATTTTAAAAGCCATCTTCCTTTTTTGGGGTGTGTTTGGTTTTGTATTATTTCTCATTTGTCCCCACTCACATCGATCATTTGAAAGGTGGGAACTAAAAACTTCTCTAGAAATACCTAAGCCTTAACAATATTCTACTGGAATAACTTCTCTGAAACTGTAAAATCTGTTTGACATTTTACAAGAATAATATTTTAAAGGTTCAAACTGTTATCTCTGAAAGTTTACCATATGCATCAGAGGGTAGAAATAAGCAAATCTCTACAACATTATGGCTTGACAACCATTTATTTTTTAATGACAACCCATCCCATTTTTATTTTTAATAGTACTTATTTTTGTAAATGGAATGATCAGTCCCATCAAGGACATATGACCAAAGGCAGAAGATCTGTTCTCACGAAACTAGAAAACAGCATCTATGTCATGCAAGTCATTTTTTATTGATAGGATAATGGGTGATGGAGTCTTGGTAAATATCACAGATCCCATTTTAGTTTTTACAAGCTTCCCCACCTGGCAATACTCAGTCAGCATGGTATTTGTTTAAATATTCTCTGTTCTTTCTGTAATGTATCGTGGAACCAGTTGTAAAAATTCAGCAGTCAGATTTTAGCTGACAGTTTTCCCACTGAAACATGGTGTAGAAGGAAACCCAGCTTGGTCTTTCCCAGATGTGCTTGCTCTGTCATGCTGAAAGGAGAATAATATAACATGATTGTCAGTTACAGAAGCAAATAGAATTCAGAGATACCCAGGGGGAAGAAAATATTAACCATGCGAGTAAGACTATTTTTATAATTACATTTTTAACTATAAACATTCTTAACTAAAGGTAGGGTAAACAGCTTGGGGAGTCATTGGAACACCAAAATGCAGATGTATTCACTGCATAAATAGTATAGTGGTATATTAAAAACTGAGACCCTGTAATAAAAGTAGCTTTAGGTAGGCTAAAGAATAAATTTGCTCCTCTAGGTAATCTGGAAATCTTTTGAAAATTATTTTATAAGGTAGTTAATCCCATTTATGTGTATTATTATGATCAATATGTTTGATCTCAGTTTACATATACGTGTACACTTTCATTATGTCATCTTTCTCGATATTCTATAATTGTGTTTCATTTATATAATACCCATAATCTCACTTATAAATACAGTAACATTGAAATAAACTGCAACTTTTGTTTCCTAGAATTAAATTTACAGTAATATCTTTTAATTTCAGTTAATTCTTATAAGGCATCTATTTAAAGTGTACAATTTAATGAATTTTGAGAGTTGTGTAACTACTGAAGCCACAATCACAGTTAAGACAAAAAACATTTCAGTCATCCCAGATAGAGTCTCTGTGCCCCTTTGCAGTCCATCCTTTCTTCTGCCCCAGGCAACCCCGCATCTGCTTTATGTCTCTATAGATTAGTTTGTATATTCTAGAATTTTATATAAAAGGGATAATATAGTATTTACTCTTTTAATCTGGCTTTTTTTTACTAGCATAAATAATTTGAGATTCATCCATATACTTGTGTGTGTCAGTCATTCATTAGCTTTTATTGCTAATTATCATTCCATTGTATTTTTGTTTATTCAATCTGCTGCTAATGGATATTTGAGCTGTTTCTAATTTATTTGACTGTAAATAAAACCATCTCTGTATATATACATATATGTATAGTCTCTGTGTGTATATATATATGTTTTTATATCTGTAGCATAATATATAGGTGTAGAATGGCTGAGTCATATGCTAAACATATGTTTCAATTTTTACAAAACTGCCAAAAAGTTTTCCAAAGGGGTTGAGCCATTTTATATTTCCTCCAGCAGTGTATGAGAATTCCAGTTTCTCCACATTTTGACCAGAATTTAATTTGTGATTTTTTAAAAAAAATTAGCTATTCTAGTGAGTGTGTAGTATTATCTCATGAGAGTTTTAATGTGCATTTCCCTCATACTAATGATGTTGTGCATCTTTTCATGTACTTATTTTCCATCTGTAGATTTACTTTTGTGAAAACCTATTCAAATCTTTTGCCCATTTTTATTGAGTTGTTTGTCTTATTATTAAGTGGTAAGATTTCTTTATATTCTGGATGCAAGTCTGGATGCAAGTCTATTATCAGACATATGCGCTATGAATATTTCCTTCCAGTCTGGCTTGCATTTGTGTTTTCTTAATCAAGTATTTCAAGGACTAAATGGTTTTAAATTTGATAAAACCAAATTTTTTCTAAAATTATAGTTTTTCTCCCTTATATTTTGTGTGCTTAGTGTCCTGATAAATCTTTTCCAGGCCCAGGTCCCTAATTGGCCTGCTTTTATTTACTTTTCAGTGTCCCCTGGTTGTTGCTTTCTGCATTTTGTCTGGAACTTTTAGTGGTAATTATTGGTAGACATAGGCTGAGTGGGCTCACTCCATCCTGGGTGCTTATCTTCTAATAGTATTTTTGAGACATCATAAACAACTGAGAAAGAAATCTCTACCCTCACATAATTGAGGTCATCCTGCAGAGGGAATAGCATTTAATGATGTTTTGGGAGTGTCTGAGAATAATTTGACTATATGGGAAGCAGCACATAATAAAAGTACAGGTTTGGACTTTTAAAATAGGGCCTCCCTTTTTCTTGTTGCTTAAATTATTTCCTGGTAATATATGACATCTAAATGGGTCTTATTATTTACTTCCGGTCCTAATACTAGTATAAAATTCTGTAGTCGTCTACTTTATATGTCATGTTTCTTATAGTATTCTTTCTCTTGTATTGTCTGCAAGTGCTGAAACCATAACCTCTTATATCAAATGCTCAGAGATTTGGGGGAAAGGTGGATAATGCTTCTCCCATTTAGGGTAGCATTTTAGCACCAGGTATTGCCACACATTACAAACCAGTTTTGTTAAGGAAGACAAGACCAGTACTTATCTCTTGCAGTGGGACATTGTTGCCATTCGGAATGAAACTCGGGCATCTGTTCAAGAATCTACCTCTTTCCAGGGCACCTCAGACATTCTTACTTCTTCGAAGACAGGAGAATTTTGTGTGGGTGGATGACAGTCTTTAGACACTCTATTCCGTGTTTCAGGCACATCAGTCCGTAAAGAATCGGTGTCTTGACCATCATTTTTGATGTAAGAGTTATGGGTTTCATAAGAATGTCTTTCTAAGAAAGCAAAATTTGGAGTCTTGCTCAATATTTATTCTCTCTGTGTGTGTGTGTGTGTGTGTGAATTTTGCTATTGTGATACACAGTGGAAGTCTGGTAATGATAACAGTGTCATCCTGATCAGTTTTCCAGTGCTTCACCTTGCCCAGTACACAAAATGTTCACACGTTTCTGGAAAGAAAATTGTTGATCTCAGCCTACACTAGTTTTGATTGAAAGGAAACAGGTGCAAGTGTATTAAATCCCTCCAAATGTTTCAAATGTTAAAATTAAAAATGGACTACTTTTAAATTTTATTAATTGTTTAGAGGTTTAAAAAATATACCACAAGTATTACTTTTAAGTCATTTTTAAGCTAATGAGAATTCTGTATGTGATAGTAACATAATTTCCAAATGATGACATTTGATTAAGTTCTTATTGAAGGGTTTAGGGACTGAGAAAATAAATAAAAATATAAATCTCATATAATACCTTTCTTGATCGTGAAAAATGATGACGCTATCCTCTCCTTGTCATGCTTCTCATGAATAATACTTCTTTTCTTCCTTGATGAAAATCACGGTAATAACCCAGACTGTCAGTCATGTGTTTCACAATCTCTCTTTTTGATTTTTATCTTCACAAGTGAAAAGAGACAGGTTGTATACCAGATGGCAGAGTTCCACAAATGCCACAGTATATTTGAGTTAAAATATATATATATACACACACACACACACACACACACATATATATATATAATGAATTCTTTTGCAGAAATGTCAGTATTATTCCAACTAAAGCAGGTATTTCATATACCTATATGGCAAGAAATTTTAAAACAGTGATATTTAAAATGATTCCAAGCCACAAAAACACTTTTCTGCTAAGTTTTCATTTTCAAAGTGGCCAAGTTTCTAATGCCTTATATTATCTGTCTTTCAGTGCTATAGAGAATGCATCTTTCAGAACATACGCTTTTTATATATTTCATCATTATCTTCCATACTTTCCCCTTACCTGGCCCAGGTGGTAAGGGAAAGAAAGATTCCTGGAATAATATTGGAACAATCCGTACCCTTCCCTTTCTAAAACCCCACAGAGCAAATGCCAGACTCAGAGGGCTTCACTAGTGAGTTAAACCATCATTAAATGAATAAATAATTCCATATGCAAAACTTGTCTGGAAAATAGGAAAAGAAAGTAGCCTGATAACAAAAGCTAAAAAGAATAGTATGAGAAAGAAATACTACCAATCAGTCTCACGTGTGAATATAGAGGCAAATTCCTCAATAAAATAACAAACATAATCTAGCACTATATTAATTATATCAAAATTTAAATCCTGGTTTTATTCCAGGAAAGCAAAGTTTGTATGTTTGTTTCACATTGGAAAATCAATTATTGTGATTTATCACATTCATAGATTGAAGGAGAATATCATAGCATATTAATAGAGAAGGAAATGCATTTGACTCATTTCACCATCATTCATTTTACAAAACTTCTTAGACACTAATATTAAACGGGATCCTTAGTCATGATGATGAAAGCCTCTCTCTTTGTGCCTGAAAACATCACTGTTAACTTCCAGGAGGAAGCAGTTTCTGATTAAAAGAGCTGGCTTCTCTTAATTAACGTAGGATAGGAAGCAGATTGTAGAAGAGCAACATTAAAGTTATGGGACCTTTTGCCTGTTCCCACAACTCCCACTTGCTCTGAGGAGCAGAAGCAGTTGACTCAAAGCTTATAGCAGTGTTTCTCAAACCTTAGTATGCATTAGAATCACTGGAGCGGTTGTCAAACAAGATAATTGTGTCCCTTTCTGTGAGTGTCTGATCTAGTGCTTCTAGATTGAGGCCTGACAATTTTCATTTCTAACAAGTTTCCAGGTAATTTTCACACTGCTTGTTGAGGTATCCAACTTTGAGAACCTCTGGCCTTCGGTAACAATGACTGTGATGTTTAGATTGTAGAGGCAAGGCAATGACTGTGGTAGCTATCTTTACATGCTACCACAGAAAAGCTACACAGAGCTTTAAAATTCTAGTCATTGTGACGATTCTATGCCATTACCATACTGTTTTGATTGCTGTAGCTTTGTAGTATAGTTTGAAGTCAGGGAGCCTGATTACTCTTGCTTCATTTTTCTCTCTCAAGATTGGCTATTCATGATCTTTTGTGTTTCCATACAAATTTTAATTGTTTTTGTTCTAGTTTTGTGAAAAATGCCATTGATAATTTGATCGAGATGGCAGTGAATCTATAAATTGCCTTGGATAGTATGATCATTTTAACAATATAGATTCTTCCAATCCAAGAACACAGTATATCTTTCCATCTGTTTGTGTCATCTTCAAATTCTTCCATCAGTGTCATAGTTTTCAGAGTACAGGTCTTTTGCCTCCTCAAGTAGGTTTATTCCTAGGTATTGTATTCTTTTTGATGAAATGGTAAATGGGATTGTTTCCTTAATTTTTCTTTCTGATCTTTTGTTGTTAGTGTATAGAAATGCAACCGATTTTTGTGTATTAATTTTGTATCCTGCAACTTTACCAAATTCATTCATGATCTCTAATAGCTTTCTGGTAGCATCTTTAGGATTTTCTATGTATGGTATCATGTCATCTGCAAAGAGTGACAGTTTTACTACTGCTTTTCCAGTTTGGATTCCTTTTATTTCATTTTCTTCTTTGACTGCTGTCCACTCTCACCACTTTTATTCAAAGCTATTTTGAATAAAAGTGGTGAGAGTGGAAATCTTTGTCTTGTTCCTGATCTTAGAGGAAATGCTTTCAGCTTTTCACCATTGAGTATGATGTTAGCTGTGGGTTTGTCATATATGGCCTTTATTATGTTGAAGCCATGTTCCCTCTATGCCCACTTTCTGGAGAGTCTTTATCATAAATGGATGTTGAATTTTTCAAAAGCTTTTTCTGCATCTATTGAGATGATCATATGGTTTTTATTCTTCAATTTGTTAATGTGGTGTATCACATTTGTGGATATTGAAAAATCCTTGCATCCCTGGAATAAATCCCACTTGATTATAGTGTATGATCCTTTTAATGTATTGTTGGATTCAGGTTGCTAGTATTTTGTGGAGGATTTTTGCCTCTATGTTCATTAGTCATATTGGCCTGTAATTTTCTTTTTTGGTGATGTCTTATTCTACTTTTAGTATAGGGGTGATACTGGCATCATAGAATGAGTTCCAGAGTGTTCTTTCCTCAGCAATGTTTTTGATAGTTCAAGAAGTATAGGTGTTAACTCTTCTCTAAATGTTTGGTAGAATACAGTTTGAAGCCATCTGGTCCTGGACTATTGTTTGTTGGGAGTTTTTAAATTACTGATCTAATTTAATTACTGGTAATTTGTCTGCTCATATTTTCTGTTTCTTTCTGGTTCAGTCTTAAGAGATTGTACCTTTCTCATAGTTTGTCTGTGTCTTCTAAGTTGTCCATTTTATTGGCATAAAGTTGTTTGTAGTAGTCTCTTATGATCCTTTGTATTTCTGTGGTGTTCTGTTGTAACTTCTCCATTTTCATTTCTGATTTTATTGATTTAGGTCCTCTCACTTTTTTCTTGATGAGTCTGACTAAACGTTTATCAATTTTGTTTATTTTTTCAAAGAACCAACTTTTAGTTTCATTTATCTTTTCTAATGCTTTTTTATTCTCTATTTTATTTATTTCTGCTATGATATTTATGATTTGTTCCTTCTAATAACATTGGGTTTTGATTGTTCTTCTTTCTCTAGTCCTTTAGCTGTGTGGTTAAATTGTTTCTTTGAGATATTTCTTTTTTCTTGAGGTAAGCTTGTAGCACTATAAACTTCCATCTTAGCACTGCTTTTCTACATCCCATAGGTTTTGGATTGTTGTGTTTTTGTTTTCATTTGTCTCTAGGTATTTTAAAAAATCTCCTCATTACCTTCTTCAGTGATCCATTTGTTGTTTAGTAGCATACTGTTTAGCCTCCACATATTTGTGGTTTTTGCAGTGTTTTTCTTGTAGTTGATTTCTAGTCTCATAGCATTGTGGTCAGAAAAAATGTTTGATATGATTTCAATTTTCTTAAATTTACTGAGGCTTGTTTTGTGGCATAGCAGGTGACCTAGCCTGGAGAATGTTCCATGTGCACTTCAAAAGAATGTGTATTCTGTTGCTTTCGGTTGGAATCCTCTCTATATATTTCAATCAAGTCCACATGGTTTAATGTATCATTTAAGGCTTGTATTGCCTTATTGATTTTCGGTCTGGATGATCTGTCCATTGATGTAAGTGGGGTCTTAAAGTCCCCTACTGTTATTATGTTACTGTCCATTTCTCCCTTTATGTCCATTAATATGTGCATTATGTATTTAGGTGCTTCTATGTTGGGTGCATGTGTATTTACAGTTGTTATATCTTCTTCTTGGATTGATCCCTTGATCATTATGTAGTGTCCGTCTTTGTCTCTTATAACTGTCTTTATTTTAAATTCTATTTTGTCTGATATAAGTATTGCTACCCTGTTTTCTTTTCATTCCAGTTTGTATGGAATATGTTTCCCCACCCTCTCACTTTGAGTCTGTGTCTTTAGATCTTAAGTGAGTTTCTTGTAGGCAACATATATACAGGTCTTATTTTAATATCCATTTAGCCACTCTTAGTCTTTTGATTAGTCCATTTACATTGAAGGTAACTATTGAGATATATATATATATACACACATACACACACACTCTTATAGCCATTTTGTTAATTGTTTGGGGGTTGGTTTTTTAGGTGTGGGTTTTTTTCCTTCTTTTTTTGTTCTCCAGTGAGTTGATGACTATCTTTAGTGTTATGTTTGGATTTCTTTTTCTTTTTTTGTGTGTATATCTATTATAAATTTTGGGTTTGTGGTTTCCTTGAGGTTTTTATATAGAAATCTATACATTAATGTAATTGTTTTAAGTCGCTGATCTCTTAAGTTCAAGTGCATTTTAACAACCCTGCATTTGTACTCTCTTCCCCTCACAATTACTGTTTTTGATATAACACTTTACATCTATTGTTTTGTGTATCCCTTAACTGCTTATTGTGGATATAGATGATTTTACTACTTTTGTCATTTAACATAACTACTAGCTTTGTGTGTAAATGATTTTTAACTTTACTCTATGTTTGCCTTTATCTATGAGTTTTTTCATTTCATAATTTTTATGTTTCTAGTTGTGGCCTTTTCTTTTTCACCTACAGAAGTTTCTTTAACATTTCTTGTAAAGCTCGTTTGATGGTGCTGAACTCTTCTAGCTTTTAATTGTTTATAAAGCTTTTGATCTCTCTGTTAAATCTGAAGAAGAGCCTTGCTCAATAGAATATTCTTGGTTTTTCTCTTTCATCATTTTAAATATATTGTACCACTCCTTTTGGCCTGTAAGGTTTCTGCTGAAAAATAAGCTGATAGCTTTATGGCAGTTCCCTTGTATGTTGTAGGCTGCTTTTCCATTGCTGCTTTTAACATTCTATCTTTCTCTTTAATTTTTGCCATTTTAGTTACAATGTGACTTGGTGTCTTCCTCTTTGGGTTAATCGTGTATGGGACTCTCCACCCCTCCTGGACTAGGATGTCTCTTTCTTTTCCCAGGTTAGGAACATTTTCAGCTACTATGTGTTCAAATATGTTCTCTGCCCTTTTCTCTCTCTTCTCTTTCTGGGAATTCTACAATATGAATATTATTGTGCTTGATGTTGTCCCAGATGTCTCTTAAACTGTCCTCATTCATTTTCATTCTTTTTTTCTTTTTTCTCTTCAGCATTAGCGATTTCCACTACTCTGTCTTTCAGCTCACTGATCCATTTCTCTGTATCATTTAGTCTACTGTTGATTACTTCCAGTGTATTTTTCATTTCAGTTATTGCATTCTTCATCTCTGCTTGGTTGTTCTTTATATCTTCTAACTTTGTTAAAAACTTCTAACTTCATGCTCTGTGCGTCCATTTTTTCCCCTGAGTTCTTTGATCATCTTTACAATCACTACCCTAGACTCCTTTTCTGGGGTTCTATCTCCACTTCACTTAGTTCTTCTACTGGTGTTTTATTTTGTTCCTTTGTCTAGAACATGTTCCTCTGTCACCTCATTTTGCATAAGTTGCTGTATTTATTTTTATGCATCTCATAGTTTGGTTATGTTTCCCAATCTTGTAGAAGTGACCTTTTGTAAGGGATTTCTTGTGTGTCCCCAGCATTGCACTTCCCTCTTGTCACCTGAGCTGTATGTTCTAGGGGTTTCCACCTTGGCTGTATGGGTCCTTCTGATGTGGCATGCTGAATATGTGGGTGGTCTGGTAGGCTTCGTTGGCCACCATTCCAGTTGATTGCCAGTGCCTGCCTTGTGTGGAGGTTGCCAGCCACTAGTTGGCAGGACTGGGTCACCAAGTGACTGACTGCAGAACCCCAGGGGTCTTGGTGCTGATGTTGGTTTAATGTTGGGTGGAGTCAGGGTGCAGAGGACTCTGGGGATGTTGCTCACCCTCTAATGGGTGAAGCTAGGTCCTGGGGTTAGTGCTGGACTACTGGCAGGCAGAACCAGGTCCTGGATTCTGATTTCAGGGTCTAAGGAGCCTGAGTTTGTGTCAGGTCATTGGTTGGGAAGGTAGTTCCTGAAACATTTGGGTATGGAGTCTGGGGTGTCCTGAAGTTCCTGTTGGCCATCAACATCCAGCTGCCTGGGTGAGGGCATAGAAAATGCGGTCCCATCAGTCAGCTGAGAACTATATGTGGGTTCCCTTGTATATGACTTTTTTTCTCTTGCTGTCTTTAGAATTCTCTCTTTATCTTTAACTTTTGCCATTTTAGTTTTGATATGTCTCTTTGAGTTCATCTTGTTTGGGACTCTCTGTGCTTCCTGTGCCCGGATATCTGTTTCCTTCTCCAGGTTCAGGAAGTTTTTAGCCGTAATTTTATCAAATAGATTTTCAACACCTTTCTCTCTTCCCCTTCTGGAACCCCTATAATGTGAATGTTGGTGTGCTTGATGTCTCAGAGGTACCTGTTTTTTTAATTTGTTTTTCTTTTTGCTGTTTTGATTGGGTAATTTCCATTATTCTGTCTTCCAGATGACTTATATGTTCCTCTCTATCATCTAGTCAGCTCTTAGTTCTTTCTAGTGTATTTTTCATTTCATTTATTGAATTTTTCAGTTTTGACTGGTTCTTTTTTATATTTTCTAGTTCCTTGTTCAAATTCTCACTGTTCATCTATTCTTTTCCCCAGTTCAGTTAGCATTCTTATTACTAATGCTTTGAACTCTTTACCTGGTAAATTATTTATTTCTATTTCATTAGTTGTTTTTTCAGGGGTTTCTCTTGTACTGTCAATTGAAACAAATTCTTCTGTCTTCTTAACTTTCTCTGTCTCTGTGAAATTAGGTGAAACAGTTAACTGTTGCAGTCTTAAAATTGTGTGCCTGTGTGGAAGTGTCCTACAGTCTGCATGAGCCTTGGTGGGAGAGTTGGATCTGATGTGAACATGAGTCATGTCTTTCCCCAGGGCTTGTTGGTAGCTATCACTTTGGTAGGAGGTGGGGCTGAGTTGGAGGGGCTAGACCCAGAGCCAGGTGTGAGCCAGGGCTTCTTCTCTGCTCAGTGACCAACACTACCCTTTAGGGGTGGGATCAGGTCCCAAGTTGCTAGAGCCAGAAACTCTGAGGATCAGGTCTGACCTGGCTCTTTTCCTTTGAAGTGTGTGCTCTCCCACTTCCAATAAAGGCACACCCTTCCCAGAGGGTAACAGTGCTAGAGGAAGAGGGGCTGGAGTGGACACTTGGTGTGGGTCTGAGCATGGGCTGTCGTGGCTCCAGCTGCAGTCAGAGAATGGAGGTGCTTCTGATGCACTGCCCCTGTAAGCACCAGTAATGGCTGGCCCCACCACGTTCAGATATTATTCTGTGTACAGGCTGACTCTCTCCCTCACAACTAAGCACTCCCCTCAGATATGGAAGCCCTTGCCCTAGTGTAGAGCTGCATTGCAAAGCACATAGGGCCAGAGTGGGCACTTGGTTCAGGCTGCAGCATGGCCCATGAGAGTCACAGGAAACTGGTCAGCAGCATGGCCCATGAGAGTCACAGGAAACTGGTCAGAGTTACATGCAGTTTCAATCTGTTTTCTCTACCTTGTTTTGAGAGTAGGCAGATGTGTCCATGCTCTTCACAAGTAGAGTCTAGGTTTCTCTTATCCCTCCTGGTTTCCTACTCACTTTATGACCACCTAGGGGCACTCATCTGCCCAGGGTCAGACCTCAGGGTTGGGGTGGCCAATATGTGACTCAAACCTTCACTCCCCAGGGAGAATCTCAGATCCCTTATAATCCTGCTCTTCCTTTGTGTACTCTCCCAGGGGCACAGGTCCTGACCTGATTACTTCTCTTCCCTTCCTATCCTATTCCATGTGAATCTTTCATACAACTTTAATTGTACAAAAGTATTTCTGCCAGTCTCCAGTTAGTTTTCAGTGAGAATTGTTCCACGGGTAGATGTATTTTTGATGTGTTCATGAGGGGAAGTGAGTTCTGTGTCCTCCTACTCCCCCATTTTGATCTGAAACCTATTTCTTCTTTTTGATGTCATAAAAATCAGGGAGAAATTTGTTGTAATCAATAAAATGTAAACAGCTAAATTATCTCCCTTTTAAAAAATATTCCTTTGCATTATCTTTATTATGGCATGAGTGGCTTGGAATGTAACTTATGTTAAAAATTTTTTTCTAGAATTTTATTATAAAATTTTGCAATCAATGAGAAAAACAGTGAAAGAATTTTATAGTGAATATCCAAATACCTACTGTAGAACCACCTAATTCTAAAAACATTACTACACTTTATTTATCACATATCTATGCATCTATCCATCTTTCTATACATCTAGCAATGTGTCTTATTTATGTGATACATTAAATGTCATTTAATTTTTCTTTATTTGTTGTTCATATACTGAGCTACAAGTTATTTGAGGGTAGTGACTATGTTTAGTTTATAGTTTTTAGCCATAAAACAGTCTTAGTAATGTCCTAGTGTGAACTCACTGAGTTAGAGCTCATCAAAAATCATGAATTTAGTACTCTTTTGAAGAAATGTTAATAAACTCTTTAAATGCTGATAAGTAATGTGACCTAGTATAAAGCTTAGGCTTTAGCAGCAGAAAATGTGACTTTAATCCTTTGTTACTTTGGCCAAGGTACTTTATTCTGTGCCTTGGTTTTCTCATATATACTATCCTATAAGATTGCTGTGAAGAATAAGATTCACTAACAATAGCAAAGTTGCACGATACCAAGCTATTGTACAAAAGTCTATCACCTTCCTATATACTAGCAATGAACAAGTGGAATTTGAAATTAAGAACACAGCATCATTTACATTAGCACTGCAAATGAAGTCCTTAGATATAAGTCTGATAAAATATGTAAATATCTGTGAGAAAAACTACAAAATTCTGAAGTATGAAATCAAAGCAGAACTAAATAAATAAAAAGATATTCCACATTCATAGATAGGAAGACTCAGTATTGTCAAGATGTCAGTTCTTCCCAGCATGATGAATAAATTAAATTCAATCCTAGTCAAAATCCCAGCAAGTTATTTTGTGGATATCAATGAACTGATTCTAAAGTTTATATGGAGAGGCAAAAACCCAGAATAGCCAATGCAAAATTGAAAGAGAAAAACAAAGTTGAAGGACTGACATTACCCTAGTTTAAGACTTATTATAAATCTACAGTAATTAAGGTGGTGTGATTGGTAGAACAGTAGACAACTAGATGGAACAGAAAGAGAGCCAAGCAATAGACCCACATAAATATTGTCAGCTGGTATTTGAAAAAGGAGCAAAGGCAGTATCATGGAGAAAAGATAGTCCTTTTAACAAATGGTGCTAGAACAACTGGACATCGACATGTAAAGGAAAAAAAAAGGAAAAAAAAAAAGACTCTAGACTCAGACCTTACACCCTTCACAAAAATGAACTCAGAATGGACCACTCAAAGTGTAAAATACAAAACTATAAAACTCCTAGAAGGTACCTTATGAGAAAATCTAGATGTTGTTGGATATGGTGATGACTTTTTAGATACAACACCAAAAGTATGATCCGTGGAAGAAAGAATTAATAAGTTGGACTTTATTAAAATTAAAAACTTCCCCTCAGTGAAAGACAATATCAAGAGAATGAAAAGACAAGCCACAGACTGGGAGAAAATATTTGCAAAAGACATCTGATGAAGGACTTTTATCCAAAATATACAAAAACTTTTAAAACTCAACAATAAGAAAACAAACACCAATTTAAAAATGGGTCAAAGATCTTAACAGACACTTCGTCAAAACGTTATACAGCCGCATAGCACAGGGAGATCAGCTCGGTGCTTTGTGACCACCTAGAGGAGTGGGATAGGGAGGGTGGGAGGGAGGGAGACACAAGAGGGAAGAGATATGGGAACATATGTATATGTATAACTGATTCACTTTGTTATAAAGCAGAAACTAACACACCATTGTAAAGCAATTATACTCCAATAAAGATGTTATAAAAAAAAGTTATACAAGTGGCACATAAGGATATCAAAAGAAGTCCTAATCATACATCATGAGAGAAATGAAAATTAAAAGAACAATGAGATACAACTGTATACCTATTAAAATGGCCATAGTCTAAAACCCTGACAATACCAAATGTTGGCGAGGATGTGGAGCAACAAGACGTTCATTCATTGTTGGTGAGAATGCAAAATGGTACAGCCACTTTGGAAGACAATTTGGCAGTTTCTTACAAAACTAAACATATTTTTTACCATACAATCATGTTCTTTGGTATTTACTCAAAGGAGTTGAAAGCTGATATACAAAAACCCGCATGTGGATATGTATACACCTTTATTCATAATTGCTAAAAACTTGGAAGCAAACAAGTTGTCCTTTGGTAAGTGGATGGATTAATAAACTGTGGCACAATCAGACAAGGGAATATCATTCAGCATTAAAAAGAAATAAGCTATCATGCCATGAAGAGATGTGGAGGAAATTTAAATGCATATCACTAAGTGAAGGAAGAAGCCAATCTGAGAAGTCTACTTACTGTATAATTCCAACTATATTACATCATGGAAAAGGCAAAACTATGGAGACAGTAAAAAATATCAATGGTTCCCAGGGGCTGGGGAGAGAGAGTGGGATAATTAGGCACAGAAGGATTTATGGTAATGAAACTACTCTGTATGATATTATAATTGTAGATGCATGTCATTATACATTTGTTCAAATTCGTAGAATGTACAACACTAAGAGTAAGCCCTAATATAAACTATGAACTTTGGTTGACTATGATGTTTCAGTGGAGATTCATCAATTAAAACAAATGTTCCACTCTGATGGGGGATGTTGGTACTGGGACAAGTTATGCATGTGTGGGAGCAGGGTGTATATGGGAAAATCTCTGTACTTTCTGCTCAGTATTTCTATGAACCTAAAATTGTTCTAAAATATAAAGTCTGTTTTTTTAAAAAGGCGTCATATATGCAAAGTTCATTGCACAGCTTCTTATATATAGCAGATAGTCAATAAATGATATCAGCTGTTCATTTTACTAATATAATTTAATTTTAACTTTGTTAGATTAGGTTTATGTGTACAATAAAGAGAGGAGTACAATAAAGAGTATGCTGTTGAATAGAATATTTCTTATGATCAGCAAACAGAAACTGAGATGAAAATTCCAATTGTAAACCAACTTAATTTACAGTTTTCCTCAGTATCTTTTTTTTTTTTTTTTTTGCTAAATTATTATGCATGGATCTGTCCTGTTTGAATAATGAGGGCTCCAGTAAATCATACACTTACTACTCATTGATTAACTAGGAAATATTTGGGCAATTAAAGTCAGTGTCTCGTTGATGTACTGTTAGATCCTTTCTGGCATCCCACCAGTAGGCAATGGCTTTTCTCTTTTTCCCATGCCTAATATGTCCTGGACTATGGCTGCTAATGCATAGGAAACACCATTGGCTTGCAAATCTCAAGGTACAAGATATAAAGTACACATTTGAGTATTAGCAGCATGAAACTAGTATTTTACTTAGAAAGAATAAAGTATATAAGAAAAGTGTTAACTCAGTTTTTGATATTGTTGGAACATAAGTCAACACAAAATTAGTAATAAAAATAGAAGGCTGCAACAGATAACAAGACTTAGTGTATGCAAGTTAATTCTGAAGCTAATATCTCTCTTACTTAAATTAACTGGCCTATTTGATATGAATGAGTATATTGGTAACAATGTAATTTTCCAGCCCAGGAGAGAGACAACATTCGGAATGACAGCTCTCCAAAGGACTCTAAAACTAATGGACTGCTTCTCAACACCTTTATAAATCTTAGCAAACTTTTCCCAGAGTGGATATTAAAGGTATAATGAGTAGATGAGTTGAATAGGGAAATAAAGTAAGATAAATAGTGTAACATTTAATCTATACATGATTTCAGGGAGTAGCATTGCAAATGTTGTAGTCAGCCATTTTGGTAAATGGAGCATCATATGTGATATTCTCATGTTGTAGAAGAAAACGTTCAAGAAACAGTTTGAATGGGACTTGATTTAGGTTTACTTTCTTTTTTTGTTTTAAATTTTATTGAAGTATAATTGATTTACAATGTTGTGTTAGGTTTATTTTCTATTCCTGGAAAATTACAATATATTTCTGTCACCTTCAGAAAAGTTAAAAGTCAACCAAAATTATCAAAGTTCATTTAAATAACTATATTTGGTGTGATAAAGACCCATAACTCTTCTTCATTTGAGCTACTACAGACATGGTCTGTTTCTGTTAGAGCGCTCACCATCTTCTATTCCTGATAATTTTTGTATGTATATATCTTATTCCTGAGATCAGGTTTTCTTTCTGATTATTCTTTTAATCTCTACTTCTAACATAGTGAGCAGCTAATATTAAACGAATGTACAAGTGAATGCATGAATGGATACATTAATGAATAAATATTTGTCCACATACCTAGCTCTCTTCAATTTTTGTCTCTGTATGTCAAGTCTAGGTTCTCCCTGCTTTCCTCATTTCACATTTGCATTTCAAATCAATATTAATCCAGCACCTGTGTATTTGCACTCATTCTGTTTGTTTTAAAACTTTGCATGGTATTTCAGTCTCCACTGGGTAATCATTCATTTGGATAGTGGAAGAAAAGCAAAACAAGTTATTTTTACACACATTTTGCTTCTCTAAAAATGTATATCTGAAAACAATGTCCCTCAAATTAGAATTTACTTTTACTTGAGCAATTTCAACCCCAACATTTACTATACTACAAATGAGAGGTGAAAAATCCCCACCAATAGAAGTGTCTGTTTAAGTAATTTAACTTGGAAACAGCATAAATTACATTTCTTCAAGGGAATATAAAAGTGGGTCTCTTCTGCCACTTGGGAAAATAAATTCTAAGTAGCACATGAAATAGGATGGTTTAATTTTGTACATTACAGTGCTTGACAATTGAACAAGAAATGAATGAATGGACACTCTTTTAGTTCCTTCCCAATGTTTTTCACCTGAATCCAGGACTAGCTGGACGATAAGGGCCATGGGGGCCAATCCAATCTGATCATTTAATTCCTGTATTAAGTACAGTCTCTCTGAGACAGGTAAGATGGAGCTCTCTGTTACTTGTGATTTTGAGCACTACTCCAAGAATAATTTTCTGCTTAGCACAGAAACCAGGACTCTGATTCAGGGACAGATAAAGGGAGAATGTGTCTTTACATCATTTCTTGTCCACGGGCTGGAAGTTTTTTCAGCTTCTTTAACCTTATACTTAGTGACTTCTGTCCCCATCCCCCGGATCTGGAAATATGTTGTTGATGATCTTAAATTTCAGCATGATAAAGGAGTTGTAACTTCTCTGTGAATGTCTTCTTAGTTTTGGAAAGTTGGGGATCAGTGACATTACTGATGCTATTTGTTATTTTTAATCCTAGATGTAAGTTTTGAAATAACTTTCAAAAATAACTGAAAGTGCAGAAGTATGGTGGAGATAAGAAAGTGAAATCATAGGGCTATGAAGGGAGAAACAGTTAAAAGGCTTTCTGCAGTGTGTCAGGAGAAAGATCATGAGGGTCTGATCTAAAGCAGTATTAACAGAACAGAGAGGTATGGGTATAAGCCTGTTTAGATTGAATGACCTTTTCAAATAATTGCAGGTAAAGATACAAGTTGAAGATTGTCTCTGATTTTTTTTATCATTAATGATACCATTAATTGAATAGGGCAAGGTAGGTAAAGGAAAAATTGCAGGATTTTTTATAGCATCTAAGAAAAAATATTTTCGTTTGGGGAAAGATTGACTTGGAATTCCTTTGAAGGAAGATATCTTTGGGAAGTTAGAAATAGGAAAGTAGAGCTCAGAAAAGAGTTGTTGGCTAGAGCTACAGATCTGAAAATCATTAAAATGAGTGGTATGTAGGCTAAGAAAAAAAATTCCTCTAAGTATTTTACATGTATTGCTCCATATCGCCTTCTCATCTATCTTCTGTGGAAGGTAATACTATTATTCTTTATTTTAAAGAGAAAAAACTCTAGCACAGAGATGTTAAGTATTTTTCCTAAGAATACCATTAAAAACTGGTGGCTGTATTAATCTGCTTGGGCTGCCATGAGAAAATACCATAGGCAGGGTGGAGAGACATTTATTTTCTCACAGTTGTAGAGGCTGGAAGTCCAAGATCAGAGTGTCAGCAGGTTGGGTTCTGGTGAGAGCTCTCTTCCTGGCTTGCAGAAGGCCACCTTCTCACTGTGTGTTCACATGGCCTTTCTTCAGTGGGTGCACATGGAGAGGGAGAGAGATAATTCTCTATCTTCCTCTTATAAGGTCACCAATCCTGTTGGATTAGGACCCTGTCTTTTTTACCTCACTTTACCTTGATTGCCTCTTAAAAGCCCTATTTCTAGATACAGCCACTTTGGGGGTTAGGGTTTCAACATATGACTTTTGGGGGGACACAGTTCATTCTATAGCTGACTTGAACCCAGATAGGCCACAGAAGCCACACCCTTTACTGCTAGATGTGTGATGCAAGGCAGTAACTGATTTTAGTTGCCAAGAGCCAGTAATCAAAATCCTTTGTGAATGTGGGGAAAGCAGATAGATGACATGCACAAGCACAGGCAAAGGGTGGTGGCACTGAATTGAATAAACTTTAAATTAATTAGGAATACAAAAATTTCTGAGACATAGTTTTGTCCTCAAGAATATTTCTGTAATATTATATATATACTTTATTATTATGTATACTCTATAAATAAAATATAATATGCTTTATATATATCATATATATATATGTTTCAGTATGGAAAAAAAGCCATGTTTCTTTGCAGTGTTTCTCCTGAAAGCTACAGATTGCTTCCAGGTACAAATTATCATCAGTGATGTCTAAATCCTTGTGTTTTGACTCTGCAGGCGTGTTTTAATTCTTTCTGGGGGTGGAGTACATCATAGAAATTGGAATCAGTTATCGACTCTTACACACACAAAAAAAGTACATCTGTTGGAAACACATCTATATAGACAGAGCCAAGGTATGAAGCTCTCCTTAAAGCCACGTGACTTATATAAAGAGAATTACAGATATGATTACAAATTGAGTGTTTATACTTTAAGATGAATTTTCAAAGGTACATTTTAAGTGCCTCTAACTACTTCAACTACTTCATTAGCATCTAACATTTAACTGCAGTGAAATAACCAGAAACATATATTCTAGAAATAGGCAGGTTCCAAACTGATTTTACTATTTGAGGTCAAGGAATAAATTTTCTATGAAATAAAAAAATAATCTTATCCTAAGAGAAAAAAATCATTTCACAATTTCTAGTCCCAGCTCTTTTGTTTCTGATCAAATAGCAATGTATAATTAGAATGCGTTGTTTGTGGCTGCTTAATATATTCATTATATTTGCCCATAAATCACTCTAATACATGACCTGGTATTTAAATTTCAGAAAAACAGTCATTAGACTAGTCCTGGTTTCAGGGTAGCTTTGTAGATAGGTCTCAAAAATCATTAGCCTGTCAAAAATTTTGACAGGCCTGTAAAATGTTTTGACCCTGTTGACAGTTATCCATGTCACCCCATCTACTGCTTCCTTGGCCCTATGTTCTCCTACTGAGCCCTATGACATTAGTATTGGAGGATGTATACTTTTCACCTTCACCAAGTAATTAGGACTCAAACTATATTACCCCAACATGTCAGGGACATGAGGGAGAATGAATAATGACCAATGGCTCTTTATTGAGCAAATAATATTTTACAGTCACCTTCGTGTGCTTTTCCGTCGTGTCTCATAACCCAGTGAATTTGTTACTGTTACTACTTCCACTTTAGAGCTGAAAAACTGAGTTAAGCATGATGGTTAAGGGCACTGACTTACCCAACAGGATAAACAGTTTTGAATCCCAGTTCTGTTCCTTAATAGCTCTATAGTCATGGGAAGATTTTTTTTTTTAACCTTTCAACATCTTATTTTCATCTTATCTAAAAACTAGAAGTTAAAATATTATCTACCTCAATAGGGTAGGGGCTGGAATAAGATGAGCATGTGGTAGAATAAAATGAGAATACCAGTGGCTAGCACTTTTCTAGTGAAAAATAATAAGTGATTGTGGTGGTGTTTGTTAGAAACCCTGTGACTTGTCCAAGGCCACACAGCAGGTAAAAACTGGCGTCAGGACTCAGAGTAAGGTTTGCTAAGATTTCAATGCTTTTCTCTGTGAGATACCTTCTTGCAGAGAAATGCTTCAGATATGCTCTCTGCTGTTTATTAAGCCCAGACTGATTTTGTTGAAATGAACACGTAGGTCAGTACGTATTTTCATGATGTTTTGGGATTTACCTAAGTTTAATGCAGAGGGCTGATAGGAAATCAAGTGGGAGTAAGTGAAACAGCCATAGATTTGTTGTAAATAAAGACACTAGCTGTCCGGTAACAAGGGCCTGGAGGCATAGAGATGTCTGGCTCAGGAAATCACAACTGCCTACAAAACTTCACCAGGCCTGTTTGTCTCTACCCAAGGGACTTTTCCTGTACCTGCACACATCCTGTTACTACTTTCTACCTGAGCAGGAAGTGAATAAGTTTCTACCCTTTTAATTTTTGTATTGTTCACCCAGTTGTATAAATGTTGGTCTTATGAACATGTATCCAGAAAGAATATTAACAGTGAAGAGCAAATTTGAGTAATAAATTTTGCAATGTAAACACATTGAAAAAATGAACCAGATCTTTCCTGTATTAAAATATGGATATGTGCTTTGGTATGTACATACACAAAGCAAAGCAAAGGGAAAGATACAAGGCAAGAGAAAGTTTATATTGTAAAGTTAACATTGTTACTCCTTTTCCTTATGTGTGTTTGTGTGTGATGTGTGTATGAGCAACATTATGAAACTGTATTATTTGTAAATTCCATATGGGTTCTTGAATTTTTAATCATTTTTATTTGTTTTAATAATACAATGTAATATAGTAATATATTATCTTGTAATCTAGGGAATACATTTTAACTGTTCATTTTCACTTTCCTTAAATATAAAAGGTGCATTATAAATATAGCAAATTCTGTATCCTCACAATGTATTCTTCTTACCTTTTCAGAGAATCTGGGCTAGTCACAAAAACATGTACTGGTTCATTTCATTGAGAAGCATATAATGGAAGTATCTATAAACACACAAAGTCCAGTTTTATATTCATCAGAAGAGAGTTAAACACTATAGTCCACGTCCATAGTTAGAGCATTGAAATTCTCCGTCGTGTTGGAGAGTAACTCTGTGCACTGAAACTGTTACCTAGGTGTGTGTGTGTGTGTGTGTGTGTATGTTATAAACATATATTCTATATGAAGTAGACATGATCTCTAGGCATAAATCCAAATTGCAGAAACTCAGGTGACATGAATGGGTAAATATTAAAGAGCTTCCCAGGGCTATTTGGTGGGGCTAATGGCAGACTCTGGGAGGGCTCACTCCAAGTAGTACTTCCCAGAACTTTGGCTGCCAGTGCTCTTGTCCCCATGGTGAGCCACAGCCAAACTCTGGCTCTGCAAGAGACCCTCTAACACTAGCAGAAAAATAAAATGGAAGATATAAGGAGCCCAAAAGAGAAGGAAAATCTTCTACTGACTAGCCTAGACAACACAAGGAGAAAAAATCAGCCATTGAATATACTGTGATTCAAGCCGTGTGGCTGACAGGGTCTTGGTGCTCGGGCTGGGTGTCAGGCCTGTGCCTCTGAGGTGGGAGAGCCGTGTTCAGGACATTGGTCCACCAGAGACCTCCCAGCTCCATGTAATATCAAATGGCAAAAGCTCTCCCAGAGATCTCCATCTCAACACTAAGACCCAGCTCTAGTCAACAACCAGCAAGCTACAGTGCTGGACACCCTATGCCAAACAACTAGCAAGACAGGAACACAACCCCACCCATTAGAAGAGAGGCTGCCTAAAATCATAATAAGGTAACAGACACCCCAAAACACACCACCAGATGTGGTCCTGCCCACCAGAAAGACAAGATCCAGGCTCATTCACAAGAACACAGGCACTAGGCCCCTCCACCAGGAAGCCTATATAACCCACTGAACCAACGTTAGCCACTGGGGACAGACACCAAAAACAACAGGAACTACGAACCTGCAGCTCGTGAAAAGGAGACCCCAAACACAGTAAGTTAAGCAAAATGAGAAGACAGAGAAACACACAGCAGATGAAGGAACAAGGTAAAAACCCACCAGATCAAACAAATGAAGAGGAAATAGGCAGTCTACCTGAAAAAGAATTCAGAGTAATGATAGTAAAGATGATCCAAAATCTTGGAAGTAGAATGGAGAAAACACAAGAAATGTTTAACAAAGACCTAGAAGAAATAAAGCACAAACAAACAATGATGAACAACACAATAAATGAAATTAAAAATTCTCTAGAGGAATCAATTGCAGAATAACTGAGGCAGAAGAACGGATAAGTGACCTGGAAGATAAAAGAGTGGAAAAACTACTGCAGAGCTGAGTAAAGAAAAAAGAATGAAAAGAATTCAGGATACACTTAGAGACCTCTGGGACAACATTAAACACACAAACATTCGAATTATAGGGGTCCCAGAAGGAGAAGAGGAAAAGAAAGGGACTGAGAAAATATTTGAAGAGATTAGAGTTGAAAACTTCCCATATGGGAAAGGAAAGAGTTAATCAAGTCCAGGAAGTGCAGAGAATTTCATACAGGCTAAATCCAAGGAGATGCACGCCAAGACACATATTAATCAAACTATCAAAAATTAAATACAAAGAAAAAATATTAAAAGCAGCAAGGGAAAAGCAATAAATAACATACAAGAAAATCCCCATAAGGTTAACAGCTGATCTTTCAGCAGAAACTCTGCAAGCCAGAAGCAAGTGGTAGAACATATTTAAAGTGATGACAGGGAAAAACTTACAACCAAGTCTACTCTACCCAACAAGGATCTCATTCAGATTGGATGGAGAAATTAAAACCTTTACAAACAAGCAAAAGCTAAGAGAATTCACCACCACCAAACCAGCTTTACAACAAATGCTAAACTTCTCTAGGCAGGAAACACAAGAGAAGGAAAAGACCTACAATAACAAACCCAAAACAATTAAGAAAATGGTAATAGGAACATACATATTGATAATTACCTTAAATGTAAATGGATTAAATGCTCCAACCAAAAGACATAGACTGGCTGAATGGATACAAAAACAAGACGTGTATATATATTGTCTACAGGAGACCCACTTCAGACCCAGAGACACATACAGACTGAAAGTGAGGGGATGGAAAAAGATATTCCATGCAAATGCAAATCAAAAGAAAGCTGGAGTAGCAATTCTTATATCAGACAAAAAGGACTTTAAAATAAAGACTATTACAAGAGACAAAGAAAGACACGACATAATGATCAAGGAATCAATCCAAGAAGATGTAACAATTGTAAATATTTATGCACCCACCATAGGAGTACCACAGTATATAAGGCAAATGCTAACAGCCATAAAAGGGGAAATTGACAGTAACACAAGCATAGTAGGGGAATTTAACACCTCACTTTCACCAGTGGACAGATCATCCACAATGAAAATAAATAAGGAAACAGAAGCTTTAAATGATACATTAAACAAGATGGACTTAATTGATATTTATAGGACATTCCATCCAAAAACAACAGAATACACTTTCTTCTCAAGTGCTCAGGGAACATTCTTCAGGATAGATGATATCTTGGGTCACAAATCAAGCCTTGGCAAATTTAAGAAAATTGAAATCATATCAAGTATCTTTTCCGACCACAACTCTATGAGACTATATATCAATTACAGGAAAATATCTGTAAAAAATACAAACACATGGGGGCTAAACAATACACTACTTAATACCCAAGCGATCACTGAAGAAATCAAAGAAGAAATAAAAAAATACGTAGGAACAAATGACAATGAAAACACAATGACCCAAAACCTATGGGATGCAGCAAAAGCAGTTCTAATAGGGAAGTTTATAGCAATACAATCCTACCTCAAGAAAGAAGAAACATCTCAAATAAACAACCTAACCTTACACTAAAACAATTAGAGAAAGAAGAACAAAAAACCCCAAAGTTAACAGAAGGAAAGAATCATAAAGATCAGATTAGAAATAAATGAAAAAGAAATGAAGGGAACAATCGCAAAGATCAATAAAACTAAAAACTGGTTCTTTGAGAAGATAAACAAAATTGATAAACCATTAGCCAGACTCATCAAGAAAAAAAGGGAGAGGACTCAAATCAATAGAATTAGAAATGAAAGGGGAAGTAATAACTGACATTGCAGAAATACAAAGGATCATGAGAGATTACTACAAGCAACTATAGGCCAATAAAATGGACAACCTAGAAGAAATGGACTAGTTCTTAGAAAAGCACAACCTCCCGAGACTGAACCAGGAACAAATAGAAAATATAAACAGACCAATCACAAATACTGATATTGAGACTGTGA
This sequence comes from Balaenoptera acutorostrata, assembly GCF_949987535.1. Taxonomy (NCBI): domain Eukaryota; kingdom Metazoa; phylum Chordata; class Mammalia; order Artiodactyla; family Balaenopteridae; genus Balaenoptera; species Balaenoptera acutorostrata. The sequence goes on along the minus strand of NC_080065.1, from coordinate 53,604,081 downwards.
TTAAAAATCTTCCTACAAACAAAAGCTCAGGACCAGATGGTTTCACAGGAGAATTCTATCAAACTTTTAGAGAAGAGCTAACACCTATCCTTCTCAACCTCTTCCAAAATATAGCAGAGGGAGGAACACTCCCAAACTCATTCTACGAGGCCACCATCACGCTGATAACAAAACCAGACAAAGATGTCACAAAGAAAACTATAGGTCAATATCACTGATGAACATAGATGCAAAAATCCTCAACAAAATACTAGCAAACAGAATCCAACAGCACACTAAAAGGATCATACACCAGGATCAAGTGGGGTTTATCCCAGGAATGCAAGGATTCTTCAATATACGCAAATCAATTGATGTGATCAACCATATTAACAAATTGAAGGAGAAAGACCATATGATCATCTCAATAGATGCAGAGCAAGCTTTTGACAAACTTCAACACCAATTTTTGATTAAAAACCCTCCAGAAAGTAGGCATAGAGGGAACTTACATCAACATAATGAAGGCCATAAATGACTAGCCCACACCCAACATCATTCTCAATGGTGAAAAACTGAAACCATTTTCACTAAGATCAGGAACAAGACAAGGTTGTCCACTCTCACCACTATTATTAAACATAGTTTCAGAAGTTTTAGCCACAGCAATCAGAGAAGAAAAAGAAATAAAAGGAATCCAAATCAGAAAAGAAGAAGTAAAGCTGTCACTGTTTGCAGATGACATGATACTATACTTAGAGAATCCTACAGATGCTACCAGAAAACTACTAGAACTAATCAATGAATTTGGTAAAGTAGCAGGATACAAAATTAATGCCCAGATGTCTCTTGCATTCATATACACTAATGATTTAAAACCTGAAAGTGAAATTAAGGAAACACTCCCATTTACCACTGCAACAAAAAGAATGAAATACCTAGGAATAAACCTGCCTAAGGAGACAAAAGACCTGTACACAGAAAACTATAAGACACTGATGAAATAAATGAAAAAGGATACAAACAGATGGAGAGATATACCATGTTCTTGGATTGGAAGAATCAACATTGTGAAAATGACTCTACTACCCAAAGCAATCTACAGATTCAGTGCAATCCCTATCAAACTACCAATGGCATTTTTCACAGAACTAGAACAAAAAATTTCACAATTTGTATGGAAACACTCAAGACCCCGAGTATCCAAAGCAATCTTGAGAAAGAAAACCAAAGCTGAAGGAATTAGGCTCCTGGACTTCAGACTATACTACAAAGCTATAGTAATCAAGACAGTATGGTACTGGCACAAAAACAGAAAGATAGATCAACTGAACAAGATCAAAAGCCCAGAGATAAACCCACACATATATGGTCACCTTATTTTTGATAAAGGAGGCAAGAATATACAATGGAGAAATGACAGCCTCTTCAGTAAGTGGTGCTGGGAAAACTGGAGAGCTACATGTAAAAGAATGAAATTAGGACACTCCCTAACACCATACACAAAAATAAACTCAAAATGGATTAAAGACCTAAATGTAAGGCCATACACTATCAAACTCTTAGAGGAAAACACGGGAAGAACACTCTTTGACATAAATCACAGTAAGATTCTTTTTGACCCACCTCTTAGAGAAATGGAAATAAAAACAAAAATAAATGGGACCTAATGAAACTTAAAAGCTTTTGCACAGCCAAGGAAACCATAAACAAGATGAAAAGACAACCCTCAGAATGGGAGAAAATATTTACAAATGAAGCAACTGACAAATGATTAATCTCCAAACTTTACAAGCAGCTCATGCAGCTCAATATCATAAAAACAAACAACCCAATCCAAAAATGGGCAAAAGACCTAAATGGAATTTCCTGAAAGAAGATATACAGATTGCCAACAAACACATGAAAGAATGCTCAACATCACTAATCATTAGAGAAATGCAAATCAGAGCTACAATGAGGTATCACCTCACACCAGTCAGAATGGCCATCATCAAAAAATCTACAAAAAATAAATGTTGGAGAGAGTGTTGCACTGTTGGTGGGAATGTAAATTGATACAGCCACTGTGGAGAACTGTATGGAGGTTCCTTAAAAAACTAAAAATAGAACTACCATTCGACCCAGCAATCCCACTCCTGGGCATATACCCTGAGAAAACCATAATTCATAAGGGGTCATGTACCACAATGTTCATTGCAGCTCTATTTATAATAGCCAGGACATGGAAACAACCTAAGTGTCCATGGACTGATGAATGGATAAAGGAGATGTGGCACATATATACAATGGAATATTACTAAGCCAAAAAAGAAACGAAATTGAGTTATTTGTAGTGAGGTGGATGGACCTAGAGTCTGTCATACAGAGTGAAGTAAGTCAGAAAGAGAAAAGCAAATACTGTATGCTAACACATATATATGGAATCTAAAAAAAAAAAAAAAAGTTCTGAAGAACCTATGGGCAGGACAGGTATAAAGATGCAGACGTAGAGAGTGGACTTGAGGGCATAGGGAGGGGGAAGGGTAAGCTGGGAAGAAGTGAGACAGTGGCATGGATTTATATATACTATCAAATGTAAAACAGATAACTAGTGGGAATCAGCTGCATAGCACAGGGAGATCAACTCAGTGCTTTATGACCACCTAGAGGGGTGGGATAAGGAGAATGGGAGGGAGACACAAGAGGGAGGAGATATGGGGATATATGTATATGTATAGCCCAGTCACCTTGTTATAAAGCAGAAACTAACACACCATTGTAAAGCCATTATAATCCAATATAGATGTTAAAAAAATGTAATGGAAAAGAATATGAAAAAGAATATATATATATATATATATATATATATATATATGTATGTATGTATAACTGAAGTCACTTTGCTGTACAGCAGAAATTAACATTGTAAATCAACTATACCTCATTAAAATTAAAAAAAATACTTTTCCAGGGAATAAAATAAAGAGCTACCAAAGGTAGTGCTGTATTTATATTATGGGCGGATGAAGACTCAGGGAGAATTGAGTGAAGAGAGAATGGCATGTTCAATCAGAATAAGTTAAGAGGAAATCACCATTTTTTCTTTTTATCATTTGGTGAAGGCTTTAAAGAGAAGGAAGTGTTATGGGAGCAACTTAAATTTTCTGCACTAGGTAAATTTCATGAAAAGTTATGGGCCTAATGATTTGGCCTTTCAATGGTGATATTTTCACGTTACCTTACTGGGCCAATGTGTTTCTCTCTCTATGCAGGCACGTGTTACCAGCGATGGTTAAAACTTCCTATCACATAGCACCTCATGCTTCACTGGGTACTGAAACAGAAAAGTTAAAATGAGACTTAATATTACCCAACACTTCTATCTCTTTTGAAAATTACTTCACCAAACTCTTTGTCAGCATTCTCTTATGGTTTTTTGCTTACCTTCAGTTGTCTTCTTTAGAACAGTAGAAAAATAAAAGATCATAACACCATGAAACTTTGCTTTAACTAACTCAGAGATGAGGGGGAATGAACCAGACTGACTATGGGATGAAACGGCTTGTCAGCATTTGCATCCGCCTTTATTCCTGAATTAGCCACTGATTTTTCACCATGTTCGACATTGTGCCAGGTTTTGTGAGAGATAAAAATAAACGGCTGCTGATGTTCAGAAGACCCTCTAAAGTGTCTGTAAATGAAATAATTGAGGCAAATAAAATAATTGAGGATAAAGAGTTACGAGTAAGGACGGTCACTTCCCACTCTGAGGGAGTGTGGGGAGAGTCAAGGGAGACTTTATGGAGCATATGACAATTAATTGGAGCCTTTAATCATGGATAGAATATTCAGTCAGAATCAGGTTTAGAGAATAGCTGAAGTGACGACGTTCCTGGAAGAGAACTGATTCATGTAATGGTAGATGTAGCCCAGTTAGGCAGGAGCAGTAGGAGAAAATGATGCCCTAACATCAGCCATCCCCTTCTGTTGGATGATGCCACTGTACAGAGCTGTGAAGCTCAGAGTGCTCAAAACACCCACCATGATAGCATAGATATTTTATTGACATAACCTTGAAATATTTTGAACTGCAAATGAAAATCAATGTTCCCCATCCCCCTTGTGAATTATAATAAGCAAAATGTGGTTTTGCATCTGTTCAACTCTACACTGACTTTCAGTAAGTTGAAATATGCTGTAAATGTTCTTCTTTCTCCCCAGACATAGGTTTTCTGTGGAGAGATATTTTCTTGATATTATGTCAGAGTCTTTGAGGATTTATGTTTTCAGTGAAAAAAATAAGACTTTTTAAACCCAGTATGTTTTTTATTGGGTCAAAAATTCAAGTCTAACTTTTCAGTTTTGGAGTTTTTTTGAGTAATAAATGGAAAATAAATGGTCTTGACTATAGTCCAAGCCACAATTTGTTCTCTGTGTTCTCTGGAAACAGGAAAATAAAGATTTGTATCCCATTTATTAGAAAAGAAAAGAAAGAGAAAGAGAGAAATGATGTGTTTGTGAGTGCTACTGGGAAGAGTATAAGTCCCTGATCTGCATTTAGAGATTTGTTCTACTTCTAAGTATATGGGTTAGGGCTCATTTGAGATGTATCCATTGTATATCAATTTACCCAGAGAGAGGAAGCAAGTTTTTGCATTTGTAAAACACCAATCTGGTTATTTTTAGATGGAACATGCATACTTCCAAAAAGAAACTTTTCTTATTACTGACTCTCATATTATGTTGGCATTGAAAACTATAGTAAGGCACCAAGGAGATAGTGACAAGTAAAAGTTGTTGAAATCTAGTCCCATTTCCCAATGCAGATCTGGGAGGCAGGCAGGGTTGGTTGTAAAAAGAATAGTATTAATGATTTCAAAGCTGGTTATTAGTTTTACCTGAGGAGCTTTTAAAATATTAATATCTTCCTTTCCTCTCCCCCCTCTTGCTCCCTCCTTACACGTCTCCCTTCTTTGCTCCAGGCCACAAGCCATTAGGAAGGGCTGAATGAGGACAACAGCCTTAGAGGATCTAGACAGGTTTCAGGGAGACTGAGACAAAGTAAACATATTGAGCACACCAGAGTTAGGTTTCTCACTGTCAGAAAAGGAAATTACAAATATGAAATGGGAGAAAGTTGGAACATGCACTGTAGTATTGGATTAAAATTAGTAATATGTATGTGAACGCATGTTTTTGTTTTTTTATATCTCGATATAGATAGAGAAATTAAATACGAAAGTAAAAGGTGCTTGTGTTCCATATCTCTGGCTGCTTGCTATGATAGAAATAAGAAAGTGTTCAAATAATGATGGGGTCATGTCAAAAAAATACAGGTGTCAGCTTGAAGAGCCTCCACTAAAAAATCTAGAACAATTTGGGCATCTAAATAAATACTGATAATTATGGGTAGTATTGAATAAAAGAGGAATTTATAAGGAAATCTATGAGTCTACAGTGAAATAAATAATTGAGCACATCAATGTGGAGAAGAGAAAGCTTTTACTTACAGAAGACCAAACAGTAAATGTAGAAGTAATGGTAGAATTGGAAAAATAACAATTTGGAAACTATTGTAGTAATAATTTGGCCAACAAAGAACACTAATGTATGTTAAAACCAGTGGGTGAAAGTTTAATGACACAGAGCATATTTACGTAGCCTCAAAGTGTCTCCCCACAAAATAATTATAAATACAGTGGGGAAAGAGTAACTTGAGAAGATCCTAATCAAGACCTCCAACAAGTTATCAAAGTTGTTGCCAGCGATGGCACACACTGACATTTTGTGTCACCTGATGGGATACAGTGAGAAGAGACAGTCTTGGTGATTTTTCTGCCAAAATCCATAGCCTGAGTCTACTCATGAGGAAACACACAAATACAACTTGAAGGATATTCTACAAAACAATTGTCATAGACTCAGAAATATTATGGTTGGTAAGGTCACGGAAGAACTGTGGAACTCTTCCAGACTTAGGGAGATTGAAGAGATATAACAACCAAGCATGACACATCATCCTCGTTTGGATCATTTTGCTATAAAGGACGTTATTGGGATGGTTGGCAAAATCTAAATGGGAATAAGGGTATATGGGATTTCTTTGAACTCTTATTGCACTTTTATTTTGTAAGTTTGAAATTACTTCAAAATAAAAAGTGCAAAACAATGTATATGTCCCAATCTCACAGTATTAAATCAGGATCTCTGAGAACGGAAACATTTTAAAAGGATCTCAAATGACTCCAACAAGCAGCCAGGATTGAGAACGGCTGGGCAAGGAGCAACAGTGTTCATTAAGATCAATGCTGGAAACAACTGGAATAATTCTAATTATGGGTCTATCTTTGTTTCATTCAGCATGAGTTCTGATGATGGATTTATGTCTAGCATTTACTTGGTGAATGGATGCAAATGCTCTGTTCTTTTAGAGTTGCTTGTAGAGAGCTATTATAGCTGTTCTTGGTTTACAGTACATTGCAGCACCCACTTGTGATGTTCCAAATGGTATATTTATTTTTTTCAAATGAAAACAGAACAAAAACATACCTTACTTTGAGATTTAGTAACCTTCCATGATGTAGTTAGAGACACCTGGTTTTCTAAAACTAGAATCGCTATTAGTTTGGGTTGATGCTTAATGTTTTATATTTAAATGGTACATTTCTTTAAATGTTTTTGAGCATTACATTGGAGAGCAATCCACCTGGTGTTCTGTTCTATCAGTGCATCAGGTAACACATTAAGATCCATTCCCTTCTTTGTTTTTGGAATACCGTGAAATGGAGAAGAGTGTCTGCTTGTCTTCTGTGCACCTCCCATTCCTCTTTGTCTAGGCTTATATATGTGTGATGTGATGATGTGATGTATGTGATGAGAGCATCATCTTCTTGTGTCTGGCTGGAGGTGAGGGATACAGCAGGTGTTTGGATTCTGCAGATAGTCAAAGATATAAGACCTTCACATGCAGATGCATTTAGAGTAAGTCAGAGATAAAAAGTGAAGAGAATTTTAATGGTGTTGTCAAGGCTTGCCTCAAGCAAAATTGTGAAATATGCCAAGATTGTCACTGGAGCCTACCAGTCTTTGCAGTGCTCCATCTATCTCACTGTGGCTGTTTGCTAGGTGTCCTTCAGATGCACAGTCCACGCAATCTCAGCTGTCACAGCATCTACTAAGTTGTTGCTAGATAAAGTGTTATGTGGTAGGGGCTTTAATATTGAACCTTTCCAGGGATGTTTATTTCTTAAAATGGTATTATTTGTCAAAACTGATTTATTATTGATGGAGAGAGAGTATATTTTAAAAATAAAAATAACAAGTATTTATGAGCCCATTTACCTGCCAAGCATTTTGCTACATACTCTATTCATTATTTCATTTAATCCTCAAAAGTGCCCTATGAGGCAGACTATAATTTATATCCATTTTATAGATGAGACCTTGAAGCTTAGAGCACTGAAACAATTTGCCCAAGATCAGAAAGCTGGTGAGTTACAGACTTCAGTTTGAACCTAGATCCATCTGATTCCTAAATGTGTGTGCTTAGCCATTAGGCTCTATTAGCTCTCATGATTTGGACTGGGGTTGACCTAGACCATCTACCCCTAATTTTAGAGAAATTCATGTAGTATGAGTCTAAGAAAACTATCTCATGATCCCATCTCGTTTACCAGCAGACTAGTCCATACTGTATTTTAGAGCATATGGTTCAGAAGAGTATTCACCCAATTATTCCGCTAGTCATATCCTCATGAGGCAGCAGCCTCATGCTGAAACAGTCTTTCAGTTTGTATAGTGGGTGTTTAAATACACAAAGATATAGGGAATTTTTCTCTGAAAGCTTTCAAAACCCTCTCTTAGGCTCATTTAGTAATTCAAAGAGAGTATTCAGTAGAATGTGGCCTTTTAAGGTATCTCTAAATACATCTGGCAAACCATTAAGGCTATCGAGGTACCGATGTCAAATATAGTAAATATAGCTTCTTAGCTCTCTTCTTGAGATAGATATTTAGTCTGCATGTTTTATAGTTTAAGTAAAGCTATACATTCCAAAGCAATTACACCGTAATGAAGAAAGAATAACTGAGAGCAAGAATAACATACGCTATGCAATATATTTTAAGAGAATCTGGTTAATCATTTTCTTGTTGAAGTGAAGTCATTTCAGTTCCATCTCATTTAACTGAGGCATTCAAACACTGAGAAAAGACTATAAAAACATACTTGTTTTTGAAGTATTAAGTAAATTTATAACATGTCAACAGTCATTTTTATATTTGTATCCCAATATAAGATTGCCCTTTTTAGCTGATAAGTTCCAAATTATTTAAAAATTATATATTGCTTTTTCCAAATGCTAAGTTACTGATGAAGCATATGAATTAGTTATATAATGAGGAAAATGCCTAAGTGACATTCTTCCATTATACCACTGGAAAAAGTAATGTGCTTCCCCAAATCACCAAACTAAGAAAATAATTACCATTTACTCTGTACCAGGCACTTTGTTGAGCAATTCACTACATTAATACATTAAATCCTTAGAGCAACCTTGGGATGAGATTGGGGTAAGTGTTATGATTATTATTACTGAAGAGATAAAATAACAGAAGATCTTTGGGACTGAACAACTTGCCTACTAGCCATATAGCTAGAAATGAGCATATGTAGATTTCAAATCCAAGGCCATCTAACTTTAAAATTTATTCTCTTAACCAATAAGTTATATAACTAAGGTAAAATAAAAGCTTTAGGACTAACATTTGTATTAACAGGAATTTTTCTGGAATTGGCATTCCCATATATCCATATTACCTTTACAAAACCGTATTGCCTTTAGAGCTAAAAGTGCCATCTTAATGCAAATATTCATTTGAGAGATGAGGAAAATGACGACCAGACCAGATAGGATATGATATTCCTAACACTAATCAGAAACATTTCAAGAAAAAGAATGTCGACCAAATATTAAATGATTAAATTTTTATTCCCTATAGCTTATTCCTAACTCTTGTAATAAAACAAAAGGCAGAATTGTCAAAGATGGAGGCCAGTTGATGGTTCAGGCATGAACTCTCATGGAGACAAGGTGGTCGTCCTTGTCTAGCCCACTGGTTAAATTTCCTAGCTCTCCCAGATGTAAAATGGAGGTACTATAACATTTAACTGCTGGGTTGTTGTGATGATTAAAAAGGAATATGTTTTGAGGGCCTGTCACATAATAGTACTGGATAAGTGATGGATATTATTATCGTACTACTTTATTACACTCTTCATACATGAGTGTCACAGTCTCAGCTTTGCAAATCCCAGAAACTCATTTTTGTGCCCTCAGAAATTATCTAGCAGATTAAAAAAATTTAGTATGTTTTATCTTAGAAGTAGTATGCTGATAAACGTATAATAATTGGCTTTTGGAGAGGGTAGAGGGACGGAAATTATTTGTAGCATTTACTGATTTTTATGTGTGAATTACTTTGATCAGGACCAATTTCAAGCTACTGACATGTCAACTGACTTGCAAAATTTTTGAAAATTTAACAGTAGGCCCCCCCAAGCAGGTATTAGCTAACTCCAGCATACACTGATTTTCCTGTGTGTGTGTGTGTGTGTGGTGTGTATGTATATGTATATACTATGTTTATGCAAAAATACATATGTCTGTATAAATGAAGGCCAAATTACAATTACAAAGTCACTTTGTAAGCATAGAGTCAGAACAAGGGTAGCTAATTTTATAACAACAGTCACTGTCACTGAGCTATTACACCAAATCTTTGGTTTAAGACAATCTCTTCCTTGAATGGTGTTGGAAACATAGGACAAGTTGTTTTCTTGAAATATATGTTATTCTAGACTGCATTCATACCATTGAACTTCCTACTGCCATGAACAGTCCATGCCAGGGCAGACAGCTTCCCAGGAGAATACCTCCTCTTACCTTGACTATATTTGACCACTGCCCAATTAAACTGAGCACTTCACTCTTAGGCAGTGATCTTTTCCTAAGTTCCTGGGTATAACACTATATTGATCATACTACTAAAATATTAGTAATTGAAAGTTAGTAATAAATTCACATATGGCCAAAGTGGGGAAATGTTCATGGATAGCTGTTGATTTAATTAGCTATTTTTTCATACTTAGATAAATAAAGCACATCAAACAAAGAGGTAAAAAATAGAAAATAAGTTTAATTTGTTCAAGTGTTTCTGACAATTCATAGCAAAAACCCTTTCCTGTGTCCTATTTCTTTAATTTTTTGTTATAAAAAATGAATTCATTAATTTTATCTTATCTAAAAGTGAGTAATATAATGTTTTTATTGTACTAGAAATTCACAATGATCCCAGGAATGCAAGGGTGATTCAAAATATGAAAATCAATCAGTATTATATACCACATTATAGAATGAAAAAAAAAAAAAACCAAAAACACACAATCATCTCAATTGATCCAGAAAAAGCACTTGACAAAATTCAATGCCCTTTCATAATAAAACTACATAAAAACACTCAACAAACTGGGAATATAAGGAAACTTCCTTAACATGATAAAGTCTATATATCAAAACCTGACAGTTAACATCATCTACAGTGGTGAAAGACTGGAAATTTTTCTCCCTTTATCAGGAAGAATACAAAACAAACCAATTAACAAATGGACAAAGAACTTCAATAGATAATTCTCCAAAGAAGCTATACAAGTGGCCAATAAGCACATGAAAATATGCTCAACATCATTAGTCATTAGGGAAATGCAAATCAAAACCACTGTGATATAAAACCTTACACCTGCTAGTATGACAATAATAACAATAACAACAACAACAATAATAATAAGTGTTTTCAAGGATGTGGTGGAAATGAAACCCTGTACATTTCTAGAGAGAATGGAAAATGGTGGCAAACAGTTTGGTGAATCCTCAAAAAGTAAAACAGAATTAGCATAATACCCAGCAATTATACTTCTAAGTATATACCCCAAATCATTGAAAACAGGAACTAAAAAAGAGATTTATATACCAGTGTTCAGAGCAGCACTATTCATAATAGCCAGAACATGGAAACAACCTAAGAGTCCTTCAAAAGATGAATGGATAAACAAAATGTATTGTACACATATAATGGAATACTATTCAGCCATGAAAAGGAATGTTTTGATGCATGATATAATATCGATGAACCTTGAAAACAATATGCTAAATTAAGTAAGCCAGACATAAAAGAAAACTTTATGATTCCATATAAATATCTAGAATGGGCAAATTGATAGAGACAGAAAGTAAATTAGAGGTTGCCAGGGACTGAGGGGAGGGAGGAATGGGGAGTTATTGTTTAATGGGTACAAAGTTTCTGATTGGGCTGATAAAAATTTGGGGGAATAGATAGTAATGATTGTACAACACTGTGAATGTAATTAATGGCACTAAATCATACACTTAAATGGTTAAATTGGCATATTTTATATATGTATTTTATCACAATTAAAAATAGAGTGGAAACATGAACTTTTTAGTTGAAGATGGCAAATTGAACATGTTTTAGCTCTATCCCTCCTGAACTTCCACCAAAATAACAGTAAATAAATTATTTAAAAAACATACTCTACATAAGGACTAATGAAAGAGGAGAAAACAGCAAAATTTTGGATACTGAGAAGCAGAATGATGAGCAGTTACTATATACAACAAACAAACCAAAAAACCCACAGTGGGATCCAGTATTCTACCAGGAAATTGAATGCAAAGGAAAAGAAAAAAATCTGTAAGATTGTTTTAGTATGAGTGGATAAGCTGTAATTTCTCAAAGTCACAGCATTTGGCAGAGAGACTTTGACCAGGATAAAGAGAAGAGACATTGAAAACCAGAGTCCAAAACACATGACTACACAGTAGTACCCTAGCTGCCAACTATCTTAGTATATTCCATTTCAGTCCTGGCAACTAGATTAGCAATCTATATTTATTAATGATTGAGGTCTTAATAGTGCCTTTGTATCATTCCTGTTGACACTGATGCTAGAGACTGAACAGTATATCCTGTGAATTAGGGTCTCTCTCTTAGACATCTTTGGTCCTAAATATTATTTAGGGTGTGACTATAGCAATAAGTAGGGCAAAAAAGCCATGAAGAATTCTCAGTAAATCATTTGTCTGGGACTGAACCAGTGGCTTCTCTCTTATGTCTATTTGATATTTAGTTATTAATCATAAACCTGTCCACCACAGGGTCATCCTTTCTCATTTGATCATTTATTATCTATATATTTTTGAACTTCCCCTGTCTTAGTCCCAGTGCTAAGCACAGTGGGAGGTATAATACTAATCAAAGTATAACACTTTTCAAGATGTTTACAGCTTCTTCATGGATATCAGTCTTGTTCACAAATATAATACAATATAGATTGAGATCCTTTCAAACAAAGTAGTTTAAATAATTTAAATTAATTTTAGAAAATTCTGGGGAAGGGAACCCAAAAAAGAGGGGATATATGTATACATATACCTGATTCACTTTGCTGTGCAGTAGAAACTAACACAACATTGTAAAGCAACTATACTCCAATAAAAATTAATTTTTAAAAAATCTAGAAAATTCTAGAGAAGAAAGAATTCACATTTTGCTAAAGTAATCAGGGGAGACTTCATGGATGCAAGATATCATTTGAGAAGGATTTCAAAGAATGGGGACAAAATGGATATACTTAGAGAAAGTATAATGCAGACAGGGAGCACCATTTAAGGCAGTTATATCCAACTTTTCGTGTTCTTAATATATTCTCAAACATTCAAATTTTATCATCAGAGTTGTAGGGTTAACACCGATCCACAGGTACTGTACCCATGAATCACCCTTCAAGTCAGTACTTTGGCACTACTGGGTAGAACTTTCTGTTATCCTGAATATGCTCTCATATGGAAATGTTTTGGCAGGATCTAGTAAGTATATCATCTTGTGGTGATGCCATTTCTTCTTACTCTCAGCTTTCTACACTGAATAGCACCAGATGTCCCATCTAACAGACTTTCTGAAAAGCACTTTTCCTCATTTGAGAAAAAATAAATTTTGTGCTTTAATCAATATCTTACAGCACTTAACTGAGGATCTTTGGTTACCCCAGTGCACTATGGCATAACTATGGAGTATTACTGGTACTAGGGAAGGTAACAAGAGAAGTAAACCACAGGGAAGTTTTGGTAATAATGTCTGTTCCAGCGCACAATGGAGGATCCATGAAATGAAATACTGAGAAATAACATTTGAAAGGAAAAAATGTGACCAAATTGCCAAAGTAAGCCTCTGTTATTCTGTAGGTCAAGTTAAATTTTATAGAGCCAATGGGTTCCACAGCAGTATTTCAGAAATTACCTTGGTTGAAGGTAGGGGAACTAGTGATTAAGGCATTTCTACTTCAAATAGAGTAGCTCAGGCTTTTTATTTTAGTTTTAAGAAACAATGCTTTTGGTAAGAAAAAGTTTTTAAAATAATTGAGCAGGCTATGAAAAACACCATTGAAGGTTTTCAGGGAGGTGACATAATAAGATCAGTTTTGAAAGGTTGTGCTGGTATCAGGATGTATCAGGAGTGGAGTAGCTAGGAACAAGGAGGCTTATTGGGAGACTTTTACATCATCCAGGAAGAAATCGTGAAAGCCTGTACAGCATGGTGGTTGTGAGACCAGAAAGGAGGAAAAGGAAAAGAACCATTCTAGAAGTAGAATCGAAGGACCTCACAATCTTTTGGTTCAGTGGGCAGGAGAGAAAAAAAAATGTCTATTTCAAGTATTTATGGCTTTCTTTCTCTAGTAGGTGATGTCATCAATACAGATATAAGTAAGTTAAAAAGTAGAGAGAGCAAATGAATTTTATTGTGAACATGGTGTATTTGAAGTAAGTGCCAGATGTCTTGTGAGATATAACTATCAGACCACTTTAAATGCACTTCCAGAGCTTTGTAGTCCTTACCTATTAATACAGCAACATGAGTATTTACACAGATAGTAAGTTAAAAAGGGGGAGTAGCCAAAAATTACATGAAAGGAAAATAGGGTTAGAGGCAAAAGTTGAGTAAAGGCAATATGGTCAGTTCTGCCACTAGAGATTAAAAAAATTTTATAAGGCATATTTGAAGCCCTATTTGAAACCAAATAGCAAGAATCTGTAATGGAATCAAAAATAAATACATAATGGGGTTCTGTAAAAAGGAGGGGGTACTCACTCACTCTTGCGAGAGTACCGGAATCACAACTAACTGCTGAACAACCATCAACAGAAAGACACTGGAATTCACCAGAAAAGATATCTCACATCCACAGATAAAGGAGAAGCTGCAATGAGATGGTAGGAGGGGCACAATCACAATAAAATCAAATCCCATAACCACTGGGTGGATGACTCACAAACTGGAGAACAATTATACCACAGAAGTCCATCCACTGGAGTGAAGGTTCTGAACCCCACATCAGGCTACCCAACCTGGGGGTCTGGCAAGGGGAGGAGGAATTCTTAGAGAATCAGACTTTGAAGGCTAGTGGGATTTGATTGCAGGACTTTGACAGGACTGGGGGAAACAGAGACTCCACTCTTGGAGGGCACACACAAAGTAGTGTGTGCATCAGGATCCAGGGGAAGGAGCAGTGACCCCATAGGAGACTGAACCAGACCTACCTGCTAGTGTTGAAGGGACTCCTGCAGAGGGGAGTGGTGGCTGTGGCTCACCATGGGGACAAGGACACTGGTAGCAGAAGTTCTGGGAAGTACACCTTGGCATGAGCCCTCCTGGAGTCTGCAATTAGCCCCACCAAAGGGCCTGTAGGCTCCAGTGCTGGGTTGCCTCAGGCCAAACAACCAACAGGGAGGGAACTCAGGCCCACCCAGCAGACAAACAGATTAAAGTTTTACTGAGCTCTGCCCACCAGAGCAATGCCCAGCTCTAACCACCACCAGTCCCTCCCATCAGGAAGCTTGCACAAGCCTCTTAGATAGCCTCATCCACCAGAAGGCAGACAGCAAAAACAAGAAGAACTACAATCCTGCAGCCTGGAGAACAAAACCCACATTCACAGAAAGATAGACAAAATGAAAAGGCAGAGGACTATGTACCAGATGAAGGAACAAGATAAAACCCCAGAAAAATAATTAAATGAAGTGGAGATAGGAAACCTTCCAGAAAAAGAATTCAGAATAATGATAGTGACGATGATCCAGGACCTCAGAAAAAGAATAGAGGCAAAGATCGAGAAGATGCAAGAAATGTTTAACAAAGACCTAGAAGAATTAAAGAACAAACAGAGATGAACAATACAATAACTGAAATGAAAACTACACTAGAAGGAATCAATAGCAGAATAACTGAGGCAGAAGAACAGATAAGTGACCTGGAAAACAGAATGGTGGAATTCACTGTCATGGGAGAGAATGAAGAAAAAAGAATGGAAAGAAACGAAGACAGCTTAAGAGACCTCTGGGACAAGTTAAGCTCACCAACATTCGAATTATAGGGGTTCCAGGAAGAGAAGAGAAAGAGAGAAAGGACCCGAGAAAATATTTGAAGAGATTATAGTCGAAAACTTCCCTAACATGGGAAAGGAAATAACCACCTAAGTCCAGGAAGTGCAGAGAGTCCAGGCAGGATAAACCCAAGGAGAAACACATTGAGACACATAGTAATCAGCTTGACGAAAATTAAAGACAAAGAAAAATTATTAAAAGCAGCAAGGGAAAAATGACAAATAACATACAAGGGAACTCCCATAGGGTTATCAGCTGATTTCTCAGCAGAAAGTCTACAATCCAGAAGAGAGGCATGATATATTTAAAGTGTTGAAAAGGAAGAACCTACAACCAAGATTACGCTAGCTGGCAAGTATCTCATTCAGATTCGATGGAGAAATCAAAAGCTTTATAGACAAGCAAAAGCTAAGAGAATTCAGCACCACCAAACCAGCTCTACAGCAAATGCTGAAGGAACTTCTCTAAATGGGAAATACAAGAGAAGAAAAGGACCTACAAAAACAAACCCAAAACAATTAAGAAAATGGTGATAGGAACATACATATTGATAATTACCTTAAAGATGAATGGATAAAATGCTCCAACCAAAAGACAAAGCCTCACTGAATGGATAAAAAAATACCCATATGTGTACTGTTTACAAGAGACCCACTTCAGACCTAGGGACACATACAGACTGAAAGTGAGGGAATGGAAAAAGTTATGCCATGCAAATGGAAATCAAAAGAAAACTGGAGTAGCAATACTCATATCTGATAAAATAGACTTTAAAATAAATAATATTACAAGAGACAAGGAAGGACACTATATAATGATCAAGGGATCAATCCAAGAAGATGATATAATAATTATAAATATCTATGCACCCAATATAGGAGCACCTCAATAAATAAGGCAAATACTAACAGCTATACAAGAGGAACTCGACAGTAACACAATAATAGTGGGGGGACTTTAACACCTCACTTACACCAACGGACAGATCATGCAGACAGAAAATTAATAAGGAAACACGAGATTTAAATGACACAAAAGACCAGACAGCTTTAGTTGATATTTATAGGACATCCCAACCGAAAACAGCAGATTACACTTTTTTCTCAAGTGCACATAGAACATTTTCCAGAATAGATCACATCTTGGGTCACAAGCCTCAGTAAATTTAAGAAAATTGAAATCATATAAAACATCTTCTCTGACAAAAGTGCTATGAGATTAGAAATCAATTACAGGGAAAAAGAAAATGTAAAAAACACAAACACATGGAGGCTAAACAGTACATTACTAAGTAATCAAGAGATATTGAAGAAATCAAAGAGGAAATCAAAAAATACCTAGAGGACTTCCCTGGTGGCGCAGTGGTTGAGAATCTGCCTGCCAATGCAGGGGACACGGGTTCGAGCCCTGGTCTGGGAAGATCCCACATGCCGCGGAGCAACTAGGCCCGTGACCCACAATTACTGAGTCTGCGCGTCTGGAGTCTGTACTCTGCAACAAGAGAGGCCGTGATAGTGAGAGGCCCATGCACCGCGATGAAGAGTGGCCCCCGCTTGCCACAACTAGAGAAAGCCCTCGCACAGAAACAAAGACCCAACACAGCCATAAATAAATAAAAATAAATAAATTTTAAAAACAAAACAAAACACTGAGGCCCCCCATCACTGCTCATGAAACCATTGTTTAAAAAAAAAAAATACCTAGAGATAAATGACAATGAAAACACGACGATCCAAAGCCTATGGGATGTAGCAAAAGGAGCTCTAAGAGGGAAGTTTAGAGCTATACAAGCCTACCTCAAGAAACAAGAAAAATCTCAAACAATCTAACCTTGCACCTAAAGGAACTAGAGAAAGAAGAACAAACAAAACCCAAAGTCAGTAGAAGGAAAGAAATCATAAAAATCAGAGCAGAAATAAATGAAATAGAAACAAAGAAAACAATAGCAAAGATCAATAAAACTAAAAGCTGGTTCTTTGAAAACATGAACCAAATTGATAAATCATTAGCCAGACTCATCAAGAAAAAGAGGGAGAGGACTCAAATCAGTAAAATTAGAAATGAAAAAAGAGAAATTACAATGGACACTGCAGAAATACAAAGCATCATAAAAGATTACTACAAGTAACTCTGTGCCAATAAAATGGACAACCTGGAAGAAATGGACAAATTCTTAGAAATTTGTCCTTCCAAGACTGAACCAGAAAGAAATAGAAAGTATGATCAGACCAATCACAAGCACTGAAATTGAAACTGTGATTAAAAATCTTCCAGCAAACAAAAGTCCAGGACCAGATGGCTTCACAAGTGAATTCTATCAAACATTTAGAGAAGAGCTAACAATCATCCTTATCAATCTCTTCCAAAATATTTCAGCGGAAGGAACACTCCCAGGCTCACTTTATGAGGCCACCATCACACTGATACCAAAACCAGACAAAGATACTACAAAAAAAGAAAATTGAAGACCAATGTCACTGATGAATATAGATGCAAAAATCCTCAACAAAACACTAGCAAACAGAATCCAACAACACAAAGGGATCATACACCATGATCAAGTGGGATTATCCCAGGGATGCAAGGATTCTTCAATATATGCAAATCAATCAATGTGATACAGCATATTAACAAATTGAAGAATAAAAACCACATGATTATCTCAATAGATGCAAAAAAAGCTTTTGACAAAATTCAACACCCATTTATGATAAAAACTCTCCAGAAAGTGGGCATAGAGGGAACCTACCTCAACATAATAAAGGCCATATACAACAAACCCACAGCAAACATCATTCTCAGTGGTGCAAAACTGAAAGCATTTCCTCTAACATCAGGAACAAGACAAGGATGTCCACTCTCACCACTATTATTCAACATAGTATTGGAAGTCCTAGCCATGGCAATCAGAGAAGAAATAGAATTAAAAGGAATCCAAATTGGAAAAGAAGAAGTAAAACTGTCACTGTTTGCAGATGACATGATAATATACATAGAGAATGGTAAAGATTTCACCAGAAACTACTAGAGCTAATCAATGAATCTGGTAAAGTTGCAGGGTGAACACTTAATGCACAGAAATCTCTTGCATTCCTTTACACTAACAATGAAAGATCAGAAAGAGAAATCAAGGAAACATTCCCATTCACCATTGCAACAAAAAGAATAAAATACCTAGGAATAAACTTCCCTTAGGAGGTAGAAGACCTGTGCTCAGAAAAGTATAAGACACTGATGAAAGAGATCAAAGATGACACAAACAGATGGAGAGATATACTATGTTCTTGGATTGGAAGAATCAATATTGTGAAAATGACTGTACTACCCAAAGAAATATACAGATTCAATGCAAGCCCTATCAAATTACCAATGGCATTTTTTTACAGAACTAGAACAAAAAATCTTAAAATTTGTATGGAGACAGAAAAGACCCTGAATAGCCAAAACAGTCTTGAGGGAAGAAAATGGAGCTGGAGGAATCAGACTTCCTGACTTCAGACTATACTACAAAGCTACAGTCATCAAGACAATATGGTACTGGCACAGAAACGGAAATATAGATCAATGGAACAAGATAGAAAGCCCAGAGATAAACTCACACACCTATCGTCAACTAATCTATGAGAAAGGAGGCAAAGATATACAATGGAAAAAGACAGTGTCTTCAATACGTGGTGCTGGGAAAACTGGACAGCTACATGTAAAAGAATGAAATTAGAACACTCCCTAACACCTTAGACAAAAATAAACTGAAAATGGATTCAAGACCTAAATGTAAGACCAGACACTCTAAAACTCTTAGAGGAAAACATAGGAAGAACACTCTTTGACATCAATCACAGCAAGATCTTTTTTGACCCACCTCCTAGAGTAATGGAAAAAAAAACAAAAATAAACGGGGCTTAATGAACCTTAAAAGCTTTTGTACAGCAAAGGAAACTATACACAAGGTGAAAAGACAACCCTCAGTATGGGAGAAAATATTTGCAAATAAAACAGCAGACAATGGATTAATCTCCAAAACATATAAACAGTTCATGCAGCTCAATATTTTAAAAAAGCAAACAATTGAATTAAAAAATGGGTGGAAGACCTAAATAGACATTTCTCTAAAGAAGACATACAGATGGCCATGAGGCACATGAAAACATGCTCAACACCACTAATTCTTAGAGAAATGCAAATCAAAACTACAATGAGGTATCACCTCAAACCAGTTAGAATGGGCATCATCAGAAAATCTACAAACAACAAATGCTGGAGAGGGTGTAGAGAAAAGGGAACTCTCCTACACTGTTGGTGGAATGTAAATTGATAGAGCCATTTTGGAAAACAGTATGGAGGTTCCTTAAAAAACTAAAAATAGAACTACCAAATGACCCCGCAATCCCACTAGTGGACATATACCCCGAGAAAACCATAATTCAAAAAGAGTTATGTTCCGCAGTGTTCATAGCAGCACTATTTACAATATCCAGGTCATGGAAGCAAGGTAAATGCTCTTCGACAGAGGAATAGATAAAGAAGTGGTACATATATACAATGGAATATTACTCAGCCATAGAAAGGAATGAAATTGGGTCATTTGTAGAGACATGGATGGACCTAGGGACTGTCATACAGAGTGAAGTAAGTCAGAAAGGGAAAAACGAATATTGTATATTAATGCATATATGTGGAATCTAGAAAAATGGTACAGATGAACCGGTTTGCAAGGCAAAAATAGAGATACAGATGTAGAGAACAAATGTAAGGACACCAAGGCAGGAAAGCGAGGGGGGGGCGGGGTGGTAGTTGTGGGATGAATTGGGAGATTGGGATTGACATATATACACTAATATGTATAAAATAGATAACTAATAAGAACCTGTTGTAAAAAATTAAAAAAAAAAAATAAAATAAAACGGACAGGGTAACTTCCAGAGAGTTTAACTCTGTACACTTCTCCATAAGCAAACCTTTTTTTATCATTTATATGTCCCATCCTCACCCTCCTAAAGGCAGTGTGTTGGATAAAATTCTGCCTACTGCTGAACTCATCCTGAGAGTGGTAACAGATCACAGTGGGGTAGAAACTATGTGAGTAGGTTATTGACAAACCTGGTCCTGTAGCTTCTTCCTCTGTGGGATTTCAGGTAAGGAATTAATAATCATGCCTAAGTGTCCTGAAACTTCATCGCACCATTGAGGACACGGGCTCTTATTATTATTTTTTTAAGTAGTGGTCTGTAATTTTTCTATTAAAAAGCCATATGTACTAAAACCTGAGGGAGTTTTCCTATAAGACATTTGTATATTATGTTTGCTCCTAAACATCTTGCTCTTTCTCAAAGGCATCCCATAAATTTATTGGCACAGCTTTTCAATTGCTCTGTCTTTAATCTGTTTCTGGGTTTGTAATATATCCATGTCACTGAGTTGCAGGTACTTTGAAAAGTTAACAGTTTTCTAGATGAAAGGAGCAGTGGATATTTTCAGATTTGCACAATATCTATTGTCTCTATCTAGAGCTTGATTTTGTCTTTTTTTTTTTTTTTTTCCCAAGCAGGTTTCTTTAAAAAAAAATCCGTATTTGTGAAAAACGAAGCAGATATCTAAGTAGTGATGTATTTCTTATAAAACTTCACTGTTTCCATTTGTTGATAGTCAAAATTTTTCTTATGGATATATTTCCAGGATATGAATGGGCTGATAATATGGATATTTTCTGATAAGATTTGTACAACTTAGTTTCCTCCTTACTCTTTCTTACTTGTCATGGTTGTCATCTTGAGAAGCATCAATGGCTTCGCTAATGGTGGAGTATGCAAATATTGAGACCAAATATGTAGCTGTTGCTATTAATATGCTCATTGTTTCTCCAGAAATTCTTACTTTAAAAATTTTCCTGCACAGTTATTAATAGTCTATTCAGTCTGAGCCGAGCAAGTAGCTCTGCCCTAATTTCCTCTTCCCACGTGAAGTGGGACCAGTTATTATTCTCATTTTCTCAGCTTATGTCTCTACAACTCTTACTTCTTTCATTGCGGCTTACCTTTTGGGACCTTTAGTCTCTTTGCCTTACCTTCTCTTTTGACCTATTCCTTTGTCCACATTATTATCCATTCCCTCTTTGCAGAATCCTGTTCTGCCTTTGTTTTTGATGTTTGCCTTATCCTCTATTGCACACAGGTCCCATAACACATTCCTGACCTCCTTTAGACAGAACTGTATTTATATATATAGACAACAGGAAAGAAAACCATTGATGATGTGTTTGAGCAGTTTACCTCATACTGGGGTACTATTGACATAAAAATAGTTTGGCAAATTCTATTAAAGGCCCAGATCTTCAGCCTTCCCTGTTCTAATATTTCTTGTCATGTGACTTGGTGATTTGAGCATTGGCTTTAAGCCTTAGTGTTTGCTTGTCATGCTGTTATCACAGAGAGAAGGATATGCCCAAAATAGCTTACTAGTCGCAGAAAGAAAATGAGAGACAAGTGGAGCAGAGCTGCCACAGCTAAGGTTCACCAGCCAAGCCCAACCTAGGCCAAACACCAGCCCACCTCCAGATACACAACTGAACCAAACTGAGATCAGATGATCCCATTCTAGATCAGCTGATCCCCAGCCAATGCGTAGATGAATGAGCTTTAAGAATATATTATTGCTGTTTTAAGTTACAGAGTTTTGGGTTGGTCTGTTATGCAGCAGCAAATAACTGATATTGACAGCATATGAAAAATTCAATGCATGATGGGACACATGTCTTCAAAAAGAAATAGTTTTGTTTAACTGGGGCTTTGTTATGAGAGACTGTGGTGATAAGAGCTGAGGCTGTAAAGGTATGTCATCATCAGCTCATATGCATTTATGGACATTATCATCAAAACAAATTTTCGTCTAATTCCAAAGTGGATTAGGCAAAAGAAAAATCAAAGAGACAGGATTCCCTACTTAGCTCATCCTTCTCTCCAATAATTTCTCCCTTATTTAATTTCTGTAAGAATTTATTTTTTGTCCCAATTTGACAAATAATGTATGCCAGCATTCTTCTTCCATCCATGGCAGATCATTAGTCAATCAGGCACTCTTCTTGCCTGAGTCAGGAAACCTTTTCAACAGAAAGCTTAGTTCTCTCTCCTTGAAATCACCTTCCCTTCCATCTCAGAGTTGCAACTCAATCCATCTATGACCAGCTCACATGTTAGCTCCTCATGGAGCCTTCCATGATTTCTTCCACCAGATATACTATTTTCTTTAATCAGCTGTAATGCTTTATTTAACAATTCTTGAACTGTCACATAACATTTATTTACCGTTCTTATTTCCCGTACTAAACCTAAGAATGCTGAAGCTAGAGATCCATCTTATGTTTTTGAAACCCCTGCAGCATCTAGATTAGTGCTTTGAATATATTGTATAACTCGTAAATGTTTGTTGGAAGCATGATTTACAACCCTAAAGTGTTACAACTATTTCTTAACTCTTGCTTTTTTCAAGAAGAGTTTAAGATATTTTCTGATAGGCAGAATCCTACATTTGCACACCAATGTTTAGATACTTTCTAAATGGTGACTAATTAATTTCTCTTCTAAAATGTACCTGACAAGAATGTACAAGGAGGAAAGAAAAGCGTGGGAAAATTCCCTATTTGCAGCATGTAAAAGCAGATGTGATTTTTTGCAGGTGGATAGTTTTCTTCCATTTTTGGTCCAAGAAAATGAAAGAAATGATTTCCCCTCCAGATTTTGGGATCCATCCTCTTTTTATTTAGGGCCCTAAAGATGCATTAGCCTAGAATCCTGAATGTGAGTCTTCTGTGAATTTGATCATTCTTATTTGTTCAGCTCAGAATGAAGAAACAAGTTACCTTTCCTCTTTCACACTAACTCAGACTATTTGGATAAGTCAGAAAAAGAGGAGAAAAAATAAACCTCATAATTCTAATACACAGCATACTTTATATAATAAATTAGATAGAAATCCTGAGTTGCTGGGTAATAACTTTATTATTTGACTATATCATATATGCAAAAAATAAAGATTAATTTTACATTAAAGAAGCAAGGTAAAAAGGAAGAGGGAGGGAGGGAAGGAAGACAGGAAGTGAAATAAGGAGAGAGAGAAGGAAGGAAAAGTTTTCTGTTGATAAGTGTTTTATATATTGTAATGAACCCTGGCTTGAGACCTTAAAAGATTTGTATTTGATTTTGAGATTCTTGCGTAGAATTTGAAAAATTCATTAGGCATCTGTGTTGCTTATAATCAAGCTGCCCTAAGAGTAACTGAGGGTTCTAGTGAGAAATGTGATAAATAGTATTCTCCTTTCTAAGTACCATATGTCTTCACTGACCATATATACCCATGAGATACAACGTTCTCCTGTGACTTTTCAGGAATGTAATTTGAATAAATTCGTCTCATAATACATGGGTATTAACAAGGGATCTTTATAAGTCAGAAATATTGAAAGTCACATTAACTATTTCATTGTTGTTAATAATATTTAAATCTCTTAAGAAAGGAATGAAATTTCCCTAGGGATATCTCATAACCTCACAATGTATTAAAGTATATACCTTATTGGATATCTAAGTTTATCTTGGTGTCAATATTTGGGGGGGGGCAGGGATTACCTCATTATTAAGTAAACTGTTGAAACATTGACCCAAACTTTTATTTATTATTTTTTCATCATATAATTCTTTAAGATGTCTCACAGAAAGGATAGATTTGGAACTTGTCTTTGGTTGGAAAATTCATTTTGAACTTCTCTCTTACCTAATTTTCAACCTGACGTCTTAGTTGAATTGGGCATTTTTAATTTTACATGCTGAAAATGTTACATAAAGAATACATTATCCTTTATATACACTGAAGACTCTAATACTCTAGACTATTTCAATGTGTAGGAAAATAGCTGGTAGATTATAAAAGGAAGACAGAAATGTTTGAATAGGTACTGAAGCAATTAAAGAATTCACATAGGAAATTGAAAAACTAGTTTTCAAAATGTTCACCAGAGATTTCTATTGTGTAAATCGTGGGACAGCTATTACCAACTGAACTATTTCTAATAAGATCTCTGAGTCCAAAGAAATCCTCTTTTTCCCCAAAATATAGCTGTAATGCTTTTTGTTCATTTTGGGATAATATTAGTCAAATCTGTGCCTATCTTCCTCAAGTAAGAGCTCCAGCTATGAAGAAAGGATTTGTATGTTGTGTACATTAATAAGAATGCCTCTAGCCCTGAAAAAAATGAGACCAGAATTTTTTATAGTGAGTTGATATACTTCAAAATATTTGAACAATACCAGTACAGCATCCCTGAGGCCAGCAGGCAAAGACATTGCTTGCCTAAGGCTGCTAAAACATGTGGGGTTGGAGGGGGTGAACCTTCAACAACAAATATGAACCCTCTTCAACACATCTGCCAAAAAGAAGGCTGTCTTTATCAGAACAGAACCAAAGGAAGAAAGAAAGAGGGCTACCACTGACCTAAATATAGCTGTGTCTTCACTCCCCTTCTCACTGCCTTCATCAGCAGCTTCCTTTTATCCTGATTTGGTTTTCTTGTCTATTGGTTCTCTCCAGGTTTATTTTTTCCATATTATTTCTGTTTATTTTCTAAATTATTTCTAAATTCTTATTTTGATTATCACCACAGTTCTTTCTATTTTCTACTCATTCTCAATTTCTCATTTTTTTCTAGCATGATTGTTTTTATGTTCCTTTTTTAGTGGCCTCACTTTTTGGTTTGCAACTTTTTTCTCTCACTGCACCACCACTTTTTTCTAGTAAAACAAATGAACTATCTGCACATGGTAAATTGTGGCTCTGAGGAGAGGATTGTTTTAAGTACCTTCCCTAAAGAATGAATGCCTTATTATAGGTTGAGGAATGGCTAAAAAAGGAGAGGCTAGCACAATAGCTTAGGGCAAGACAGAGGATCAGTCTCCTTTATGGTCTGGAGAAGAGGAGAAGGAGAGGGCAAATAGAGTAAACATTTTAAACATGGTGTAAGTTGAGTGCAAAATTAAAACAAAAAATTAAAATAAAAGAATAGAATTAAAATGTTAAATAGATTAAAACTCTACAAAGTCAAAAAAGATTTAAATTATAAAATAGTCATGAGAAAAACTAAGTAACAGGCTTTACTTGAATAATGGCATTGCAACAATGGATTAAATTCTTAGGTAAGTATTGTTTGGCTCCAATTTTTGAAAATACATACACACATATAAACCTATCTATCTATCTACATGTATATGTTATTTATATGTATATCTAAATGCACAAACTAGTAGGGTGGGGAGTGGCAAATACAACAAGGGAAAGGGATAGGTGGTGAGAAATTAAAACAATATGGGATCTCCTCCCCACCCCCACCCCACCCTGTCTACTGAGAATCAACTAATTTTGAAACTGTTGAGAGGACATATGAGACATGTGCTATAATCAGGCTCTTAGTGTTGCTTTCAGAGGGACCTGAATATAATATGATAGTTTCCAAGCTTATCTACCTCTCCTGGAAGGGTGTTTGGTGGCTTTTTTAGAGTGTTTGGCTCCTTTAAGCTTCTTACCTTTCCTTACATTATAAGGGTCAAATAAAACCTTAATAAAATCATGGTTCCAAGAAGAGTGGTATTTTTAAAACCAACATTGGCTACACCCTGTTGGAAGACTCTCTTATTTTGTCAGGATATATATGATGTAGTGATTAAAAATAAGTCTCTTCAGGCTCTTCCACTTAAAAAACCATGTGATTCTTGGCAATTTAATAAAACTCTTGTAGTTTCAATATTCTTGCCTGTAATTGTAATTCTGGCCTGGCGATGATAATTAACACCTACTTTGAGAATTATCGTGAGGATTGAACAAGGTAATGCCTCCAAAAAGCTTAATAGAGTGCCTGGTACATGATAAACACTGTCAAGAGACATTGTACTGGACACTTGCTGAAAATGTCAAGGAAGACTTTAAGACTATTGCAACAGGGGAGAGAGATTGAACTCAACACATTGAAACAAAAAGTAGGAGGGTTTTTTAATGCTGTTTAGCTAATGGAAAAGTATTTGGAGGTTTTTAGAAGGGGAGGTTGGTCAGTGTGTTTAGGTCATCTGTGTCTGCTAATTGTCACTTAGGGAAATTAGGCTCCTACCCTCCCTCAGAGATTGGGATATAGGGGGCCTAATTTTCTTGATGGTTACATTCTGAAGGCATGCCTCCCAGGTTTTTGAGAAAGACATTTCTGGGTTGTAAAACTGGCAAGGGGCTCGGAGAAGGTTTACATCTCAAAAGGGAAGAGAAACAATTTGCAGTGAAGTTTTCTAAAGTAAATGCTCTAAGAAAAGTGAGTTCAGGGACCTAGAGTCAGGAGGAAGCCCACCTAAGTTCTGACTAGTCAAGCTGAGGAGAAATGTAGGACATCTTGGTCAGTACTTGGTGAACATTACACTTTACCATTTTTATATCTCAAACCAGGCTCTCTTTTTATATCTCTTAAGGAGGAGAGGAACCCTATTTTCTTCCAGGATAAAAATCTAGCTCTGCCTTAAAAAGTACCCAAGGCACATAAAGATAACTGAGCTCCTATAATCCTCTTCTCCTTCCCAAATGGGTTCTCTTTGGGGCTGCTTAGAGCTTCTCATGGGTGACTTTAGGGTATTCATCTGTTTAATAAATTGATTTTTCAGGCAGTGTTCTAGGCACTGAGAAACTGGAGTTTTTAGGGGATCAGGCTATTATCAATGACTTCAAGTTCACACTTTTTCTCTTTTCCTTTCATTACATTTGTCCCACTAAGAGAATGTTCTTCCTTGAACATTATTAAGGAACCTGACAAATTATACTTCTATTCATAATTGCAACTACATGGAAATTCTTGGCTGTCAGGGAGGGTTGTCCCAAACAATTTCTATGTGTTAAATATAACTCTTTTTCTTTGAACCCTTCACTCCAGACTTACCCAGGAATTCTGAATCAGATAAATGAAGAAGCTATAGGGAGAAAGATTAATCACTAGAAAGGGAAAAAAATGGAAACATATTTTGACACATGTTGAATATAATTTCATTTATTAAGAAATCATTTCTTAATATTGAAAAACTGGAGAAGAGAAATCCAACTGGATGCAAGTGTTGACATAAATTAGAATGTGTGTGTAAGAAGGAAAGCAGGGTATCAGCTGGGTAGAAACAGTGTGATTATGTCATAATAACTTCATATTTTCAAAAACTTTTTTCACATTTTTTCCCTGTTTTGCTTTTATGTCTCAATGAAATATTTCCAATTTTCGCTAGTTGCAAAATCAACAGAAGCATGGCACATGTGATGGATTTTCTGTTTGCCCTATCCCCACTCCTTCCAGATCCATCTTTGTGCCCTTCTCTGCCCTGGTCTGTGTTCAGGATGGGGGATCTCTATGGGCAGTATCCCTTGAACTTCTTTGCCTTCTTTCCACCAGTTGGGTTTGACCAGTGAGAGGCATTGGAAGGAGTTTGGAAGGAATGAGAGGAGAGAGTCTGGGATATTTATCCCCTTATTTCCTCCATGCCTTGCCATGATTCTGGCACTTACCCACGTCTGAGCATAATTCCTCTTCTAACATCCTCAGTCTCGGCTGGGCTCCAGGAATATTGTTCCATCTTCTTAATTCTTCAGGACAAGTTCTATTAAAGATTTCTTGTTTGTTCTCTTAGTCCTGCCCACACTTCTGTCAATACTCCCTTCATATTCTATTCAGTTAAACACTTTTGAGTGTGCCCTCTATTTACTTCCAGGACTCTGACACTACAACTTATTTTAAATTTACCACTCTGACATTCAGTACTTTTACAGTTTACATGATTTTATACTTTACATGGTTTCAGTACTTATAGAAGTGTTTCTAGTCTGTCTATCTATCTATCTATCATCTATCTATCTATCTATCTATCTATCAAGTCTTTAAGTCCTTAGACATTTATTTTATTTTTATTAATTTTGAGATAATTATAGACTTACAGCAGTTGGGAAACTAGTAAAAAGAATTCCATATACCCTTCACTCAACTTCCCCTCATGTTAAGATCATAATAACCTTTGAATAAGTATTAATACTAGAAAATTGCTTTTGGTATAATACTATTAACTAACCTGCAGAATTTATTCAGGTTTTTACCATTTTTTTTCCAGGATCTAACCTAAGATCCCAAGGTGCTTTTCATCATCATGTCCTCATGTGTCCTTAGTTTCCTTCAGTTTGTGACAGTTTTCTCATTGTTCCTTTTATTTCGTGACCTTAATATTTTTGAAGAGTATTGTCCACTTATTTTGTGAAATGTCCCTTTATTCAAGTTTGTTGGATGTTTTCTCTTGGTTAAGTTGGGTCATGAATTATTTGGAAGGATATCACAGAGGTGATGAGCCATTTTCACACATCCATTCAGGAGGTACATAATATTGATGTATATTACTGGTGGTGTTGACTTTTATCATTTGGTTAAGGTGGTGTCTCACAGGATTCTCCAGTCTAAAGTTACTATTTGAGGAGATATATTTAAAACTATGCAATATCCTGTTTATGCTTAAACTTTTACCCTCTAATTTTAGCATTCATCAATAGATCTATATGTACTCACATATATTCATATATATTCATATTTAATGAACACATAGTGATAACTCCAGTTCCAATTAAGATCAACAAGTTTCATTCTGCATTTCATCTTTTCTTTATTTGTAACTTCTCTCTCCAACAGTGGAAGATCTAGCTCTCATTATCTACAGTATATTTACTTATTTGTTCAAACATCGTGTACAAATAATTTAAGAATTGCTAAAATGTACTCCTAGGAGGAGCAAATTTACCAAATAGAGTATAGTGTTTATGTGTAGTTATTTTTGTATTAACCTTACAGTATGCAGTTAATGTAGTTTCCCAGTCATTTAGATCCACTCCTTTCTTCTCCACTCTCTTTAGGGTGGTTATATGATTCATCTGTAATATAGTTAGATTCAATTGTCACAGTCTGAATTCTATCTTTCCACCTTTGTCCTATTTATTTTAAATTTGCATACAATAAAGTTCACCCTGTGGTGTTTGGTTTTACGTGTATTGACAAATGCAGAGTTGTGTGTCCACTGCAACAGTTCCATTTAGAACCATTCCACACACCCCAAATTTCCTTGTTTTCCCATTTATAGCCAACCCTCCCTTTACCCCTAAACCCTTGCAGTCATTGATCTATTTCCTTCTCTATAGCTGTGCCTTTCCTGGAGTGTCACATAAATGTAATCACACAATATGTAGCCTTTGAGGTTTGACTTCAACAAACTTAGCAAAATGCATTTAAGATTAATCCATGTTATTATGTAAATTAATAGCTCATTTTTATTGCTGAGTTGCATTCATCATATGGAAATATCACAGGCTTTTGAAAAATTCATTCAACAATAGGAGAACATCTGTGTTTAAAATTTTGGCAATTTTGAATAGTGTTACAAATATTCAAGTACAAGTTTTTTTTTTTTTTTTTTAAATTAATTAATTTAGGGCTTCCCTGGTGGCGCAGTGGTTGAGAATCTGCCTGCTAATGCAGGAGACACGGGTTCGAGCCCTGGTCTGGGAAGATCCCACATGCCACGGAGCAGCTGGGCCCGTGAGCCACAGCTGCTGAGCCTGCGCGTCTGGAGCCTGTGCCCCGCAACGGGAGGGGCCGCGATAGTGAAAGGCCCGCGCACCGCGATGAAGAGCGGTCCCCGCACCGCGATGAAGAGTGGCCCCCACTTGCCGCAACTAGAGAAAGCCCTCGCACGAACCGAAGACCCAGCACAGCCAAAAATAAATAAATAAATAAATAAATAAATAAATAAATAAATAAATTAATTAATTAATTTATTTATTTATGGCTGTGTTAGGTCTTCATTTCTGTGCGAGGGCTTTCTCTAGTTGTGGCAAGCGGGGGCCACTCTTCATCGCGGTGCGCGGGGCCTCTCACTATCGCGGCCTCCCTTGTTGCGAAGCACAGGCTCCAGACGCGCAGGCTCAGCAATTGCGGCTCACGGGCCCAGCTGTTCCGTGGCATGCGGGATCCTCCCAGACCAGGGCTCGAACCCGTGTCCCCTGCACCGGCAGGCAGACTCTCAACCACTGCGCCACCAGGGAAGCCCATCAAGTACAAGTTTTTGTGTGAACATAAGTTTTAATTATTGGGTAAGTACCTGGAAATAGTGGGATGGCTGGGTGATATGACAGCTGTATGCGTAACTTTATAGGATACTATCAAACTGTTTTCCTAAATGGTATTACCATTTTGCCTTCACATTAGCAAATGTTGATAGTTCCAGTTACCATGCATCTTTAAATGATATTGCCATTTTTTAAACATTATTTTAGCTATTTTAACAGTTGTGTAGTGGTGACTCCTTGTGGTTTTGTCTATTTCTCCTTGCATTTCTATCAGATCTTACCTCATGTATTCTGATGTTCTGTTAGGTACATACATGTTAAAGATTCTTGTGTCCTCTTGAAGAATTGATCACTGTATCCTTATTCCTTGTTTTGAAGCCTTTTTTTTTTTCTAAAATTAATCTACTTTTGATTAATCAACTTTTGCTACTTTTGGTCAGTGTTAAAATAGTACAGCTTTCTGCATCCCTTTGCTTTTACCCCATTTGTGTCTTTATACCTAAAGGTCTTGTAGACAATATATAGATGGCTCTTATTTTTTTTTAATCACTCTATCTTTTAATTGGTGTTTGTAAACTATTCACATTTAAAGTGATATTTATATAATTGAATAAATAGCTACCATATTTGTAACTTTTCATTGTGCTTGTTTGTGTGTGTGTGTGTGTTTTAACTTATTTTTCTTCTCTTTTTCTGCCTTCTCTGTTTTTACTTGAGCATTTTATGAGTCCATTTTTCTCACTTCTTCAATCAATTATGCATTATCTTATCAATTATGCATCTTTTATGTTTTTTAGTGTTGGCTTGAGTTTGAAATATATATTTACAACCAAGTCTAATTTAATAGCATTATGCTGCTTCACAGGTAGTATAGGTGCCTTGTAACAGAGTATTCCCAATTCCTTCCTCCCATCCCTTATAACATTATTATCATTCATTTCACTTATCCATATGCTATGATCACTCAATACATTATTACTAGTACTACTTTTAACCAGTTATCTCTTAAGCCAATTAAGAATAAGAAAAATAAAAGTTTCCTTTTGCCTTTATTCTTTCTCTGACACTCTTCCTCTGTCTATATGGGTCTGAGTTGCTGACTTATTTTCCTTCTCCCTGAATAACTTATTTAACATTTTATTCAGGGCAGGCCTTCAGTTTTTCTCTTTCACTTTTAAAGAGTGGTTTCACTGGATGCAGAATTATAGGTGGGTGGTTTTTTCTTTTAACACCTTAAGTATTTCACTACTATCCTCTTGCTTGCATGGTTTTTGGACAAGAAGGCTAATGAAATCCTTATGCTTGTTCCTCTATAGATAAGGTGTTAATTTTTCCTCTAACTTCTTTTCTTTTCTAACTTCTTTAAGATTTTTCTCTTTTTCTTAGTTACTTTGCATTTTGAATATGATATGCTTAGGTATAGACTTTTGGTAGTTATCCTGCTTGATGCTCTTTAGGTTCCTAGATTCATGGTTTGGTGTCTGTAATTTATTCTGAAAAAATTCTCAGCCATTATTACTTCAAGTATTTCTTCTGCTCTGTTTCCACCTTCTCTTCCCTTTGGTATACCAGCCAGACATTATGTCACATCTTTTAAAAGCGTCCAACAGTTCTTGGACATTCTGATCTTTCTTTCTTCTTTTTTAAAAGTTCTTTTTGTATTTCAGTTTGTGAAGTTTCTATTGATATATCTTCAAGCTCACTAATTCTCTTCTATACCACGTCCATTCCATCGATGAGTCCATAGAAGGTATTCTTCAGTTCTGTTATAGTATTTTAAATTTGTAACATTTCTTTTTAAATGTTTCTTAGAATTCCCTTCTTTCTATTTACATTACTCATCTGTTCCTGCCTGTTGTTTACATTTTCAGTTAAAGCCCTTAACATATTAAACAGTTATTTTAAATTCCTTGTCTGGTAATTCCAAAATCTATCTAACACTTGAGTGTGGTTGATGCTTATTTTATCTATTCAGACTTTGTTTTTTTCTTGCCTTTTATCATGGCTTATATTTTTTTCTTGTTGAGCCTGGACCTGATGTATTTGACAGCTGGAATTGAAGTGAATAGTTCTTCAGGGTAAGATTTTAAGTTAATCTAGCTAGGAGTTGAGCTGTGTTTAATGTTTGCTATAGCCTTAGATACTACTCTCCAGATCCCTTTAGTGTCTTTGCTTTTGTCTCCCTTCTTGACTGTGCCGTACATACTCCTCAGAGAGAGTTGGCATCTTGTAGCTATTTCAGCTGCAATACTCTTTTATTATACTGGTGCTCTATTGGTGTGGTGGTAGAATGTAAGGGAAGGTAGTTATCTATAATCTTATGGTTAATTCTTCATATTTTAATGAGCCTGTGTTCCTGGGTTATGAATTCACAAGTGTTCCTTACCCTCCACCCCTTAGGTGAGGTAGCAAGGCTAGAGGGGCCGGAGTTAGGTAAACACCCTCTCCACTTGTGGAATGAGGCTCTGATAAAGTGTTTCCCCTGCAGTGTAGGTCTTCGTTATGGAAAATACTTTGCATATGTTTCTGACTGGTTCTTCTTCCCCTTCCCCTGATGGAGACACATGGAGATTTTTCATTGTTCCTCACCATAAAACCTAATGGGGTTTCTGAAGATAAAACCCGTGAAAGTGTGGGCAGCCCCTTAAGACTGTGGCATCCACAGTGGGTTGGTTTCTCAGTATATGCTCATCTACATGTAGCCTCAGCAATTCATCAAAATTGCCTTCTAAGTGTTCCTGCCACTTTATGGCTCCGGTGGCTTCTTTATCAGGTAAGCTGATCTCAGCTGCAGTTCTGTGTTTGCCTGTCTCTCCAAATTTCAGTATGGCAGTTTTCCCTGTGACCTCAATTCTCTAATGAGTCCAAAAGACAGCCTTGATTTGCAGTTTGTTCAGCTTTTTCTTATTGTAAGGATAGGAGTGATGGCTTCTGAGCTCTTTAGATGTTGGAGTTGAAACTGAAATCCCTCATTGTGGTTTTAATTTGCATCTCACTAATGATTAATGATACTGAGAGTATTTTCATATGCTTATTTGCCATCTTATTTGGTGAAGTGTCTATTCAAATCTTTTGTCCATTTTTTAATTGAGCTGTTTTGAGAGTTCCTTATATACCTTTGTTACACATCCTTTGTCAGAAATAAGATTTGTAAAATCTGTGGCATCAATTGTCATTGTTTCCAAGTGCCTTTTCAAAGAGCAAAATGGTCTTATTTTACTAAAATCCAATATATATATATATATATATATATATATATATATATATATATATATATGTATGTATATTTGATGGCTTTGGTATCTATCAAAATCTCTCTGCCTAACCCAATATCATTCAGATTTTCTTCTATGTTTTCCTGTAGAATATTATGGTTTTAAGTTATACACTTAGATCTATGATCTATAATGAGCTTTTTTTTTTAAAAAAAAGGTATGAATTATAGGTCAGGGTATATATTTTTTAATATGGATGTTCAATTATTCCAGCACCATTTGTTGAAAAGACTAATTTTTTTCCCTTTGAATTGCCTTTGTTACCTTTGTTTAAAATAATTTGACCTGTATTTGTGAGAGTTGATTTAGGGTCCTCTATACTGTTCCTTGATCAGTGTCTGTCTTTTCAAAAATACCACATTGTCTAGATTATTATAACTTTGTAGTGCATAGAATGAGCCCTTCAACTTTGTTCTTCTTTTTCAAAATTGTTTTGCTTCATCAGTGTCTACAAAAAGCCCATCTATTTTTTTCATAGGTATTATGTTAACTCTAGATCATACTGGGAAAATCTACATCATTATTGAATTGTAATATATGCACACCTTATATTTCTCTGTATTTTAAGTCTAGTTTGATTTGTTTCATAAGTGTTTTGAGATTTTTTTGGAATATAGTTCCTGCACATATTCTGTTTTCATTTTTAATACTATTCTAAATGTTCCTTTTTTTAAAGAAATTTCAATCTCTAATTGTTCATTGTTAGTATTTAGAATACAGTTGATTTTTGTATGTTGACTTTAGTCAACAAGACATATTTATTAGTTTTAGGAGCTATTGGTAGATAATTTTTGGTTCTCTACATAGATGACAATGCTATCTGAGAAGTGAAACAGCGTTATTTCATCTTTGGTAATCTGTATTCCTTTTATTTATTTACTTGTATAGACTCCAGATCTCCCAATATAGGGTACAATACACTATCCCAGTATGCTCTTGTACTAAAAAAAATAGCTGACAAATATTATTTAGATATTCTTTTAGAGAACAGTATAGATGTCATTTACCTTGACCTCTTGCTTTGACAGTATCCTATCATATACAGAGGGTCCTAATTAATAACTTTATACCTATTTGTAACATTTATACAACAGATACAGTACCAAAATAACCTTGTTCTGGAAAAAAAGATGCCTCAGAAATGTAAATTAATGCATCTTATAAAGTGTTTACATTGGCTTCTAAGGTCAGTGATAGAAAACTTGGTTAATTTAATGTATTTTACTACAGTAGGCTATAGCATAACTATAGTATATGCCTCTATTCTTAAAAATAAAAGAAGGCAGGATGACAAGGAGTAAAATTAAGAATTACCTTTATATCCATGGAAGCAAAGGCCTAAACTAAACTGGAGTTTAATTGTTGAAAATGATACACAGCTCCTTGACGTTATACCTGTAACCCTAAACCATGTAGATATTGTTGGAGTTAACTTTTCCCACTCTTCTTATTTCCATGTGAAAAGATATCAGCCAGGACAACACTTCCAATCCCTTCCTTGCTATTCCTCAAAGAGGAAGACTGGGCTGAGTGATTGATGGAAAGGCCATTGGTTCGTGTTTCTCAGTCTGGTGCAGCTAATTGATAAATGATTTTAAGTACTTGGTGTTTACTCTCCTTTTTTCCTTCTCTCAACACCAATTGACTGCAAGGCAGCAGTTCTTGGTAATTATATCTGTTCTTTAGACCGAAATGTTCTCTCATGTGGGAACATCCTCAGTAAAGCTGGATAGATATTAGAAAGTCCATTTGATTTATAAATAAAATATATTATCCAAAGAGTTTGTAGTAATAGATGTTATGTGTTATCCCTGCTGTTGAGACTCCAGTAGTTTTTGTTAGTTCTCAATTACGTGGTAAAGCCTGGGATATTATTCATTCACCCCTAGAACTCCATCATTTAATGCGTGAGTTAGAAACATTAAGTAATAGAAAAGGAATGGGATTGGGGGACTGAATGTGGAGAAAAGGAAACCTCTGCTGCTCAGAACAGGTGGCATAATTCTTAGGCTTTCATGAATAAGGTCATTTTGACCTTGGTGGATTATAACAGGTGATTTTGGCAGCTGTTTACAGATGGAGACTATTATTTATTTGTTTATTTTGGCTGTGCCACATGGCTTGCAGGATCTTAGTTCCCCAACCAGGGATCGAAACTGTGCCCCCTGGAGTGGAAGTGCGGAGTCCTAATTGCTACACCACCAGGGAATTCCCACAGGTGGAGCCTATTTTTAATAGCCTATGCTTAACAATTGCTGGCTATAGGCTATAGGGACAATAATGTTCATGCTAATGCAGCTTGACATAAAATATACTGGTCAATTTGGCCTGTACGGCACCAAGACTGAGTCAGGGAACACATCTTTGCAGGCATTGACAAGCAGAAGAATATTTACTGCTTTCACTGTTTTTCCAGCCATGTATACATGCCAGGACTTTCAAAGGCAAGGCATCTATGTTCTGCCTCTTTACAGAACATTAGTAAGGTTCTTGCTTTAAATAGTCTGTGTCATGCCTAGGAAGGCTGTGTTATATCAGCTGCTCTAACTTCAGTGTCTAATATTTTAGAATAGAAAGAGCTAAGGAAAGGAAACTCCTGAATTTATGTTACTCATTCTCAGGCTCTTAAGAACCAGTACTTTCTCTTCCCATTACTATGTGATCTTCTTCAGCTGGACATTCATTTAATTACATAGGTATTGACTATAAGATACCCTGAGTTTAGTAGGAAAATTTATTGACCCATTAATTATTTGTTGAAGGAGTAAATAAAAGAATGAATAGAAGGTATAGTTAATCCTTGCCCTACCCACAAGAGAAGACAAATCACTATAAGAAAGTGACCGAGATATTAAGATATGCAATGAATGACAGAACTTGGTATCTATAAGTAATTGATGAAGCAAAATAAAAAGAAAAAAAGGCAAGAACAAGATAGAGAAAACAAAGAGAAAATGGTTACATTCATGCTGTATTATGAAGTGTATTTTAATTAACATTCCAGGTTTAAATGTGATGAGAATGTTAAGCAATCAAATAAAGATTCTCCATTTACATTGATCTCTCAAGTAAAAGGGTCATCCCATATTGATGAGATATTCACTAATTTATAAAACAAATTAAGTGGAATCGCTTACATTCTGAGTTCTTTTCAACATCAACTCACCAACGAATAGAGAAATGTAATGCTAAAGGAACCCAGGACAAAGATACAAAAGCAACATCACCTCTTGCCCATCCCCAGTCATGTATGGCCATGGCGTTTTCTTCTTCATTTTACTATCTCAATACAGGCACTGAATAGTTTTTGTAACCTATTTAACTTGCTGTAAACCTTAATCAATAAAACACTCATATTAAATTTAAGAACACTGAGATCCCAATAGATGGTTATGCAAATAAAGTGAACAGACAAATCATGGAAAAGAAAATTCACTTAGATATAAATATACATGAAGATTTTCTCAGCTCTACCTATAATAAAAAGTACATTAGCCACAATGAGACACCAAATTAGCGTATATGAAAAATACCTCTATTTTTACATGCTATGTTTTATCAATTCTAAGGTGCATGATTTTTACATGTTCCCATCTTTGGAATCCACATGTATCTTACCACTGTGGCATTTTAGATACAATGAAATGTTGTAGGTGAAGTCTTTGGTTCATGTTGCAATACTTAAATGAAATTAGTTAAGTTTGTGAGGCTGGTAGTCATCACTATTAAAGATACCCTATTCTTTGTTTTCCCTATTGAATTGATCAAGATGGACTAGTTGTGCTGCAATAAATAAAAAGCAACCCCAAAATCTCAGTGTTTAACAGAAAGACTTATTTCTTTCTCACCCTATATGTTAATTGTAGGTCTCTGCTTACTGGCTTTTTAGGGTCTCAGGTTAATGCATACCATCTTGGCATCTTGGCAGGAACTTCCATGATAGCTTCAGCAAGGGAAAAGAATGTGACAAATTGCATATTGGTTGTTAAAGCATTGGCTGTATGTCACATCTGCTCACAAGCCTTGTCCAAAGAAAATCACACAATCGTCTTGGACTGGAATGGAAGTGTCATAAAAGTGCATACTTTGTCAGTGAACAGGGGTTTTAAAAATATCAAAAATTAGACATGTTAACTTTGGCACATAAGGATAATCTGTACATACTTTTTTGACTTCAAATGTTTTATGTTGGTAATAATATAGTAGTAAGTAATCACTTTGCACAACCTCTGACAGAAAATGTGAGGTTTAGATTTTCAGCTTCAATGCAGTCAAATGTGACTGCATTAGACGAATGTTTCCAGCTTCTCAGAAAGCAAGATGCCTTAGAAGTCATCATTCTTCAGAAACCATTGACAACAGAGGTGGAGGAGAGTCTAAAATGAATGTTGTTATAAGGTCATCATTTTTAGAAACACTTTCTAAGGTAAAATTTATTTTAAAATTATAGAATGATTTCTAGGACTTTCAGATAATACCCTTATAAAGGTTTAAAATTTTTCACCTGGCAAAAGGGTTTCAAATAAGCAGGTCCTCACCAACTCCACCATCGTTTATCAACACACAGAAATCAGTGATATTTTGTTTTGTTTTCTTGAGAGTCCTGGCTTACATTCCTTCAGGGTGATCTGGGAAAAATTAAAATTTGATCTAACATATTCATCTTCCTTGAGATGTATGAGATTTGAATATGACCAACCTGATTATTTATCATTGTTAATTATGCTACTACTAATAATTACAAATTTGTTTTAATCAACCTTTGACTCTTCAATATCCATTCATTCAGTCTGCAGATTACCCATCTTCTTTGCTGTCTTCTTTTTCTGCTCCAGTCCGTCCCTGAGGATTTTTGTGTTCCTAGTAATTGAAGGTTGAGGCAAGGAAATTCATATGACAAATGTTATTATTAAAACTTTGGTATAGTGTTCCAACTAAAGAAAAAAAAACACAATAAATAGTCATCTTTATACAACTATGCAGCAAAAAGAATTCTAAGACTGACTTAACTATAGTATGCTCCTGTACACATGCATATCCAATTTATTTGCCAGTTAGGAATGCAACCATATTACCAAAGTTTTTCACTGAATATTTGTGATAAGATTTGTACTTATTCTGGTGTAGATTTGGCTTGTGTTAGTTTATCACTTAAGATATATGAGTATATATCATAGCTAAATACATGCAGAGAATCTTACATGGTGTAGTTTTTATTCAATTTCTAATGGTAGGTTTTATTCAAGTAATGTTTTTAAATAGGAAGAACCACTTTTTTTCGTATTAGGAATTCTTTGATATTATTATCGAGTTACTTGCTGTTTTAATCAATATTGGGTTAAAATATACAATCCTAAATAACACACACACACACTAGGTTGAATATGCAGTTGCCAATATTTAACTGTTTTTGACCTGAAAAGGGGCACTTTCATATGGTTAAACCTGATATGAAAATACTTGTTAAATGAAAATTATTTAAGTGTTTTGACAGAGCTCGAGATCTGCTCTTAAGAAAGCCAACCACTTCTGAAAAAGGGAATGAGTTAATTAAAACCTTTAAAATCTAAACTCTCTTGGAAAAAATACTTCCAATAATTTATTGAAATTACAACAATTGTAGAACGTACTTTAGAAAAAAAAATGGAGGTGATTGTGAGGAGAAATTTTTAAAAAGCAATGTTAGAAAAATGTACAGTTGATTTTGAAACTCTTGGGAATATTCATTCTTTTGGGATTGCTTTTAACACCCTGCTCCATGGCAACAACTGCTTATTAGTTCCCTGCATCCCAGTTTGACACTGAATTGAAGGCAACATCTTATTACTCATAATTTTGCAAAACTTCCCTATGAAGTTTTTTTCCAAGAAGCATCATTAAAGATTCAATACACAAATAAGTCATCTCATTTGTTGTTAAGTGTGGTGTGTGCATCTGCAATTCTGAATAAACTATAGTATGATAGTACTTCAAAAAGCAAATGTGAAAGACATAGGACCAGTTGGCCAATCTAAAAAATTCAACCTTGGTTTAAGGAGATAAGAAAAAACAAATACCTTTCCTTCCTTCAGGTAATTCATCTTCAGATGGTGGCAGTATGTACAGAGTATTTGCAAATAGGAAGAGGCATTAAAGCATCCATCAATAAATCCTCTTCTTTTTTTCTTTTCAAAAGCAGTTTCTTATCCTTTATCTGGCCTTTTTAGTAAGTTGATTATGATAATTCCTATGTGTTCTTCTGGAATGCAGTGATGAGCCTATGAATGCTTGCTCATAAAATTATGAGAAAAATAGGGAATTGGAAAGTAAATATGAAATAGGAAAAGAGCCCACACAGAAATGAGGATAAGGAGGAGAGGCTAAACATATACCAAACAAAAAAAACAAACAAAAGAAATAAATCCTTTCTCAGCTTGTGGTGTTAAAAACCATCCTTATAATTTGAAAATCAGTACAGTATATGCTGATGAAAAAGCTTTGGTTTGTGCAAAATGACTGCTGTGATTGTCAAAGAGAATTTTGCTTAGCACATCAAATGGAACACTTTGGAGCTCTTGTGTGAATAATATAGCCCAGCATGTCCCAGAGTCAGCCATAATAGATAGGCTGACTATGCTTAGGCTATGGCAGAAGCAGTGAGTTAGTAGGAAAAAGGAAATGTATCAAAAATGAACTTATTTCAGAAACTAAGAGCTTGGTGATAAGAATTATAATGAAGAAAGAGAGGAAACAAAAATTTTACTGGATA
The DNA here is from genome assembly GCF_949987535.1 of Balaenoptera acutorostrata. Classification (NCBI taxonomy): domain Eukaryota; kingdom Metazoa; phylum Chordata; class Mammalia; order Artiodactyla; family Balaenopteridae; genus Balaenoptera; species Balaenoptera acutorostrata. The sequence goes on along the minus strand of NC_080065.1, from coordinate 53,563,427 downwards.
TTATTTGGGTTTTCCCAAATTTGCAGGTCCATCCTGTGAACTTCACCAGAAGCTAGAATTCAGTAAATATTTCTTGTGGTCATAGTATACAGTAGGTATAGGATTAGTTGCTAATTTCTACTGTTAAGGACCACGCAATCTAAAGAGGAGACAGAGAAGTAAACAAATCATTACAATACACTGTAATAAGCATAATGGTATAAATACAAAGCACTAGACAGTACAAAATGGGACAAAATCAGAACGGTTGGGAGGGTGAGTCAGTGTTGGCTCTTGGAGTCATCACATTGGAACTGAATCTTGAAATGTTACTGGAAGTAGCCTGGTGGCAAAGGTGATGGAAAAAGGCCAAAGAAAGACTATGTTCAAAGCCATGAAGTGAAAAAGCATGGATTGTTGGGTGAACTACATGTAGCCTCTATAACTGTACTGAAGGTATGAATGAAGTAATAGAAGGGAAACTCTTCTAGCTACCAACTGCCACGCAGTCACCCCATGAAGTTAGAAAGTCAGTCCAGAGCCTTGTCTGTTCTCCTTCTCTAAAGATGTCTGAATAGCCTCATTTCGTTTTAAACCCTACTGAGCTCTAGGTACCTGCCAGAAAGGAGGCACACGCACCCCACATAGCATTCAGCACACTGGCAAGTAGACTTTTATAATCCCCTTATTCCTTCATCCAAAGGATCTTTCTGCCTTCCTAGAAGAAGGAACTAGGAAAATCAAATCTATGGTGGTCTTGTTATGATTCACTTTCCTGTTACATATCCGAAAGCTTCACTGGAAATAGATACAGAAGGGAGGGTGGTGAAAGGGTGTGCGGAGCCAACACAATTTATGGAGTTATTTATTCAGGGTAAGAAGTATTTAGAAATGAAGTAACTTCTAAAGATTGACTTTATTTACATCATTATTAGAGTTCTAAAGCTAAATGCAGCTATTAGAAAATTACATTAGATTGGCTATGATTAGACTTAGGTGAACATATGCATATGGGAATACCTATGAAAAAACTATGTGCAACAATTTTGACTGATGACTGTTATTATGACTAATTTCCAGTTAATTGAAATTTTATGTTACTGCTATAAGCAAAGCTGAAAATTGGTATATCTTAAAGACCTGAAACCCAGTCAACTTCAACCCTTAATGAACTGTCAATTCTGCATTCTTTCATAAACAAAAGTTGAAAAAAATGAAACGAGCTCCTATCAGAGATTTATTCCAAAGATCAGGGTTAATGGGTGGGCAATTATATTGCCTGATCCCTAAGGCTGTTTATATATATTTGCAGGAGGAAATAAAGTGAATTATTGTTGCTAATGATGACTTTGCACTATTGTGCTATTTTAGTAATGAAAGGTTATATTTTATTTAGTGTGCTATATCTTTATGTCAGGGAGATAAAGTAGGATGCTGTAGAAAACTGAACTCCATGCATGTGTGCATCCTTGTACTTGAGGACTATCCAGTCAAAAGTCACTCTTTCATCAAAGTTACTATTGATCATTTTTTTCTGTTCATAAAGTACTTACTATATGCCAGATAAATATTACAAATATTAACATATTCAATGCACATAACAACACAAAAGAATAAGCCCCATTATTATGCCTATTTTGCAAATGAGGCAAGTTAGAGCCAAATAGTTTGAGTAACTTGTCCAAGAACATACAGCTGGCTAGAGAATGGTGAGGCTAGGAAAGGAACACAGCCAGCCTGGCTTGAGTCTGTGTTTTTACTACTCCAGAACATATTATTCAATAAGAGAGAGAGATCTTTTACTGCAATAGACTCCAAAATACATTTTCAGGAAAACATACCAGGAGATACCAGGTTGAGGGTAGTTAGGTAAAAGCACAGTTTCTTGAGTTTCCCAGGTTTTCTCCAAGGAGAAACAATACACTGTAATGACAATCTGCCGGTACAGGGTGAGGCTCTCCCAGGTTGGCAAAGCCATGAAGGGCTTACTAAACCGTTAACCCCAAAACACCTCACCTCAAAATCTCAGGGATGTTACTTTGTATGATTGCTAAACTTGCCATTTGCAAACTTGAATCCTGGCTCTAATACTTGCATTCCAGCTACAATTTTATTTTATATTCCCAATACCATTTTGCATTATATACTTTTTCCATTGACTCTAAGATGATATTTGTTGTTACATATTTTATTTTTTTAATTTAATTTTTATTTTATATTGGGGTATAGCTGATTTACAATGTTGTGTTAGTTTCAGGTGTACAGCAAAGTGGTTCAGTTATACTTATACATATATCCATTCTTTTTCAGGTTCTTTTCCCATATAGGTTATTACAGAGTATTGAATAGAGTTCCCTTGCTATACAGTAGGTCCTTGTTGATTATCCATTTTATATATAGTAGTGTGTCTCTGTTAATCCCAAACTCATCGTTTATCCCTCCCCCCTATTTCCCCATTGGTAACCATAAATTTTGTTTTCAAAGTCTGTTTCTGTTTTGTAAATAAGTTCATTTGTATCATCTTTTTAGATTCCACATATAAGTGATACATATATTTGTCTTTCTCTGTCTGACTTACTTCACTTAGTATGATATTAACTAGGTCCATCCATGTTGCAGGAAGTGGTATTATTTCATTATTTTTTATGGCTGAGTAATATTCCACTGTATATATGTACCATATTGTCTTTATTCTTCTGTCGATGGACATTTAGGTTGCTTCCATGTCTTGGCTATTGTAAATACTGCTGCAATGAACACTGGGGTGCATGTATCTTTTTGAATTATGGTTTCCTCCAGATATATGCCCAGGAGTGGGATTGCTGGATCATATGGTAGTTCTATTTTTAATTATTCAAGGAACTCCATACTGTTCTCCATAGTGGCTGTATCAATTTACATTCCCACCAAAAGTGTAGGAGGGCTCCTTTTTCTCCACACCCTTTGCAGCATTTATTGTTTTTAGATTTTTTGGTGATGGCCATTCTGATGGGTGTGAAGTGATACCTCATTGTAGTTTTGGTTTGCGTTTCTCTAATAATTAACGATGCTGAGTATCTTTTCATGTGCTTTCTGGCCATCTGTATGTCTTCTTTGGAGAAATATCTATTTAGGTCTTCTGTCCAGTTTTTGATTGGGTTGTTTGTTTTATTTCTATTGAGCTGCATGAGCTGTTTGTATACTTTGGAGATTAATCCCTTGTCCTTTGATTCATTTGCAAATATTTTCTCTCATTCTGAGAGTTGTCTTTTCATCTTGTTTATGGTTTCCTTTGCTGTGCAAAAGCTTTTAATTTTCATTAAGTCTCATTTGTTTATTTTTGTTTTTATTTCCATTACTCTAGGAGATGGGTCAAAAAGGATCTTACTGTGATTTATGTCACAGAGTATTCTTCCTATGTTTTCCTCTAAGAGTTTTATAGTGTCAGGTCTTACATTTAGGTTTTTAATTTTTTTTGATTTTTTTTTTGTGTGTGTATGGTGTTAAGGAGTGTTCTAATTTCATTCTTTTACATGTAACTGTCCAGTTTTCTCAGCACCATTTATTGAAGAGACTGTCTTTTCTCTATTTTATATTCTTGGCACCTTTCTAATAAATTAGTTGACCATAGATGTGTGAGTTTATCTCTGGATTTTCTATCCTGCTCCATTGATCTATATTTCCATTTTTGTGTCAGTACTATACTGTCTTGATTACTGTAGCTTTGTAGTATAGTCGGAAGTCAGGGAGCCTGATTCCTCCAGATCCGTTTTTCTTTCTCAAGATAGCTTTGGCTATTTGGGGTCTTTTCTGTCTCCATACAAAGTTTAAGATTTTTTGTTCTAGTTCTGTGAAAAATGTCAGTGGTAATTTGAGAGGGATTGCATTGCATCTGTAGATTTCTTTGCATAGTAAAGTCATTTTCACAATATTGAGTCCTCCAATCCAAGAAAATGGTATATCTCTCCATCTGTTTGTGTCTTTGATTTCTTTCAGCAGTGTCATATAGTTTTCTGCATACAGGTCTTTTACCTCCTTAGGTAGGTTTATTCCTAGGTATTTTATTCTTTTTGTTGCAGTGGTGAATGGGAATGTTTCCTTAATTTCTCTTTCTGATTTTTCATTGTTAGTGTATAGGAATGCAAGAGATTTCTGTGCATTAATTTTGTATCCTGCAACTTTACCAAATTCATTGATTAGCTCTAGTAGCTTTCTGGTGGCATCTTTAGGATTCTCTATGTATAGTATCATGTCATCTGCAAACAGTGACAGTTTTACTTCTTCATTTCCAATTTGTATTCCTTTTATTTCTTTTTCTTCTCTGATTGCCATGGCTAGGACTTCCAAAACTATGTTGAATAATAGTGGTGAAGGTGGACATCCTTGTCTTGTTCCTGATGTTAGAGGAAATATTTTCAGTTCTTCAACATTGAGAATGATGTTTGCTGTGGGTTTATCATATATGGCCTTTATTATGTTGAGGTGGGTTCCCTCTATGCCCACTTTCTGGAGAGTTTTTATCATAAATGGGTGTTGAATTTTGTCAAAAGTTTTTTCTGTGTCTAATGAGATCATATGGTTTTTCTTCTTCAATTTGTTAATATGGTGTATCACATTGGTTGATTTGCATATATTGAAGAATCCCTGCATCCCTGGGATAAATCCCACTTGATCATGGTGTTTGATCCTTTTAAAGAGTTGTTGGATTCTGTTGGCTAGTATTTTGTTGAGGAGTTTTGCATCTATGTTCATCAGTGATATTGGTCTGTAATTTTCTTTTTTTGTGATATCTTTGTCTGGTTTTGGTATCAGGGTGATGGTGGCCTTGTATAATGAGTTTGGAAGTGTTCCTTCCTCTGCAATTTTTTGGAAGAGTTTGAGAAGGATCAGTGTTTGCTCTTCTCTATATGTTTGATAGAATTCACCTGTGAGGCCATTTGCTCCTCGACTTTTGTTTGTTGGAAGATTTTTAATCACAGTTTTGATTTCCTTACTTGTTATTGCTATGTTCATATTTTCTATTTCTTCCTGGTTCAGTCTTGAAAAGTTATATCTTTCTAAGAATTCATCCATTTCTTCAAGGTTGTCCATTTTATTGGCATAGAATTGCTTGTAATAGTCTCTTATGATGCTTTGTATTTCTGCAGTATCCATTGTAACTTCTCCTTTTTCATTTCTAATTTTATTGATTTGAGTCCACTCCCTCTTTTTCTTGATGAGTCTGGTTAAAGGTTTATCAATTTTATTTATCTTCTCAAAGAACCAGCTTTTAGTTTTATTGATCTTTGCTATTGCTTTCTTTATTTCTATTTCATTTATTACTGCTCTGATCTTTATGTTTTCTTCTACTAACTTCGGGTTTTGTTTGCTTTTCTTTCTGTAGTTCCTTTAGGTGTAAGGTTAGGTTGTTCATTTGAGAATTTTCTTGTTTCTTGATGTAGGATTGTATTGCTATAAACTTCCCTCTTAGAACCACTTTTGCTGTGTCCCATAGGTTTTGGGTCATTGTGTTTTCACTGTCATTTGTCTCTAGGTATTTTTTGGTTTCCTCTTTAATTTCTTCAGTGATCTCTTGGTTATTTAGTAGCATACTGTTTAGCCTCCATTTGTTTGTGTATTTACAGTTTTTTTCCTATAATTGAATTCTAATCTCATAGTGTTGTGGTTGGAAAAATGTTTGATACAATTTCAATTTTCTTAAATTTACCAAGGTTTAATTTGTGACCCATGTTGTGATGTATCCTGAAGAATGTTCCATGTGCACTTGAGAAGAAAGTGTCTTCTGCTGTTTTCAGATGGAATGTCCTATAAATATCAATAAAATCTATTTGGTCTATTGTGTCATTTAAAGCTTGTGTTTCCTTATTAATTTTCTGTCTGGATGATCTGTCCATTGGTGTAAGTGGGGTGCTAAAGTCCCCCACTATTATTGTGCTTCTGTCATTTCCCCCTTTTATGGCTGTCAGAATTTGCTTATGTATTGAGGTGCTCCTATGTTGGGTGCATATATATTTATACTTGTTATATCTTCCTCTTGGATTGATCCCTTGATCATTATGCATTATTCTTTCTTGTCTCTTGTAACATTATTTATTTTAAAGTCTATTTTATCTGATATGAGTGTTGCTATTACAGCTTTCTTTTGATTTCCATTTGCATGGAATATCGTTTTCCATCCCTCACTTTCAGTCTGTATGTGTTCCTAGGTCTGAAGTGGGTCTCTTGTAACAGCATATATACAGGTCTAGTTTTTTATCCATTCAGCTAATTTGTGTCTTTTGGTTGGAGCATTTAATCCGTTCAACATTTATGGTAATTATCTATGTGTATGTTCCTATTACCATTTTCTTAATTGTTTTGGGTTTGTTTTTGTAGGTCCTTTTCTTATCTTGTGTTTCCTGCCTAGAGAAGTTCCTTTAGCATTTGTTGTAGAGCTGGTTAGGTGGTGCTGAATTCTCTTAGCTTTTGCTTGTCTGTAAAGCTTTTCATTTCTCCACTGAATGTGAATAAGACCTTTGCTGGGTAGAGTTATCTTGGTTGTAGGTTTTTTCCTTTCATCACTTTAAATATATTCTGCCACTCCCTTCTGGCCTGCACAGTTTTCTGCTGAAAAATCTGCTGATAACCTTATGCGGATGCCCTGGTATGTTGTTTCTTTTCTCCCGCTATTTTTAATATTTTTTCTTTGTATTTAATTTTTGATAGTTGATTAATGTGTCTCAACATGTTTCTCCTTGGGTTTCTTTTGTATGGGACTCTCTGTGCTTCCTGGACTTGACTATTCCCTTTCCCATGTGAGGGAAGTTTTTGACTATAACCTTTTCAGATATTTTCTCAGACCCTTTCTCTTTCTCTTCTTCTTCTGGGACCCCTATAATTCGAATGTTGGTGAGTTTAATGTTGTCCCAGAAGTCTCTGTGACTGTCCTCAAGTCTTTTCATTCTTTTTTCTTTATTCTGCTCCACAGCATTTATTTCCACCATTGTATCTTCCAGCACACTTATCCATTCTTCTGCCTCAATTATTCTGATATTGATCCATCTAGAGTATTTTTAATTTCAATTATTGTGTTGTTCATCACTGTTTGTTTGCTCTGTAGTTCTTCTAGGTCCTTGTTAAACGTTTCTTGTATTTTCTCCATACTATTTCTGAGATTTTGGATCAGCTTTACTATCATTACTCTGAATTCTTGTTCAGGTAGACTGTCTATTTCCTGTTCATTTGTTTGGTCTTGTTGGTTTTTACCTTGCTCCTTCATCTGCTGCATATTTCTTTGTCTTCTCTTTCTGTTTAACTTACTGTGTTTGGGGTCTCCTTTGCACAGGCTGCAGGGTCGTAGTTCCTCTTACTTCTGGTGTCTGCCCCTAGTGGGTGAGGTTGGTCCAGTGTCTTGTGTAGGTTTCCTGGTGGGGGGAGTCTGGTTTCTGTGTTCTGGTGGGTGGAACTGGATCTTGTCCCTCTGATGGGCAGGGCCGTGTCCAATGGTGTGTTTTGTGGTGTCTGTGAGCTTAGTATGACTTTAGGCAGACTGTCTGCTAATGGGTGGGGTTATGTTCCTGTCTTGCTAGTTGTTTGGCTTAAGGCATCCAGCAGTGGACCTTGCTGGCTGTTGGGTGGAGCCAGGTCTTACTGTTGAGATGGAGACCTCTGGGAGAGCTCTTACTGATTAATGTTCCATGGGGCTGGGAGTTCTCTGGTGGTCCAAAATCCTGGACTTGGCTCTCCCACTTCGGAGGGGTAGGCCCAACCCCTGGCCAGAGCACCAAGACCCTGCAAGCCGCACAGCCTGGAAGAAAAGGGAAGAAATAAATGAGCAAACAAAACCCAGAGGCAAATGGTAAAAGCAAAACTAAACAGACAAAAATACATAAAGAAACACACACTCACAAAAAGAAAAAAAAGAGAAAACGAAAATGAGGAGAGCAACCAAACCAATAAACAAACCCAAAAATGAAAACAAACACTAAAAACTATACTAACGAAAACAAAATATCAAAACAAATCAAACTCGGAATGCAAAGTAAAAAAGGCAAAGGAAGCATAAAACAAACATACAAAAATGATTTAAAAAAATGTAAAAACAAAAGAAAGATGAAAACTAAAGGAAACAATACAAAAAAAGGTAAAGTAAAAATAGAAAAATATAAATTATTGTTAAAAAATAATATACAAACAAATCAAAACAAAGGAAAAAAAACAAGAAAAAACAATATAACAAAAAATTACAGTAGAAATAGGAAAAAATAAGTTGAAAAATATATTAAAAATAAAAGCTTAAAAAAAGAAAAAAAGTAAATAAAAATTAAAATTAAAAGAATAATAAAAGAGCAGCAATAGAACAAAACAGAAAAAAAGAAAAAATATTTATAGTAGTAATAATAGTAATATTTTCCTGTGGCTTCAGCTGTCAGTGTCCTTGCCCCCACAGTGAGCCACAGCTAATCCTTGCCTACCCAGAAAATGTTCCAGTACTTCTACATAGGTCTTTGGACCTGCTGTGGGCACTGCCAGGCCAGCTCAGACTCTGATCTGACCTGACTCCCACGTGTACTTGCCTCCAAAGTCCACAGTTGCCCCCAAAGTCCACAGCCTCGATTGTGGGAACACTCACTGTCTATTCATGTATTTCACACGTGCAGGGTCTACCAAGCCAATTGGATAATCTGATGCTCCTGTGGCTGCACAGAGAGATTTCCCTTTCTCTTCTTTGGTTGCACTGCCCCTGGGGTTCAGCTTTGGTTTTGGTCCTACCTCTGCCTGTCGGCCACCCTAAGGCATCTGTTCCCTGCCCAGGTGAGAGGGGGTGAAAACAGCGGCTGATTAGGGTACACTTGCTCACTCAGACTGGGGAGAGGGAGGGATACGGCAGTCACAATTGGGATGTGTGGGGAATGCTTGCGGTGGCAGAGGCTGGCAGGAAGTTGCAACAGCCTGAGGCACACCGTGCGCTCTCCTGAGGAAGTTGGCCCCGGATCACAGGACCCTTGGCAGTGGCGGGCTGCACAGGCTCCAGGAAAGGTGTGGGCAGTGACCTGCGCTTGCTCACAGGACCCTTGGTGGCAGTGGCAGCAGCAGCAGAGGACTCACCTCGGGGGTCAGAGATAGCAGCCTTGGCTCATGCCCACCCCTGGAGCTCATGTAGGTGGTACCCTGCTGTCTGTGAGCACACAGAGAAAGAAGCTCCTATGGAAGGGCTGCCCCTCTCCTCATGCACCCCCCCAACAATGGTCTGTTGCCTCTCTGGTGGGCCCAGGCTTCTTCCCGGACTCCCTCAGCTGTGGTGCACTAGCCTCCTCAGGCTGTCTTCACACAGCCAACCCCAGTCCTCTACCTGTGATCTGACCTCCAAAGCCCAATCCTCAGCACCCTGACCCCCACCTGCCCCAGTGGGCAAGCCGACAAGCGTCTCAGGCTGGGGAGTGCTGGTCGGCACCGATCCTCTGTGTGGGATTCTCTCCACTATCCCTCCACACCCCTATTGCTGCGCTCTCCTCTGAGACTGTGAATCTCCCTCCCGTCCCTGCCAGCGAGGGGCTTCCTGGCATGAGGTAACTTTTCCTCCTTCACAGCTCCCTCCCAGTGGTGCAGGTCCCGTCCCTATTCCTTTGTCTCTTTTTTTTTTTTTCTTTTGCCCTACCCAATTACATGGAGAATTTCTTGCCTTTTTGGAAGTCTGAGGTCTTCTGCCAGTGTTCAGTATGTGTTCTGTAGGAGCTGTTCCACATGTAGATGTATTTTTGATGTATTTGTAAGGAAGAAGGTGATCTCCACGTCTTACTCCTCTGCCATCTCGAAGCTCCCCCACCTCCCAAGCTTTTATTATACTCAGAAGATAAGAGAGATGATGATATATATTAAAGGTCATACATCTTGGCTTACAGGCTAGAAATAAGTAATGATATGTGCCAATGCTTTGTGATATGTATTAAGATAAAGTTTCTGAGAAAACTTGCTCTTTTCATTATACTCTCTATCCCCTCAATCTTCATCCTCTACATCCTTTTCCATATTTCTGCTTGAATATTATATCACTTTTCGAAGGGCATTCTAAGTGGATTTTTCTCTAACACTGTATTTGGATGATCCCCAGTAGATTTAGCTACTTCTTTATCTATATCACTATAATGTTTCATACATACTTTGAGTAGAATAATTATATGATTTCTGTTTACATTTTTCCAAATTCCTAAAATAATTTAAGTTCCTTAGGGCCAGTCACTCAACTTATTAACTTAACTCATTGTTTGCCAGATATCTTATGAATTCTGATTGTTGGGAGAAAAATTCTCCATAGAGTCCTTGTGTTCCTACATGGTCTAAACCTTCTGAGTCAAGTACATATTTGAAGAGCAGACAGTCTTCTAATCTAGAGATAGTGTATCCTACCAGAGAGATGTAGAACCACCTTCCTCCTAAGGAAATCCCAAGGAAGAAAAGATAAAGCCCTCTTCCTCCCCTCCCTGGAGGTATCTGCTTATATTTCAGGCAGCAAACTTAAGAAACACCTTCCTTTTCTCCTAGAGGTGTTTGTTACATACACTCCAGAATAATGAGTAATCTCTCCTTTGGGATGGGTAGATAAGCATATATACCAGTAGCCTCTTGAAGTTTCCTTGACATTTCCTAAATTTGGGTTTTCTCTCGTGGTACATGCCACTGCACATGTGGGCAAATATCTAGACCTCATTGCATCAATGTTGGTTTTCTCTGTGAGTGACAAATGTTCTATTTCTCTGACACCATGGGATATGAAAACTGTGCTATGCTAACCTGTTAGCTTCCAAATAGGGTAAATATCAGACTCTTCATAATTTCTGACTTAACACTGCTCTGCATATATGTACACATGAGTATGTGTGTGAATGTCACCCATGTGTATACTGGAGCAAAAGGAGGAATGGGGGAAATAGATATTAAATAGATAAGTATACTCTAAAATGTGGTAATTTCTGATATAGAACAGAGTTCTATAAGAGCATACAGAAGGAAACAGGAATTGCAAGGCTAGTGAATAGTGACTATTTTTAAATGGTTGATAAAATACTAACTAAATTCAATTTTGAGATGAGGAAAGAGTTCTCAGTGGTTAAATCTGTCCAGTTATCTAGGGAGTTTATCTTTCCACAATGTGAAATCACAGACTTCCTCTCTGCCCCTTACTTTGTCTGTGGTGAAAGCTTTCTCCAAACACTTTATTTGTAGGCATGACCTGAATTATTTGGTTTATGTCCTTGTGGACAGTGAATCATTCTCTCTTTTTTCTCATTCTCCTCTTTGCCTCTGGATGACCTAGGGATTCCTGTGATGCTGAGGCCTCTCCCATAACTTGTATAAGAGGGGGATAGCACAATACTGCACTTTGTTAGAAGAAGTGTTCCTTTTAACAACAGATGTCAGAGTTAGGAAAACAAACAGAAAAGCAAATCAGAGCAGTTTCAGTTATAATCTTTAAATGGAAGACTCAATCATTATTTTGCCCCATCAGTGAGGATCTGTAGGACATCTTAGAAGTGCCACAGGAACAACTATTTTGTGTCTTCATATGTAGCAAAAAGGAACACTATTTTTATCTTCCCTGTAGTAGACCTGATATTACATAATTTTAGTTGATTTAGTTTGTTTTCCTCTCTCTCCCTCTCCCTCTAGGTCTTGGGAGCTTTGGCAAAAACTAAATTTCCTACACTATGTGAGAAAAATTTCCTGTCCCAACCCAGGGAGGGCCCCCCTAGCTAGTTCCCTTCCTGTTTTCTCCCTCTGGGAGTAGTGGGGATGGAGCTGAGGTTGGAGTGAAGTGAAAGCAGTTTCCTTAGGCAAACAGCTAGGCTGAAGGTGATGGCTAGAGAGTGGGAAGCTTGGTCCCAACAGAGCTCCACTCCCATCCTCCTCCCGCATGGCCACCTTAGACCAGTAGGTGTTCCTCCAGCCCCACAAAGTGCTGCAGAAAAAATAGAAAGGTGTGGGCAACACCCCAATAGACTGACCTTTTCCTATAGTGCATGGCCCTGGCCACACTGATCAGCTCAGACGCAGAGATCAGGTAAGTCACATGGACTAGTCCTTACCTAAGTTTGGAGCTGAGAGGTCATGACTTAATAACCACCCAACATCCAAGAAGATCTCAGAAAGCCTCAACACTCTGGACATACTGACCACAATATACACAGCCATGAACTTGACACTCCAGGCACAGTCAGGTACTACAGCTGGCCATTTCATACAGACTCACCATTCCATACCCAACAACTGTTCTGGACACATCAACACACATGAAGAGACCATCCCATAGAGAGTGACCGTCCTTGACCACAGACTTCTCCTGCACCTGGGAGGCACCAGTGATCCCACTGTACTGCCTGTGGAGCTTTGAATATGTGGGACAGGGGGTGGGAAGCTGTGATGGCCTCAAGACCTCTGTGAAAACTTTTGTTCTATGAAATGTTGTGGTGCATTTTCACAAATGGAAGCTAAACTTGGTTTCCAAAATGATTATTACAGCTAATGAACATGTAAGTGTCCAGTGATAATACTAATATTAACTATCATTTGCTGAGTTTTTACTATTCAACAAATACTTTATATATATTCAACAAAGTACCATCTCTCTCTCTCTCTCTCTCTCTCTCTCTCTCTCTCTCTCTCTCTCTCTCTATATATATATATATATATATATGCACACACACATTAACTTATTTCATCCTTGCAATAATACCATGAGATAGGTCCTGTTACTACCTCTATTTAATAGGTGAGAAAAGAAAAGCCATGAGGAGTTAAATATCTTGCTCAAGGTTATAAAGCCAGTACCTGGATACTCAGGAAGTAAACCTGTGCAGATGGACTCCAGAGCTCCCATTCTTAACCACTGTTTCCTGCTAGATGTCTGATTTTTCAAATGTTGACATTGACAGATTGTAGGTAGTTAGTGACTTTCTATAAAAATTCATGTGTTGTTGAATGTTCGATTAATATTTTTCTTTTAATTCATCTTACAGCTTTTAACATTTAACATACGCTGCTTGAACCTAATATACTGCTTTAAAATGACATAATATTATGTTCTTCTCAGTCTGTTATGGGAATAGACTCTTGAATGAATCTGATTATTCCTTCCAAGACTTCTAACAAGACCATAATACTTTTTCCCTAAGAAGCATAACACCCTGTTGATGACAAATCTTTCTGATCTACCTCTTTGAAATATGAGTTGGGGCTGGTGCAGTCATCTCATACTTTCAGAATCAAAGAAATCTCACAGGCAGAGGGTTGAAACCAATACAGTACTACGTATATGTATACACTGTACATAAATATTCCTACATATACGTACATAATACATTATAGCACTATTAGTATCATCACTGGATGCTTGTCTGTTCATTGACTGTAATGTCCATTTTGAAAAACAAGATCACTGCACCTTGGGAAAATACAGAATTCCATAGGATAGGATATGAGTAACATTATTTGGGCTTAAGAATAAAATGATAGCAGAAGAATTCTTTGGATGTTCTGGAGAATTTTTCTTGTCCTGAAATTTATAACGTCTTGCTTGTTTTCAAAGTATTCAAAATATCAAGAAGTTTGAAAATTAGGAATTCTCCTCTGATTGTAGCAAGCAAGTAAAACAGCTCCCCAAGTGAAACCTGCATACATAGAAGTTGGAGAACCTCTGCACTGACCCTTTTGCCTCTAAGGATTTAAGATAAATCAAGTTTACCAAAGCCAGTAGTGAAAAGTAATTATACAGAAGCCACTATTTATGGAAAAATGGCACGAATTATTCAGACATCTAGGAAGAGTTTCTAAAATATCCTTGGTGTCTAACACAGGGATCTGACATTATCTCCTAAAGACAGAATGTTTGCATATGAGTTTCCATATGTTCCTTCCATTATCCTAATCACTTTAGAAAAGTGGTTCTTAGCCTCGGCTGCACATTACTGTTCACCTGGGGAGCTTTGAAGTGTACACTTACCTGGGCCAGAGCTTCTAATTTAATCGGTGTGGGTTGAGGGTTGGGCCTTGAGATTTGGAAAAGCTTCCCAAGTAATTCTATGTGCAGCAAAAGTTTAAAACCACTGTTTTAGAGTAACTCTGCTGTTCTAACTTTACCTCCATCCCCAACCCACCACCTCTCCCTGCTCCTTGCCCCACTCTTATGCACATTCTTCTCCTCCTCTTGCCCTAGTCATGAACAACTGAGAGACGTTTAAGTCATGTTAACTTGTCTGATAACTTTTTAGTTCTTAATACTGCTGGAAACAACATGCCTACTGTATAAGCACAAAGTTATTAGTGTCCGAGAAGGCCAGATTATGATTGTGCTATACAGCAATTTGAATTTTTTTGAATGATATTTTAGGAAAAAAATTCCAAAAAGAATGAAAATTTCTGGTATTGGCATACCCTAGAGGAGCAAACTATACTCCCCAGCATGTTAACAGATGTCTGTGAAAATAGAATTCATGGTAACAAAAATTTTGGCAAACATTGGGTAAAAATAAAGTTAAGTATTTTTTTCCCTGTAGAACTCTTTAAATACTTAATATGCTAATATGTATTGTGACTCTTCAAGGGTATTATATTGTATTATTCAGCATTCACAAACTTATTTTGGCCCTTTTAATATTAATTAGGGAAAAAATTTTTTAACACTAATTATTTTTGTTTTCCTTCTCTTGCTTTTTTTCCTTCTCTTCCTTCTGCTTGAAGCCTGGAAATTTAAAAAATCAAAAAAATAATAAATTCTTATATTAAGGAGCTATGAGAACAATAGACTACTGGGTGTAGAAGTTAAAAAAAAAAAAGTGTAAGATTTACACAGGATATCAAATACCACAAAGGCAAATTTAGTACCAGATGATAATTTAATATGTCCAGTGTGTGGTGCTTAGATTAACTAGACCACTGACAGCAGATATTGTGCATAAATAAATTGTTTCACATCCCTCAGGGTATTTGTTAAAACTGTATAGATGTTTTACTGGATTTAGAACTTTCTGATAGTTGGAAAACTTTCATATAGAAACCTTTCATATAGTTGGGAAACTATTCCATCTATTTTCCTTTCTCTAATTCCAGGATTTTTTATGGTTTCCTCAGGAACTTCTAAGGTAGTAGCAGTGTTGACAAATGTAGTATTTGTTTTATCATTTATTGCAATGAAGCAAAGTACCCCTCAAATTAGTGGCTTAGTGGGAATTGTGCAGTTAGTGTGGAAAATGGTGTGGTAGTTCTTCAAGAAGTTAAATATAGAATTACTAACTAACCTACTAATTGCACTCCTAGGCATATACTAAAAAGAAATGAAAGCAGAGACTAAAACAGATACTCGCATGCCACTGTTAATTGCAACATTAGTCCCAGTAGCCAAAGAGTCCATCAACAGATGAAAGGATAGATGCAAGGTGGGGTGTATATATTTTGGAATATCATTCAGCTGTAAAAGGAATGAAGTTTTGATAGATACTACAGCATAGACAAACCTTGAAAATATTAAGCTATATAAAATAAGCCAGATACAAAAAGATGAATATTGTATGATTCTTATAAGAAATATCTAGAATACATAAATTCATAGAGACAGAAAGTAAGTTAGAGGTTACCAGGGGCTGGGAAGAGGATGAAATGGAAAAAAAAAAAATTGCTTAAGGGGTTCAGAGTTTCTGTTTGAGGTAATGAAAATGATTTTTAAATAGATTCTGGTTATAAGTGCACAAGATTGTGAATGTAATTAATGCCACTGATTTGTACACTTAAAATAATTAAAACAACAATAAAAACATTTTAAAATAACATAAATTAGTGACTTAAAATAATAAGCATTTTGTATGGTCTTGATTCTGAGAGTTAGGAATTCAGCCTTTGCTTAGTTGGGAAGTTCTGCCCCATGTAGTGTCAGCTGGGGGTTCTCGTGAGTCAGATGGTGGCTATGAATAAAACATCCAAAATGGCTTAACTTCTATACATGGAAAGTAATACTGGCTACCAGCAAGAAGCTCATCTATGGTCTCAGCCAGGAACTTTGCTTCTCCTCCATGTGGGCCTCTTGACATGGCTACTGGAGGTTCCTCACAACAAGTTAGCTGGGTTCCAAGAAGGAAGGTTCCAAGACTTAAAGGCAGAATCTGCTGTTCTCTGAAAGCGCAGCTCAGAAGTCAACACTTTCACACTTGTTGCATTCTATTTGTCCAAAAAAAAAAAAAAAAAAAAAAAAAAAAAAAAAAGGCATAGAGCTGGCCCAGATTCAAGGGGAAGAGAAAGAAACTTCCTTTCTTCGTTGTGGAGTAGAAAGTTCAAATGGATAAGTTCATGTGGATTGGGTGCTATTGTTGCAGTCATTTATGGAAACACAATACCAGAGTATTATTATGTATACTTTAAATGATCTGTCTCTGCTGACCTTCACTCATGGAAAATGACCCAAGCATAACAATTATAAGACTCTTTTTACCATCTGCTGGGAAAGGTGCAAGTGTAAAAGTAGCCTCTACATGGAAGGGTGTCTGTGTTGAGACTAGAAATCTGTGCTTCTACTTTGTAGCATTGCTCTAGTCTTCATTTATTTTCGGAATGTTTGCTTCATCTAATCCCTATATCCATATTATTTTTACCTTCAAGTGTACAAAAAACCCCACCACTTTTGATATTCTAGCTGCAGTGCAATATGAAATAAGATATTTATCATGGTTTAAATGAGACAAGCATATGCAGCAAGACAGGAATTCAGAATTACAGAATATTCATGAAACTGTCCTACTCAGTGTACATCACTCAAGCAAGGGATACAATTGTTCATCCGTTCTTCATAACTAAATATTTTAGTTTTATATAGCCAGCTGTCTTAGTTACTTAAGAAAACTTTAACCTAAATTGTTAACACCTTGATTCCTTGTCAAAAGCTTTCATATACACACAGACACAGACCCATAAAGCTCTGTGCTTTGCAGCTCTGCAGTATTCACAAGTTACACAAACATGACCTGCTACCCTCTAGTAATTTTTATCTAAGTTGATAACATCTTCTTAGCTTGAGAATTTGCCAATCTCTAAAAGCTCCCTCCTACCTCTAAACACTGAACTTCATCTCACAATAATCATTCTTGGGCTTTTTATTCCTTTATATCATATGACATTTTCCTTGGGTGATTGCTTGATTGTTGTATTGTGCAATATATGAGGTGAGAGACCCACTATTTACATGATTCTGCTCTAGTCCTTGACTCTAGAAAAGGGGCCAGAAGTCCCCTCCTTTGTTTAGCTGTTGAAGAGTAGTTGCAGCTCTGATATCAGGTTTTTATTTATAATAATATTGAAAAGAAAACAGTATTAACATAAGCAAGGTAAACCGTTATTGAATACTCAAGCACCTTACAAACATTCTATCATGTAATATTCAAAATAGCCCTATAAATTAGGCACTAATATATCCTTGTTTTATAGTTAAGGACATTGAAGCTTATTATATATCTGAAGTCATCAAGCTAATAAGAGCCAAGAGTTGAAACTGGGCTTGATGGCTCTGGAACCTATGCTCTTAATTGCTATTAATCTTTCTCACCATAAAATTTTCTAGTGTGTGTCCCTGGAAACTTTATTTCCCTGCTTTTATTCTGTTAAGAGAGGTTCAGTACGGTTCTATTTTAGAGCTACTGTTTAAGGAACATGTCAATCAGCTAATTCTCTGTTGCTGAAAACAAAACAACATCTCCGCCATCCTTTTCAGAGTAAATGGGGTTTATGATACTAAGCATAAGAATATAAGGTAGAAACAATAAAATATGCATGCAGGAAGCTAGTTAGAGCTCTATCTCATTATTTTCAGGCTCTCCTCAAACAAGACTTTCCAAGTCTGCTGGTGGTTGGTCCTGGGACAAGCCATGGCTGATCTCTTCAAACATACTGTGTGTAGCATTAGCCAAGTCTTCCTTAGTGGACAGATCTTTGCTCCTTACTGTAATGGCCCTGTCACTATTACACTGATTATTAAAATATCATTATGCCTATTCTGTTCACCAATTCAGGCAGATGTTAAGAGTATTCCTTCGGGAATTAAATCATTGATTGGGTTTACATGCTTGATCAACCTTAAAGATGGGCAAAGTATAACGAAGATGCAACATAGAGATTCACAGTCAGGTACAAGCATGTGGGGTACACCGAAGACACAGGAATCTTTATAGAAAAGGGAAGGTGCTTTTACAGTGAAAACAAACATGCTTCTACTTAAAGATGAGTTTGAATATTTATTGTGTTGGTTGCTCTTCCTTGTCCTCTTGTAGTTTCATATAAATGCATGACTTATTTGAGAAATGTCAGTTGAGCATCAGCTGGGAAACAGACACTGGTAAGCACTGGGAAATGGATTTGCATTATTTTGGAGAGAATATGAACAGATTGTAATGATAGGAGATTTAATGGAGAAATTCAAAGTCCACACATGAAGGTAAATTGAGAAATTCTTTTGAATTTCACTTCATTGCAGTGAAGTGATGAAAACAAGGAAACTAAATCTCAGAGACTTAACAAAGACTGAATTCCCACCCACACTGCATGTCACTTGAGGGCTGCTGAGAGCTATGTGCTACATCATCCTCATTTCAGGTCCCCAGGTTGCAGAGCAGCCACTCGCTGGGAGATTGCCTGTTGCTTTCATGAGGAAAAGAAAAAGTGGTGAAGTGCATGCAACTCTTAACGCTTCTGTTCAGAAGTGACACATATCACTTCCACTTGCATTTTATTGGCCAAAGAAAGTCATGGACACAGCTGAGTTCATAGGGGCGGTTAATTATTATACTATCATGTGGCCTAAAGAGAAGAGAGAACCAACTATTGTTAACCACCTTAATGACAATTACAGCATATTTGGTATAAAGTTTCTCTTTTACCTAACATGACTTCACCTTTTATATTATAATATACAAAAATTGTCTCATATTCTTAAAAATTAAACAAAAAGAGAGATTATGCAATGACACTTCAGTAATATGGGTCCAATCTACCATCATATTGTGGGTTCAAGAAAAACAGGAAAAAAAGCAGCAGTGTTATTACAATTCATATTTGCTAAAATGGGCCTTATAACAGGTCATACTGGGTGACCTTAGATGAAAGCAGATACTCAGATGGTTGCAGATACTTTCACACTAGCTTCCAGAGCAATGTGCTTGAGAACTCAATTCAAGTACACAGCAAAAATGTTGAGAAATAAGTCATCCTTTAGTGATTTCAAGTAATGGAAAATTATATGTAAGAAAAAAAGTATAACAAATTGTAAATGACCGTAACACTCTACTGAAGAAGAAAGTAATGTGCACTTACTAGTGGGCATGGTGGGAAGCATGGAGTGAACAAGAAGAAAATCTTACCCTGAAGTCTGTAAAAGCTTTCCCTGCTGTTCTCACCCCGGCACCTCACCTGTCATCCAGCAATCAGGAGATTCATCTTAGGTAGAGCAATCAGCACTGCACAGTCTTGGGCTCTAAAAAGAAAGAAAGAAAATAGCATCCTACATTTCCCTACTTGCATGTCAATTATCCCATTTTGCCAAAGCATAACAAAATGTGAATCATATCTGGATTCAGTGAAGTAAAAACTCACTGAAAGATAGGAATACAGAAATAATATATGGGAAGGAGAGAAACATAAGAAATGTTCTCAGCTCTCCAGGGTAAGCCCTGAAGTCAACTGTCACAAAGTAGAGTATGTTATCTGTCTGCACATCTGTAAATCCAAAAATGGCTTGTAGCATGTGCAGGTCCCTCCCCTAGACACTCTGGGGCCAAATCATGTTGTGAGTAAGACTTCAGGTGTGTTTGTGGAGGAGGGAGGGGTGACGGTGGGAGAGGGGTCAAGACAACGCCAATTAATAAATTTTCAATCAGTAAGTCAAAGGCATTATATGGGCATTTATACTCACCTCTCTGTGTGATTAAATTATAGAAAATCAATCCCAATGCAGCCACTCTTTAGATTTGGTCCTGCTTTCTGTTGTAATGTTTGAATCCACATTTGTCTATTAAATCTAGCCAGGTTTCTCAGGAGCACCATCAACACAGTGGTCTATACCTGAGAAGCCTCAGAGGGGATCATGCAGAGGCTGCTGTTTTTATTGAGTTTAAAACATATCCAGTCAGTTTGTTGCAGCATATTTAACTTTGCTAAGGAACATTTCCTAAGAGCTAAAATTCTAAGCAGTGAATGAAGAAATAGGAAGGATAATTCACAAATTCTTTAAAATACCCTTGGTTTTCACAAAACAAAATGAAAGCATTTTAAACTTTAAAACACTTCAGACATCTAAACTCAAATTTCAGTAACAAACAGCGTAGTTGTGACCCAAGCTACAAGACAACATTGAAAAGGCACATTAAGAATGTTAATTAAATTCAAATTTAAAGTTTAATTTCTCATGTATTAGTTAAAAGATTTCTATTGACCCTCACCACATGCCAATGAGGCTATGGCTTTTGCAAGAGACCAGCTAAGAACTAAACAGTTGAGGCAAATTATCTGAAGTCAAAGAGCCAGGCTATAATGCAGTCTCAGCAAGTGCCCACAGCTCAACTTAGGCTCCAGAGTTTTTTTCCATTAAGCTAAATTTTCATTCTCTCTCATACCTAATACCAGGTATTAATGTTGCTCCCTTTTTAATTCTCTTTATGCAATTCATCCAGGGAGTGAGGTCATTCACATTGACAAGGATGAGGGGAGGTGGTTGGGGGAGCACTACTCCCCATGTTCTGGCCTGATTTATTTTGTTGAGCATAGTTCTTATTACAAATGACATTGGACTAATGTCAACCAAATATATTTTATGAGCACAAAACTCTGATTTCGTAATAGCTTCAAGGTGTGGAAACCTGAATAGAAGAATAGTAAAATGACCTTTCAGTTTGCCAATGATTCAGTCATTCGACAAATATCCTCTGAGTGCCTGCTTGCTGCAAGCACACTCTACTCTGAGGAACAAGGGAATAAAAATACAACCTCCAGGCACAGAAGACACAAAGATCCCTCTGGGCACTCTTGTAACTGATAATTGTCTATTCATTCCACAAATAATCTTTGTGTACCATATGAAAAATGATCAGGTAAACATGATCTGGGAAACCATACCAATGGGATAAAGCAATTGATTAGAAGATGTTCCCTTTAATATTGTGCCACAGGCCAGCCTTATTAGCTAATTTTTTCCTCAGAAAAATCCAACAAATTTGATATTGTGTACAAATTCTAGCTTGCTTTCTTAAACAGCTTCATGAACATATTTTAAGCAAAAATAGCCAGTCACAAAAGAATACATATGTATTGTATGATTCTATTCATATGAAGTTCAAGAACAGGCAAAACTATTCTATGGAGAAACAGATCCAAAAAGTGTTTACCTCCTCATGAGAAATCTATTGAGTAGAAAGCATGAGGCATCTTTCTAGGTGTTAGATTCTCTCTTTTTTTTTATCTGAATGGTGAGTAGATGGGTGTATGCACATGTAAAAAGAAATTTAGCTATTCCATTAGGATTTGTGCATTTTACTGTATGTAACATACTTCAATAAAAAGCACAACACTCAAAACAAAACAAAACAAAGAACAAGAGTCTTGATTCTCATAGCCAGTATCCTCTGAGATAAGCTATTCAACGTTACTAAAGAGATGATATTGAAGCTTCATACAGTTTAAAAAAAATTTTTAAGAAAAAATGAAACTCCATTCTACTCCATTGGTCGATATGTCTGTTTTTATGCCAGTATCATACTATTTTGATTACTATAACCTTTGTAATATATTTTGAAATCAGGAAGTTTGATGCCTCCAGCTTTGTTCTTCTTTCTCAGGAATGTTTTGGCTATTTGAGGTTTTTTGTGATCTGTATGAATTTTAGAATTGTTTTATTTACTTATTTATTTTTTATTGAAGTATAATAGACTTACAATATTACAGTAGTTTCAGGTGTACAACATAGGGATTTGATATTTCTATACATTAGAAAATAATTGCCATGGTAAGTCTAGTTACCATCTGTCACCACAAAGTTATTACAGTATTATTGACTATATTTCTCATGTTGTGCATTACATTCAGGTGACTGTTTTATTTTATTTTTAAAATTTATTTTATTTATTTTTGGCTGCATTGTGTCTTTGTTGCTGCACACAGGCTTTCTCTAGTTGCGACGAGCAGGGGCTACTCTTCATTGCAATGCATGGGATTGTCATTGCGGTGGCTTCTCTTGTTGCGGAGCATGGGCTCTAATAGTTGTGGCAGGTGGGCTCTAGAGTGCAGACTCAGTAGTTGTGGTGCACGGGCTTAGTTGCTCCACGGCATGTGGGATCTTCCCGGAGGAGGGCTTGAACCCATGTCCCCTGCATTGGCAGACGGATTCTTAACCACTGCACCACCAGGGAAGCCCAATGACTGTTTGTTTTATAACTGGAAATTTGTACCTCTTATCTCCCTCACCTATTTTGCTCATCACCATCCCCCTCCCGCCCCCGTCAACCACCACTTTGTTCTCTGTATCTATGAGTCCATTTCTGGTTTTGTTATGTTTGTTTTGTTTTTTAGATTCAATATATGTGATATATCATATAGTATTTGGCTTTCTCTAATTATTTCACTTACCATAATACCCTCTGGGTCCATCCCTGTTGTCACAAATGGCAAGATTTCATTCTTTTTTATGGCTGAGTAATATTCCAGTGTGTGTGTGTGTGTGTGTGTGTGTGTGTTTCACATCTTCCTTATCCATTCACATATTGATGAACACTTAGGTTGCTTCCATATCTTGGCTGTTGTAAACAATGGTGCAATGAACATAGTGGTGTGTATATCTTTTCAAATTAGTGGGATTTTTTTTCTTCAGAACAATATCCAAGAGTGGAATTGCTGGATATCTTCTTAATTTTTGGAGGAATCTCCATACTGTTTTCATAATGACTGTACAAATTTACATTCCCACCAGTAGTGTACAGGGGTTTCCTTTTCTCCACACTCTTGCCAACACCTGTTATTTATTTTGATAATAGTCATTTTGACAGGTGCGAGGTGTTTTCTCATTGTTGTTTTGATTTGCCTTTCCCTGGTGACTAGTGATGTCGAGCATCATTTCATCTGTCTGTTGGCCATCTGTATGTCCTATTTGGAATAAGATCTATTCAGATTCTCTGCCCATTTTTTTAATCAGGTTGTTTGTTTTTTGATGCTGAATTGTATGAGTTCTTTGTATATTTTGGATATTAACCCTTTATCAGATATATCATTTATAAATATTTTCTCCAGTTCAGTAAGCTGCATTTTTGTTTTGTTGATAGTTTCCTTCACTGTGCAAAAGCTTTTAAGTTTGATGTAGTCCCATTTGCTTATTTTTGCTTTTGTTTCCCTTTCCTGAGGAGGCATATCCAAAAATAATTATTGCTAAAACAAGTGTCAGAAAGTGTACTGCCTATATTTTCTTCTAGGAGTTTTATGGTTTCACATCTTACATGTACGTCTTCCACCCATTTAGAGTTTACTTTATGTGTAAGGGTGGTACAGTTTAATTCTTTTGCATGTAGCTGTCCAGTTTTCTCAGTATCATTCATTGAAGAGGTTGTCTTTTCCCGATTGTATATTCTTGCCTCTTTTGTCATAGATTAATTTCCCATATAAGAGTGGGTTTATTTCTGGGCTCTCTATTCTGTTCTATTGATCTGTGTGTCTGTTTTTGTGCCAGTACCATACTGTTTTGATAACTGTGGCTTTGTAGTATAGTCTGAAATCAGGGGGCATGATACCTCCAACTTTGTTCTTCTTTCTTAAGATTGTTTTGCCTCTTCAGGGACTTTAGTGTTTCTAAACAAATTGTAGAATTATTTGTTCCAGTTCTGTGAAAAATACCATTGGTATTTTGATAGGGAATTCATTCAATCTGTAGATTGCCTTGGGGAAAATGGTCATTTAAGCAATAATAATCTTCTATTCCATGAGCACAGTACCTTCTGATTTGTTTTCCAATTTCTTTGATCAATATGTTATAGCTTTCTAAGTATGTTTTGTACCTCCTTGGTTAGATTTATTCCTAGATATTTTATTCTTTTTGATGTAATTGTAAATGGGATTGTTTTCTTAATTTCTCTTTCTGATAATTCATTGCTAGTATATAGAAACACAACAGATTTCTGTATTTTAATTTTATATCTTGCAAAGTTACTGAATTCATTTATCCTAATAGTTTTTGTTGGTGTCTTTAGGATTTTCTATATATAGTATTATGTCATATGCAAACAATGACAGTTTACTTTTTTTTTTAATTTGGATATCATTTGTTTCTTTTTCTTGCCTGATTGCAATAGAACAGAATCAAGAGCCCAGAAATAAACCCCTGGATATTTGTTCAACAAATATTTGACAAGGGATACAAGAATATACAACAGAGAAAGATAGTCCCTTCAACATATGGTGTTGGGAAAACTAGATACTCACATGCAAAACTCAATGCCTATCTTATATCACTCACAAAAAATAACTCAAAATGGCTAAAAACTTAAACCATAAAACTCTTAGAAATTAACACAGGGAAAAAACTTCTTGGCACTGGTCTTGGCAATAATTTTTTAAGATGTGACATCCTAAGAGCAAGTAATAAAAAAAAAAAATTATGACTACATCAAACTAAAAAGCTTTTACATAACAATGGAAACCATCAACAAAATGAAAATGCAGCCTACATAATAGGATCAAATATTTGTAAACTATATATCTGATAATGGGTTAATATCTAAATATACATAGAACTCATAAAACTCCATAGCAGAAAAAAAGGGCACCAACCGGTACATGAAAAAGTACTCAACATCACTTATCATCAGGGAAATGAAAATCAAAACCAGAATGAGATATCATCTCACACCTGTTAGAATGTCTATTATCAAAAAGACAAAAGTTAACAAGTTCTGGTGAGGATGTTGAGAAAAGGGAAATATTTACACTGCTTTTGGGAATATAAGGTGGTACAGGCACTCTGGGAAACAGTATGAGGGCTCCTCAAAAAATTAAAAATGGAACTACTATATGATGGAGCAATTATGCTTCTGGATATATATCTGAAGGAATTTAAATCACTATCTCATAGAGATATCTACATACCCATGTTCATTGCAGCATTATTTACAATAACCAAGACATGGAAACAACCTAAATCTCCATCTACTTATGAATAAAGAAAATATAGAATAGAATAGAATATAGAATATAGGTAGAATATAGAATAGAATATTATTTGGCCATAAACAAGAAGAAAATCTTGCCATTTGCAAAAACATAGATGAAACTAGAGGGCATTATGCTAAGTGAAATGTCAAATAGAGAAAGATATATATATGATCTCACTTATTTGTGGAACCTAAAAAAACCAAACTAATAGAAACAGAAAGAAGTTTGGTGGTTGCCAGGGTCAGAGGATAGGTAGGAGGAATGAGTGAAGATGATCAAAGGGTAGAAAATTCCAATTATAAGATGAATAATTTCTGGAGATATAATGTACAGCTGATGACTATAATTTACAATCTCATATTGTATACTTGAAAGTTGCTAACAAAGCAGATCTTATAAGATCTCACCACACACAAAAAATTGTACCTATATGAGTGATGGATGTGTTAACTAACCTTATTGTGGTAATCATTTCCCAGTATACACACACAGTTGATCGTTGAACAATGCATGGGTTAGGGCTGCCAATCCCTGCCCAGTCAAAAATCCACATATAATTTTATAGTTAGCTCTTCTATCTGCAGTTATGCATCCTTGATTCAACCAACTGCAGATTGTGTAGTACTGTAGTATGTATTTATAGAAAAAAATTGCATACCAGTGGACCCATGCAATTCAAACCTGTGTTGTTCAAGAGTCAACTATATGTCAAATCATCACATTGTACACCTTAAATTTACACAATTTTATATGTCAATTACATCTCAATAAAAGTGAAAAAATAAAATTTTAAAAAGGAATGAATGAATTTATCCTATTAAGTAAGGATCATGTATCTATTCCCTTAACATAAACCTATTTACCCAACTACAAAGTAACAACAACCCATTTTTCTTAGCCTACATGTCTTAGAAAGGAGTATTTCTTTTATTTTGGTGGAGATAAAACTCTTTTGGTCTTTGATAATCACTTGTTTATTAGATTTCTAACCAAAAGCAAACTCTAATTAGATAGAAACATGAAGACTATGACAATTCCTGTGCAAAGAAACATTTTAAATTCTACCTGACTTCATGGGTGTTTCTTTTTTTCTGGTTAACTTATATGATAAGCTAAAATTGGTTGGCAACATCTAAGATAGTATTGTTATAAATAAATTTTTAAATATAATACTTTATGCAAGAGTTTACATAAGAATACATTTTAGTTACATTTATTTTTTGTAAATGTTTTCATATATTTCATTTTGTTTTCGTAATTTTCACAATAACTCTGCACTAAGATGGACAAAACTACTTTCTTTAGTGGCATTCTTGCTGATTATTATGAAGAAATTACCAACCTGTACTATTCTTTTATTTAGTTTAAGAATCCGATGTAAAATTCTTAGTAAAAAAAAAAATTAAATGAGACTTCTGGAAATACTTTATAGTTTATGTGAGGATATTAAAAATACCAGTGGTTTATGTACCTTTGAAATCCAGACATCTAAGGCTGGAAGAGGTAATATGCATTACTAATTTTATGCAATTAATGGTAATTTCATGAGAAATCTAGTTTCACTCCATAAAATTCAATCAGTCTGTGAATAATGCTTTGCAAGTCAAAACACTTCAAAATAAAACTCACTCTAATATGGCGTAATTTTTTCTGATCCTTCAGAGTTGAAAAAGGATGTAAAAGTAGAAATTCAAAAGAAGAATGGAATTGAAGTGGTCAGGATGAAATGCTCTTGATTTTTTTCTAGTGATTTGCAAATCTTTGAGATTAAGGTGAACATTTTAAACAAAATTTTAAAAAACTGAGGATCTGTGATATTGTAAGAAGTTTATTGTAAACATGGAAAATAAGCTAAATATCTGTCATTGCACAAAACTCAAAACAAATTTTGTATAGAACAAAAGAGAAAAATACATTGACTACTACAAAGTCTTTCAAAAATTAAATATATCCTTCCCAATATACTTCTTTGAGAAACAAGGTCAATATTGAATCTCATGATGTAATAAGGGTTAAAAAGTAGATAATATCAAATTAAATAAAATTTCTCATACTGAGAAATTTAATTTTGCTTTGGTTTTATGATGCTGTAAAATTTCCAGATTGAAAACCATAGGTTAATAGTCTTTTTTTTTTCCACTTGTAATCTGATATTTGATGCTAAATAAGCATTACATATAACTGGACTTGTTAAATAGTATGACTTAAAAAATTACAAGATATCTTAAATTAGAAAAACTTTCAAGTTTGAGAATTACAAGTGAATATACTATTTCTTAGAGTTGAGATATGTGAGATATGTGCATGTCTGTTTCAAAGGTAAGGTCTATTTCAAAGACAACTTCCCCTGGCAAGTGTTGCTTCAGATACTTGAACTTTTGTTTTCTAAATTACACTGTGGTTTGAGAATCTGTCACTTCTTTACATTTCATTTGAAATAACTTGTCAAGTACTGTTGTCTCTCCTTAGGTCAAACCTCTATTAACATAAAAGCATTATAAAAGAGTCAGAAACTCATTAGATCAGCAAAGTGCTGTTTTATATAGTTCCATATGGAGTTTCTTCCAAGTTGGTTTTGTCTTAATTAGAGTGTAAGCTTATGGAGATCAGGTATTGTATTTCTTCTAGCCACCTAGTTCCTATCATGGTGTTAAGAACATCAGTAGTATCCAAAATATTTTCTGAATGATTGACCATCTTTTAGAGAAAGTTACATTTTTCAAATGCTGTTGTTGAATTTTGTTTGGTTTTATTTGACCATTTTCTTTATATATATATATATATATATATATATATATATATATATATATATATATACACACACACACACACACATACACACACACACACATATATATACACATATATATGTATATATATATATATAATTATTTATTTGTATTTCTATTTTTTATTGTGGTAAGAACACAACATGGGATTTACTCTTAAAATTATTTAAAATATACAATATATTATTGTTAACAACTATTGTTAACTATAGACACACTATCATACAGCAGATCTCTAGAACTTACTCATCTTGTGTAATTGAACTTTTATACCTGTGGAACAGCAACTCCCCACTCACCCTTAGCCTCAGCTCCTGATAACTGCCATTGTACTCTAGGTTAATTTTAATTTTATTGTAGTACAGTTGATTTACAATGTTGTGTTAGTTTCAGGTATACAGCAAAGTGATTCAGTTATACATATATTCATTCTTTTTTAGATTCTTTTCTCATGTAGGTTATCACAGAATATTGAGTAGAGTTCCCCAATGCTATACAGTAGGTCCTTGTTGATTATCTATCTTATATATAGTAGTGTGTGTATGTTCATCCCAAGCTCCTGATTTATCCCCCCGACCCAATGTTTCCCCTTTGGTAACCATAAGTTTGTTTTCGATATCTGTAAGTCTGCTCCTGTTTTGTAAATAAGTTCATTTGTATCATTTAAAAAAAAAATAGATTCCACATAATGAGTGATATCATATGATATTTCTCTTTCTCTGTCTGACTTAGTTCACTTAGTACAATAATCTCTAGGCCCATCTATGTTGCTGCAAATGGCATTATTTCATTCTTTTTGTGGCTGAGTAATATATTCCATTGTATATATGTACCATATTGTCTTTATTAATTCCTCTGTTGATGGACATTTAGGTTGCTTCCATGTCTTGGCTATTGTAAATAGTGCTGCAGTGAACATTAGGGTACTCTGTTTTATAAGTTTGACTGATTAGATACCTCATATAAGTGTAATCATGAGGTATGTGTTCTTTTTTTTTTTTTAATAAATTTATTTATTTATTTATTTTTGGCTGTGTTGGGTCTTCGTTTCTGTGCAAGGGCTTTCTCCAGTTGCGGCGAGCGGGGGCCACTCTTCATCGCGGTGTGCGGGCCTCTCACTGTCGCGGCTTCTCCCGTTGCGGAGCACAGGCTCCAGACGCGCAGGCTCAGTAGTTGTGGCTCATGGGCTTAGTTGCTCCACGGCATGTGGGATCTTCCCAGACCAGGGTTCGAACCCGTGTTCCCTGCATTGGCAGGCAGACTCTTAACCACTGCGCCACCAGGGAAGCCCCAGTATGTGTTCTTTAGTGACTGGCTTTTTTCACATAGCATAACGTCCTCAAGGTTCACCTGTTTTGTTACATACTGCAGAATTTGCTTCTTTTTAAAAGCTGAATAATATTTCAGTGTATGTATATAAGGCAATTTATCCATTCATCTGTTGGTGTAAATTTAGATTGTTTCCCTATCTTGGCTATTATGAATAGTGCTTCAACAAACATAGGAGTTCGTATATCTCTTTGACATCCTGATATCAATTCTTTTGGATGCATATCCAGAAGTGAGGTTACTGAATCATATGCTAATTCTATTTTTAATTTTTTGAGGAACATTCCTACTCTTTTCCATAGTAGGTAAACAATTTTATATTCCCACCAACAGTACCCAAGTGTTCCCTTTTCTCCACATCCTTACCAATACTTGTTATTTTTGACTTTTTGATAATAGCCAATCTAATAGGTATGAGGAAATATCTCATTGTGATTTTGATTTGCATTTCTCCGATAATTAGTCATGTTGAGCATATTTTCATATATATGTGGGTTATTTGTATGTCTTCTTTGGAGAAGGTCCTTTGCTCATTTTTAAAGTCAGATTATTAGGTGTTTTTTCTGCTATTGAGTTGTATGAATTGTTTATATAGTTTGGATATTAATCTCTCATCACATATATGGTTTGCAAATATCTTCTTCCATTTACAGGTTGCCTTTTCCCTCTGTTGGTTGTTTCCTTTGTTGTGCAGAAACCTTTGAGTTTGATGTAGTCACACTTCTGTGTTTTCCTTTTTTTCCTTGTGCTTTTGGTGTCATATCCAAGAAATCATTACCAAGCCCAATGTCATAAATCTTTTCCCCTATGTTTTCTTATAGGAATTTTATGATTTCAGGTGTTATGTTTAAGTCTTTAATCAAGTTTTGGTTGATTTTTGTGTATGGTAAAATATGTGTCTAATTTCATTCTTCTGCATGTGGATATCCAGTTTTCCCAGCACCATTTATTGAAGAGACTGTCCTTTCCCCATTATGTATTCTTGGCACCCTTGTTAAACGTTGAATGACCATATGTGCATGGGTTTATTTCTGGGCTCCCTATTCTGTTCCATTGAGCTATATATCTTTATGTCAGTACCATACTCTTTTGTTTACTGTAGTTTTGTAACATATTTTGAAGTTGGGAAGTATGATGCCTCCAGCTTTTTTTCTTTCTCAAGATTGCTTTAGCTAGTCTTGTATTTTGTGTTTCCATATGAACTTTAGGATTTTTTTTCCTGTTTTTTGTGGAAAATGTTATTAGAATTTTTATAGGGATTCCATTGACCTGATTGTTGTAGTAATAGATCACTTTGGGTTTATGGACATTTTAACAATATTAATTTTTCCAGTCCATGAACATGAGATATCATTCCATTTATCTGTGTCTTCTTTAATCTCTTTCATTAATATTTTGTAGTTTTCAATAGGCAAGTCTTTCACCTCATTGGTTAAGTTTATTTCTAAGGATTTTACAGTTTTTGATGCTATTGTAAATGGAATTGATTTCTTGGTTTCCTTTTTGAATAGTTCATTGTTAGTTAATAGAAATGCAAGCGATTTTTACATGTTGAATTATATTTGCCACTTAATCCCTTTATTGATATTTTTGTGGCGTCTTCAATGTTTTCTATATGTAATATCATGTCATCTGCAGAGAGATAATTTTTCATCTTCCTTTCTGATTCATACAGTCTTTATTTTCCTTGTCTAATTGCTTTGGGTAGGACTTCCAGTACTATGTTAAGTAGAATTGGTGAAAGTGGGTTTCCTTGTTTTGTTCTTGCTATTAGAGGAAAGCTTTCATTTTCTTACAGTTGAATATGATGTTATTTTGGGCTTTTTATACATGACCTTTATTATGTTGAGGTAAATTCCTTTTATACCTAGTTTGTTGAGAGTTTTTGCCATGAAATGGTGTTAAATTTTGTCAAGTGTTTTTTCTTGGCATCTGTTGAGATGATTATGTGATTTTTATTCTTTGCGTTGTATCACAATTGATTTGTGTATGTTGAGTGATCCTTGCATCTCGGGGATAAATTTTACTTGCTCATTGTGTATGATCATTTTAATGTGCTGTTGAATTCAGTTTGCTCGTATTTTGTTTAGGATTTTTACATCTATGTTCATTAGGGATATTTAGACATTTTAAAGCTAGGAGTTTCACTTCATTGTCTTTCAAGTGAAGAAATACGCCATTTATTCACTTGTTTCACTTCTGCTCAATACCCTTTTTAGTTAAGAATGCAAATAGAAACCTTAATTATTTCCTTTACCTTCTTATCCTCTACAATCCTAAGATAAGGCATGGAAATGAGTCATTAATACCTCTTTTCCCTAACATTTCTATCATAAACATTTGTTTTATTTACTGACTATTTTGATTTTAAAAATGGCAAAACTCTAACATTGAGCAACATTTTATACATTTTATGTATTAGTCAGTAACTTGACAGTAAGCAACAAATCTTTTCAACCTTCTTCATTTAAATGAGGATTGACACCATCTAGTGCCTATAACTAATGCAGTGTATCCAGCTTTTAGGGCAAATCTTCAGGAAAAACAAACTTCAGAGTTTATCTTAACACCACTAATAAGCACACAGGTTTTTTTTTTTTTTTTTTATCTAGCAAAATATGGAGACATTAACTGAAATTATCTTTCCCACCACTCTCATTTTTTATTCCTCTAATCTGTTTTATTTCCTTCATAGCATTTATTATTATTATACTTTTTTATTACCTGTTTACCCCAGAGTATGACTTCCTAGAGGATAGACTTTGAATTTTTATTGCTAAGTATTCTATTGCCTAGATATTGCCTCATATATAGTAAGTTATCAACAAATATTTGTTAAAAGAATATGTTAAAAAATGTAATGGTATGAGAAATAGTTGAGGATATAAGCTTGTCCGTTTTACAACTGACACAGAAGTCAAAATTAAGAATATTAAAGATATTTCTTTAGAGTCCTACATATTTCTATAAATATTAAATACACACACACACACACACACACACAATAACATTTTGAAATACCCTTTACATTTCACTAACATCAGTGGTTTAGAGTTCAGTTGAAAATCGAGCTCATTAAAGACCATAGAGTTCACCAAGCACCACATTACTTTGTTTTTAGAAAGGATACAGGACAAGGAGCAATGCGGCATGGTTTTATACAACAAAGCAATGCTTCTGATTTCTCAGTAACTTAGGACTCATGTGGTCACAAGAGATGAAGCTGAGTGAGGACACACCTTCTCAGCTCAGATGAACCTTTAACTCTAGGATCTCTTTCCTTTTACATGTAGAATATTACACAGCTCTCTCACGTGATGACTATCTAGCCATGTGTTTATCTCAGAGGTTTGTGACTAGTTCCTCCCCTGTAGTAAAGCTACATCTCATAAATACTATTTATTCATTGTGTAATAAAAAATCTCAACAATAAGTTATAGGCATTTGATCCAGTTTACAGTCTTTGTTTAAATTTGCATTTTTCTTGGTTCTAGTATTAATATTTCTGTAACTATCCTTGGATAAATGTTGTAAGGAAGATTCAACCAAGATTCAAATCTTCAGCATCCCCTGTATTTAGAGAAAAGTTGTAAAACTCGATGTTAACGCTTTCTTTTCATACTTCTAGGTATGAAAATTGGAAGAATTTTTTCAGATATTGTATGAGTACCTAAATTTTAATGTTTCTAAGACTCTAAATAGAATAGCATACTTTTAAACTAAACTTTTTAAACCAGGGGTACTTTTTAATGTTTAAAATTTTAATGTTTGTAATAGCTATAAAATATTTTTAAAAATTAAACCTAAAGTACAACTCTAATACCCAATATTTTTATAAGAAATGGAGTATGAGAAAATAAAAAGATATGTGAGAACAAATATTGACAGAAACCTTTTTAACATACCTTAAACAAATATTGGTAGGAATAAAAAGGAATAATGGAAAATACACAACAAATAAGAGTGCAATGTGATTAGAAACAGAAGGTAACAAAGCATAAGACAATAACCTAAAACACTAGGAGGAAATTTATGTTCCAGATACTTGGGAGCTGGTAGAAACTATACTTGTCATCTATTTTGAGGTTATTAATCACATGGGTACCATTATGTTCAGTGATGGTGAAACAAGAAATTCATATATAATGATGTGGATACATTTTTCCACATGGACTGAATGTTGATTAAAAAACTCTTGATAATGAAAGGACAACTGAAATTGAAGTGATAATTATAAAGAAGGAGAATCTGTGTCGGGCTTGATAAAATGAGTTGAACTAGTATAATTGCAATAAGAAAAGTTTTTGCAGTTTTTACAGAAGAAGAGTAAAATTAAAGGTCTATAACTAGATTAGGTCTACAATCTTTCTCTAATATGCTATTTTCCTTAATTCACATTAGGAGTTAGCAAGTTTCAGGATGTGTTATATGCTTGAATTGGAATTCATTTTTATTACTTACTTTGAAAGTTTGTATTCCTCTGAGAACTTTTACTTTATTGCTATTCATTAATGTCATAAAGATAACCTATGATCTTCAAAAAGTCCAGGACTTTGTTTTCTTGTTTTTTTTAAAAAAATACATGTTCTCTATATGGTCTGTTGAGTGGAGGAGGACAATATTAAAAACAATTAGTCAGAATGACTGCTATCCTCCACAGTATTGATACATACTAGTGTTCCACCCACCTGCCCTTTACTGTCCTGAATTTGTCCTGAATTTCCTAAATTCATGGCTGGAAACATGAACTTTTAAATGAGTTCCCAAGAGTTTGTCTGATCTCAGTAAACAGTAGACAAAATACAGAGAAGGAAAAAAACTTCCAGGTACCTACAATTTCCCCACAGTCTAAAATTAAGTTTTGTTTACCATTAAAGATGTTAACCTCATGAGACATAAAATAGTTACATAACTTAGGTAACCTAATAAGCATACCATGGTCTTCCCAACCATGTGAATGATCAACTTTCCAAAATTGTTTAAGCAAAATTTAGTCTGAAACAAATGAAATCTCCTAGAAAGTTATAGGCATTATTTTTCTGAACCAAAGGGGAGGAAAATTCCAGAAACACAAAATTTTACCCCAGCATGATTTCTTTAAGAAATCTTTAAGAAAACTAAAGGGATCTTCTTACTGGATAACATTTAAGATATGCTCACATGCATGACAAAGGCAAATATAATAATAGAATGGAAATAATTATATTTGAGAATTACATATGAAGGATCTCAGGTTTGGAAAGAAAGAATGGTCACTCACATTAATTTTCACTTATTGTTAATAGTAAAGTTACATTAATAATCACAAGAGCTATCATATACCAAATAGATACTCTTTGCTCCACACAGTATTAGGAATTTTGCAGACTTGTATTAAATCTTAGAAAACTTCTATAAAATATGAATTAGTATCTCTATTTTATAGATGGAAAATAAAACAGAAAAAGCCAAAGTAACATGCCCTGAATCACATGATTCAAAATTGGCACGTTCAGAATTTGTTTGGATTCTTCCTGACTTATGCTTTCTCCGCTGCTTCATACAAGCCTCTTGTTGATAGAGAATCAGTAGAACTATTCTACTATAAAAGATGCTCATATAATTTTGTCACAGTGTTTTAATTTATTCTTTGCATTTATTGTGTCTATTCTTATTGGAGACATGACAAACTATCCTTAGGAACATATTTTTTCGTGAGGAGTTTAAAGCAAATAACAACTATATCAATGTAATTTTTTTCTACTTTTAAAAAGCATTCACTTTGAGACTGTTTAGGGAGAGGCAAGCTTTCCTGTTTCTTTGGCATGTTTTGGTATGAATCAACTTTCAGAAACCTTTGGAATATGGTATAAGGAACTAGTTTATCCTCCAACCTGAAATAACTTTAAAAATGAAACAATACTTAAAAACAACTAATACTAAGCACTGGATATTAGGAAACAAAGAATAATATTTGCTAAGATATGGAGAATAAACAGAGTTGGCACTAATATTTCCCTAATTTAATATTTGAAGAGAGTTCCAATCACACAGCAGGGAAGAGGAACCTATGTATAACCCAGAGGCCTCCCTAAGTTAATGGAGTAGAGAGTCTGGGAGGCCAAGGCAGATAGAGTTCACAGGGCAGGGTACCAGGGAGGAGAGATTTACATAGAACACTCTGGAGCCCTGAGATCTCAGAGAGTCCCCCTCAAGTAGTCAGCTGTGTTATAATCAACATATGCACATGAAGAAACTACCTACTCTGTGGAAAGAACATCCAAAAGGACTGAAGGGAAAGATCACCTAAACCCATGTATAGTGCTTATGCCCACCAGCAAGAACAGAAAATTTCATAAAAGATAGAGCATTGAGTAAAGTACTAAGAAGAGTTTTGCCTCAAAAATAGGGCAATATTAGCCTAAGAATAAATGCTGCTCTGGTTTTGCTTACAGCAATTAAAAAGCAAGGCCTGAAAGGATAAAAGTGTTTTCAAATAAGTATATTCTTCAAGAATATTTATAGAAACGTAAAACATCCAGGATCCAATAAGCTAAAATTAACAATCTATGACCTTAAATAAGAAACAATTAGGCATCCAAACAGCTGGAACACATCACCCAAATATATTTTAAAAATTAATTGAAACTAATACAGAAATAATATGTAGGTAATAGCATTTGGAGATAAGACATTTAAAAATTGAATAAATTAAGTAGACACATTGAATATATTAAAAAAGATCAACTTCTCAGGATGAAAACTATAATGTCTAGGATGGTGTTAACAGCAAAATAGACATTGCAGAAGAAAATATTATTGGACTTGAAGGCATAGCAATAGAAACTATTCAAAATAAAATATGGAGAAAAAATACTTAAAATTCAGAGTTTAAATGAGTCTTGGGGCAACTTCCAATGGCCTAGTGTCAATGTAATTAAAATTCTCATGGAGAGAAGGGGAAAAATATTAAATAACAATGGCTAAAATTTTCCATATTGGATGAAAACTATGAATCCAGAGATCCAAAAAGCTCAATAAAACCCAAGCAAAATAAATATGAATAAAAATACACCAAGATATTATAAAAATTTCTTAAATCTAATAATAAAAATTATCTCAAAAGGATACAAGGGAAAATATCACAGTATGTATAGAGTAGCAAATATAAAGATAATAGCAGATCTCTTTTCCAAAACATTGCAGACTAGAGGACAGTGGAGCAACATCTTGAAGGAAGGAAGGAAATTTTTCCCTAGAATTCTTTATCCAATGAAATTAGAAAATAAAAGAATTGATTTCATACAAAGTATGCTTTCTCATAATAATGAAGTTAAACCAGAAATCGATAGAGCAGTAAAATCTACGAACACATGGAAGGTAAAAAACATACTTCTAAATAATTCATGGGACAAAAAGAATGTCTCAGAGGTGATAAAAATTATATGTAACTGAATAAAAATGAAAATGCAAAATTTCAAAGTCTGTGGGACACAGCTATAGCAATACTCAGAGGGAAAATTATCACACATATTTCTTATAATAACATTTAAAAAAAACCCTGAAATCAGTATTCTAAACTCCCACCTCAAGAAACTGAAATAAAGAACAAAGTAAACTAAAAGTAAGTAAAAGTAATAAGAGCAGAAATCAATTATATTCAAAATAGAAAAAGATATATAAAAGCAATCAAACCAGAAGCTATCATTTTAAAAAGGTCCGTAAAATTCACATTTAGTAGTCTAACAAATTCAAATAGAGGGAGAGAGAGAGAGAGAACACAAATTACCAATACCTAGCAATATCAGGAATGAAGGAAAGTATATCACTACAAACCTCACTGACATTAAAAAGATAAGTGGATGCTACTAACATCTTTATGTTCATAAATCCAACAGTGTAAATGAAATGGATGAATTCCTTGAAAAGTACAAAATCCAAAAAACACTTAAGAATTATATAATCTGAACAGTTCTATATGAAATAAATGAACTCATATTTAAATACTTTCCACAAAGTAAACTCCAAACACAGATGGCTTCACTGAGGATTCTACAGAACTTTGAAGTAAGAAATAATATCTATAAAAATTCTTCCAGAAATTTTAAAATTACAAAGGATCATACACCATGACCAAGTGGATTTTTCCCTTGGATGCAAAGGTCATTCAACATACACAACTCAATAAATGTGACATATTACATTAACAAATGAAGGAGAAGAATCCTATTATCATCTCAATAGATGAAGAAAAATCATTTGACAAAGTTCAGCCCTTCATGATAAAAATTCTCAACAAATTAGGTATAGAACGAATGTACCTCAATATAATTAGGCTGTATATGACAAGTTCACAGGTAACATCATGCTCAACAGTATGATGTTAAAAGATGAAAACTTTTTCTCTAATATCAGGAACAAGGCAAGGATGCCCACTTTCACCACTTCTATTCACCATCATACAGGACGTCATACCCAGAGCAAAAAGGCAAGAAAAAGAATAAAGGTGTCCAAATTAGAGAAGAGGAAATAAAATTGTCTCTATTTGCATAAAACATGAAAACCCTTGAGACTCCACACACACACACAAAACTATTACCACTTATACAATTTTAGTAAAGGTGCAGGATACAAAATCAACATACAAAAATCAATTGTGTTTCTATACACTAACAACAAAATATCTGATAGAGAAATCAAGAAAATTATCCCATTTACAATAGCATCAAAAACAGTAAAATACTTAGGAATAAATTTACCAGTGAGATGAAAGATCTGTACACTGAAAACTATAAAATATTGATAAAAGAAATTTAAGAAGACACAAATAAGTGGAAAGATATTCCATGTTCCTGAATTGGAAGAATTGTTAAAATTGATAGATTCAACACAAGCCCTCTCCTAATTCCAAGGGCATTTTTTACAAAAATAAAAATAATTCTAAAATTTGCATGGAAGAACAAGAGACTATGAATGTCTAAAGCAATCTTTTTTTTTTTTTTTTTTTATTTATTTATTTATGGCTGTGTTGGGTCTTCGTTTCCTGTGCGAGGGCTTTCTCTAGTTGCGGCAAGTGGGGGCCACTCTTCATCGCGGTGCGCGGGCCTCTCACTATCGCGGCCTCTCTTGTTGCGGAGCACAGGCTCCAGACGCGCAGGCTCAGCAATTGTGGCTCACAGGCCTAGTTGCTCCGCGGCATGTGGGATCTTCCCGGACCAGGGCTCGAACCCGTGTCCCCTGCATTGGCAGGCAGATTCTCAACCACTGCGCCACCAGGGAAACCCCCCTAAAGCAATCTTGAACAACAATAACAAAATTGGAGCCACCACACTTCCTGATTTCAAAACACATTACAAAGCTATAATAATCAAAATTGTATTGTACTGGCATAGAAACAGACATAATAGACCAATGAAGAGAATAGAAAACATAGAAATAAACCTATGTGCATACAGTAAACTAATCTTCAACAAAGGTACCAAGAATACACAATGAGGAAAGGATGGTCTCGTCAAGAAATGGTGTTGAGAAACTTGGATATCCAGAAGCAAAAGAATGGAATTGGACCCTTATCTTACACCATACGCAAAAATCAACTGAAAATGGATAAAGGCTTAAACATAACACCTGAAATCATAAAGGCCTAGGAGAAAATATAAAGTGAAAGCTGCTTGGCATTGGTCTTGGCAATTATTTTTCTTGGATATGTCACTAAAAGCACAGACAACAAAAACAAAAATAAATAAGTTGAACAACATCAGACTAAAAAGTTCAGCACAGCAAAAGAAACCATCAACAAAATGCAAAGGCAACCTACAGAATGGGAAAAAATATCCATAAAACATATATATGATAAAAGGTTAATATCCAAAATATATAAGAAACTCAAAGCAAAACAAAACAAAACTTAACAACCCAATTAAAAAATGGGCAAAGGATCTGAATAGACATTTTTCCAAAGAAGACATACAAATGGCCGAGTTATGAAAAGATGCTCAGCATTTCTAATAATCATGGAAATGCAAATCAAACCCACAATGATATATTACCTAATACCTATTAAGTTATCTATTACAAAGATAAGTGTTGGCAAGGATGTGGTGTAAAAAGAACACTTGTACACTATTGGAGGAAATGTACATTGGTGCAGCCACTGTGGAAAATGGTATGGAGGTTCCCCCGAAATTAAATATAGAATTAGCATATCATCCAGTAATTGCACTTCTAAACGTATATCCAAAGGAAAGAAAATAACTTCCTTAAAGAGACATCTGCACTCCCATTTCATTGCAGCCTTATTCACAATAGCAAAGGTATGAAAACAACCTAATTGTATATTGATGGGGAAATGTATAAAGAAAATATTGCATATATATTGTAGGGGAGGCAAAATTCTATGTCTACACTCTTAAGGTTTTTAGGATGGGCCTAAGGATTAAATTGACATATGGCAGATTAACAGGTGAAAATCATACAGATTTACTTAATATAAGTTTTATGTGACATGGAAAGCCTCATAAGGAAATTAAGACCCAAAGAAGTGGCAAAACCTAAATGCTTTTATACTAGCCTGAACAAAGAGGAAATTCTGGGAAAGTAACTAAAGTATGTAAGAAGGCTAAAGGAAGATAAGAATTATTTTAGCAAAGTCTGTTTGTATAAAATTCTCTTGGTCACAACATTCTGTCCTTGGTAATAAGAATGTTAATTTCCTTCTAGTATAGGGAGAACATATTTCATAATAGTATTTTATCTCCTGCTTTCAGGAAGATAAGGGGAAGTTTCAGAGTGTGCTTCTGGTACCTGCTTATGTCTTTAGCTCAAAATTATTTTTATGTCAAAGAAGCATATTTTGTGATGACGTGTTCTGGTTTCCTTCAGTATACAATAGACTGTTATTCAGCCTTTAAAAAGAAGGAAATTCTACCATTTGCAACAACCAGGATGAACCTGGAGGATATTATACTAGGTGAAATAAACTAGGCACAGGCAGGAAGATGAATACTGCATTATCTCATTCACACACAAAATCTAAAAAAATCTAAATCATAGAAACTGAGTAGACTAGTGGTTACCAGTGGCTGAGGGGGCAGGAGAAATGTGGACATATTGGTCAAAGGGTACACATTTTCAGTTATAAGTCTAATAAATTCTGATGACTAATGTACAGCATGGTGACTAATATTGTATAGTTTACTGGAAATTTGCTAAAAAAGTAGACCTTAAGTGTTCTCATACAAACACACACACACACACACACACACACGCAACTCTGTGAGGTGATGGATATGTTAATTAGTTTGTGGTAATCATTTCACAATGTATACTCATACCAAAATATCATGCCATACACATTAAATATACACAATTTTCATTTGTCAATTTTATCTCCATAAACCTGGGTAAAAGAGAAAGAAATGAAGAGCAGCCATATTGGAAAGGAAGAATTAAATTATCTTTACTCAAAGATGACATGAATGTTCATGCTGAAAATCCATTTGAATCTAAAATTAAACTATTAAAACTAAAAACCAGTTTGTCATGTTTGAAGGATACACAGATACATTATATACAATTTTTTGTAGAGGTGCAAGGCAAAGACAATTCAGTAGAGAAGGGATAGTCTTTACAACAAAAGGTTTTGAAACAAATAGGTACTGACAAGCAAAACAAAAATGAACTTTTTTCCCATACCTCACACAACAAACACAAGTTAACTCAAAATTAATCATACACTTAAATATAAAACCTAAAATAATAGAACTTCCAGAATAAAATATAGAAGAAAATCTTTGTGTTCTAAGTTAGGAAAAAGACTTTTATATATAATGCCAAAAGCACAATCCATAAAAGAACAATAAGTGCTGAATTGGACTTCATTAAATTCTAGAACATCTGCTCTTCAAAAAAAACTCAAAGGGCTTCCCTGGTGGCGCAGTGGTTGAGAGTCTGCCTGCCAATGCAGGGGACATGGGTTCGGGCCCTGGTCTGGGAGGATCCCACATGCCGCGGAGCGGCTGGGCCCGTGAGCCACAATTACTGAGCCTGCGCGTCTGGAGCCTGTGCTCCGCAACGGGAGAGGCCGCGATGGTGGGAGGCCCGCGCACCGCGATGAAGAGTGGCCCCCGCTTGCCGCAATTAGAGAAAGCCCTCGTGCAGAAACGAAGACCCAACACAGCCATAAATAAATAAATAAATAAATAAATAAAATTAAAAAAAAAAAAAAAGATGATAGGATCCTGCAAAAAAAAAAAAAACTCAAAGTCAAACAAACAAAACACTCTCAAAAAAAATGAAAAAACAAACTACAATATTGCAGAAAATATTTGCTTTCAGGGATATTTCCTCAATGTCATCTTCCTATACTTCTGATCTTATCATTTTTTTTGCTTGTCCTTAATTTATTGTTTGTCCCTAATTCTTCTATTTTGCTTCTCTGAATACATATTTTTAAAAAGAAATATCCTTTTGTTTTTATATATGATGTGCCCATT
The DNA here is from genome assembly GCF_949987535.1 of Balaenoptera acutorostrata. Lineage (NCBI taxonomy): Eukaryota > Metazoa > Chordata > Mammalia > Artiodactyla > Balaenopteridae > Balaenoptera > Balaenoptera acutorostrata. The sequence goes on along the minus strand of NC_080065.1, from coordinate 53,521,687 downwards.
AACATAGATTTATAATTATATTTTATGCATTTGTCTTTTAAACCATATAAAGAAAAAAATGAGAAATGACAAACCAAAATACAATAATATTGGCATTTTTATTTACTTATGTAGTAACTATTATCAGTGTTTTCTTCATATGGATTTGAGTTAGTATCTAGTGTCATTTCATTTCTACCTGAAGAAGTCCTTTTAGTGTTTCTTGTGGGGCAGGCCTACTAGCAAAGAATTCTTTTAGCTCTTGTTTTTCTAGGAATATCTTAATTTCTCTATTTTTTAAGGATACTTTTGCCAGATATATAATTCTTGTTCAACATTATTCAATTTCAGCACTTTAAATAAGTCATCCCACGACCTTTGGCCTTTATGGTTTATGTTGAGAAATTAGCTATTACCTTATTGAGGAACCCTTGCATGTGATGAGTCTTTTCTTATTTTGCTGCTTTCAAGACTCTCTTTTTGGCTTTCAACAGTTTAATTAAAATCTGTCTCGTGAATCATTTTATGTTTGTTCTTCTTGGAGTTCATTGAATTTTTGAATGTGTAGATCCATTTCTCTTACCACGTCTGGGAAGTTTTCAGCCATATTTATTCAAATATTCTTTCTGACCTTTTCTCTCCTTCTGGGACTCCCATTTTGCATATGTTGGTAAATTTCACGTTGTATCACAGTTTTCTAAGGCTCTGTTCATTTTTCTTCAATTATTTTACTTTCTGCTTCTCAGATTGGATAATTTAAATTAACCTATCTTTAATTTCTTGGATTTTTTCTTCTGCCTGTTCAACCTACTATTAAAAACCTCTAGTGATTTTTTTCATTTTAGCTATTATACTTTTCAACTCCAGAATTTCTTTTCAGTTCTTTTTTGTAATTTCTGTATTTCTGTTGATATTCTCTATTTGTTGAGACACTATTTTCCTGGTTTCCTTTAGTTCTTTGAAACATTTTTAACACAGTTGATTGAAAGTATTTCTTTAGTAAGCCAAATGTCTGTTATTCCTCAGGGACAGTTGCTGTTAATTTATCTTGTGAATGGATCTGCTTTTTTTGTTTCTCTATGTGAGCTGATTTGTAATTTTTATGGAAAATTGGAAATTTTGAATATTATAATGTCATAAGTCTTGTAACCAGATTTTCTTCTTTTCCTTGGACTTTTTTTTTTTTTTTTGTAGTTTGTTGTGTGTTGTAGTTGTTTGTTTATTTAGCGACTTTTTTTTTGGTAAAGTCTGTATTTTTTGTCCTGGGAGGGAGGGAGGGAGGAAGGATGGGAGAGAGGGGAGGAAGAAAGGAAGGAAGGAAGAAATGAAGGAAGGAAGGAAGGAGGAGAGAGATAGAAAGAAAAAGAAAGAAAGGAGGGAGGGAGGGAGGCTGGTTGGCTTACTTGGTCTTTGCTGGTTGGCTCTCTGTTGGGGCACTCCTTTACCATGTAGCCAGGCTATTTACAAATGTGATGTAGCATTCATTTCCTCCTTTTGCTGAGACTAGAAATCAGCCAGAGATAAAAGCTTGAGGTCTTCTCAGGTCTTTTCTGAGCATGTATACTGCCCTGGAAATTCATTTGACTTTCTAAATCCCCCCACATATGTGGGTACTTTTCAGTGACTTAATATCCCCAAACCTCCCCAGCTTTCTCTTCCAGGCTTTCAGCATGCCTATTGTTTGCCTCAAAAGACCAAAACAGGAAAACAAGTTCTTAAAGAATAAGGTCTGCTTTGCTGTCTCTGGAACCTGGGACCAGGGTTTCACCCTCGAAATGGAGGCTGATGTCTCTCAGGCCACTGCCTTGCCAGTGAGGGGGAGAACAAGAGTAACTAAAAAATACTGCAAAGGTTTCCTACTGTTTTCAAGTTACCTTTTCCTTGATTCAGCATTTGTTCAGTTGCTATAAACCTTTAACTATTTTCCAGAGTTTGGAGAAAGTTCATTCTGTTTTTGCTCCATTTTCAGTGTTTCTGTGGAGTTCTGAACCCTTGGAACTACCTAATCTGCTATTTTCACCAATATTATTCTTTCAACTTTTAAATTTGCATCCACATTGTTTTTTTATTATTTATTTGTTTGTTTATTATTTAATATTCAAGTTAGAGCTGTTTTCCGCTGTCTAGTAATTTTTGTTGTCCATTCATATTTAGAAGTGGGAAAATAAAGAGCTTATTGGAAGCACTATGCATATGGGTAGGGCTTGTTGTACGCAGACTTCAATGTTACAGCCGTATCTCTTTGGATCATTACATTAGGGACCTCCTGATGTATTTTTAGTTCTTTCATCTTTGGCTGATCAATTCACAGAATAATATTTTCCAGTCATCTCAGAGGATAGGCTTGGCTATTATCATTTTGAGGGACATGTAAAAGAAAGGTGTTGAAGTATTTCAACATTCATTAAGTAAATGTTTACTAAATCCTCTTGTACCTGGAATGAACATGTTGCTTCCCATTACAGAACCCTCTCTGTTTTCTTGGTGGGAGTTTGAGTGCTTTACTTATCTAGCTTCACGGAGTCATTAGTCAAGCCTCCAGATATTAGCCCAGTCTTTACCCTCAGTTTTAGAAGTATAACTGCTACTAGAATCATTTGGAAGTTCCCCACTGCTAGCTAAAGATTCAGATTTCTGATGTCTGCTGTCAGTTACTAGAATCCATTTGCTTTCCCCCTAAAAGTTTTTGCTGTGGTTCCTTCTCTCATTTTCTCTTTTCTTATCGACTTATTTCTTTGAAATTCCTATTTTTTATAATTACTCTTATTTTAGTGGCATTTCTTGGTGAAGAAGAGCTGGATGTGTTTTTAAACCACCATCTTTATTTTGAAGTCTGTTTGCAGGATTTCTCATTATTCCCCCTTTCTGCATTGAATATAAGAACCTAGTTCAAGGATTTAAGCTATAGAAATTTAAAGAGAATTCTTAGGATATATGGTAGAAATAAATATAACAAAGTACCCAGAGGAATTTGTCTTATGAATAGTCTTGCTAGATACATTGAATATCATTGTGCAATTTTACTTTAAAATAATGTTTTAATTCATTAATAATCCTTTTATTAATGTAACTTATTACAGAGGTTAAAGATTAGATCAGGCCCTAAGTACAGAAAGCATTTGACTTAGTATTTAAAGACACCCAAAGGGAAGCATAAGGTCAGACATCTCATCCAATGGAAGTTTAGTCGACTTCTCCTCAACAACATTTTGTCAATTCATTCCTTTATTTTTATCCTCACATCATAGTGATAATGGGCTGAATCTTTAGTTTTCTTTCATTCATTAATCCATTGTTTTGTATAAATCTATCAAGTTAACTTATAGGAAAAAAAATTTAAAGGCAATGAACTATTTGCTGGGTTATATCATTATTGAACTGTTTATAAAATTATGTGAGGTCCTCTTCTACTGTATAGTAAAAATTGCAAGGTTATTTTATTTCATGATTACTCTTACAGTAATTTTTAAAAATCCTTTTAAAGATAGGCATTTTTTTCATGGCTTTTTCTAAGGAACTATTTTTTTCTTTTTAAAGTTTAGGTTCTTTAAATAAATGTATTTGAAAGATCAATGAAATGGGAAATTTGGGTGACTCATCAAAGCAGAAAGTAATTGAATACTTGAGTTGTTACTCTTGATGACAAATATGAAAATTAATAAAATTAAATGTGTGATATCAAAATGAACAAAAAGTAAAACATCAAACGAAAAAGACCAAGATCAAAGGAATAAATAGACTATACAAATGTTGAAATCCATGAATATTACAACCTCAACTAGAAATGATGCTTACATTAAAACTGGAGCTACACTGTAGGGAAGTAGAGAAAGGATTTAAAAAGGTAATTATTTGTCTCGTAGTGAACCAAAGACATATTAGGGACTTAGGTAAGACTTTTTCATGTCAGCTCTTGGGGTTTCTTAGAAATAATCTCAATGATGCCTCCTCTGTGGTCAATTCAGGACTCTACTTTTTACGTCTTACAGTTGTCCAAGATCTTCTCCAGTCTTGGTGCTACAGTTTGTTTTCCTTTTCCTTAGTCTTCAGTTTGGTTTTGATGAAAATGATAACTAAGAGCTTAAGAATAAAATGTATATTAAGGGGCCAGGCCCTTTAAGACAGGAAAGTTGAAGTCTGATAGTGGAGAACTGATAAGAGAAGGTGATTTTCTCCTCTGAGCCTTATTTTAAGTCTGAATTGCAAAGCTGATATAGTGAGCTTAAGATCAATTCAGGTCAGCATCAATATATAAGTGATAAAATGTTGGGAGTGGGAGGAAGGAAAAGGTTTAGATAGGAAGACACTGGCAGTGATAAATTCTGAACTGCAGCCATTTTAAGGAAATGTCAGAATCAGGTTTTTTGGAAGGTCCATCTAGGTTAATAAAGAATCAGCTGGCACCTGGGAAGGAATCAGCTTCTTCATTTTACTTCCTTATTGAATGTTAGGAGTTTGATTGCTCCTAAAGCACATATGAAATCAGGCCATCATTTTATCAAATTAATACACCAGCAAAGAGTTCTCATAATTAAGCCTAGGTATGGTGGCCAAGAGAGTGCTGACACAAAAGATTTATTGCCTCAGACCCTCTTTATTTTCTATATAATATTAATCTCCACTTTTTTTTTTTTTTTTTTGGAAAACTTTCTGATCCAGATATAACTGAAACACAATTTAAATTGCTCTTTCATATTATTGTCAGGATACTGACAGGATACATCATGAATGGCTTTAATTCTGTGTGTGCCTCTGTACAGAACTCTAAATGCATGCGTATATGCATGGGATATAGTCAGGGGGCTGAGAGCCTAGGCTCTAAAGTCAGACAGCTGCAGCTTAATTCACACTTCATAATACTTATTAAATGTGTGACCTTACCAAAGTTAATTTTCTCCATATTTCAAAGTCTTGATTTGTCAAATGAGTCTGAAAATACTTCAAAAATTGTAGTGAGGTGGTAAAGTAGAAAATGACATCTTTTTAGTCAATATGCATGAACATTTTTTCAATGTGATATACCCCAAATGCCCAGCATTGCTAAGCTCTTCCTGGCATTACTGATACAGTAAAATTAATACTACTGTATATCACTTATTTTATTATGGTTACTATTTTACTATAAAATGAATAGAACAGGGCTGCCTCATTAAGAATTCACATTAAAAATGATCCACTCCAAACCTGGAACTAAACAGAAGTCTCCTGAACGTGCACTGAAAGAGGGAATTGTAATTGTAATTCTCACATAAATGCCTACTAAATTCTCTTTACCAATGCATTATGCCAAAGTTCTTATGAATCCACCAAAGTCTCTCCTCTCACTCCTTGTCCCAGAACATTCTATGCAATTTAGCTACTATCTTCCTGTTTTATTTTTTCCTCCCAGTAACTGCTTCATCAATACCTTGTTTAGGATTTTCACATTATGTTTATGAAACAACTGATCTCTCATTTTCCTTTCTTTAATATCTTTGTCAGTGTTTAACATAAAGCTTATTCTGTCTCCATAAAATGAGTTGCTAATTATTTCCACTGTATTATCTAGAATTGTTTTAAACTGATTTCTTGCTGTAATATTTGAAACTTTTCAATAGAAGATTTCTGTGCTAGTCTTTTCTTATGTAAAAGGTCTTTGGTTATATATTCAGTATTTTAATTTAAAATAACAGTAATTTTAATTTTATTCAGCTTTTGAAATTTACTGTCTGTCTCGGTAGGTTGTGTGTATGTTTGTAGGAATTTATCCATTTCATCAAAAATTTTAAGTTTTGTCATAAAGTTATTAATTATCTTTTAATGTTGGCATTTTCTGCAGTAATGTACCTTTTTTTCATTTTTTGTATGTGTGATTAATGAGCCCCTTTTGTGGATCATGTAGTTTGTTGTTGTTGCTTTTTGCTTTTATTTTTAGTCCATTACAAGCTCAGTCTCTTGATGAGATTACTTAGACCATTTACATTTAATTGCATAAAATATTTTAGAAAGTTTAGAAGGGCAGCATTTTGGACTAGAATTCTGAAGAATAAATACGTATTTTAGAAAGAAAGTAATTCCTTTTGGAGAAAGTAAAATACTCAAATTAAGATGGGTTAATTCTTCTAGAATGAAACAGAGGCAATCTTTAAAGGAAAAATGTTAGAAAAAAATAAGTTTATTATTTTCCTCTCAAATATTTCTTTTAGAAATTCCAGTGCAAAGAAGTATAAACTATTTAAGGTCCATGTCTACCAGGAATGACATGCCTCCTCACTTTAAAATATTTCCTCTTTGGTTTTCACAGATGTTCAACATGGTCTTCAAAGTAGCTTTTGCCTTTGGAACACTGGAAGTCTAATTATTTTAAACTAATATGCCTTCCTTATCAAAAATAGTAATATCTGGTTTGGGTTAAGACAATAGAGCTTTAATGCATGATCGTATTAACTCATGAATCCCAGACTCTTTCCCCAATGCTTAGCTATAACCTTCAGAAATCCCCTCATTAATCACCTTGTATTATCCTTTTTTTCACCTTCTTCCTCACTTCTCCTACTCCACAATAGACACCAACAGATACATGCACAGACACATGATGGGTTTTTTCCCCATATTTGAATACAAACATTCTTTGATATTCAGAGGAATAGTCTGTAGCTATGATTGACCCTTTTCTGTTGTTTTGTCACATTAAAAACTTACGGTTGAGTTTCTTGGCTCTTTTCAGTGTTTTAATGGCATCATGGAAGTTAACAAGCCCATTTATAGAAAACTGTCAGTACTCTTGATATTTGCTTTTAAATTCCAAATTATTATTTTGTGATATATTTTTCATGTCCCTGAAAATTCAAAGTTGAGCCCTGAGTAAACTTACTAGTGGCTCAAGGCAATCTTCCAGAATGCAAAATAAGTCCACCTTATGTAATATAATATCACTTATCCTAAAGCTGTATATTTTTCATTACATTTCACAGGCTTTTTGTGCTTTTGATGTTCTTTTTGTTATGAGTCTGACAATTCACTGACTCTAATATTGTGAGGGTGAGAAATTTATACTGTTAAAGCTTTTCTTTATGTGTGTAACCAAACTCTTCCTCTTTTTAGAAACAGATTGCTAGTGGGGTTTTCATAACCTGTTAGTGTTGTCCACCTTTAGAACTATTATATCAATTCCACTCAGTCTACAGGCAGCATTTCAGTGCTTTATAATAAAATATATTGAACTGTCTGACTGGAAATTACAACAGAAACAGCGTGAACTTTGCCTCTTTTTTCTCTAAAAGAAGCAACTACATTTCAGCATCTCTATTTTTTGCCTAAATATATCTCAAAAATGAAAACCCATTATCAATTCTTCCATAAATGCTCCAGCATCAAATATACTTTAGTATATATCATGTATTATTTTAGACTTTGAATAAATTTAATTTAAAAATTGTTATGAATTTCTAATCCAAGATAAAATTTAGCTACCATGTGATTATTCTTTTGAATAAGAACAAAAATGATCATCAGTGCTTTGATCTATTTTATATTTGAAAATTTCCAAGTCAGGTAAAAAAATGGATTTTTATTTTATGTCCATTAAAGCATATTTTTATCGAAGTACCTCCCATTCCTTTACAGCCTTTTCTTTTTGCCACTGTTCACTATGCTCAGTCAAGGCTTAACCAGAGATCTCTGATTGTAAACCTTGAACTAAGTCAAAGAAGATGTGAAATCTTTACAGGGGAAGGATTTTGATAAAAGGAAATTGGAAACTTGGAGTAGCATCCCCACCACCTTAAGTGAGAACTGAACTGCTCATTGGAGCCCTGGGAGGAGGGGTGAGGCCAATATTACTAATCAGTTTTCTAATAGCCATTGCTCCCAAATTTTCCCTTGCTAAGAACCATGGTAGTTATAGAAATAAAATGAGTTTAACCATAGAAGAAGAGTTATGATTTGGTCTGTTCAATTCAAGTTAATCTCATTTTAATTTCTACATTTCCCAGTCTCATTTGCAGCCAGTGTTCTGAATAACAATTACTCACACAGATACATGTTTTTTGTTTTTTTATCCTAGTGGTGTTCCAGCCTGTGTTGCAGTGCTCCCAGCAGTCTTGATTCTCTGATCCTGGCTTCCTAATCACTGGATCACACCTCAGGTGAGTCTTCCTAAATTCAGCAGGTGACTAGTATTCTCATATATCCCCTGTTTCCTGACGGTGGCCACATCATAGTTTTGGTGTGTAAATTCAGCTAAGTTGTTCTAGGAATCATAGAGGGTCCAGATTAGAACTCACTCCTCTAGTCTTTTCAGTGACTTTGTAAGCATTTAATTCCTATATTAAATCCTCTTCTGTTTAAAATACCTAGAAAGGCTTGTGTTTCCTAGAGTGAACTCAATCAATTTGTTTTGCAGGTATGGTTTACCATATGACATAGTAGTTGACAAGGTTATTGGAAGTTTGTTGGATCCTTCTGGTAAAGATTGTTTTATGATTAAAAATTAGGGGTATGAAAAGAGGTAGTCAGGCTGTCTTGCTCCTTCGCCTCCTTCTCCTCCTCCTTCTCCCTTTGATCTTTGTTATGAGTCTTAGTGTTAAAGGAGCTATCTTGCAACCATGTGGTTACTAGATGGATGAAGACCAAATGCTTCCATGTTAGGGATAGAAGAGAAGGATGGAAAGAGCCTGGGTTCTGGATGATATCACTAGGCTGCTGAAGCTCTGGATTGATTACTAGATGTGGACATTGTTAGGTTTCCTGTAACATGCTGGAAAAATAATTCCTAATTGATAAGATTGAATTACCTACTGAATTTCTCATGGTGATACATCAAAAGTAAAGGAAGTCTGAAATTCCCTAATGAAGACAATTCTGTCAGTGGCCAACCTACACACTTTTCTTTCCAAGTGTGCTCCAGCCAGGATTAGTATCTCTCTACTTGAGAACTTTTAGAATTTCAGAAGGCTTTTTTCCCACTCCTAGAGCAGGAGGGAGGTGCCAAGGAATCAGTGTCCCCTGAGAGTACCCCCCAACCAGTGACTCTCTGAAGCTGCTGTATAAATATACCAGTTTCCTTGTCCCTTGGGCAGAAAAATTCTGAGGCATGTGTTTTACACAGTTCCTAGACTTTCTCACTGTATTAGCCTGCTTAATACTGATTTTTTATAGGTTGTCTCCTTTCTCTGTACCTTCTAAATTAAATAATTGTATGTGATTTCTTGTCTTAGCATATACTTCTGAGGGAATCCAAGCTAAAATACCTAACTTGAATTCAAATTAGACATGTCAGGCCCCAATCAGATAAAAGAGGCTCTACTTGTTCAGTCAAATGTCAGTGCACAGAGTACTGTGGAAGCCACCTGAGATTTAGTCTCTGACTACAAATTTTCAAAGACTCAGTCCTTTTGATTTTGATATATTATATCAATTATGACTGTATATTGATGATTCCCATCATATAAGTCCTGATGATTAAGCATTAAGCATTTTATCACTAGCTACCAACAATACAGCATATGATTAGCTTACTGACTTGACTCTACTACTGCTTCCAAAGACAACTTAATTTTAATTCAATTAGAAGATTATTTTCCCATTTGTTAAATGCATTTAACTGAAAATAGAATTTTCAGTTCTCCATAATCATGTCTATTATTTCCATGAGGTCGAACCACATGACATTTTACATCCATAAGTGCAGGCAAGATGGATAGGCTTTATTGTGGAGTTAAAGAAAAAATTCCTGTCAACATAAAAATGCTTCCCTTCTTTGTTTGCTAAAGTAGCTGAAATTCTCTACCTGAGAAAGCTTTCTTGAGGTAACATGCCATTGTACAATAAATTAAGATATTTTATTACCAGGAAAGATCAAATCTAAGCTAGCCAATGCATCATTGAAGATGTGTTCATTTAAATATTACCGCTCATTGCCACCTATCATATAGAAATGACCCTGTTGAGGTTACACTTTAATGAGATGGAGGAAGAAGGAAAAGGCTGCTGCCACTCAGGTCAATTATTACGTAATCACAGAGGACCTTAGGGAGAACATTGGGGCCTGGGTGTCCTGCGCATAGAGAAAGATAACGAAATGGGAGTCAAACAAAAGGTGACATCTACTGAACAGCTCTGCCAAAGGGCTACCTTTGTACTGAATTACATGAATTTTTTTTTAAAAAAATAAGAAAACAGAATAATAAGCTAGAGTTAAATTTTGCCTTAACTCCTATTTCCTCTTCCCACGTGAATTATGGGATAAGCATAAAACACCTTGGTTTTACAAGAAAAGTTATTTTTTTGACAGACCTCAGGTGAAAAATACATTTAAAAATCCAATTTAGAGGGAGAAACTATGTTATTTTGTATTGGTGGAAACTGTTTCCCATACAACTAAGCGAGCTCCATTGCATGAATCTTTTATCAAAGCAAGGCTAAGGAAACTGGTTAGCTTATTAAAGAGCAGTATTTTTTTTTTTTTTACAAAAACAATTTCATTTTCATGAGTTTTACCTCATGACAAACATGTCTGATTTTTCTACGAGGAAAATTTACAAAGAGATCCCTTCAGTTAGAGGGAGGAAGAGGTTATAAGTTTTAGGAAATAATTTTCCTGGGAGAAATCTTTCAAGTAACTTCACTTAGTAGTGCCAAGAATGTGTTCTATACAACTTATTGCAAGAAAGACTATAAACAACAACAACAAAAAGAGTTCACCAAATTGAAAGCTTAATGAGAATAAAGGCCTTAACTTACTCATGTGAAGATTCCCATTGCCCATAACAATACTTTGTAATCATTAGATTGCCAATAAATATTTATTGAATAAATGAATGCTAGATTAATTTTGACTTCTGTCCTCAAGAAATTTATAATCTAGTTGAATTAGAGAGGCATATGACTAAACCACTATGTGTATGCACAACCAGTAGGTTCTTTTTGGTTGCTGTTTATAGGTGTCAGCAGTTTAAAATAAATAAATGTCATTCCCAGTTTATAACAAAAGCATATCTTAGGACAAATTTTGCCACTGACACCAACATGTATTAACAATCAAGCATATTGTCTGTTTAAAAATTTTTGATGAAGTTCCAGTTTATATAGAGAGAGAAAAAAGACTTGCATGAAAGATTCACTTGAGTCAAATGGGACAATATTCCATTGTTAGATCTGGAGAAACCTATTAAGTCAGGCAATAAAGAAACCTTAAAATCAGTAATGGAAAAGAAATATTTAAGAATCAAGCCTAGAATGTCATACTCAAAGGTATAGATTAAGGGTAATGGGTTTGCTATATTCTTATCCCTGTTCATGAAAGGTCCGGGGTTATCTCTAAAATATTTTAACCAATCTACACATCTTGAAAGTCACCAGTGAGATCCCCACTTTGTTAATTCACGGAATTTCTTCAACAAAATCATAATTGTAACATAGTATGCTGATAAGCAAGCATCTCAGATGATGACCAGAAAAGAGAGAACTGAAATGTCTATAGTAGCTGCCTCAGGAATGTAGCTAAGTTCATCCTCTGCTGAATTCCTGATACAGGCAAATAAATACTCCAAGAGTGTGGTTTTCACATACATATATAAGATGGGTTGTCTATACTGAAGTACTTCAAATAAATATAGCATAACATCATATATGACATGAGTGGAGAACAATAAATATTACTTACACATACTGAATGCTTTCTGTGTGTTGAGGGATGATTCTAAATACTTTGCATGAATCATCTCAAATAATCCCACAGTAACACTCTGTTATTTCATTTTCTTAACGAGGAAATTGAGGTTCTGAGAAGTTAGATTGCTTGCTATAGTAATAAGCTGGCAAGTGGAAGTTTGGGGTTTAAACATAGGCAGTGAGCTCTGAAGTCCACACTCTAAGCCATGGTGAGGTACTGTCTCTCAAAGGACTGAATACAGAATAATAGAACTAAGGGCTAAATTGTGCATGCTACTGGGACGATGAGAAGGTCCAATCTAATCATACATGCAGAAAACTGGACAGGAGTGCTCTCTCTCTTCCTCAGACCTATGTGGTATAGGACAACTGGTCAAACATGATCTAAGCAACATGAACCACTGGATTTATTTTAGAATGGTGAGTTGCAAGGGGCATGGATGGTTTTAGTGGTGGTGGAATCTGATTGGGCAGTGGAAGCAGATCAGTAGATTATACCAGAAAAATGTAAGCTAAAGGTAATTGCTTCATTGGAACAGCAAATTTAGTTTTGTTCTGCCAGGGAGCCAAGGCAAAAACATAATTCTGTGTGTTTATTAATAGGAATCATTCACGCATATAGGTAAAATTGAATTTACTGTAACACAAATCAGTAAGAGAGATTTGTTAACTAAATTCTTCTGAAAGGGATACTAAGTAAATTCAAAATTACTTTTACAAAAGAAGTGGACATAATAATCACAGATCTGATTTTATATTTTCCATCTCTATATTTTACGGGGAAATGTGAATTCCTGGCTTCAGGTAATGTAGTGTCTGTTCCACGGCCTCTGGTACATTGCTTACATAGCACCACAGTGAACTCTGGTCATCATTTGTTTATTGTCTGAGACACTAGAATATGAGCTCCTGAAGGTGGGACCTGGGTCTGTCTTGTTTGTCTGTGTATCTCAGCACCAGGAGTTCAATTATGCAGTATTGGAAAAAATATAGTTTTGTGTTACATAAAAATATAATTTAAAACTCAGTTTTTCTGGCATACTTTATAGATCCTTATAGCCCAGAAGTGGTAGAAGGGAACTTTGAGAAATCTAGAACATTTTTATATATACATGAAATGTGAAATTGCCAAATGTGAAAGTTTCTAGAAGATATCCAAAGCTTTCGAATGATCTTGTAATCTATTCAGGTAAGAAATGGACTAGGAAAGAATGCTTATTTCAATTGCCTGAGGAAACAGTGAGAAATCTGAATTTCTTTGTTAAAGTGTATCACATTTGACAGTGTTATGGTTTCAATGTTGGTATAAAAGTGTGTGTGGAGTGGTTAGTTTTCCAGCATTTGAAAAAAATCTTAGACCTTATCTCTTGAATATTTAGATTTAGTTCATTACCCTTGGAGTAGAATATTTACTACAGCAAAAGGTAAACTAAATACCATGATGCTATTAACCTTTTTTGACACTGATCCTAATATTATTGAGTAGTTAATTGAGGGGAGTAAAAAGTTACCTACTTTTACCCATTTATCCTTAAAGCCAAAGGTAAACATATGATACTGCATTTATGATGGCAGCTTTCCCACCTCTGGGGAAATAACTGGATTTTGGTTAAGAATACTATACTATTTAAAAAGTATGTGTGTGCATGAATGTAAATATATACATGTGTGTTTTAATGTTAACAAAAAACAATTTCAGTTAATATCATATTTATTTCTCTGTTGCTCTTGATTATGTATCCAGCCAGGTATAATGTCTCTGAGTTGTAGCCAATAATTACGCATTAATTTTATTAAAAGTGTACTTTACTTATGTATGGTACTTCTGTAAGCTTTGACTGATGAGATAATTTTATTAAAAGGGAATAAAACCTTAACTGGAGGTGGGGAGAGTGGGTTTTTACTACATATATTACAAGCAAATTATTAACATCTTTCATAAATAAACTATACTTATATACTTATAAAAAGTAAAATTGTCCAATTGGACAAATAACTGAAGACTTAAATGTACAATTCAAAAGCTAGAAATACAGATTAAATGAATGACAAATTAAAATAGTAATAATACATTAGTCTTGGCTGTAAAATTGATAAGAGTTCAAAAGCAATTCAAAATATGTTTTTTGCAAGGTAGGTGGAGGAAGGGTAAGTTGGAGGAGATAGGCATTACCAATTGACTCTTGATCTGGGTGAAATGTGGTCCAATCTTTATGAAGGCCTATTTGGTAACATGCTTCAAGATTGTTTAAGTATACATATGCATTGAGCTGGAAATTCTAATTCTGAGAGTATATTCAAAGGAAATAATCAGAAATGTGAACAAAGATGTGTGTTTATTTATTCAGTAAATTGAATATTGAATCCCTGTTGTATGACAGATGCCATTTGCTTTAGATAAAAAGATCTCTTAGTACTCTCTGAATTTTGTCAAGTGGGAAGTCAGAAAAATTAAAGGCCAAATACAATAGAGTAAATTAAAATCATTAGTGTCCCTAAGCGTGCTCTGAGAGGATGATAATATTTTTAAGATGAAGTAACTTAGGAAATAAAATGAGAAGGTCTAGGTTTTGAGTAGGCTCTCAAACTTTGGCAGAACATAAGAGTTAACAAGAGAGGATTTTTTTTAATTGAAGTATAGTTGATTTACAATGTTGTGTTTGTTTTTGGTGTACAGTAAAGTGATTCTTTTTCATATTCTTTTCCATTATGGTTTATTACAGGATATTGAATATAGTTCCCTGAGCTATACAGTAGGACCTCGTTTATCTATTTCATATATTAGTAGTTTGTGTCTGCTAATCCCAAACTCCTAACTTATCCTTCCCTGATTCCCTTTCCCCTTTGGTAACCATAAGTTTGTTTTCTAAGTCTGTAAGTCTGTTACCATTTTGTAAATAAGTTCATTTGTACCATATTTTAGATTCCACATGTAAGTGATATTATATGATATTTGCCTTTCTCTTTCTGAGTATGATGTCACTTAGTATGATAATCTCTAAGTCCATCTGTGTTGCTGCAAATGGTATTATTTCATTCTTTTTTATGGCTGAGTAATATTCCATTGTATACTATATATGTACCACATCTTTATCCATTCCTCTGTCAATGGACATTTAAGTTGCTTCCACGTCTTGGCTATTGTAAATAGTGCTGCTATGAACATTGGGGTGCAAGTATCTTTTTGAATTAGAGTTTTCTCTGGATACATGCCCAGCAGTGGTATTGCTGGATCATATGGCAACTCTTTTTTCAGTTTTTTAAGGAACCACCATATGGCTGCACCAATCCACATTCCCACCAACAATGTAGGAGGGTTCCCTTTTCTCCACACCCTCTCCAGCATTTATTATTTATAGATTTTAAGTGATGGCCATTCTGAACAGAGTGAGGTGATACTTCATTGTATTTTTGATTTGCATTTCTCTAATAATTAGCAAAGTTGAGCATCTTTTCATGTGCCTATTGGCCATCTGTATGTATTCTTTGGAGACATGTCTATTTAGATCTTCTGCCCATTTTTTGGTTGGGTTGTTTGTTTTTTTGATATTGAGCTGTATGAGCTGTTTGTATATTTTGGAAATTAATCCCTTATTAGTCACATTGTTTGCAAATATTTTCTCCCACTCCATAGGTTATCTTTTCATTTGTTTATGGTTTCCTTTTCTGTGCAAAAGCTTATAAGTTTGATTAGGTCCTGTTTGTTTATTTTAGCTATTATTTCTATTGCTTTGGGAGACTGACCTAAGAAAACATTGCTACGATTTATGTCAGAGAATGTTTGCCTATGTTCTCTTCTAGGAGTTTTATGGTGTCATGTCTTATATTTAAGTCTTTAAGCAATTGTGAATTTATTTTTGTGTATGGTGTGAGGGAGTGTTCTAACTTCATTGATTTACATGTGGCTATCCAGTTTTCCCAACACCACTTGCTGAAGAGACTCTTTTTTCTCCATTGTATATTCTTGTCTCCTTTGTTGAAGATGAATTGACCATAAGTGTGTGGATTTATTTCTGGGCTAAGAGAGCATTTAAAAAAAAATAATGTACTCTATGATTCCATTTATGTAACATTCTTGAAACAAACCTATAGAGATGGACAACAGGTTAGTAGCTGCCAGGTATAATGGATGAGGGGGAAGAAGTAGAAATAAAGCAGTAACTATAAAAGGATAGCATAGTGGATCCTAGTGGTGATGGAATATTTCTGCATCTTGATTGTAGTGGCGGTCACATGAATCCACACCTGTGGCACTGTGTGAACTGCATAGAACTGAACACACACACACACAAGTTCATATAAAACTGGTGAAATCTGAATAAGCTTTATGGATTATGCCAGTTTCAGCTCTGTGGTTTGATAATGTACTACAGTGATGCAAGATGTTACCACTAGTGGAAACTGCATGAAGAGTGCACAGGACTTCCCTGTGTATTTTCTCTTTTGCAGCTTCCCGTGAATTTATAATTATTTTAAAATAAGAGATTAAAAATACCATTGCCTAGATTTTAACCTAGAGTTTTCAGGTAGAGTATCAAACATAAGTAATAGTCTCCTTTATTTTTTAAATAAAGTATTGTTTACATAAAGTTCACCCATTATAGTGTATGGTGAGTTGTAACAGACATATAGTCATGTAACCAACACCACAATCAAAATATAGCACTTCTCCATCACTCCAAAATATTCCATCTTGCCCCTTGTAATCATCTCCTCACACCAACCCCATCTGACAACTACTCATCTGTTCCTCATCACTGTAGTCCTGTAGTTTTGAGAACATCATATAAATGGAGCCATACAATGTATAAATTTAGGAGATCAGGCTTTTTTCCATTCTGATCTGTTCCTTTATATTATTGAGCAGTTGCCCCTTGTATTGGTGTACCACAGTTTATCTATTCACCCACTGTATGACATATGCAACTATTGTAAGACCCAGCAGCTGCACTCCTGTGCATTTATCCTGGAGAAATGAAAACTTGAGTTCACACAAAATATGTGCATTAATGTTGATACCAGCTTTATTTGTAATAGCTGAGAATTAGAATCACCCCAGATATCTTTCAACAAGTGAATGATTAAAAAAAACCCCAGGACTTCCCTGGTGGAGCAGTGGTTAAGAATCCACATGACAATGCAGGGGACACGGGTTCCATCCCTGGTTCAGGAAGATCCCACATGCCACGGAGCAACTAAGCCCGTGTGCCACAACTATTGAGCCTGCACTCTAGAGCCCATGAGCCACAACTACTGAAGCCCGCGAGCCTAGAACCTGTGATCCTCAACAAGAGAAGCCACCACAATGAGAAGCCCGCACACCGCAACAAAGAATAGCCCACGCTCACCGCAACTAGAGAAAGCTCACACGCAGCAATGAAGACCCAACGCAGCCAAAAATAAATAAATAAAATAAATAAGTAAATTAAAAAAAAAATAAAAAGCTTAAAAAGAAAGTAAATTATTTAAAAAAAAACAAAACTGTGGTATATACATACCATAGAATGTTACTGAGAAATCAAAATACCTTTGAAATGAAAGCACACCAAATTTGTGGGTAGCATGCGTAGAAATGGTAAAAGAGACTCAAGGAAATCTGGATAAGGCCTGACTGTGTCTGCTATAAAATGCCATTTTTAATAATCTTTCATGTATATTTTTACTGAAAATAAGATTAATAATTTTAGGTATCCATAGACCTCATTACTTTCATGTAATAAATGGGTGTCCAATTTGGCATATAGGTAACCTTAGCAAGTGTTGCCATATTATGCTAAATGCTACTAAATTATGTTTCTCATTTTTATTGCTTAGAAACTACTGACAATCTAGATTCAAAAATAAAACTGATACATCTAGAATACAATGGAAACATTTTAAAATCTTATTTTTGGAAAGCAAATAGAAATCTTTCCAATGACTTCATTTAAGGCAGAAGTAGTACCTACCAAGATCTTCATTACTTTGGGAAAATGAAATGGAAAAGTAAAAAGTACAGTATTAAATGACCCACATATGAAAAGAGAGACATAAATGTCTGTTGTTAGATCAAATAAAGCTTCCATCTTGCAAGCTCTAATTTTACTCTTTCTATTGATAATCCACAAGGGAGATTGTTTATATATATTATGCCTAAGCTAAATATCTACTCTCCATGAAGTGCAACTCCCATGGAAGCATAAGCACTTGTATCACTGTGTCATCCTTGTTGCCCAATTTACAAACTAAGGACGCTTGAATGCCTCTAATTATTTTCAGTACAATGTGATGTAACTGTGCCACCTACATTAGCATTAATGAGTGCAGCATGGCTAACTCTTCACTTAGGGGACTGACATGTGGCTCTATTCTGGAAAATGTCTCTACAACTAATAAATTAGACTTTCTACAAGTTATACGCTAGGTAGCCCCTCCAGAAATCCCCAGGCCCAAGTGGTTTCTCTGAGGAATTCTACTAAACATTGAAAGAATTGCTCAGGATAGAACTTTCCTATGCCCTCGAAACTACTTGGTAAATGAGTTAAAAAGGAATAGCAAACAACTTCTATTGTCTAATTTAAATCATGCTAGACAGAGTGTTGGAAAATAAGTAGAATGTTTGAAATCAAAAGTCATGTGGTAGTATAAGGGATGTTTAGCTGCCAGAGAGGGCACAGGGGAACATCTAAGGACTGGAGTTAAAAAAATTTCTATCTGCCGTTTGATGAGTGTATGGAAATTCTCCTGGGAGAAACCTCCTAATGAACTTGTCTTTATTTTCAGTGGAAAAGACTAAGTTCCCTGGCATGGCAAATAAACAGGAAACTTTTAAACATAATCTCTTCAATCTATGGGGATTATTTTCAGGCATCTGTTGAGTGTGTGTATTTTAATCTGATATCTGATAAATTATCTAAAATGATCATTACATTAGACTCTCACTCTTGAAACAGATGTATAAAAAAAGTTCTGAATCTCTAAGGTCATCCTCTAACAATACAGGATAACAAAGGGTTTCCATTTATAGGAAGATAGGGCAGAGTTTCCTACACTCAATATCTAGATGGTCTCAGAAGTATTTTCCCAAGGGAGAAGTGTTTGCCTGATGGTGGGCAGAGACATTAACTATTTAGGATAAAATGGTGCTAGATTAGTGATAAGAATTAACTAGGTTCTTGGTATTACCCACTAAGAGTAGTAAGTGAAAAAGTGGTTCCCCTTTCTGGACAACCTCTCTTGCTTGGCAGTGGTGGTGATATTTATTTCCTGGTTTACTTTGAGTTTGCATTAAAGTTGATTATTTTGAGGCGATAATCATGTCAAATTTCCTTCTGTCACTAAGAAATAACTATTACTTTATCCTCTGTCTTCTGTTTCCTTCTTTGTTTAACTTGTGTTGTTTCTCAAGAAACTTCCTCAGGTACATTGAGTAAGAAATAAACTTTCTGAATCCTTTCATGTCTGAAATATATTTGTCCTCACATTTGAACAATACTGTTGCTTAGTAAAAAACTCCAGATTGAAAATATTTTTCCCTGAGAAATCTGAAGATGTTTTCAGTTGTCTTCTAATATCCAGTTTTATTGGTGAAAAATATGATGTTTGTCTGACTCTCCTTTTGGTTATATTGTTTTTGTTTTCTGGAAGTTATTAAGATCTTTTCTTAATCCTTGCAGTTATAAAATATGCTTAGGATAGATTTATTTTTAGTCATCCATTTATAACTTACAAGGCATTTCAATACGAAGACTCATGTTTTCATCAGCTACGGGAAATTATTAAACTATTTCTTTGAAAAGTTTTTCTTTTAAATTTCTGGCCACATAGTACGAGTTCATACCTGTTGCCCACTCATTCATCTCCATCTACAAATACTATGGTTTGGCAGATAATGTATGTTTATGATTCAAAATATGTGGCAAGTAATAAAATGTCAGATTTAAGTGATAACATATCAATAATTACTTTGAATGTAAAATATTTAAATATACCAATTTAAAGAAAAGAGATTTCCAGAGTGAACTTATAAAATGACTCAACTATATGCTGCTTAAAAGAAACTCACTTTGAATTCAAATGTATAAGTATGTGGAAAGTAAAATAATGGGAGAAGATATACCATGCAACCATTAATAAAAAACAGCAATGGCTATATTAATATCTAATAAAATAGACTTAAAAGTCAGTAAAATTACCAGAGACAAAGAGGAATATTATATAAAGACAAAAAAGATCAAACCATTAGGAAGACATACTGATCCTAAATGTTACACACCAAATAACAAAGTCTTCAAATACATGAAGCAAAACCTGATAGATCTAAAAGGAAAAATAGACAAATTCATAATCATATAGCTGAGGACTTGAATACTCTCCTCTCAACAGTTGATAGAACTACTAGTCAGAAAATCAGCAAGGATACAGAAGATTTGAACAATACAATCAACCAACAGGATCCAATAGACATATACAGAACATTCCACTCAAGAACAGCAGAACAGTCACCAAGATAGATCAGATTCTAGGCTATACAACAAACCTCATCAAGTTTAAAAGAATTTAAATTGTATAGGGTATGTTTTCTGATCATAATGGAATTAAACTAGAAATAAATAGCAAAGACAACAGGCAAACTTCAAATCATATGGAAATTAAACACACTTCCAAATAAACCCTGGATCAAAGAGGAAAACTCAAATGAAATTTTTTAAAAAGTAGAGCTAAGTGAGCATCCTAAGTGTCCATCAATAAATGAATGGATAAGGAACATGTGTGGGGTGTGTGTGTGTGTGTGTGTGTGTGTGTGTGTGTGTGTGTGTATGGCTGTATATATACATACAGTGGAATATTAGCCATAAAAAAGAATGGAATCTTGCCATGCATGATGACATGGATGTACCTAGAGGGTATTATGGTAAATGAAATAAGTCAGACAGAGAAAGACAAATACTTTATGATTTTACTCGTATGTGGGATCTAAAAAAACGAAGCAAATGAACAAACTAAAAAAAAACAGAAACATACTCTTAGATACTAACTAGTGGTATCTAAGGGAGGGTGTGGGGGAATGGGTGAGATAGGTGAAGAAGTTTAAGAAGTACAAACTTCCAGCTATAAAACAAATAAGTAACTGGGATGTGATGTACAGCATAGTGAATATAGTCAATAATATAATAACTCTGTATGGTGACAGATGGTAACTAGACTTATCATGGTGATCACTTTGTAATGTATAAAAATATCAAATCACTGTGGTGTACACCTGAAACTAGAACAATATTGTATGTCAATTATAATTCAATGAAAAAAGAAAGAACTAAGTGAAAATTTAAAAAACAGTGTATCAAAATGTGCAGGACAAGTTAAAGCAGTTCTCAGAGGCACAACAGCATTAAATACTTACATGAGAAATGAGGAAAGATCTCAATAATCCAAGTTTCTACTTCAAGACACTAGAAAAAGAAAAGCAAAATAAACTCAAAGTAAGCAGAAGGAAAGAGATAGTAAACATAATAGCAGAAATCTATGAAATTGAAACTAGGAACATTATACAGAGAATCAGTGAAAAATCTGATTATTCAAAAATAATCAATAAAATTGATAAACTTGTAGCAAGACTGACAAAAATAAAGAGAGAGAGGACACAAATTACAAATATCAGGAATGGAATAAGGACTATCCCCACAGATATTATAGCCATTTAAAAAAATAAGGAAACATAATGAACAAATTTATATTTATAAATTTTAGAAGTTAAACCAGTTACTTAAAAACCCAAACCACCAAAACTCATCCAAGATGAAATAGAGAACCTGAATAGGCCTATAACCATTAAAGAAATTGACATTTTAATTAAACATCTTCCTAAAAAGGAACTTCCAGGCCCAAATCATTTCTCTGAAAAATTTTATTAAACATTTAAGGAAAAATAATATCAATTTTACATCTCTCCCAGAAAATAGGGGAGGAAAAAACATTTCCCAGCTCATTTCACAAATGCTAGTACTACCCTGATAAATCACCAAAAGACAGTGCAGAAAAGAAAGAAAGAAAGAAACTAGAGGTCAGTATCTCATGAATGTAAGCACAAAAACCCTGAGCAAAATATTAATAAACTAAATCTAATGATGTATAAAAATAACTATAACATCACTGCGAAGTAGGATTTATGCCAGGTATGCAAAGATGGTACAGCATTTGAAAAGCAATGTAATTCATCATATCAACAATTCAAAGAAGAAAAATTAAAGCATTTGATAAAAATTCAACATCCATTCATGATAAAACTCTCAGCAAGTTAGGACTAAGGGGAATTATCTCAACTGGATAGAAAGCATCTACAAAAAGGCAACAGCTAACATCACAATTGATTTTATAGAATGAAATTTCTATGGGTAATAACAAAAGGGGCTGTGAGAATTGTATGTCATTTGCTGTTTTAGAGGCAATGTATAAAGGCAATTAAATATATTAATGAATCTGAGTTCTTAAAGAACCTGCTTTTAAAAAATAATAATGACAGGGACAACTGACAGCCTTGAATTATTTAGTGGTAAGAAAATGATGAGTTATGGATATGATAACATTCCGAGAAAAAGGATTGTTTTGTTGGAAGTGATACTAATTCTGATGTGACTGAAAAACAAAGAGAAATTGATATTTTGAAAATCAGCATTATCTTTGAATTGGCTGAATTAACTAAGGTTCTTCCAACTTTTTGATAAAAAGAATTGTTTATATGACATAATAGTGTTCACCTAGAACCTTTTGAAACTCTTAATAGATAGTTTTAAATGAAGCAATATGAAGAATCTATGCAATTTTATTTAAAATTAGCCCATTTGGCCTCTTTCCAACATAGCCAAAGAAAATAACCCTTTTCATAAAATAATTTTCTAACTTTACAAATTCTGTATTTTAAAGAGATTATTTTCATTGTATAAGAAACTTTTTTTTAAAATTTAAAAGTGCAAAAATACATAGAGTTCTAAAGAAACACTATCCCAGACCACTACCCCATTTCTCTGTCCAGAGATCACAGAGTTTGTTGTGATTCTTTCAGATGTATTCTAAACATAAAAGTATATATACACAGAGACACATTTGCTTACATAAATAAGATCATATAGATGCTTTGTTCTGCAACATACTCTTAATAGCTCATCTATCTCTTCATATTGATGGATCTCATTCTCTTTTATATTGGATGCTGAGTATTCCATTGAATTTATATGATTGGTCCTCTATTAATGAACATTTTTCCAGCTTTATTCAGATATAATTAACGTATAAAATTGTGTAAGTTTAAAGTAAACAATGTGAGATGATTTGATGCATGTGTATATTGGGAAATGATTACCACAATAAGGTCACCTGACACATCCATCACTTTACACAGTTATGTGATTTTTCTTCTTTATTTTATTAATATAGTTAATTGCATTGATTTTTGAAAGTTAAATCAAACTTGTATTCCAGGGGAAAACTCCACTTGGTCATGATGTATTATTACCATTTTAAATATAATATTAAATTCTATTTGCTAATTTAAAAAAAATCTATGAGATGCAGTAAAAGCAGTTCTAATGGGGGAGTCTATAGTCAGAGAGAGAAAGACAAATACTATACGTTATCACTTATATGTGGAATCTGAAAACAAACAAACAAACAAAAACTAGTGAATATAGCAAAGAAACAGACTCATTCACAGATATAGAGAACAAACTAATGGTTACCAGCAGGGAGTGGGAAGCGGGGAGGGCAGGAAATTAAGGAGTACAAACTACTATGTATAAAGTAAATATTATAAGGATATATTGTACATTACAAGGAATAAGGAATATGGCCAATATTTTATAATAACTATAAATGGAGTATAATCTATAAAAATTATGAATCACTATGTTGTACATCTGAAACTAATATAATATTGTAAATCAACTGTACTCCAATAAAAAAAAATTGGGGGGTGTGCAGCAAAAGTATTAAAGTTCTAAAGAAGAAGTTTATAGCAATACAGGCCAGCCTTAAGAAACAAGAAAAATCTAAAATAAACAACCTAAATTCCTACCTAAAGGAATTAGAAAAAGAAGAACAAACAAAGCTCAGAGTCAGGAGAAGAAAGGAATAATAAAGATGAAAGCAGAAATAAATAAAATAGAGAGCAAAACAAACAATAGAAAAGATCAATGAAACTAAGAGTTGTTTTTTTTTTCTTTTTTGAAGAGATAAACAAAATTGATAAGCCTTTAGCCATGCTCATTAAGGAAAAAAGAGGGCTCAAATAAAATTAGAAATGGAAGAGAAGTTATAACAAATATCACAGAAATAAAAACAATCATAAAAGAATACTATGAACAGTTATATCTCAACAAATTGAACAACCTAGAAAAAAATGGATAGATTCCTAGGATCATACAGTCTTCCAAGACTGAATCATCAAGAAATAGAAAATCTGAACAGACCAATTACTAGTATTGAAATTGAATCAGCAATCAAAAAACTCCCAACAAATAAAACTCCCAGGACCAGACAGCTTCTTAGGAGAATTCTACCAAACATTTAAAGAAAAGTTAATTTCTGTTTTTCAAAAAACATTCCAAAAAAATTGAAGAGGAGAGAACACTCCCAAACTCATTTTATGAGTTCAGCATTACCCTGATATGAAAACCAGACAAAGACACTACAAAAAAAAAAAAAAAAAAAGTTATAGGCCAATATCCCTTATGGACATAGATGCAAAAATCCTCAACAAAATATTAGCAAACCAAATTTAACAATACCTAGGAAGAATTATACATCATGATCAAGTAGGATTTATTCCAGTGATGCAAGGATGGTTCAGTACCTGCAAATCAATCAATGTGATATACCACATTAACAAAACAAAGGATAACAATCACATGATCATCTCAATAGATGCAGAAGAAGCATTTGACAAAATTCAACATCCATTCGTGGTAAAAACTATCAACAAATTTGGTATTGAGGAAACACACCTCAATATAATAAAGGTCATTTATGACAAGCCCATAGCTGACATCATACTCAGTGGTGAAAAGCTAAAAGCTTTTCCTCTAAGATCAGGAACAAGATGAGGATGCCTACTCTTGCCGTTTCTATTTAACATAGTATTGGATGTCCTAGCCAAAGCAATCAGACTGGAAAAAGAAATAAAAGTGATCCAAATTGATGGAAGAAGTACAACTGTCACTATTTGCAGATGACATAATACTATATATAGAAAACCCTAAAGTCTCCATCAAAAAAACTGTTAGAACTAATAAGTGAATTCAGTAAAAATGAAGGATACAAGATTAATATACAGAAATATGCTGTATTTCTATAAACTAATAATGAACTCTGAAAAAAGAGAAACCAAGAAAAAAATTACATTTACAATCACACCAAAAAGAGTAAAATACCTGGGAATAAACTTAACCAAGGAGGTGAAAACATATACTCTGAAAATATTTTGGAGACAATAAAAATAATTGGGAAGATATCTCATGTTCATGGATTGAAAGAATTAATACTGTTAAAATGTCCATACTACCCAAAGCAATCTGTAGGTTTAATGCAATCACTTTCAAAATATCACAGGTATTTTTCATAGAACTAGAACAAATAATTTTAAAATTTGTGTGGAACCACAAAAGATCCCAAAGCATGTTGAGAAAAAAGAAGGTATCAATCTCCCTGACCTCACAGTAAACTACACAGCTAAATAATCAAAAGTGTATGGTACTGAAACAAAAACAGACACAGAGATCAGTGAAACAGAATAGAGAGTCCAGAAAAAAACTCATGCTCAGTTGGTCAGTCAATCTACAACAAAGCAGGCACAAGCATATAATGAGGAAAAGATAGTCTCTTCAATAAATGATGTCAGGAAAACTGGACAGCTACATATAAAGGAATGAATTTAGAATTTCTCACAACATATATAAAAATAAATTCAAAACGGTTAATGACTTAAATGTAAGACCTGAAACCATAAAACTCCTAGAGGAAAACATAGTCAGTATGCTCTATGACATAGGTCTTAGCAATATTTTTTTTGGATATGTCTCCTCAGGCATGGGAAACAAAAGCAAAAATAAACAAATGGGATCTAATCAAACTTTTGCACAGAAAAAGAAACCACCAATAAAACAAAAAAGCAACCTACTGAATGGGAGAAGATATTTGCAAGTTATATGTCTGGTGAGGTGTTAATATCCAAAATATATAAAGGACTCATATAAGTCAGTATCAATAAAACAGAAAATGTAATTAAAAAATTGATGGAGGACCTGAATAAGCATTTTTCCAGAGAAGACATAAAGATGGCAAACAGGCACATGGAAGGATACTCAACATCAGTAATCATCATGGAATTGCAAATCAAAACCACAATGGTGGTTATGTGGAGAAAAGGAATACTAGTACAGTCTTGGTGGGAATGTAAATTAGTACATCCATGATGGAAAACAGTATGGAGGTTCCAAAAAATATTAAAAATAGAACTACTATATGCACTAATTCAAAAACATATATGTACCTCGTTATTTACAATAGCCATGATATGGGAGCAACCTATGTGTCCATCAACAAGATGAATAGGTAAAGAAGATATGAGACACACACACGCACACACACACACACACACGCACACACACACACACATGCACACACACATGATGGAATATTACTCGGCCACAGAAAAGAATTAAATTTTGCCATTTTAAACAACATGAGAGGACCTGGAGGGTATTATGCTAAGTGAAATAAATCAGACAGAGGAAGACAAATACTATAGTTTTCATTTATATGTGGAACCTAAAAAATAAAACAAATGAACTAATGTAACAAAGCAGAAACAGACTCACAGATACAGAGAAAAATATTGGTTACCACAGGGGAACGGGACTAGATAGGTGAAGAGGATTAAGACATACAAATTCTAGGTATAAAATAAATAACAAGAATGTAATGTACAGCACAGGGAAAATAGCCAATATTTTATAGTAACTTTATATGGAGTATAATCTATAAAAATATTGAATTACTATGTTGTACACCTGAAAATAATATGTCAACTATACTTCAATAAAAAAATTCATGTGTTCAAAAACATTATATGAAGATTCCTTTTCCCCTACATCTTCGCTAATATTAGATATTATCAATCTCTTTAATGTTTCTTATCTATAAATGAAATTATATAATGTTGCTTCTTTAATTTAGATTCTTAATTATAAGTGATATTGGCCAACTTTTAAAATGTTAATAGGTCAGTTGTGAAACGTCTTCATTTACTTTGCCCATTTTTCTATTTTGTTGTGATTATTTCTTTTGTTGATTTATAAAAGTTCAATATTAAGGAAATAGCCTTATGTTTTATGTAGGTATTATAAATATTTTTCTTCTTTGATCCTTGGGGAAATGTTGAATATTGGGAGATTTTTATGTGGGGAAGCATCAAACTTAAAAAAATTTTTTTTAAATCAAATTCATTATCCCTTGCCTATAGGATGGTTTCAGATGAACTTTAGAATCGTATTGCTTCAAAAAAATTTTTTTAATTAATCTGAACATTCTTTTAACAGTTACATGGTTTCTTCTATGTTTTTAATTTTTGGTATATCAGAAGTTTATTTTGTATAAAGAATGAGGTAGGGACTAGCTTAACCCTACCCCACTATATTTTGCCAGTAGTACAACAACAAATATGACAGCTCAAATTTTTTCCTCCGCTAATTTGAAATTGCATCTTTATCATGTATATCTTTATATGTATTTCTGGACATCCTATTACCTTCCAATGATTATCCATATCTATATTGGTCCTATGTATGTAACCATGGGACCTTTATACTATGTTTAATATATTGTAGAAATAACCTCTATTCATTAATTTTCCCTTTTCAGATATTTCTTCTGGCTATTCTCATATTTATTCACTCAAATCAACTTTATTATCATTTAAAAAATTGTGCAAAATAGCCTATTTATAGTTTGAAAGTGCATTAATGTAAGATTGATTTAGAAAATTTGCTATCTATTTATCAATAAGTTTAGAGTTCTTAAGTGTTTATTGATATTAAGAATAAGAATTTTTCTATCATATTTTCTAGAAGTCTATTGTATTTAGAAAAGTTACTGAATTATGTATATTATTGTTATATCTATAATCAAAAATAGTTGATTAGGAACACTTAACATAAAATTTAGTTATTTTAATATTTATTATATGTGAATATGTATTAATTTAATAAATGCAATCAAATGTACATATAAAAATTCAGATAATTTATATTTGCAAATTACTTTTGTGTTTTGGTGATCAAATTCAATGTTATTTGAAAGTCACTCTAAAATTTTAGAATTCTGTAATTCATAGTTTTTCAAGTGAAATGCTTTACTGTACTTCACTGTATCTTCCAAAATTATAATTTTTTGGTTCAATATAATATACAGTCATTTATCTCACTCATATAAGAATGACCTAAGGAACACCTTAGTTATCACAATACTTCTCAAAATAATAGTTATAATATCTACCACATTTTGAGGGTTTATAAGATATAGAACATGCATTGCTTATGTATTTTAAAATTATCATCTCATTTATAGTTTCAACAATCCTGTGAAATAACTATTTTTGTTTTCCATTTTTGAAGAGAAAACTTAACATAAAAGGATAAAGAAACTTGTCCCAAATTATTCAACTGATTATTGGCAGTGTTAGTGATTGAACTTGAACTCTGGTCTATTTGAGATCAAAGTCTGCTCTTTAAGCATTACACATATAGTCCCCCTTATGAAACTTATTGAGAGTAAACAACTTAAGGTGTGGAGGCAAATAAAGAAAGAAATGGTTCCCCTAGTGGTGATGAGTAGCCCAGGAAAAGCAGAGAGATCCCAAAGTCTTGGTGCAAGAAGCTGTCAGGAAAATGACCAATGTCGATACATGAATTATGTTCACCTTCTATAGAACACACATTCCTAAGGTATCTGTCAGGTGAACAGAGAGCCCACGATGAGGGACCAAACTCAGCATCTTGTCCAAAAGGATGTTGTGCAATAAATAGGATTGTACCCTGGAAATTGGTGACTTGGAAGAGAGCAAATTTCCCCTTCGCAGTGAATGTCAAATGGAAAGTCAAAGTTAAAATTTACTAACCCCATTCTAACCTATTGCCTAGCAGCAATAGTCTTTGATTCGCCACTTTTTTTTACTTATTTCTCTGACAGACATAATTTTTTAAATTTACTAATTGTGTTTTGCTTTGAGCTGTGGGAACACTATGCCTCTGAGCCTCTCACTTGTGGTCGCTCATTCTTTTTAACCCAGAAAAAGAGTCTGTAGAGGATGGCTTGATTTCCATACTTTGCTACAGAATGCTTCACTGCACCTTCTGCCAATTTTTATCATACCTACACCTTTTTTTAAATTTTCTCTTAGAGAAAATTTTAAAAGAAATATATTCTTTTATGAAGAAACTTATTTAAAGTGAATATTATGTTCAGCCCTTTTTTGTTTTGAAATGTAGGTCTTATTCATTGATCAGTTTCACAATGATTTACTTCCTTTTTCTTGGGAATACAAAAGGTGAATCTGCCATTTGAAAGCCCTGAAGAATGATTTGTATACATTCCAACCTGAGGCAGACACAGTACAGATAGATTTAGTACAATTTCTTATTAAAACTTTGATACAACACTTTAGTTGAAACCAGAAAAGAAAACTCATTTCTTCAATTTCTAGAGCTCTCTACATCAGAGGATAGGTATCATGTAAAATGAGAAAAGTAGCAGAATGAAATTGATTACTGTTTTCATGATCAGATTTATCTCCATGCTTTATAATACCACATCTTTCATAGGTTGTCTGATGAGAATCTAACGCAATTTTCATATATGTGGAATTTTTTATATGAGTTTTTTAGAAATCACTTCTTAGCTATGCTTTTTGGTCTTAAGTCCTTATTCAGAGAGCAGTTTTGATTAACTGATTGTATGTCACATTACTGAGTCCCCATAGCTGTTCCACAATCTATTCTAAAGGAGAGATTCAACTGTACCATCAAGAGGCTATATACTAAACATCAGGCTACCCACCTTCTAAACTCTTTTTTTTTCCTATTCATTTTTGAGTCATCAAGTTCACAATTTCTGTCCATCTGTTGAACCTGAAAACATGATACTGAGATTAGAGTGCATTAAACATATGATTTTTACACCAAGGCAGTAATCCTGAAAGCTAATTTTGGAGGGGGGAGAGAGAATGAGACAGAGAAAGAGAGAGAGAGAAGGAGAGAGAGAG
Source organism: Balaenoptera acutorostrata (assembly GCF_949987535.1). Taxonomy (NCBI): domain Eukaryota; kingdom Metazoa; phylum Chordata; class Mammalia; order Artiodactyla; family Balaenopteridae; genus Balaenoptera; species Balaenoptera acutorostrata. The sequence continues at coordinate 53,491,767 of NC_080065.1, read as the reverse complement.
AACAAGAGATAGATTGATTTTCAGACTCAGCTGGCAGTCAGGGTATTGCCATAGAAATCAATGACAAGACAGAACAAGAAAAGGGCACCTTGGTGATTCAACCTCTTCTTTGCACTATCAAAAGCCTTCAATCACACACCATCTCTGTAACATATTGAGATGTCATCTTAGAGATAATCTGAGAGAGTTTATAGACAATTTAGGAAAATCCTAGTTAAAAGAACAAAACATTTACCTTAAATGACTGTTTAGATGAGTCTTAGAGTGAGTTTACTAAATTATACTAAAGTTTACTTGTTTTCCTCCTTACTTCCTTCCCACAAGCAGGTAGGGATTTGTGAACTCAGAATTAGAACCATTTTTTAAGCTGTATTTTCTCTGTACATCTGAATATAGAGGGTATCATTTTGTAACCCCGCCTCTTCATGAACATTTGGTCAGTGTCTTTGTTTTCTGTTATTAGAGTGTGATCTTCCAGATGCTGTGAGGCAGGCTTTAGAAGTACTTTCTAGCAATATGATTCTCATTGTACAGATTCTGAATTATAATTCAGTTAAGTAAATTTCTCCCAAATCATTTGAGTGTATGCCAATGTGAAGTTAACGTGCACCTATTCTGAACCTTCCTTGAGGAATGGTGTCTAAGAGGAAGGAAAATACTTAATAATACTTAATAAAAGATGATAGAGTCTATTAAAAGTCAATAAAAGTTGGAAATTTGCTCAAATTCCATTTCATAAAATTGTGAGCTTAAAGAGCTTATAAATGTTTCAGCAGTTCAGCTGAAGATGAGCACAACTGACTGACTTCAACTTTCTCTCCTTCTAATCTTTAACTACTTTATACCAAAGAAAATAAGTCCTTTCACTTTCAGAATAAATAGTAATAAGGATCTGGAAATTTTATGGAAATACTTCCTTTGATTTAAATGGCTATTCATATTATATAACATAGGTCATTTGTGATTGATTACTGTTGGGTCATTGGGGTCATAGTTACAAGAAAGTGATTTTATGAACAGAAACTTATTCATAACATGTTGTAAAAAAATATAGAATTGTATATACAGTATGCTACCAAATACACAAAACATCTGAAAAGAGTCTTCAAATATTAAATAATGGAATTACATGTGATTTTAAGAGTACTCTTCTTTACACAGTTTTGTAGTTTCCAAACATTTTACAATGACCACTTATTATTTCGGTATATATAAAAACGCTATTAATAGCAAATAGCCATTTACAAAATTAGAAATTCATCTCTTTCTTATTCCATTATTTTTATAATAGCAGCGCTCATCTATCTTATTCTTTTGGCTTTGCAAACCTACTTCTATTTTGCCTGAGAACACAAACTTCCTTGAAACTACCAAATGACAGATTTTTCTCTACTTTCTCTGTAGCTGTTGATAAGGATAATGCTGGAGTATATTTCTTTAAGTTGATTTGTCAGCATTTTCAGTGACTGTCACTACGAGTTTGATAATATTAAGGATGGGAAAACAGGCAGGAGTCAGAGTTATAGAGGTTAACACTTATTTTTCTTAAGTAAATATGAAGTATATGCGTTATTTGTACTAAGTTGTTATAATGGAAAATGGGGCAAAAGTAATTCTCCTCAACCAACCTATTCTTTGTAATCTTAATTCTTCAGACTCAATACATTTATCCTTAAATACAAACAAAAAAATCTGTGTGCAGCTTAAATATAGAATAACTATTCAACAATGCTTTATTCCCACTTTAAAATCTCCTTCAGATTTCTCTTGTGTCACCTGAATGAGTCCTGCTTCACAGACTTTTCATTATGAAATTTGTATTTCAACTAAGTTTAATATTTATAATCCCAATCACTTTTGATAAAAGTGACTTTTGGAGAGAATCCAAAGAATGTACCTTTCTGAGTGAGCGTGATTAAATTTTTTCATTATTTGTTATCTGAACATTTGAAATCCTTCCAGTGTCACAGAGTAGAAACATTTTAAGTTTTTTTTTATCCATAGCATATTTCTCAATGACTCCTAAGGCCTTGGGGTTTTAGAATTGACAGCCCAGAACAGTGAAATGACTTGCTAAACTTACTAAAGTATCTTCTTTTTTTAGACATTTATTTGTAGTGACAATTTTGCATCAGGTTGACAAATGATATCTGAGAATAGCTACTGTCTGTATGATTCCTTCTTGCCTAAGTTTTTCCTTTCCTAGTTATTCAATTTCAACTCCTAAAATGACACATTTGAGCAACAACTCTTCAGCTAACTAAGCATTTCTCATGCTTTTGATTTGTATTACACTCTTAAAAATGTGAAGCTTGTAGATCATAGGAAAATGTGAAAATCATAAATGAAAAAAGTACAAACTTATGCACATATACAAACAAATCCCAAGTAGATCATGTTTCTTTTGCAGAGAAACTGCACTGGAGTCCAATTTAAATTTTACAAAAGATTTTTATCTTTCAGGATTATGAATTTTGTCTTCTACCAACCCTCTTAAGGCTACAGAAACTAATTATGAGATACAAAGGGGAGGAAGAGTAAGAATAAGAAAAAGTAAGACTTCTACATTTCTTTAAAGATTCCCCTTTCATATTCCTGATTTTTGAAAAATCATATTGTTCTATTTTATTGCCAGCTGAAATGGAAATTTCCAGAAATTATGAATTTGTTTCTTTACCTAAAACACTAACAATATCAAGGCAGCAAACGATTGAAAAAATATATTGCTAGTTTTAATTTACTTATTGCTTTGTGTTCTTTGTCAAGCTCTTTAATTCTTAGTACTTCCCAAGCCTCAGATCAATCGATCGAGCTATCTACCTATCTCTCTCTCTCTCTCTCTATCTCTCTCTCTCTATCTTTCTATTTATCTATCTATCTTTCTATCTGTCATCTCTCTTTCTATCTTTCTATCTTTCTATCTATATATCTATCTATCATCTATCTTTCTATCTCTCTCTCTCTCTCTCTCTCTATCTCTCTATCTCTGCTCTTATTCTAAGTGCTAGCTCATTTGCTCACATTTGTAACAACCCATGAAAATATGACCGCAGTTGCTGATATTATTCCCAGCTCCACCAACAATTCCAATCCCTCATCCTTATTGATATTTCATTTACACTTAGATATACAATACAGGAAGATTAATGTTTTTAAAACTAAGCTATCAATCGTTCCTTCTGACATCTACCTCTCCTTAATTTCCTTATCGCTGCAGTGTATTATTAATATATTACAACTGTCCTATAATCACAACTATTTTATGTGTGTTCTCCTCTTTGGCCAGGATTATTCTTTTTGGAATGGTGGTCCCTGGCCAATGTAGTCTGCCTTTTTAGAGAACATGAGAATTTCTTTTGGAAAAGATATTCTACAGTGTAGCTAGCTACCAAACAGGAATTACTGGCATGCATAATTTCAAAAAGTATTTTAGTGTAATGTGTGAAGCACTTGGCTAGTTCTACGTAGGTCAGAGCAAAAGACATATGATAAATCCAGGATCTGCCCTTCTTAGCATATATGACCTAGAAGAGACATCCATACATACAAACATACATAATTACAAACTTTGATAAGGGCCATGAAGAAAATGTGTAGGGTGCGAGAATAACAAATACCATAGGAGTAAAAATTAGATTTGTATGTCAGTAAATATATCTGTCTCCAATTCCTACAGCTCTGGACCATATCTTAGCACTTCCTGCCTTGCTTGATGATTTTCTGGTATTGCAATTTTTTTCTTGCCTGTGCCAAAATCTTGGCCTTCTGTAATTGGAAACAAAAATCAATTTAATAGTCTCTTAATAGAAAGCTCACTTCTTCAGAAATCAACTTAGCTAGAGGGTCTTGTTGGCATGAGTGCAAGTTATGAGCTGAGTATGTATTGAAGGAAAGTCAGTATATATACAACAATTTGACTTATATCCATCCCAGAATTATTTTCACCTGTCACTGTTGGAGCAGCTTCTCCAGGTCATTAAATAATAGTGTGCAGCACTTTCTTCCCTTCCTGACAATGGACTTCCTACTTGCTTCCTGAGGCTGGGCTCAGAATAGCATCTGGTATTTCATGGAGTATGTGTGTGATGTGTAGGGGTACTAAATGTCTCATGTAGATATAATGAGGACATGTTGAGTGTCAAGAACAAATAAACTTTGAGACACCCTGATAGCTAAAAGGAATTTTTTGTATGAAAAAGTTGCTAATTACCTCATGCTAATCACACAATAATAATATTACAATTTGATATTTCAGAAATAGTACCAGTAGAAGGAGAATCAAAATCCAGATGAGGTATCAGTGGGACAGTATTCTTGTCTCAAGTTTTATGGGACTTCTTTTATGACTTGGGGTCTAATTTTTGCATTCATAAAATAGAGAAAAAACATGCTGTAACTATATCCTGAGGTTGGTGACAGACTTACTAAAATTAGGAATGTAAACTAACTTTAAAATTATAAACAGAGGAACCAAAATTAAAACTCTGATAACTATAATATATGCTGATAGCTATGATATATGTTGGAATTTAAAGACAAGCATCAAAATATTTAAATAGATCAAAGTCATACAGAGCATAATTTTTGAGCACAGTGGAATCACTAATAATAAATCACTAATAAAAATCATTAATAATGATAATAAAATTAAACAATGCATTCATAAAGTATATATGGGCTATAAATGAAATAATAAGAGATAAAACTAAATCAGTGTTTAGTCAGAAATATACAACTCCAAATGCTTATGTTAGAGAAGATCTAAAATCAATGATCTAAGTCTTCAATTTGACAAAATCAAAATAAATCTGAAGTAAGTGGAAATAAGTAGGTGCAGAAATTAATAGCAGCAACAGAAATATCTGACAGGAACAGAGAAAATTAACAAAGGAAAAAAATGAGTAAAATTGATAAATCTCTAGCTAGATTGATTATGAAAATAAGAGAGAAACAAAAACTACCAATATCAGTCTTGAAAAGGATTTATCATCACAGATTTTACAGAGATTAAAAGAATAATGAGATCACGTTTAAAACTTTATAATAAATTTGACAATTTAGATGAAATGGAAACATTTATTGAAAAATGCAACCTACCAAAATTAATACAAGAAGAAAAGGCTGCAATATGAATAGCCCTAATTCTATTAAAGAAGTGGAATTTCTTATCAACTCCTCCACTGAAATAGCATATTTAAAGAAGAAATAACATGAATCTTATGCAAACATTTTTGAAAAAGAGGAAGAGGGATCACTGCCCTACTTGTTTATAAGTCCAGCAAATCAATCGACAAAAACATTACAAAAAAATTAAGACCAATATTTCTCATGAATATAAACACAAAATTCCTTAACAAACTGTTAGTGCTTGAAATTCAAACATATTATGACCAAGTCGGACTTATCCTAAGAAAACAAGGTAAATGTAACCTCTGAAAATCAATCAATGTAATTTACCATATCAAGAGATTAAAGGAAAAATAATACACGATTATTTCAATATATGCAGAAAAATAAATTGAAAGCAATCAATATACACTCATGATTAAAATGCTCAGTAGGACTTCCCTGGTGGCGCAGTGGTTGAGAATCTGCCTGCCAATGCAGGGGACACGGGTTTGAGCCCTGGTCTGGGAAGATCCCACATGCCGCTGAGCAACTAGGCCCGTGAGCCACAACTACTGAGCCTGCGCGTCTGGAGCCTGTGCTCCACAACAAGAGAGACCGCGATAGTGAGAGGCCTGCGCAGCATGATGAAGTGTGGCCCCTGCTTGCCACAACTAGAGAAAGCCCTCACACAGAAATGAAGACCCAACACAGCCATAAATAAATTTAAAAAAAAATGCTCAGCAAATTAAGAATAGGAGTTATATTTTTAAGATAGAGTTTCTTCCACTTTCCAGTCCAGCTTCTAAGGAACTTGTAAGTCATCGCTCCATTCTAACAGCAAGAAAAAAGTTGAACAAACTGAAAATCAACAATGCTTCTTAGATGTTTCAGATAAGTTAGATCACAGAGCAAACTTCTGTCCCCAAAATTGGAAGAGATAGACAGGTGGATACAGAGAATCATAATTTACTGGAGCATGAATCCATGAACAGAAAACTCCAAGAGAAACACTATTAAGGTAGAAAAACCTAAATTGTAATTGGCCTATTGCTGAAGGCTTAGTCTGTATAAGTCTGAGAGTTAAAAACTCCAGTGGTCCCAGTCATAAAGGGATCACCACATATTTGTGAGTTTTACTTCCTACCAGGTTCTCATAGTGAAGAGTGAAGAAAAAGTCCTTTGTGCTTTTGGCATGGGGAGGGGGAGAGTAACCATTTTGAAATAGACCAGAGTATTCTGACCTAAACAAGACCTGCCTTAAAGAGAAACGTATTTACCAGAACCTAATCAACCTGGGGGAATAGAAACACCAACTCCAACCCACTCCAGCCTTACACATTGGAAAAAGGAACTATCCAATTCCCAACCTATCTAGTCAACCTGTCCCAATTAGGGGTGTAAAAAATCACTGAGAGGCACTTTTAAACATCACAGCTCAGGCACACAGGCTCACAAAAAGACTGAGACCTAATCATGGGATGATAGAATGCTTCCCCTCCCACACACACCTTACCACCACATCACTAAAGACCTATCTACCTTAGTTCCTTTTACCCAGTACATCATGTTCAGTTTCCAACCAAAAGCTACAAGGCAAACTAAAAGACATAAAACACAGTTTGTAGAGACAAAGTGAGCATCAGAGCCAGACTCAGATATGGCAGGGAAGTTGGAATTAACAGATGGAGAATTTGAAACAACTGTGATTAGCATGCTAAGGGCTCTAGTGGATAAAGTAGACAGCATGTAGAACAGATGGCCAATGTAAGCAAAGAGATGCAAAATCTAAGAAAAAAATAAAGAAATGGTAGAGATCAAAAACACTATAACAGAAATAAGGAATGCCTTTGATAAGTTCATTAGTCTGTTGGACACGGCTGAGGAAAAAAATCAGTTAGGTTAAGGACATGTCAGTAGAAACTTCTAAAACTGAAAAGCAAAGAGAAAAAATACTGAAAAAAAACAGAATTGAATATTCAAGAACTGTGGGACAAATACAAAAAGCATAACATGTGTGTAAATATAATACCAGAAGGAGAAAAAAGAAAGGAACAGAAGAAATATTTGAAGCAATAATGATTCAGAACTTCCCCAAATGAATGTCAGATTCCAAACTGCAGATCTAGGGAGCTCAGAAAACACCAAGTGTGATAAATGCCAAAAAAACTATTCCTAGGCATATCAAGTTCAAATAGCAGAAATTCAGAGATTAAAAAAAAAAATACTTGAAAGCAGAGGAGATAAAATTGTACATATTGAAGAGCAGGGGTAAGAATTACATGATACTTCTCAGAAGCCATGCAAATAGAAGAGAGTAGAGAGAAATACTAAGAGTGTTGAGAGAAGAAAAAAAAAAACACTGACTTATAATTCTGTATCCTGCAAATTATACTTTAATATTAAAGGAGAAATAAAGACTTTCTCTGACAAACAAAATTGAGGGAATTTGTTACCAGTAGATCTGCCTTACAAGAAATGTTAAAAGAATTTCTTCAAAGAGAAGGAAAATTGTATAAGTTAGAAACTCAGATCTACAGAAGGGAAAGGAAAGCATTAGAGAAAGAATACACAAAGATGAAATACATATGTTTATTTTTCTTATTCTTAATTGATCTAATAGATAATTTGTTTTTAAAAATAACAGCAACAGTGTATTCAATGATGATAGCTTAAAAGAAAAGACAGCAATGATACAAAAGTTGGGAGGGAGGAATTTGGAATCCTTTGTTATTATAAGTTACTTGTACTACCTGTGGAGTGGTATAATGTTTGCAAGTGGACTTGTTTTAATTATATAGGTATATTGCAAATTATATGACAATCACTAAAAAAGTAAAAAACAAACAAAAAAAACTACGATTTATATGTTAAGAAGGAGAGAATATAATCATATAAAATGCTCAGTTAAAAACCAGAGAAGGCAGAAAAAAGACTGGAAGACAAAAAGAAATAAAGAAAAAAAAGAACAGCATACCAAGTAAAAAACAGTAATAAATATGTTGTATATTCATCCAAATACATCAATAATCACTTGAAATGACAATGGTCTAAACAATTTAATAAAAAACAGATGTCTGAATGGATTAGAAAACAAGAAAAAAACTATGTTGTTCACAAGAAACCCACTTTCAAAATAAAGACACATAAATTAAAAGTAAAGGAATGGAGAAAGATGTACCATGTTAACGCTAAGCAAAAAGAAAGCTGAAGAAGTTATATTAATTATAAACAGCAAATTTTAGAGTAAAGAAAATTATCAGGGGTAAAGAAAGTCATTATATACTGATAAAGATAGGCTACAGGGAAGTATTGTACAACACGGGGAATATAGCCAATATTTTATAATCATTGTAAATGGAGTATAACCTTTAAAATTATATAAAAGTTAAAAATTTAAATATATATAATATGTAAATATATTTATATAAAACAATCCTTAATACATATATGTCTAATAACAGAGCATCAAAATATATAAGGCAAAAATTGATAGAACTGCAAAGTGAAGTAGATGAATCCATTATTAGAGACTTCAAAACCTCTATAAGTAACGGATAGATCTACAGGCAGAAAATCAGTAAAGACATAGTTGAATTCAACAACACCATCAATCAAATGAATATAAATGATATAGAATACTTCCCAGAAATAATACACCACCCATTCTTCTCAAGTTCATATGGAACATTCACCAAGATAGACCATATTCTAGGCCATAAAACACAGTTTAAATAATTTAAAATAATAGAAATGAAACAGTGTAAGCTTTTAGACCACAATGGGAGAACAAACTTTTTTTTCCTCTTGTTTCGGTTTTTTTTTTTTCCTTTGGATGAGACCCAAATAATGGTACTGGGTCTTTTGCTCTGGCTTTCCACAGTGGTCTTCAGGTGGTCTTACAACCATTTTAGTCCCCCTTAATCCTTGAATCCATTATTTTTCACAAAACTTCTGGATCTGCTCATTGCTACTTGCCCCTGCTAATAGTGACTTTACCAAGTAGCTAGTTTTTAAATATAGTTTTCATGTAAACCAGCTTTGTCAAGGGGATTTAAAAGCAGAAAGCATCACTTGTTTTATTGACAAATATTTTTTAAAATTTTTATTGGAGTATATTTGATTTACAATGTTGTGTTAGTTTCAGGTATACAGCAAAGTGAATCAGTTATACATATACATATATGCACTTTTTTTTTTTTTTAAGATTCTTTTCCCACATAGGCCATTACAGAGTACTGAGTAGAGTTCCCTGTGCTATACAGCAGGTTCTTATTAGTTATCTATTTTATATATAGTAGTGTACATAAGTCAATCCCAATCTCCCACTTTATTCCTCCCCCCCCACCCCGCTGCCCTTATCTCCTGGTAACCATAAGTTTGTTTTCTACATCCATGACTCTACTTCTGTTTTGTAAATAAGTCCATTTGTACCCTTTTTTTTAGATTCCACATATAAGCAATATCATATGATATTGTCTCTCTGTGTCTGACTTAACTTCACTCAGTATGACAGTCTCTGAGTCCATCCATGTTGCTGCAAATGGCATTATTTTGTTCTTTTTTATGGCTGAGTAATAATACACTTGACATACCTGGTCGATAAGTCATTGAACCAGAAACTATCTTTATATATTCTCTTTCAATTTCTTTCCTGGATTGCAATGCCAATTGCCTAGAGAAAGCAGGTGGAATTAAGAAATATTGGTAGATTTGATAGGAAACTTGCTTCACATTCAGCCAATGTGTCCTTTGCTTTAATTTAATTTTACAGTTCTATTAAAAGTTAAATTTGTTTTCAAATTCTCTTAAGGGGGAAATGGAAGAAACTTGCTAATGTTGTTTACTTTTTCTCAAAGATGGATATGATAAACTTTTTGTATGTCAACCTTAAGAAAGTTGTATCTAGCAGGGCTTAGTAACCTTGAAGGTAGGCAACAATCTATTTGCCAAGAATATAAACAGACTAATAGTCCTGACTAGGTCAATTAGTTTACCCAAGAACCACATAGAAACCATTTTGCAACTCCATTTTAGCTTCAGGCTGGACTGAAAATGTATTGCTTATTTAATTAGTACTCTAGGCAGTAGTAGTAATTAATTTTAAAAGATTAGGGAGGCATAAAAAAAAAGGCAGCAAAATGATCCTCATATTGAAGTGCTGTTCTGTACTGTTGAACCATGAAGAAAAACTCATTTTTTAAAATTGGACAGAAGGGGATAAGGAATATTTATGGCTCCCTATCCTAACATGTGTCCAACTAAGTGTTAAATGATAATGCAGGAGGCAGAGTGGTCCAGTGGAAGTGATGCTGGCCTCAGTCCAACCTGGATCTATCTGGCCTGTTCTAAAACTCTCCCAATAATTAGTTTCCTCAGTTTCTCTGATGACCCAGTTGAGCATCTCACAATCCTTCCAAGGCTAGAGTTTTCCTCATATTATCAGTATTAATGACAGGAATGGTAAGTAACAGTTTTAGAGTGATTAAAGTTTTAAAAGATCTTTCGTAAACATTTAAATTAATCCTCACAATAATCTAATAAGATGTCCAATTTAGATATTATTATTCCTCATCAAAGGGTCAAGAGTTTAAATTTTTTACCAGTTTTTATGGGCTTCAGTCATTTAAACAACTCAGTAGGTACATGTTGAGATTCTGATCTGTAATCTTGATTCAACAATTATTAATATGGGGCCCATGTTACATGGAGGGAGGCCTTCAAGGAGAGGCATCAAGGTTGCTGTGAATCCCTTGAAATTGTATGTAGAATGTTATCTGTGCATATGGGGAGAAATCATGATTTTCATAAGCTTCTCAAAGGGTATTCAGGAACTAAATACATTCAAGAAGCATGGATTTAACTGATTTTTTTTCTTTACTCACATATTTTAGAGATCATCCTGTAATAGGCTTCTATACATAATTAAGTAACATCTCTCTTGTATGGAATAATTTGGGGAATGGACAAAAATACAAGAACAGCTGCATTTTGATCGAATGGTATTCATTATCTAGGCATGAGTGATGTAGGAATTTTACTGATTATTCCAGGACAGCAACCTGGTTGATCGTGGGGCTATGGTCTCTTGTTGTGCTGGTAGTCAGTGCATTTCAACTTGGAAATAAAATCAGTCACTGAATCCTGTTGATTTTCCTCTTATAAGTGCTTCTAAGCTGCCCAATCTTTCATTTCTTTCCATCACCATTCTAGCTCAGGTAGCATCATCTCTTACCTAGATGACAGAAGTTTCCTAAAAAATAGTTTTGTCTTTCTTTCTTCATGCTTCACACAGCAGCCAAAGTGATCTTTTTCAATGTTTAATGTCAGCTTACTACTTAAAACCATCAAAATTTTCTCATTGCTTTTAGTATAAATTCTACATTTTTAAACACTGTCCATTATATCTTGTTAAGACTTGACTCTTCTTTATTCTGAAACCTTATATTTATTATTTATATACCCTGTGACTTCTCCATTCTAACAATCCTTAGTCTATTGTGATTCCTCAAAACAATCATAACCTCTTATAACTTCCAGGTTGTCTCATATACTGTTTTTCACTCTGGAACAGTGGTTCTCAAAGTGTGGTCCCCAGACAAGCAACAGCATATTCTGGGAATTTAGTAGAAGTGCAAAATCTGGCTTACTTCCCAAACCTACTGAATCAGTGGTCTGTTTTTTATTTGTATTTTTTAACAAGCCCTCCCTGGTTTCTTTTTTTGTTTTTTGTTTGTTTGTTTTTTAACAATCCCTCCATGTGATTCTCATGTACAGTCAAGTTGGAGAACCACATTAATCTAACATTTTTCTATCCTCTTTTGCCCTGCTAAACCCTGCTCAGTCAGCTCAGATTTTTTTTTTAGGAAACTTACTTTCTAAGTTTCCCAGGAAACCCTCTATTCCCACAGAGTTAATATTATCCATTCACCATATATGACTGTAGATTTCTAGACCCATGGAAAATCCTGATTCAGCTACTTGGATAGAAGATAGAAATACAAATATCAAAATGTACACATATGACAATCCTGATGATAATTCAAATTTGTAACCACTGATATAAATGGTTTTCTCAAAGAGATTAGCTTTGAAGGGGATCAGAGAGAAGGGGTATTAGTTGTAAGGGGAGGGTGAATGGACTATGGAAAGAAGTGTATTGGTTGTTGGTTTATTCATTTGTTTTACAATGAAAGAGACCTGAGTATGTTTATATTCTGAGATGTTTTTACACCTCATCTGGCAGAGATGCAGGGGTTTAAGGTACAGAAGGAAAAGGGCTTGACAGACCCTTAAAAATTTCAGAAAAAAATGGGCTACAGAAAACTGGTAAAGTGGCACTTTTCAGGGCCAGAAAGGTAGCAGGAAGGGTAGGACGTACAATATTTTACTGCCAGAATTGAGCCCAAAGAGACATCTTCCTTTTAAAAAAATTCTCCGTTCAGCCTTTCCAACATTAGTATAGCTTTTCTACATGTTCTCAAAGTGAAAAAAAAAAAATCTAGGGATAGAAATATTTTCAAAATAGCTTCTAATACTTTCACAAATAGATTCACAGAAGAAATAAAGAAGAAAATAAAGGAATGAAGGGAGGGAGGGAAGGAGGAAGGAAAAGACAAGAGATGCCAAGATTTTTAAAAGTTGACTCAATATTTCTGAATAAAATTAGGAGTTCTTATATGAGTTACACACTCTAAAAGGAAGAGTAGATAGGATATTCAGTCAGGGGAAAGATCAGTAGATTAGACTCCAAAACAGTTTTCAAAAATTGTACATCAACAACACTTGATTCAATTTAAAATGCAAGTTTTGTGTTAGGAAAGGGTATTTTCTTCGTAAGTGGCAGATAGAGAGTTATTGTCCTTAATGCTTAGTATGCTTCTAGATATCAATAAGATACATACAATCATACTCATAAGTGCTATCTTTCTAACAGATGTGGAACACCATATTTAATATATACTAAATTATCCTAGTTTTCATGAGACTTTTATCTACTTCAGGACCTTTTATTTGATCCTTCTGTTTTGCCAATTCATTCCTATATCAATACCACAGGGTCGTTGCAATTTAGTATTTGGTAGGGAAATATCTACTTATTTCCTCCCTTTTCAAAGCTGTGTAGATGATTTTTCACATTTGTTCCATGTTAATTTAGGAATACTTTTGTTGATTAAAATATCCATTGGAATTCTAATTGATGGGATCTAGATTAGAATAATGATGAATCTCTTTTTAATTTGTAGATAACTGATATATTAACATTATTTAGACTTAGGAGCATACTCTCCTTCAACTTTTTATTACTAAATAAAGTTTTATTTCTTTTTTCACTTAGATGTATGTAGTTTCCTAGGCATTTAATTTTATTTTCCCACTCATTGCTTTTTTAACTACAGTGATTGATCTATAGGAAATCTATAGATTCTAGTATAAAGTCCTTTTAGTAAGTATCTTATAGAATTGTTTTAATTGTTTTTGTAGTAATAAATCTCATAGTAATTTAATAGTTCTCAGAATTATTCTGTTATTATCAAGTTCTGCAATCATATTATATATAATGTTAACTTAGTTTCTTTTCTTTTTCTGTGTAACTAACTACACTTTGTGGATCTTTTCACTAAAAGAAAAAGGGCAGCGTTGATAGGGAGACAATTGGCAGAATCTAGCACACATCTGTAATGTTTTATCATTAAATATGAGTTTTGCTCTTGGCTTCATATAAAACATTTTTCCTAATACAATTATAAGAGAGTATATTTTTATTGCCAGGTTTTTAAAATAATCTGTAACAAATGTTGAATTTTTTTTTATTTACCTTTTTTTTTAAATTATTAGCACCTTTAATTATTATTTATTTATTTATTTTATTTTTTATTTTGGCTGTGTTGGGTCTTCGTTTCTGTGCGAGGGCTTCCTCCAGCTGTGGCAAGCGGGGGCCACTCCTCATCGCGGTGCACGGGCTTCTCACCATCGTGGCCTCTCTTGTTGCGGAGCACAGGCTCCAGACGCACAGGCTCAGCAGTTGTGGCTCACGGGCCCAGTTGCTCCGCGGCATGTGGGACCCTCCCAGACCAGGGCCCGAACCCATGTCCCCTGCATTAGCAGGCAGCCTCTCAACCACTGTGCCACCAGGGAAGCCCACAAATGTTGAATTTTATTCAATAGTTTCTGAGTATCCATTGAGATGATAATTTTTTTTTAAATCATTTTACCAATAAAGTGCTTAATAATTTTTATAGGTCTCTTACAGATTGTCATGGCACTGACTGAATATATCAGTATTTTCTGACTATGATGCATTAGTTTTAATATGCAAATGCATATGAGCTTCTAATGTTTTATTTGGGGTTGTTAAAGGGTATGGAGATTTTTAAGAAACTTAATGCTTAGTGTCACTATTTTTTTAATAAAAATTGTACCAATTTTAAACCCAACCTGCAGTGTAGAATAATTATATTTAATGATGTACTTCCATCATCACTAAATAATTTACTAATATATTTAAAAGTTTTATTAATTTGATAGGTAGGCTTATCTCTTAATTTACATTTTAAAAATTTATGGTGTAGTGAAACTTTTTTCCAATGTTTCTTAGGAATTTATATTTTCATTTAATTTTATTTTTATTAAGAAATCCTTTCAACATCAAAAAAACAATTTGATTTAAAAATGGCCAGAAGTTCTGGATAGACATTTTTTTAAAGAGGACATGCAGATGGCCAGCAAGCACATGAAAAGATGTTCAACATTGCTAATCATCAGGAAAATGCAAATCAAAACCACAGTGAGATATCACCTCACACCTGTCAGAATGGCTATAATCAAAAAGACAACAAATGTTGGCAAGGATGTGGAGAAAAGGGAACCCTCGTGCACTGTTGGTGGGAATATAAGTTGATATAGCCACTATGGAAAACAGTATGGAGGTTTTTCAAAAACATAGTGTGCTTCTAGATATCAATTTGATACAGATAATTATACTCTTAGGTGGTTTCTAACAGATTTGGAATATCATATTTAATATATACTAAATTATTCTAGTTTTCATAAGAACTACCATATGACCCAGTGATTCCACTCCTGGGTATATATCCAAAAAAAACCCAAAAACACTAATTTGAAAAGATACATGCACCTCAATGTTCACAGCAGCGTTATTTACAATTGCCAAGGTATGAAAGAAACCTAAGTGTCCATAAACAGATGAATGGATGATGAAGATGTGGTACATATATACAATGGAATACCATTCAGCCATAAAAAAGAATGAACATCCTACAACATGGATGGAATTGGAGGGCATTACACTTAGTGAAATAAGTCAGACAGAGAAAGACAAATACTGTATTATATCACTTATATGTGGAATCTAAAAGATACAACAAATTAGTGAATATAACACAAACAAAACATATTCACAGAGAACAAATTAGTGGTCACCAGTAGGTGAGAGGGAAGGGGGGGAGGGGCAACCTAAGGGTAAGGGATTAAGAGATACAAGCTACTGTGTACAAAATGAGCTTCAAGGATATATTGGACAACACAAGGAATATAGCCAATATTTTATAATAACTATAAATTGAGTATTATTTTTAAAATTTGTGAATTACTTACTATATTATACATCTGTAACTTATATAATATTGTACCTCAACTATACTTCAAATAAAAAAAGAAAGATTTTTTTTAAATTTATTAATTAATTTATTTATGGCTGTGTTGGGTCTTCGTTTCTGTGCGACGGCTTTCTCTAGTTTTGGCAAGTGGGGGCCACTCTTCATCGCAGTGCGCGGGCCTCTCACTATCGTGGCCTCTCTTGTTGTGGAGCACAGGCTCCAGACTTGCAGGCTCAGCACTTGTGGCTCACGGGCTTAGTCGCTCTGCGGCATGTGGGATTTTCCCAGACCAGGACTCGAACCCGTGTCCCCTGCATTGGCAGGCAGATTCTCAACCACTGCACCACCAGGGAAGCCCAAAAAGAAAGATTTTTAAAAAAACAAACCCTATAGCAAATGTTCAATAAAAGTTACTTATCATCAAAAAAATCCTTTTGCTCGAATATTAAACACTCCAATCAATATTTCCATAGCTCAGGTGAATGGTTATTTGCTTTTTTGCAAAGTATCAGTGATTACCATTGTCATCAACTGACATGTATTGAACAAGTGATTTCATTATAAGCAAAACAGTAGTCTGTGTTAATCTGAATTTACTCTTTTATCCAGTTATAGTTTGTAATGCAATTTAATTTTTTTCTTAAAATATATTTGATATATATTATATATAGGGATAAGCATATATTTCATCAGTATATAGCTTGATAATTTTTCACAACCTGAACATGCACATGGAAACAGCAGCCAGATCAAGAACCTGAATGTTACCAGAACTCCAGAGGTCCCCCTGTGCTTCCAGTGAATAATCACTATTCTGCCTTCTATCAGCTTAGATTAGTTTTGCCCATTTTTGTACTTACATTAATGGAATCAAGCTATGTCTTTTACTTAGTTGACATTAAAAAAAACAAAAATAAAACAATAAACTCTTGAGCACCCTAAGAAGACATTATATTAACTATATAATCATGCAGTTTTGTCTTCAGCCTGGCATTTTAATGAAAGGTTTAGAAAATCATGATTTTACCACTGTGCTGGACGAAGTCACAACTATCAGAGTCAAAGCTTAGAGTCTGTCATACAGAGTGAAGTAAGTCAGAAAGAGAAAAACAAATACAGTATGCTAACACATATATATGGAATCTAAGGGAAAAAAAAAAAAAAGGTCATGAAGAACCTAGTGGCAAGATGGGAATAAAGACACAGACCTACTAGAGAATGGACTTGAGGATATGGGGAGGGGGAGGGGTGAGATGTGACAGGGTGAGAGAGTGGCATGGACATATATACACTACCAAACGTAAAATAGATAGCCAGTAGGAAGCAACCACATAGCACAGGGAGATCAGCTCGGTGCTTTGTGACCACCTAGAGGGGTGGGATAGGGAGGGTGGGAGGGAGGGAGACGCAAGAGGGAAGAGATATGGGAACATATGTATAACTGATTCACTTTGTTATAAAGCAGAAACTAACACACCATTGTAAAGCAATTATACTCCAATAAAGATGTTAAAAAAAAAGCTTAGTCCTAGGTATGGCTTCATGCCATGTCTTCGCTCCTGAAGCCAGTGTTCTTGTTAGTGATTTGCAATGATAATAGCTGCTTATGTGCCCTGATGCTACAAGTGGTCTCCTTCTGCATGCAATTAAGCTCACTGGTAAATGGAGCCAATAAAAGTTTATGAGACTTCAATATCTGTCCCAACCAAGTTAAAATCTGGAAGATTATAAAGCAAATGGAATCACTGGATTTGGAGCAAGTATAAGATATTCAGCAGTCTGGGAGAGAGTGTTTATTGCTTAATCCATTCTTACACAAATTTTGGTGTGTAATGCGGGCTCTTTCGTTCTATGATTTCCTGCATTTCTCCCTAATTAAAGGGGCCATGAACTGATAGCTTTCAGGATGTCTGAGGATAAGCCTCTTTTTTCTACTCCTATGGCTGCTACCTGTGCTGAAAGTGGGTGACGTCTCTCGCCTTTATGGTGGGCCAGGCATGCTTACGGCTGACTGTGCCCTAGCTGAGGTGAGTTTCCAGAGGCAGAGGACCTGGATGCCACATCTGTGTGACTTTGGGCAAGTTGCTTTAACCTCTCTAGATCTCAACTCTCCCATCTGTAAAATGGAGATACAGTGATACTATACTTATAGGGCTTTTGTTAAGTTTAAATGTATTCAGATGTCTAAAGCTCTTATAACAGTGCCTAGCAAGTCATAAACATAATACAAATGTTTGCCTTTAGTATTATTGTTCAAAGCAGTTGGATATGCCACTCTGAACAAATCAGTGAAGCAATCCCAGGAACTCTGTCCCTGCTTGAATCAGTCAGGAGCCTGACTTATTGGTAGACCCATGAGTAGTTCTGGGAAGACTTCTGCTTCAGGGTCATCTCATATTTCCTTGTAATAAACCACTATATGAGTAGCATGCCCTGGAATTGTGCAATGTGGCAGTCCTACTCTGCTCCCCCAAATCTTGGCCACTTCCTCTCTACTAATACCTCTTTACCTGACTTCCTGGAGTCCACATCCTGCCCACCTTCTTAGAAAAATGGCTTGGAAAACTGGCCTGAATCAACCTTTTGGTCAGCTCTTCCGGCATAGACTTCAGGGTCTGTTATGTACAGAAACCTTCAAAGGCCAGGAGATCCTATGCCTGTTACATGGGAGACAAGGTTCTATGTTCTAATTGAGGCAAAGCAACTTTGATTATGAAGTGATATGGAAAAAGTAGAAGCAGGAAGGCCCAGAACCAGAGACTGAAATTTGAATCCCAGTTTGGTTAATTTACTTGCAGACCTTGGCCTAGTCACTTAATCTCTTCTCTAAATTAGGGTGCCTATCTTGAGTTGTTTTGAAAACAAAATAAAATAAGACTTTAAAGTTCTACATGAAAAGTGTCCATCTGTAAAATAGTGATATATTATCTACAGTGTAGATTTTATGAAGATTAAGGAAGATAGATTTAAAACCTTTGAAACAATATCTGGCAGAGAGAAAAGTCTCAACTACTGATAGCAATGTTTTATTATGACGGGGCAGTGTATATGGCCCAAATCACAATAAGTATCTCAAAAGTTTTGGGGGGGTTCATATTTCCTCAGTGTGGTTGGTGATACAACTATTTATTTATGGTCTGAAATTTTAAAAGCTGTGGGGGAAATATTACACATTTCTGATTTTTAGTCACACACTCTCTTCCCGAGCCAATAATAATATTGATAACCTACATACGTTAGAGCTTAATATTGGTAGTAGATGCTCTTAGTGTCTGTGTGTGTTTATGTGGTGGAAAAAAATATATATGTATATTCACCACATTTTCACAGTAACTCTCTAAGGTAGTTATTATTATCACCATTTGCCAATAAGAAAATTAAGGCACAGAGAGACTATCCTTCCCAAGGTCTGCCAGCTGGAAGGTTGTGGAGTTGTAAACAAGCTCTGAGTTCATGCTTTTAACCATTTTGTTGTGCACAAGCATTGTTTTCAACCCACCTACCACTTGCCTTCCATGGTTCGTGCTCTGCCTCTTCTGGGACCCAGGCAATACTCACCTAAAACATCCAAGACCAGTGTGTATGCATCGTGGGTATAGCAGTGGATGCCTCTGAGGAGGATTTTGGAGTTTTTTGATAAAAGTTCTCGATGCCAATAAGAGCAAGGATCTTAGTAGACTGGGACATTTCTAACAGAACCTAAAAAATAAATTAATCATAGTATTTTCTGAAACTGAAGTAAGGGTTCATTTTGGCCTACTTAGATAAAGGTTGTAAAAGGGTAAAGATCAGTGCGGTCCAGCACACTACTGCCCACAGAGTCTGCAGGATGACTGAGCAGTTGAACACCATCATTAACTATCTTATAGCAGATGTTGTGTCTATGATAGTATATATAAACTGTTAAAACTTGCTTTCAACATGTTTACAGTTGAAACATGATAATTTAGACGGGTTAAAATATTTATTCGAAGTAGCAGAACCAAGAGGTCCTCCAGTGTAGAGTATAATGCTCCCTGTCTATATATAACTAATAGGTTTTGACCTACAGTCTCTCTTTATATATCCAGACTCCCACCTATCTCATTACATGATCTAGATCTTGATTTTTGCAAATCTGCTCCTACGTAAATTCACATGGCCATACATACACACTCATGTAAAAACATACTACTATCCTTGATCAAGTTAAAATCCATTCGTAGAGGATAGTGGGTTCTCAGACAGTGGATTTCAAAATATTTTGACTGATCCACAATAAGAAATGCATTTCACACTGAGAACCTAGCAGAGATGCACATGTGCACGCACACCCCTGTGTGTGTGTGTGTGTGTGTGTGTGTGTGTGTGCAGAATAGGATAGACGATATCTGAATGTATCACCCTTAATAAAAGTATGTTAAACTTTAACAAATAGTACATCTTACTATGAGTGATACATTCAAATATAATCTATTATATTTACATTTTCCTTATTTTTATTCTACTTTATTTTTTTAAAATGCTGGTTGAAATCCTGTTTTGATGGACTTCATAATCCACTAATGGGTTATGACCTACAGTTTGGAAAACATTGTTTTAGGAAGTGGTTACCAAGTATCCAAGTGAACCTTGCATCAAGAATGTTGCTTTCTGTTATGTTCTATTAAGCTGCTTGGACTCCCGCCCTAGAAAAGCACACAGATTTTTGAGCAAACTTTGTCCTGAATGCAATTAGGAGTAGGAAGTAAAGTTTCTGTTTGTTGAAAGTGGGTCAGTTCTTTGCTATACTCATTACACTTGTCGTTATTTTGCCCTATTTTCCAGTAAATGCCTTATATGCTCACAGTTTATTTTTATTTTTTTATTTTTTTAATTTTTTTTTAATTTTTATTTATTTATTTATTTATTTATGGCTGTGTTGGGTCTTCGTTTCTGTGCAAGGGCTTTCTCCAGTTGCGGCAAGCGGGGGCCACTCTTCATCGCGGTGCGCGGGCCTCTCACTGTCGCGGCCTCTCTTGTTGGGGAGCACAGGCTCCAGACGCGCAGGCTCAGTAGTTGTGGCTCACGGGCCTAGTTGCTCCGTGGCATGTGGGATCTTCCCAGACCAGGGCTCGAACCCGTGTCCCCTGCATTGGCAGGCAGATTCTCAACCACTGCGCCACCAGGGAAGCCCCCACAGTTTATTTTTTAGCTCAAAATAGATTGCTTAGGAATGACAGGCTTGATATTAAAGAACATGCTTTGAAGTGTTTATGACCAGGAGCAACAACATCAAAACAATTTGCACACTTTAAGTAATGCAAAAACTTTGAGGCACTCTCAACTCTCTTGAATAGAAATAATTATTTTTAATTTAAAAAAACTTTGAAATAAAACTGTGCTGTTTAGTCACAGATTCCTTCTGTTTCAGCTTTCATTTGCTATACACCCATATTACCTTGCCCTTTTCACTTGATCTGTCCCAAAATACCTGTATTTCATGAATCTCTACCTTTTCAGTGGATTTCCGTAGACTTCTAAGTAGATCGGCCAAAGTTCTAAGTGCAGTCGGCTTTTTCAGTTTTGCGAGCTATTTAAGTGTGCCATCTTATTTTTTTCTGATTCAGGTGTGAGCCCTTACTCTCATTTCTAATCTCATAAAATCCTTTATTCCCTAAAAAAAAGAGCAGTTTTTCTTCTATTAATTTCCTTCTACATTTTATTTCCCACATTACTATTTAATTTTATCTGCTATAGATCTTTGCATGTTGAACAGGGGACAATCTTAATTGACACCCCTCCCCCAACAAAAGCTGAATAATTTTCCCAACAGAATATATTTAATAATTCAATCCTTTTTAAATGCCTCCTTTATCACATATTAAGATTTTATATTTACTACAGTCTGTTATAAAGCTTGCATTCCATTGATCTCTTTTCATTTTTACACTAATACAAAATAATATTAATTATTGAAAATATGATTAAATATTTTGTAGGCAAGTGACTTTCTAGTTCTCTATTTTCTGTATGCTAATATTTATTGGGAGAAAGATCTTGCAACCAACTTATTTTTCTTAATGCAACTCATTTATTAACAGACGTTGCTCAGACATTACATCTTGCAAAACTAAAATTCTGTACCTATTAATCAATAACATCTCATTCTCCCAGCTTCCGACAACCACCATTCTACTTTCTGTCTCTATAAATTTGACTACTCTAGTTTCCTCATAATAATAGGAGTTATATAGTATTTGTCCTTTAGGGACTGGCTTATTTTGCTTAGCATAATGTCTTTAAGGTTCATCCATGCTGTGTCAGAATTTCCTCCATTTTTAAGGCTAAATACTATTGCATTATATGTATATACATAGTGTATTTATCCATTCATCTGTTGATTCTCCACCTATTTTTAACATATCTTTTGGGTGGGACACAAACTCATGACACGATGGCAAGAACCATGTCTGCTGTGTTTAATGTTTTATTTCCATTGTCTTGCAAAAGTAGTGGCTCAAAAAGTAATTTAATTAAATAAATGAATATAATAATTTAAGTACAGGAGTATGTGAAAGAAATGAGCAAAGCTATGATTGGAGGGGAGTGGTTAACGGCCATTAGTATACTTCAGTAAACACTCTCTGGAGGAGAAAGATCCATGAAAGAGCTGGGTTTGTTTACATGGAGAATGGCAGGTTTATAATATGTAATATTCATTTGTTCTTTCATCTTTATTTCTGCAAAAGTCAAAACAAAGAGGAGAAATTGTAGCATCGCAGTGTGAGGGTGTGATTTGTTGTCACTTGTAAGGTATGTTTTATTTATTCCAATAAAATAACATTCATGCTGATGCATAGGCATTACAAAGGCCAATATATAAAACTGTAATTAACTTATTCAAACCAACTTACAATTTCTGTACTAGTTAGTCTGAAGGGGGAAAATGTCAATATTTAAATACAGAAAAAATTCAGAAGTAGAAAGAATCATAGAAACAGAAAATCCAGTCATAGAACTTTAACAGTTTAACCTGATATATAGCCAATATCAAGTTTCTTTAATTTTTTTATGTATATACATATATTTTTTTCTACCTTTTGTTCTTCATGCATCTATTAGATAGAGGTTTATCAATTGAATTGATCTTTGTAAAGGACAAGTTTTTAGGTTCATCAATTTTATTGACATTTTTATTGTTTTACTGTTTTTAATTTCATTGATTTCTGCTATTATCCTTCTTATTCTCTTACTTTTGTTAACATGCTGTTTGCTTTTCTTTTTCTAATTTATTAGCTGGAAATTTGGATTATTGATTTGAGAAGTATTTATATTTTCTAACATCAGCATGTAATGCTATAAATTTCCTGCCAAGCCCTGTTTTTTTTCTGTATCTGCCTTTTGATATGCTTCGTAATGTTTCTTACATAGTTCAAAATATATTTTAATTTCTTTTTAAACCAATGGGTTATTTAAAAGTATGGTGCTTAATTTCCAAATGTTTGGGAATTTTCCACATGTCTTTCTGTTATTGATTTCTATATTTTCATTCCATTATGACCAGGGAAAATACTTTGTATGATTTCTGTTTTCCTAATTCCATTCTGAACTGTAAGAGAGACTTTCTTAGTACTCTGTCAAATTCTCTGTGGACACCAGATGGGTTTGGTGGAGAAAAAGCCTGTAAGAGGGTACAAACCACCTAATTTTGCTTTCCCAAGGGACTCACTATCTCTCACAGAGCACACTCAATTTCCACTAATTTGCCAATCACTAGCTGAACACTTCTTATTGGTGTCTGGCTGTTTCTTCACTCAGTAAGCTAGTCATCATGTCTTATCCCTCCCTGCAGACGCCTGTCCCTTTTTAGAATACTAGCTGAGTATTCTAAGTCCTCAGCACTGTGATAGAGGTCAAGAAAATTTGTGAACTTGCTGTTTGTTTGGCTTTTGTAGTCCTTAAACATCACTCAGTGTTTGAAGGTTTTCTGTGTCTCCTAGTTTTATTAAAAATAGAGTATTTTTTATTCTTATATCATTTTGTACTTTTTCCAAAAGAATTATAGAGGATTCAAAACTAAAATGCCTCCATGATTCCATATGCTTATTTTATTCAGTGAAATCTTAAAAAACAAACACTTTTTTCCATTGCACAAAATATTTTCCTATAATCTGTTAAAATTTACTTTTTAGTTTTAGCTATATCCACATTACATTGCCATTTCTTTTCTTCATGTTTATTTTGTTTTCCTTTATTGGCCTCACAAAGCTTAATCTATTTGATTGCACTTATTAGAGCAATAACTTCAATAAAGTAGACTAGTCTCTTGTTAATAAATGAAAAATTACTAAAATATTTTGCATTACAGGTTAGTTATGACTATAGTAATTTCAGATAAATATTTGGAATCCATTCTAGAGGATGTTTTTATAAAGTATTCTATGTCTCAAATATCAGTTTCTTTCTCCTCCAAAACGTGGAAATATGGTTGAGAGAAGACATTTAAGCAGTCATAATAATGTAAAATATAAAATCTCTTTTACATATCTTTCTCTTAGATCAAAATATTTCCTAATTGCTAAGCCATGGTGGAAGCACTCTTATTAGGTTAAATATAATCTTACTGGATGAAATTTTTTTCTTGCTCTAAGATGCTTCGAAATTCTTAATGAGGAATGCATCCTGGTAGCCCTAAGATTATTTTTTGTTTGCTTCATTTTTACATTTGTTGGGAAAAAATAAAATGTGTCACTACCTGATCTTTTTTTTTTTTTTTTTACTTTCTATTAGTATCTGATCATAAGCCAGTTAAAATATGCTTTGCTTTTATACTTCACAATTTAGTGTTCTAATTTAAAATTTCCTTAGCTTCAGGAAAAGCTGATTATGATTAAAATTGTTACTTTTTAATCCAAAACATGGTTTTATCTTCACTTTTTTAGATACTTCAGTAATAGCTATGTATTGGTTATTTAAATTATTGTGACATATTCTTATAAACATTTTTACCTTGATATTTATGTGTGTGCACATATATATACATATATATATGATTGTCTAAGTGTGCTTAAGTAAATAAATGTCTTAAATAGTATTTGAAGCTATTAGGAACCTTGAATAGTAATTTTAAATAATTTCAGGGGACTGAGAAAGGACTAGAATGGGAGTGAGAAGCTTCTAAAGGCTACAATCAAAAGGCAGTCCCACACTCTTTCAGGCTTTTCCTCCAGGAACCTTGCCATATTCTCAAAGAGAGGGTCCCAGAAAAATCTCCATGTGAACTCAGTTCGGGGAGAGGAAGAATAACTGTCCCTGAACCCTCTTAGACCCTTACAAAGGTCCTATAATCAGGGGAAGAATTTCACCAGAGGATAATTCTGAAACATCCCAGGTGGGTAAAGGCAATCATCACCCTTTTCCAGTCCACTCCTGTTTTCCAGTCTTACCTAAGTTTAAAAAAAAAAAAAAAAGTAAACGAATCAAAGCTATAGTCAACAGGGAAGAGAGCTTAAAAAAATAATAGAATGGGAATGCTGTAGCCAGAGAAGAAATTAGGGCACAGGGAGGAAAAAAGTTTTATCCCTGAGAGGGCCAGACACACTGAAAAAGGTCACACCCCCAAGAAAGGCCCATTGTAAGAATGAGACTTCTTTGAAAGAATAGGGAACACCTCTTCCATCACATCTACCACCAGCCTAAGACGCCCCCATTAATAACAACATGGTTACAGATGAAAGGGCTTGTAGACACATTCTCTTTGAGGATACTACAAAGGGAAGCCCCAAGGACAAGAGAGGTGGATAAAACAAGCTCACACCAGGAACTTGCAGCCTTTGGGGCCTACAGCTACAACAAACATGAAACAGAGCCTAACTGCTAGCCAAATTAGCATAACTACTCATACCAAAGTCCTGTACCTATTACCCTATAAAAAAAATACATTGTAATGAAATAAGGTTTGTCCCAGGAAGGTAAGTTTCATTCAGCATTTGAAAATCAGTCAGTGTAATCTGCTATATTAATTAACAAAATTGAAAAAAAAATGATCATCATAGTAGATGCAGAAAAATCACATGTCAAAATTTAACATTTATTGCTGATAAAAACTACGCAAACTAGGAATGGAAAGGAATTTCCTTTAATAAATAAAATATATCTATAAAAAACTATTACTAACATCAAACTGATTATGGAAAGCTGACTGCTTTTCTCCTAACATCAGGAATAAAGCAAGGATGTCAGCCCTAAACACTCCTTCCTATTCATCTTTTTACCAGCTGCCCTAGCCTTTGCAAAAAGGCAAGAAAAAAGAGGTGAAAAGCATAGGGATTAAAGGGATAAAATATGTATTTGAAGAAAACATGATTGTTTATGTAGGCAATTCAAAAGAATCTAGAAAAGCCTATCAAAACAATAATTTACAGGGTCACAATATACAAGGACAAAATATGCAAACAATGAAACACCTCATATTTCCTGCATTATTAAAAAAGTACCTCATATACCTAAATGTAAATAATGGATTGTAGACCTAAATACAAAATGTAAATTTATAAAATTTATAGAAGAAAGCATTAAGGAAAATTTGACCTATTTTGGCAAAGATTTTTAGATATGAACAAAAAAATCATATATGTTACAATTTTTAGAATGATATCAAGTTGTCATATCAATTACTGTTAGGGGAGTGTTGAAGTCTCCAACCATAATAGTAGATTCATCTATTTCTCCCTGCAGTTCTATTAGTTTTTGCCTCACATATTTTGATATTTTATTGTTCAGTGCCTACACATCAAATGGTTATTATGTCTCCTTGGTAACTGCCCTTTTTAACATTAATTAGTGGTCCACTTTATCCCTGGTAATTTTCCTTACTCTGAAGTCTGCTTTGTATGAAATTAATGTAGCTACTCCTGCTTGTTTGATCAGTGTTAGCATGGTATATCTGTCTCCATCCCTTTAAGTTTAATCTATCAGTCTCTTTATATTTATGGTCGATTTTTTGTAGAAAATATATAGTTGGATCTTTTTTTATCCACCTGTAAATTTTCTGTCATTTCATTGATGTATTTAGGCCATGGCTGTTTAAAATGATTATTGATATAGTTTAATATCTACTGTATTTATTACTATTTTTATTTTTTGCCCTTGTTCTTTGTTTGTTTGTTTTGTTTTCCACTCTTCATCTGACTTCTCTGATTTTAACTGAGCATTTTATATAATTTCATTTTCTCTCCTCTCTTACCATATCAATTATACTTTTAAAATTTATTTTAGTCCCTGTCCTGGAGTTTGCTACATACATTTATAGGTAATCCAAGTACACTCTCAAATAACACTATACCACTTCACAGGTATTGAAGATAACAGAATATTCCCAATTTCTTCCTCCCATCCCTGAGAACATTCCTGTCATTTATTTCACTTATCCATGAGCTGTATTCATGGAATATATGGTTGCCATTATTATTTTGAACAAACTGTTACCTGCTAAATTAATGAATAAAAATAGAGCGGTGGGATAAAGATGGCAGAGTAGGAGGATGCTGCACTCAACTTCCCCTAGGAACACAACAAAACAACAACTACGTATAGAACAACTCACTGAAATCAACCTGGGGAATAGCAGGACGGCTCTTCTACAACCAAAGCTGTAAAGAAAGATCCACACAGAGTCTTATAGGAAGGGAGAAGTGACCTGATCGGGATCTGAACCCTTAGCAGGCAACTAGGAAGAGGATGGGGCTATCACAGGCTCGGGGATCCTCCCTGGGAGCAAGAAGTTTAAGCCGTGTATTAGTCTCCCCAGCCCTGGGGTCTGACTCCAGGAGGAGGAGCCCCCATCAGCTGGTTTGAAAACCAGTGGGGCTTACTAAAGGAGGGCTGTAAGAAACCGAGACTCTGCTCTTAAGCACATGCACAGGCTTGCTTATTCTCGGTGACGGTACAGAGGCAGCAGATTAAAAACTGCCTGGGGCTCTAGCCGACTTGCCAGGATCATGCCAGCATGCACCCCAGCATGCACTGGACTGCTATTCTAGCCTCTCTTGCTTCAGTGCTGCTCCCCAGTAAGACAGAGGCTGCTGTGGCCAAAGAGAATGCAGATACTTGGAGGGAACAGAGCGTTTAGACCCCGGCCCTCCCTCTGACCAGGGCAGAGGCAGCCATTGAAAGCACACACGTTGGTGCACACACGTTGGTTCACACACTCTGGAAGGAGCTACACTGGCTCCAGGGTGGAGACCACCACTCCAGAGCATAAGTCCCTGCACAAACTTGGAAAGGAGCGAGGCTACCTCCAGGGCAGAAACCTGCATTGCCTGAGCATGGATCCCTGAACACACTTGGGAGAGAGCCAGCTCAGTAGTGCGTTACCAGCCCCTTTGGCCCTTAACCAGCCTCTAAGCAAAGCATGCATACCACAGAATAAGTGAAACCACCATAGAAGTGCAGCTTCAAGCCCTCAGGCCCCATCCGTACCCCAAATCAAGGCGGAGACAACCATCACAGTCTGGAGAAACCCAATTCCATTAGGGCTCCTGCTGCAGGCACTTGGGCCCTGATCCCACCCCCAATAGGGCAGTGACAGCCATTGAGCTTAGGAAAGGCCCCAGTTAGCAGCTGACTGTGGCTCTAGCCCCTCCAACTCCAGCCCCACCTCCCACCGAGTCGATGGCTGCCAGTACACCCTGTGGAAAGACACAAACTGTGTTCATTTCAGATCCACTTCTCCCACCAAAGTCACTGGGCACATGCAGATGGCATAGAGACATTCCCACATAAGGACACACCTTCAAGACCAGGATACGTAACTCTTCCAAAAAATAAAACCAAAAAAATGAACATAACAAAACAGAAACAGACTCATAGATACAGAGAACAAACTAGTGGTTACTAGTGGGAAGAGTGTTAGGTGAAGACGAAAGATAGGGGAAGGGGATTAAGAGTTACAGACTACTAGACATAAAATAAATAAGGTACAAGTATGTAATTTACAATTCAGAGAGTATAGCCAATATTTTATAATATTTTTAAATGGAGTATAATTATAAAATATTGAATCACTTCATTGTACACATGAAACAATATTTCATTGTAAATCAACTATATGTCAATAAAAAGAATAATAAAAATATATGATTTATTTTACCTTCACTTTTCCCTTCTCTAATGCTCTTCCTTTCTTTATGTAGATATGAGTTTCTGAACTATATCATTTTCCTTCTCTCTGAAGAATTACCTTTAACATTTCTTGCAAGGTAGTTCTACTGGTGAAAATTTCCCACAGTTTTTTGTTTGAGAAAGTGTTTCTCCTTCTATTTTAAAGGATAATTTCACTGGATACTGAATTCTAGGTTGGTGATTTGGTTTTGTTTTTGGTTTTCCTTCAACATTTTAAAGCTTCACTCCACTCTCTTCTTGTTGCATGACTTCTGTTGAGAAGTCTGATATAATTCTTATTTTTGCTCATCTATAAGTAAGGTGTTTCCTACACCTGGCTTATCTGAAGATTTTTCTCTTTGTCTTTGATTTACTACAGTATGAATATGATATGGCTGAATATATCTTTTGGTCTTTTTCCAGCTTACCGTTCTCTGAGCTTACTGGATCTGTGCTTTGATGACTTTATTTAATTTTGGTAAAATTCTCAGTCATTATTTCAAATATGTCTTCTGTTTCTTTCTCTTCTCCTTATGGTATTTTCATCATATCTATGTTTCAACTTTTGTAATTGTCCCATAGTTATTGGCTGTGCTGTTCTGTTTCATTTTTTTCTCTTTACTTTTTAGTTTTGGCGGTTTCTCTTACTGTTTTTCAAACTCACTGATTCTTTGATTCTTTACTTAGTTTTGTTCATTCTACTGATGAGCCCATCAAATGAATCCTTCATTTCTTTCACAGTGTTTCTGATACCTAGCATTTCCTTGTGATGCTTTCAGAATCTTTCTGCTTACATTACCCATCTGTTCTTGTATTTTGCCCACCTTTTCCATTAGAACTCATATTAATCACTGTTGTTTTAAATTCCTGGTCTGATAATCCAACATTTTTGCTATATCTGTGTTTGGTTTTGATGTTCTGTCTCTTCATAGTTTGTTTTTGACTTTTAGCATGGCTTGTAATATTTTGTTGAAAGCTGACCATGATATACCAGGTAATAAAACTAAGATAAATAGGTCATTTATGTGAGGTTTACATTTGTCTAGTTACAAGTTAGGCTGTATTTACTGTTTGTTATAGGTGTCAGAGGCTAAAATTTCCTCTGGTGTCCTTGTTTTTATTTTTCCTGTTATCTGAGACTTCTTCTCAAATAAGGTCTGAGATGTGCTGTTCTTTCATTTGCATTTCCCTGTTATTATACAGGAGCCCTACTGATGTGGTGGTAATGTTGGAGGGAGGAAAGAGGAAGCATTCTACAAGCTTATTATGGACTAAATGTTTGTATTCCCCAAAATTCACATATTGAAATCCTAACCCCCAATGTCATGATGTTAGGAGGTGAGGCCTTTCAGGGATGATTAGATCATGAGGTGAAGTCCTCATGAAAGATATTAGTGCTTTTATAGAAGACACCCCAGAAAGCTCTCTCACCCCTTCAGCCATGTGAGGACACAGAAGACAGGCATCTCTAAACCAGACAGTGCATTGCCCTTGCCATAACCTTGGACTTCCTAGCCTCCAGAACTGTGAGAAATAAATTTCTGTTGCTTACATGCTACCCAGTCTGAACTTTTGGTTATAGCAGCCCAAGCTGTCTACGACAGCATTCTGTAGTCCTATGATTGGGTATTAGTCTTTTAGTGACTCTGTGACCCTGAGCTGTGACTTTCACAACTGTTTCCCAACACCCCACCCCCATCCCCACCTCCATAGATGGGACAAGAAAGCTAGATGTGGCTGGAGTTACATACTTTCCTTCCTCCATATATAAAACTACAGAGGGTTGGAGTTTCTCTTCCCCTAGATGGGTTAGGCTCTGGTAAAATCCCAGTCACCACTTAAACTCTGATAGAATAGTTTCTTTTGAGGGCAGGCCTTGGTAAGAAGAATAGAATACTCTGGGAGTATTTCATGTGGTGACTTTTTCCCTCCCTCTGCCAAAATCATGAGGGAATTTTTTCCTGATCTTTACTATGAGAACTTGGTGGGGCTCTTAGAGGTAAAATCACAACAGTGTGAAGTTTCCCCTAAGATTGCCCTCCCCCAACCCCTGGAGTTTTAATTTTCAAGCTTGTCAACACTGAGACTGGCACTTAGTTACTTACAGTTTAAATTTCCCTACCCTGGTACTGGCTCCCTTGGTGGGTTTCACTCCTGGACTTCTGCTCAAGTAAACTGTTATTCTCTGTATATTCTTGTTTGTCTCTCCAATTTGGGGAGTAGTATTTTGCCCTGTGACCTCAATTCTCTGATGGCTCTAAGACAAGTTGTTGATTTTGTTTGTTCAGATTTTCTTTCTTGTTGTGAGTACTGGAGTGACAATTTCCAAGATCCTTACATCCTGGACCAGAAAACAGAATTCTATTTTTTTACATTTTAATGTTGTATGACTTTCCCAAGCATTAAGAATTTTAACTCAGGTTTAAATAGCAGGTGATAGGCTTGATAAACGTAGGTTGTATGTTGAAGTTTCTATTTCTCTTTCATTTCTTTACCATGTAATGATTCTTGTTCACATGCATGGTGATGTCTCTGAGTTTATTCCTATGTCTTTTTATGTCATCTGCCAGAGGGAATATCTAAGTTCACATGAAAGAGATTTAATTTCTTAATCCAATGGTTTGAGTCTTTGAGAAGAAAATCTCATGAGCATCAAACAATCTGTTCCCTGGTATTTGCATGGAGTATCAAATGATTGACAGCATTCTGTTTTACTAAGTTTAAGAGGCAAAGGGGAATAATTCTCTCAAGTCACTGGTGAATAATCCATGCCCCATGGTATAATATTAAAGGGATTTTGAAGAGCCAGCTTCATTCATTACTGTTCTGTAGGGTGCCCCAGTGGCTAGAACAGAATATCCAGTAAAATGAGCTCAGAATATGTGAGTAAATTTAATGGGAGTGTCATGGTATCAACAGCACATATTACATCATACAAGATGGGTGTAAAAGAATAGTTACTTGGGGGCAAAAATAAAAATAAGAACAGAAAATGAAAGTGAAAGGAAGAACAAAAGAAATCAAGTAATATGGGAGTATGCTTATGTTCACTAGATATTTAGAATGATAAATGATTAATTTACCAGTTTCTTTCTGCAAAGACACTGTGTTTTAATCAATCTAATAATAATCAATCTAAAGATAAGATATACTAAAGAAAGAAAATATTAACAGAAACTTTTAGAGTTCATACCAACTATATTAGTGTAACTTCTTTGCTGGTTCCTTCACCACCACTTCTACCCCCATCATAATTACTCAGGTTTTGTAGCACTTATTTTTGCTTTACTTTGGCCAGTTTTGTCTGGAATAGTGGTGGCTGTGCAATGAGAATTTAGTCTCAATATATACCTAATAGCAGTATCAACATTCAAGTTCATAAATTCCTCAAACATCTCATCAGCATTAAAAGCATGTAGGCTTTTAAAGGAATTTAGATTTAGTTTTGCTTTTTTAAAAAGTGGCAGAAATAATGTATGTTCAGAAAGCCATTTTCATTTTTCTTCCGGAAACACAGGAAGACTGTATTTACTAACCATCCTTCTAGTCAGATGAGAGCCATGTGACTATGGTCTGTCCAATGGATGTGATACAGAACCACTGTATATGCCACATCCAGCCTTATGAAACCCCATGTGCTATTATCCAAGCTGCTCTCTCTCACTCATGCTCTCACTGTCGCTACCTTCCCCCATTCCTGTGGTTGGAATAAAAAGTCCCTAGAATGGCAGAGCTGCACTTGTTGAATTGGGGATGGCCAGGAGAGCCGCTAACCCACAGTGGGCTATAATGTGAGTGAAAAATAAACATATATGTATTGTATACTAATACTAAGCCATTAAGACTATGTTTTAGAGTAGCTAGTAAACATTACTCTGAGGAAAACAGAACTCTCAACTATTTAAATTCAGAAAACTGGAAATTTTAGTCTGTGTTTTATCCCCAAAGCAATTATCCACCACTTGAAAGCTGTGCAGAACTAGGAGGTGCCTGTGGCCATTATAATTCACACTTATTAGCAACCTGCCCCCGCCTTGGTGAAGGTGGTACCCGAGAAAACTGAGGCTCTCAGCAAATCAGAGAATACATTAACCATGACGAGGGCTAAGTTTTTCTCTGCCTCATCTTTGATTTCTGCTGAATGTTTCTTCACTTTGTGTCCTTAGAAGTCATCTGACACTTTCAGAAAGGTAAAATTAGCAGGCAGGCTTAACTTCCATTGTTTCATATGTGAGCAGTACTCATTCCTCAATCGCGCAACTAAAAATCAGTCATGTAGTAATGTTGATAAACGCACCTGTTTGTCAGAGGAGAATGGCATTGAGGAAACAATATTTTTTAGTTTTAGGATAAAACACAAATTTAAATAGTTTTCACCAAACAGTTTACTTTTAATACCTCCTTTTGTCCTATTTTAAAATTCTAAAGATTATTTTCAGATGCAATTCTGAAATGACTGAAAATATTAAGGGTTGCATCACTCAATATTATTTAGTGAGATGTGTGTCTATGCAGCTGTAATAGTTATGGTAATGATGTATTCTATTAGCATTATTTGAACCACTGCAGTTAAACTTGTCAGCATTTTTTTTAACTGTTAAACTCCAAGGCTTTTGTTTTGTGTTTTGTTTTTTTCTTGCCTGACTTGCAAAGCACGTAATTCCTTTAGGAGATGAATTTTCCTTATTGCCGTTGTAAAAAAAAAATTTTTTTTTAACCAAAGTGTCCTTAATCTGAAGACAGAAGTCATTACTGATTGCTAAGATTTAAATACTATCATCCTTGACTTGAAAAAAAAAAAGTTATGCTTATTTAATTGCTTCTCAGATCTTAACTGAACCTAAAAACATTCCAGCTAAACTATAGTTAATGGATAATTCTGAAAATGATTCCACATAGCCAAGGATCTATAACTTTTCAATAACTTTTGTCTATTACTCTTCTCATGTTTACACTACACTGCATATTTTGCATAGAGTTTAACTATTGCTCTATCATTGAATATTTCTTTGAAAATAGGTGAACAGATTTGGAAAATCTAAAAACTAAACCAAATACTGCAGTGTGAAGTTTGGTTTTACTAGCCTTTAAAAAGAAAATATAACTTTCATTTCATTCAAATTAAATCCTTATCATAACAATTTTTTAAATCTGACCACTTTGTAATAAAAATAGTTAGACTCAGTACCTGGAAGAACTTTGGTTCAAATATGACGTTCACCTTAATCAAACAGGAGAAGCACATCACTTTAATATTCTTGAAAACTTTCTCTTTCATTTAGGGATAAAAAAGAATATGTATTGAAAAAGATGTAGAACAGAAGGAAAAGTCAATGGGGATTATTTACAAAACAACATTTTGGGGGAGACATAGAGATTATTTTCATATCTAGAAATCATAAACCTCCTCACATAAGTAAAATAGATAATAGCTTATTCTTATTTCAGTGATTTTGATTTTAAAAGTCTCTGTCTGGCCCCAGAATGTATTTTGTGTGTAGAAGCATCATAACTACTGATTATCCTTCATTTTGAGACATGGCTTGTTAAGTTTCTTTTAATCTTTCTTATTGTACAATTTTAAACTTTATTACTTTCATCTGCCCTTTGAGAAAAATTACCTTCAGGTCCTTCAGTTTTCTTCTTTCATTTTTTTTCTGTTCAATCGAGAATCAGTCTCTTGGTCATAGTTTATCAGAATTAATGTGTTAATATGCACTGCATTTTCATTTGTTGAGTCTTCGCCCTTGTAGAAATCCTATTAGCTTTCCAAGTGTGTATATTCACCTAGGACAGAATGTTACCACTATAAACTTAGTGAAATGCCTTAGTCTCCTCTCCTGAGCTAAGGATGCTCCTCTCTGTTTTGAACCACAACTCTCATCCCTACTAATGAATTGATTGTCATTCTTTGTTTTTGTCAGAAAACCTTTTCCAGAAACATTATGTGGCTAGTAGGGACCTCATTTCTTAAATTCTTATCTCAATTTCTAACAGCTTGCTGGAACAGCATGGCTATGGTAACAAATACAAGTATGTTTGAAACTAATCTTTACTTTCTTCCCCCATCTGTGCGCACCAAATCCGCTATTGCATTTCATTTCCGATCCTTCGATTCATTCCATCTCCAGGCCTCATTTTGGATTGCTTCATAACCTTTACTCTTCATATAAAGTCTCTTAAAAATCTATACAATTTTGTTCCTCCTATTCACAAAGGACTGCCTTTGCTTAGACCCTCCTCATCATTTGTCACTTGAACCATAAAGCTCTCTGCCCCATGTCTTATCTCTGCCACACGCCTTCCGTTACTGAGTCCAACCTCGCTCTGCTCACCGCATGACAGACCAGTGAATCGGAGACGATGTGTTGAGGCAGGGAATAAGACTTTATTCAAAGCCGGCAGACCGAGAAGATGGCAGACTAGTGTCTCTGAAAAACCATCTTATCTGGGTGTGGATGCCAGTTTCTTTTATAGAATCAGAGAGGGAGAGGCGGTGAGGAAGTAAAGTAAAAGGGCCATCAGTCTTGCAAAACATCTCCTGGAATGACCAGCCTTGGTGAGGGGATGTGTTACTTTTTCTTTTTTCTTGCAGCCATTCACAGGTAGGCAGGGTCCCCTGAGGCAGGCCATTATGTACGATTATAATAACAAAAGCAATGAAAAGCAAAGGTTAAAGTCAAAGAAACAGATCCAATGTGGAGTCCAATTTAGCTCTTCCCTGTTACACTTCCAATTTATTCTTCACAATGCCACAGAGTGGGATTTATAACACATCAAATTTTTATCATATTGTTTCATTGCTTAAACTCCTTGAGTGTCCCCCTCACCTTCACTCCTCAAAACACATCTTTCATCATACCAAATCTATAATTGCAGTAGCGATATTTTCCACTTCTTACACTTTAGTGCATGCTCTTTCCACTACTTGAAATGACTTTTCCCCTTGTCCAAACCACCACTTCTTCAAGACAGCTCAAGTTACCTTCCGAGTAGTCAACCGCCCTTCCTCTGTATTCTAGGATTATATATACAAAACAGATCTCTGTAAGGTTCACAAAGAGAAAAGATAATACCCCTAACAATCTTTTCTTTTGCCCTTATCTGTTTTTTTTGTTTGTTTTTTGTTTTTGGCTTTGTGCTTACATGAGAA
This sequence comes from Balaenoptera acutorostrata, assembly GCF_949987535.1. Taxonomy (NCBI): domain Eukaryota; kingdom Metazoa; phylum Chordata; class Mammalia; order Artiodactyla; family Balaenopteridae; genus Balaenoptera; species Balaenoptera acutorostrata. The sequence continues at coordinate 53,455,767 of NC_080065.1, read as the reverse complement.
CGCTATTAAAATTAGAGTAATTAATGTAAAATAAAAATACATAGCCTGATAGATATCAAATCGGTATATGTGTAGTAGAAGCCACTCATTTGAAAATAAACTGAGAGTGTGTAGGTTTAGCAAGTTTTTACAGGTTTGCTCACATTTTTGTTTGTTGTTTCCTGAAAAACTGGCATTGATCCCTTTATTGTTAAGAGAAGATTATGTAACTTTCTCAAATGTATCAAATAAATAGATATGGGGAACAAAAGAGAACAAATTTTAAATTGCCTTGGTTGAAAATAATGAATAAAACGTACTTAATATATTTCATAATAATATACTGAAGTGTGTCCATCTATAGAACACATCAAACATATTTCTCATCATGATTTCCTTCTTTAAATTTAGAAATAGGAGTATTGAAAATTGTGAAAGGTAGTTATTCCTGACTGTCCTTTCATTGCTTCTTGAATTGATAGATGAATAACTGACCCATATTTTTCAGAATTTTTGAGGGTAGGTGACAATTAAAAATAAAGGTACCTGAGTCCCATCTTATTCCTATTAAATGAGTCTCTGGGAGTTGGGATACTTTGATTCTGTAGATTTGACAAACTCTCTAAGTGATTCCAATGCACTTTGAAGTTCAAAAGCCATGCATCTTGTCTAGTTTAGTGTTTCCGTCTCTTGGTCTTTGCTTGAAGACTTCCAGTGGTGAGGAACTCTGAATTTCTGAAGACAGTGCATTTAGATTTTTTTAAATGATCGTGTATTTTATATATAGTAAAATGCCCATTTCTTTAGTGTTCAGTTTTGACAGTTGTGTCCAACCACATAACTATCACCCACAAAGAACAGAACATTTGTATCATCCCAGAACCATTACTCACATCAGTTTCTGTGTAATCCCTTTCTCTCAGAATCAGCCCCTTTATATATTCTATCACCTCAGGTCAATTTTTCTGGTTCTAGAACTTCATATAAATGGAACTTAAAAGTGTTCTCTTATACTTAGCTTCTGTCGCTCAGTTTAATATCTGTAAGTTTCAGCCATAGTTGCTGAGTGTATCCGTGGTTAATTTACTTTTCTTTCTGGGTAACATTTCGTTGCATGAATACACCAAGATTTCTTCATCTGTTGACTTGCTGATGGGTATTTGGACTGTTCCCATTTTCTGGTTATTATGAATAAGCCTGCTAATACATTTTTGTAAAAGTCTTTTATATAGACATATGTTTTCATTTATTTTGGGTAATTACTTAGGAGTGGAATTGCTGGGTCATATGTGTTTAACTTTATAAGAACTTGCAAATATTTCTGCCAAATGGTTGCACCATTTTACACTATCACCAAAGATCTATGATGGTTCCAGCTGATTCTCTCCAACATTGGGTGTTATTGAGATTTTTAAAATTTTAGTCATTCTAGTGAATAAAAAATCATTAAGATTTAATTTTGAATTTCCATGATCCTAAAAATGTTTAGTACCTTTTCAAATACTTATTTTTTTAAAAATATGTGTGTGTGTGTGTATGTGTGTGTGTGTATATATTTGTGTACAATGTCATCTATTCATGTCTTTTGACCATTTTTAAGTGGGTTCTTGGTCTTTTCGTTTTTTTGATTTGTAAGTCCATTTGCATCCTACTGAAGTCTCAATAGTCATTTTTGTGAGACCTGGATGTGGTGTATCAGTAGTATATGGTACTTTTTAATAAAATTGTTTTGATGATTTTGCTGTATTTATTTTCTATCTTATGTGATGAAAATATGTACGTTATACTTAACTCATGGATAAAGAAATTATATGAAAACATCCTATAAATATTTTTCAAGGCACAGGGGATAAAGATTGATTAACTCAAAAGTGGATGCATTAAAATCTGTTTAAATCTTACTTACGTTTTACTGCCTCCAAAGAAGGTATACATTTCCTCTCTACCCAATGAAAAACAATTTTTAAACTCCTACTCAGCAAGCATTTGTACTCTATTGGCTGGATTTGATCAATTTGGTTCATCTCTTTACAAAATAACCTTGAGAAATTAAAACCAAGTTATCTTTGTTTAGTAAAGAGAGGAAAGAAGTTCCAGAGAGGCTTGGTTCTTAGTTCCAGTAGAATTCTGAGTGACAGTATTTGTGCAGCTGACCTTTTCCACACTGACCTGTTAGAGCCTGAGTCCCCCTCTTTCCACTTCCCTAACACAGAGGTTGGGGGGCGTCATTGCTCCTGTTTGATATGAAACTTGGCAGTAGTTGTCTACCACCTGAAAGAAATGGCTTATAGCATGAAAATCCAATTGGCTGACTGGGGGCATCAATCCTAGATCATCATTCTCTTTACTTTCTGGGTCTGGAATTCCCATGGTAAATCTTCCCTGAATACATTCAATTAATAACTTGAGCCTAAATGCAGTAAAATGTATTTAACCTCAACCTCCAACATTTAATTTACTACTCTTATTGATCTTCAACAAACACTTTTCAATATGCATTTATTGAAGATCTGTTTTGTACACAATCCTCTGTGAAGCATTAATTTCCCAGAGGCCATCCTGATGCAGTATCTAGCATAGTATTGTGTATATCCAGTCAATTAATACACATATGGACCTGTTTCAACTGGGGTTCATTGACTCTCAGTTCTGAATATATAGCAGCCTGAAACCCTTCAGTACAACTTCATAAAAATGTTGGTTAAAGAAAATAATTCTTTTAAATTATTTTCAATTCATTGCTGGACTCACTAGAAAGAAAGAAAAATTACCGTTGTCAGAAACTAGAGGGAAATAATAATCATAGCAGCTAATTAAAAAATGACACTAAATCTGCTGCCACAATGATGGTGATAGCTATGTGGTAGCTAGTCTTGGTAACCAGAGTCTTAACAAGTAGGAATACTATTTCAGGGATAGGAAAGGAGGCCAGGCACCCATTGAATGTGGGGAGCAAGAACTGAGAAACCACATGAAGTTGGGATTCTTAAAAGATGCCACATTTGGTGAAGAGTGGACTAGGAAACTTGCATTCTGCTAGTGTAGGAACAGTCAAGAAGTGATTCACACTCAATGAAGGTACAGGAATCCTAAATTAAAAATGGGTGGGATGGGGGGGTGGGAGGGAGGTCCAAGAGGGAAGGGTATATGTATACATATAGCTGATTCACTTCGTTGTACAGCAGAAACTAACACAACATTGTAAAACAACTATACGCCAATTTAAAAAAAAACACTAGCACAAAAAATAATAATAAAATAAAATAAAAACTTTAAAATAGACTCACTAAATGTAATAAAGTACTAGATATTAAAAACATGAAATCATAAATCAACTATAAACAGTAAGAAATACTGTAAGTAAATGATAGTATTTAAGAGCATTATTAAGCATTATGAGCATTGCAACTAATTGTTGAGTTGGGAATATTTCTTATTTGGCTTTCTGGCATATATTTAGGGTGGATCACAATCACCTCCATTCCTAAACAATCATTTGTTTCGCTAGTGTTGTAATAGCGTCAAAGAATATTTCTGATGCCCAGTATGCTGACTCATGTGGCTTCATGGCAAAAGGTGCAGGGCCAGAGGTAGCATAGGGATACAAAGGCATTCTCTGTCACATGTCCCAGAAATATGTGGACAGAGAAGGAGAAACTATTTTTGAAGTATATGAAGCCAGTAATATATGTGAAATTCTTCCAATGATCACCTGTGTTAAATTGTAAACAGGAGATTCAGATCCCATTGAAGTAGCCAATGTAGACATTCTCTCCCAACAGGAATATACTTAATTACACAGTGTATAAGTACATCAGACTTTTCCTTCCTTTTGGGTTGGGAAACATGTGAAATAGAACTTATTAGCAATTTGCTGATTATAGAGCACAAACCAATTAACAGTAATACAGAAGTGAGTCTATCTTTATGTAGAGTAGCATGCTCTATGCACTCTTACATGCAGATTGCATCCTACAATTTGATACATTTCATTCTGATGAAGTTTGATTCTGAAATGTTCTAATGAAAGGGCATGTGAAAGTGCCACTAACACAAGACTCTACTGTGTCAGAAGTGTTTCAGGGACAAAACTCCCTACACATATTTATCAATAAGTCAAGGTATGTAGGATAAGAGGACTCTCATTACAAAAGTATGTAGCACAATATAGTAGAGCATCAACTTTAAAATACAGTTGATCTGCTCTTGTGTGTGTGATCATTTCTGGTTAACTTTGTGTTTCAGTTATGGTTTAATCAGTGAAGAAACAACACTAAGCACATTATAGAATATGGAATTTATGATAGGAATTAGAACTTGCATAATTGTTGGGAAGGCTGGTGATATAAAGTCCACTTAAAAAAAATTAAAAGATTAAAAAAAATCAGTCCTGGCACAGGTGAACAAATCTGAAAATGAAGCATACAGAGCTGCTATGGTGGGACTCTGAATGGCAATACTAATAGAGGTTGATAGAAGACTGTTGGTTCTTTGTGGCTATTGCTGCTTTAAGTTCAAAGTGAAGTGTCAAACAGCGGGCATGGGGTGGTCAATAGGACACACAACATTAAGGAAAATTGATCTTGGATCAGGGAAGAGTAAGGACAACCTGGAACCCACCTGCACCTCTATGTCTATCTTTCATCAACTCTACACAATGATGACCTCAGGTAATAATGACTGATACTTCATTTCTGCCTCCCAAATTTTGCCTACCTTCACTTGTAGACATGTTTACTCCCAAACCATACACAGAAGAGATTCTGAACAACTGTAGTTTTCAGTGTAAACAAGTTTACAAAAACATCCAAAAAACTTTATGTGCTCTTCCAGAATTTTTTTTTAATATTTATTTATTTATTTGGTTGTGCCAGGTCTTAGTTGCAGCAGGTGGGCTCCTTAGTTGTGGCATTCAAACTCTTAGTTGCGGCATGCATGTGGGATCTAGTTCCCTGACCAGGGATCAAACCCAGGCCCCCAGCATTGGGAGTGCGGAGTCTTATTCACTGCACCACCAGGGAAGTCCCTAGAATTTTTGATTGTAACAAAATTTATACATTGAAGAAAAGGAAGTATCCTACTAGAAACCAAAAAAGGTAGAAAATTAAAATATCCAAAACTCTCTTATTATAGCACAAGAGAAACTAAAATTCTGATGGTAGAAATCATAAACTTAAAGAAAAGAGTTACAATTATCAAGGAAATATAGATAATAAAATGATAACAGAGGGAATAAAGAAGATTTTTTAAAAATCAGAATATTCCAAAACAGTACAGAAAAAAATGAAGGAAAAGAAATAATAAAGAAAAACACAATTTTTACAAATAATAGAGAATGCAAAAAAGGTTTGCAGCAGGTTCATTCTAATGAATTATTTGATTGCCATTAGTTTCAAAAACTTTAATAATGATTTATTAGAGAAATAATTTTATTCAGCACAGTTTAATGAAAGGCAATTTGTTTCTCATAATATGAAAATCATAATATGACCCTCTAGAGTGGGTATTGAGGTAAAAGCAAGTTAATGAGTATTGTTGATTAAAAACACATTTAAGACTAGTAATTGAACAAGAAAAACCTAAGTGTCCTAAGACCTCATATCTTGTATATAAAAGAAAGTGGTAGAGATTTTCCCAAATTTTACAACCTTAGCATTAAGTGACATGACCAATTATAAGTTGTAAAGCTGAAAGACATTTTTCTAAATTTCAACAATAAAAAATGTTTAGTTCTGCCATAAAAAGACTTAATTATTTTAATATTTTTATGATTTTAAAAATTGCTGTCAGATGAGTTGATGAAAAAGTAAACAGCCAAAAGTACAAGAATAAAAGTATTACCAAACTGTGTTAGGCAGCTAAGTAATAAAATATATTTTTATTTTTGTTATGTGATGTTTATGGTATTTACCAACTTTTAAAAGTCTAATTTGCAATTATTTCCTTTTTAATGCCCAGTAAATATTAACTTTCATACCTAATTTTGTATTATAGTTGTTCTAATTCTTTTTCTTAAGTAAGTACCACTGGAACTACGAATTAGAGCATGAAGGAAATAAAAATGTATATTTTAAATCTGTTACATCCATGCTGAGAAAAAGGATTTTATAAACATTCAATTTCTTTTTTCTTTTACCTAAGTCATCCCACATTTTACCTAAGTAATTCCACCTCTCTCTGCTTTTTGTCCACTGAAACAGCGTCTGTTTCCAACCCACAAACTTTCATGGTATTTGGACACAGTTACCTTTTCTTTCAGAGATATAAGCAAGATTTGTGGAGATCTGTTTTTCTCAGGTCTGAGTCGTGTTAATCACAAAAGTAGATGTTTAGGGATAGCAGATTGTGTTCTGCTTGCTCTGATTGTCAGATGTTGAATAACAAGAGTCCCCATAGGTTCTTCCATGAATTTGTTATGCAGACCCTTAAAAGTACAGGTCAAGTCCTCTCCCTTATTCAGGCCTCTATCAGTTCTCCAGGGCTACGGTAACAAAGTGACACAAACTAGGTAGCTTAAACAACAGAATTGTATTGTCTCACAATTCTGGAGGCTGGAAGTAGATGAAGATGTCATTAGGGTTGATTCCTCCTGAGGGTTGTGAGCAAGACTCACAACCTTGCCTCTCACCTGGCTTCTTGTGGTTTGCTTGGTAAATTTTGGGATTCTTTGGCTCGTAGAAGTGTTACCCTGATCTCTGCCTTCATCTTCTTATGGTGTCCTCCCGTGTGCATGCCTGTGTCCAAATTTCACCTTGTATAAGGACACTAGTCATATTGGATTAGGGGCTCATCCTACTCCAGTATGACCTTATCTTACTTAACTAATTACCTCTGCAGTGACTGTTTCCTAAAGCAGTCACATTCTGAGGTACTGGGGGTAAGGACTTAAACATATGAGTGGGGGTGGGGAAGCACTATTCAATCCGTAACAAGGTGTAAGAGCACTGCTATGTAGAAACAGAGAGCAAAGAAAAAAAGTAAAACAGTTGAACAGAATGACCTCTTCTGCATGAAAAATGGGAGTGGGGGAGACCTTCTTTCCTGACTGCTTAGGTCCCGTGTTTCTTGAATGAGTCAAGGCAGGCTGAGGAACTATAACAAATTGACACTTGATTCAGCCAGTGTTGGTGGGAGGGGGTCAGAGGCCTATGGATTTCATTTAGATAATTTGGGAAATGAGACTTTGCTTGTATTCTAAATATCACTAAATGAAAACATATAGGAAATAGTAACTTTGCATATGAATATAAGAGGGAATGAAAGTTTATAGTGTGCGTTAAGTCAGGATTCAATCAAAGATGCAGAATAACATGAGAGTGTATATAAAGCATCATGCCATGGATGGTAGCTTTGGCAGAAGCATTGCAGACATGGAATGCAAATCTATATCTGGAGTAAATGTCTATTTCAGGAAGAATAAAGTGCTGCCCCATCCATGATATAAGCAGTTCAGTGTATTCAACCTACCACCAGGTAACTGTCTCTTCACCTTGAGATATGGTGCCATATCAGGGCACAGTATTGGTATCTGCTGCTGGCAGTTTGGGCACTCAACAGTGGCTGTAGTCAGGTTGGCCTTAGTGATTACAGGTCTTTGTTGCTGAACCCATGCATGACTTATATCCCTTCAGTGTGGCCACTTTGTTCATGAACCCACTGAGTGACGGCAGAAGTGGCTGCAGAAAAGGTCTTACTGGTATCCACAGAACAGGCCATGCTATCTTCTTGATCATTTACACCCTTCTCTGATGATTATCACCCTATGGTGAACATTCACGTGGGACGGAAATATCTCCACATTCTGTGCCCATTCAGAGAAGTCTATTCACATACATCCTCCACAGATCTTCTTGTCATCAATTTTCCAGTTTTGTTTCCTCAAAGTCCCTGACCATCAAGCCAAACCATTAACAACAGTCCCTAAATCAATACAGATTTATACCTCTGGCCATCTCTCCATTCAGACATAATGAAAAACCACATGCATTACTTGACCTCCTGCCCTGCCCACTAGGAAGATCTCCCTTCACCATTGCCCTATTAGGCTGTCCCAGAATGGTGCTGTACTGTTACAGCTATTCACTTTTGTATAGTGCCTGTATTTCATGCAGAGTTTCTGCAACCAAACCTGAGTTTTTCCTTCCTCAGTCAACTAATTAAGGAACTGGCCATGATTTCATAGGTGTGGGCTGAGAGAGAAAAGGTAATGTAGCAAGGCGAGTGGCCATGTGCATTTAGGCCACTTCTCTAAGCACAGGGATGTTACACTAGCTTTCAGGTCATTTACCTAGAACTGCAACTGGGAATCTGGAGACCCTGAACTCATCATTTTCTTTCCCTGCTTTCTTCAGCATAGTTCAAAGCAACTAACAAATACTATTATACTCCTTATTTTGACCAAAATATTTTAAAGTGGAAAATATTCATCCAGAGCCTCATCTTCTATAGATACCCAATTACAGGTAACAAAGTCAGTAATCTAAGTGGTTTCTCTGTCACTTCTTGCCATGGACTACTTGTACCCTCATTACCACTGGAAACAGGATCATTTTTCCTTTAAATCTAATCAGATTAAAGCACCAACTCCAGAAAACCTAAAACCAATTCAGAGAAATTATCCTTAAGATTCTGTTCTTCTGGAACCACTTCCAGTACCAAATTCTGCATCAGTCAGGGTTCATCCAGACATGCAGATCTAGTAGTCGGTATAGATAGAAATAGATATAGAGATATATAGATAAAGCTGGAGATAGATATGAATATAAACAAAGGTATCAATATAGAAGATTTATTAAAAGAAGTTAACATATACAATTGTGGGGCTGGCTAAACAAATCTGAAGTCCATAAGTTAGGCAATCAAGAAGAAAAGATCCCAAGTCAGCTGGAACCCCAAACACAATCTGAAGTGTGTTGTCCAGAGGGAGGAATCTCGCCCTTTGGGGAAGGCCTAAGCTCATTTTTAAGGACTTTCAGCTGATTAATTAAGGTCCACCCAAGATAATCTCCCTTTTGATTAACTTAAACTGATAGGGAGTTTAATCAAATCTGCAAAATCCCTTCACTGTAGCACCCAGATTAGTGTTTGAATAACTGAGAAAAGATTATACATCTTTTCATGTGCAACAAAATGGTCTCTACCTCTCTTTCATTTGCCAACTCTATCTAAAGAGAATATTCTTGGTAGCCCCCTCTAACTGGAAACACAGTGAAAGGAAATTCTGAAGCTTATTACAACCTAGCCAAGTTGATACATCAAAAACCATGATATATAAAAGGGTCATATTTTTCTTGAGTAGAAAGATTTCTATCTTTCTTTGTGCTTCTCAATATTATCCAACTTTTGAAATATTTACATAGATAATACAAATTTCAAAAATTGGAAACCACTTTTGAAAAGTGTTAATATTATTTAATGAGAAATGCCACAAACACAAATCACACACAAATGGCCAAGAGACAACTAAAATAAATATTCGATTTTACTATTAATTGCAGAAGTACAAAAATACAAATGAAACTGTAAATGAAATGCATTTACATTTCATTTATCAAGAAAGTAAAGTTTAAGAAAAGACTGTCTGTTGTTGAAATTAATGAGGAAATGGTCACTTACTCCTTGTAACATAGACTCCTGGCAAGAGTATAAACTGTACAATATTTGGGGAAATGTGTGTGTGTGTATGAATCAACACTCAGGGAAAATGAGCAATATTGTTGCTCTTTTAAATGAAATCATGAATGTATTTTCAGCATTACCTAAATAGGAACAATGGACATATCCATAAAATTATAATAGATAGTTACCTTTGAACGTGTTAGGTTATTATCTATATTTAAAATGTGAAAAAATTATTCCCCTATTATTAAGCTCCCTTTATCTCACTACACTTTTCTAAGATGATATCTAGGAAAGAGTTCCATCATTAGCATAGGCTAAAAGCAATTCACAAAACAGAAGCGTTTCCAAAAAAAAAATTATCATTTTTTTACATAGTAATACTAATGAATCTTCCAAATCCTACCTTGGAATATGCTATCTGGAAACAGATTCTTTTCACATTTACTGTTTAAATAGTATAATTTGAAACACACAAAAAATTATTAATATATGAGAGATGAATAGTAATTAGAAAGATCAACAAAAATTAATGTCTTACAGAATATATGAATATCAACTGGAAAATTGAAAATAAATAATTTAGGTGCTATTAAGAAAGATAAAGGCAATATAATCACGGTGCAAATTGGATTTAAAAAAACAGAAGAAATAAAAAATATGTTATCAGTTCCCTTATCAGAGGTTTTTGTTACTTATTGCTACATAACAAACCATCCCAAAATTTAGTGGCTTAAAACAACGCTTCATTATTTCTCATGGTTCTTTGGATTGACTAAGATCAGCTAGGTGGTTCTTGCTTGGGGTCTCTCACAAAGCTGGAATAAGATTATATTTGGGCCACAGTCATCTGAAGGCTTACATGGGTTGGATGTTCAAAATGGTGCATTCACAAGGTAGGCAATTGATGCTGGCTTTTAGCTGGGAGCTCAGTTATGACTGGCTAGTGAAGGGCCTACACATGGCCTTTCCATGTGACTTGGACTTTTCATATCAGGGTCAAGTTGTAATATCCAAAACATTTCTTCAATTTAAATGTATTGTTCATCCAAGTCACTAAGATAGCCCAGGTGAAGGGGAGGAAATTAAGTTCCACATCTTAACTGGGGAATAGCAAAGTCACAATTCAGATGTATGTATAGGATAGGAGGTATTCCTTTGGCCATCTTTGTAAAATACAATCCGCTACACAGCTCTTTCCTCAAAATCAAGTGATCTGATGAAACTTGGTGTGACATGTTTTATAAATTAGTTATGTCCATCTTTTGAATTAGCTCAATAGTAATCTAGGTCTATATAATATTTCCTCATATAATCAGTAGCAGACACTTGGGCTCCTAATATATAAGGAGCTAAGTCTAGATCTGTATTTCTAGTTCTAAGCTTTTTAGAAACTATTTGAATTTAGTTCTTCATTTCATTTACTTCCTAGCTGACTACAACAAAGAGCTGTTGGTGTCATTAGACTAATCTACTTGCTTATTAAGTTAGTTCTTACTTCCTTATCACTTTGATTTAACAGAATTATTAACTGTTTGATTTAACAGAATTATTATCTAGTGCCAAGGGTCTAAATCAGATGTTTAATCTATAAATGGAATTGTACAAATCTCAGCAGTTGAGAGCTTCCTTTTGTCAGATACTTTCTTAACAAATACCTCCAATAAGTATATCAGTGTCCCTCGTGAGATGTCATTATTACTTAATTACCCTGTGCTGAGGGACATGGAGAATGCCAGAGGGTGAGCAGAGGCAGAAATGCATGGTGGGACAACTTCAATTTTCTAAGGAGCTTAGTGACAAGTCAGGGGACACTAAGAGACAATCATTGATAGTTTTTCATCTGCATCAGACATATATAAATTGAAATGCAACTGCTATGATTAAAATGGAGGCATTTTTATTACCATTCTTGGGACTATCATGTCACATCATTCTGTCACCATGTAATGAAATAATTCATTGTGTTTCTTTGTTAACTTCCAACTTATCTTTGAAAATGTAGGGATAGTCGTTATTCAATGATTCTGGATGTAAACATATCCTAAATTTATCAAAACATATTTCAGCAGAACATCAGATAAAAAAGTAGACAATCAAGCAGAATATTGATAGGTTTACTGATGCTGAAAGATGTCACTCCAGGAGTCTTGAACCGCTTGGGCTTAAGTAACAAACTCAGGTGACATTTAACAACCCCTGCAGTTCAATATTTCCTCATAAGTGTGTCAGTCACTGAAGATTTACTGCCCTTTCACATTTTTACATTTATGTCAGAGAGATGGCCTGTCATCACACTAGTGACTTCTAATACGGGGAAATGCTAAGAATGTCAAACACAGAGTAGAACAGAAATGGAATAGCAGTTGGAGATGATTTTTAGTTAAAATGAACTCAGAAAACTGAAGAAGCAGAAAGGTTTTTTGTTTCTTTAGCCTCACTGTTTGTTTTCTTTTGTTGACTTTTCTGCTCATCAAATCTTATTCCTTCATTATTTTTCATTTCTTTCCAGTGCTGGATGTGTTATTTAACACCTATGTAGACATTCTAAGTACACACAAATTGTAGATTCCAGCTGGAACAATCCAGTGTTTTGCAGTTGTTTTTTGTTTGTTTGGTGGAGGCGGGCTGGGGGAGGGGGTGTAAGGAAGAGAACATCAGTATTTCATTATATACTTCTAGCCCTCCCACCTCAGGAGAGTCATAGCAGAATTAGGGACAGTCTAGAAAAGAGCAACAGCAAAGGTAAAAGAGATTAAAAGAGTCTATTTAAGGAGAAAGCAGAAGAGTTAGAAGACATTATCAAAAATAATGAAACATGAAAGGGATATGATCAAAATCTATAAATTAAGTAAATATATTAACCAATACAGTGAACATGTGTTCATTCAACAAATAATAGAGCATGAGAGGAGTAGCATAATGATCTCACCATAATTTGTCATTCTAGATCCTATGTTACATAAACTCCCAGAGGACCATGTCAGGGTATCAGAGTATATCCTTTCAGATCCCTCTTCCACTTGGTGTAAGATGAGAGGGAAGCATGTCACTGTCCATCCTTTTCATTGGGAGGATAATGTAAAACAGAGAATGTTGTCCACCATAAAGTTCTACAAGAATCAAATCATTAGGCTCTGAGGTTGTTGACCTATAATACACCCTGAAAGGCTGAGATAAGCAATGTGGTACTCTGTGCTCTGGGAAAACTGGCAGAACAGGCTTTCAGATAGTTGAATATTTTCAGGAGAAATTTTTGTGAACCCAAATTCTTGCACCCACCCATACTTAGACAAGCACTAAAACTATTCACTAAGAAACCTGTTCCTCATGACTAGCAGCAACCTTCTACTGAAATGTGTGCTTGATTGCCTGTACCCTTTTAACAAAATCACATATATACTGACCTACCCCCTTACCTTTTCAAAACAGTTTCTCAGAACTATATGAGAGGCTTTCTCCCAGGCTATCATCCTCAGTAACACACAGAAATTCAACTCACAGCTCTTACATTGTGCTTTTTTTTTCAAGAAAACAGTAAGAATGTACAGAACAGCAATGTTTCCCTCCAGAGAATTCTGCCCTCCTTCTATTAGATGTTTATTAATTTCTCAAGCTTAATGAAGAATTGGGAGTCACAAAACCAGCTGTCACAGTCTGCTTAGTAAGTCCTAATCAGGTGGACACATACCTTGCTTTAGTATGTGGGAAAAGCTTGGGTTTATATAGTTTTTAAACTTCAGTGTTTCAACTGAAACAGAGAGAGAAAGAGTACCATTTTACCATCCTGTTATATGGATAATGCTCCATTTTTTTTTTAATTTTATTTATTTATTTATTTATTTATGGCTGTGTTGGGTCTTCGTCTCTGTGCGAGGGCCCTCTCCAGTTGTGGCAAGCGGGGGCCACTCCTCATCGCGGTGCGCGGACCTCTCACCATCGCGGCCTCTCCTGTTGCGGAGCACAGGCTCCAGACGTGCAGGCTCAGCAATTGTGGCTCACGGGCCCAGCCGCTCCGCGGCATGTGGGATCCTCCCAGACCAGGACTCGAACCCATGTCCCCTGCATTAGCAGGCAGACTCTCAACCACTGCACCACCAGGGAAGCCCCCATTTTTTTTTTTAAACATCTTTATTGGAGTATAATTGCTTTACAATGGTGTGCTAGGTTCTGCCTTACAACAAAGTGAATCAGCTACACGTATACATATATCCCCATATCCCTTACCTCTTTCATCTCCCTCCCACCTTCCCGATCCCACCCCTCTAGGTGGTCACAAAGCACCACTGATCTCCCTTTGCTATGTGGCTGCTTCCCACTAGCTATCTATTTTACATTTGGTAGTATATATAAGTCCATGCCACTCTCTCACTTTGTCCCAGCTTACCATTCCCCCTCCCCGTGTCCTTAAGTCCATTCTCTATGTCTGCATCTTTATTTCTGTCCTACCCCTAGGTTCTTCAGAACCACTTTTTTTTCTTTTTTAGATTCCATATATGTGTGTTAGCATACGGTATTTGTTTTTCCCTTTCTGACTTACTTCACTCTGTATGACAGAGTCTAGGTCCATCCACCTCACTACAAATAACTCAATTTCATTCTTTTTTTGGTGAGTAATATTCCATTGTATATATGTGCCACATCTTCCTTATCCATTCATCTGTCGATAGACACTTAGGTTGCTTCCATGTCCTGGTTATTGTAACTAGAGCTGCAATGAACATTGTGGTACATGACTCTTTTTGAATTATGGTTTTCTCAGGATATATGCCCAGTAGTGGGATTGCTGGGTCGTATGGTAGTTCTATTTTTAGTTTTTTAAGGAACTTCCATACTGTTCTCTATAGTGGCTTTGTACCAATTTACATTCCGACCAACAGTGCAAGAGGGTTGCCTTTTCTCCACACCCTCTCCAGCATTTATTGTTTGTAGATTTTTTGATGATGGCCATTCTGACTGGTGTGAGGTGGTACCTCATTGTAGTTTTGATTTGCATTTCTCTAATAATTAGTGATGTTGAGCATCCTTTCATGTGTTTGTTGACATTCTGTATAACTTCTTTGGAGAAATGTCTATTTAGGTCTTCTGCCCATTTTTGGATTGGGTTTTTTGTTTTTTGATATTGAGCTGCATGAGCCGCTTGTAAATTTTGGAGATTAATCCTTTGTCAGTTGCTTCATTGGTAAATACTTTCTCCCATTTTGAGGGTTGTCTTTTCATCTTGTTTATGGTTTCCTTTGCTGTGCAAAAGCTTTTAAGTTTCATTAGGTCCCATTTGTTTATTCTTGTTTTTATTTCCATTTCTCTAGGAGGTGGGCCAAAAAGGATCTTGCTATGATTTATGTCATAAAGTGTTCTGCCTAGGTTTTCCTCTAAGAGTTTTATAGGGTCTGGCCTTACATTTAGGTCTTTAATCCATTTTGAGTTTATTTTTGTGTATGGTGTTAGGAAGTATTCTGATTGCATTCTTGTACATGTAGCTGTCCAGTTTTCCCAGCACCACTTATTGAAGAGACTGTTTTTCTCCATTGTATATTCTTGCCTCCTTTATCAAAAATAAGGTGACTATATGTGTGTGGGTTTATCTGTGGGCTTTCTATCCTGTTCCATTGATCTATATTTCTGTTTTTGTGCCAGTACCATACTGTCTTGATTACTATAGCTTTGTACTATAGTCTGAAGTCCAGGAGCCTGCTTCCTCCAGCTCCGTTTTTTTTTTTCTCAAGATTGCTTTGGCTATTCGGGGTCTTCTGTGTTTCCATACAAATTGTGAAATTTTTTGTTCTAGTTCTGTGAAAAATGCCATTGGTAATTTGATAGGGATTGCATTGAATCTGTAGATTGCTTTGGGTAGTATAGTCATTTTCACAATGTTGATTCTTCTAATCCAAGAACATGGTATATCTCTCCATCTGTTTGTATCCTCTTTAATTTCTTTCATCAGTGTCTTATAGTTTTCCTTTGTCTCCTTAGGCAGGTTTATTCCTAGGTATTTTATTCTTTTTGTTACAGTCGTAAATGGGAGTGTTTCCTTAATTTCACTTTCAGATTTTTCATCATTAGTGTATAGGAATGCAAGAGATTTCTGTGCGTTAATTTAGTATCCTGCTACTTTACCAAATTCGTTGTTTAGCCCTAGTAGTTTTCTGGTAGCATCTTTAGGATTCTCTATGTATAGTATCATGTCATCTGCAAACAGTGACAGCTTTATTTCTTCCTTTCCGATTTGGATTTCATTCATTTATTTTTCTTCTCTGATTGCTCTGGCTAAAACTTCCAAAACTATGTTGAATAATAGTGGTGAGAGTGGACACCTTGTCTTGTTCCTGATCTTAGTGAAAATGGTTTCAGTTTTTCACCATTGAGAACAATGTTGGCTGTGGGTTTCTCATATATGGCCTTTATTATGTTGAGGTAAGTTCCCTCTATGCCTACTTTCTACAGGGTTTTTATCATAAATACATGTTGAATTTTGTTGAAAGCTTTCTCTGCATCTATTGAGATGATCATATGGTTTTCTCCTTCAATTTGTTAATATGGTTTACCACAATGATTAATTTGCATATATTGAAGAATCCTTGCATTCCTGGGATAAACCCAACTTGATCATGGTGTATGATCCTTTATATGTGCTGTTGGATTCTGTTTGCTAATATTTTGTTGAGGATTTTTGCATCTATGTTCATCAGTGATATTGGCCTGTAGTTTTCTTTCTTTGTGACATCTTTGTCCTGTTTTTGTATAAGGGTGATGGTGGCCCCGTAGAATGAGTTTGGGAGTGTTCCTCCCTCTGCTATATTTTGGAAGAGTTTGAGAAGGATAGGTGTTAGCTCTTCTCTAAATGTTTGGTAGAATTCGCCTTTGAAGCCCTCTGGTCCTGGGCTTTTGTTTGTTGGAAGATTTATAATCACAGTCTCAATTTCAGTGCTTGTGATTGGTGTGTTTATACTTTCTATTTCTTCCTGGTTCATTCTCGGAAGGTTGTTCTTTTCTAAGAATTTGTCCATTTCTTCCAGGTTGTCCATTTTATTGGCATAGAGTTGCTTGTAGTAATCTCTCATGATCCTTTGTATTTCTGCATTGTCACTTGTTACTTCTCCTTTTTCATTTCTAATTCTATTGATTTGCGTTTTCTCCCTTTTTTTCTTGATGAGTCTGGCTAATGGTTTATCAATTTTGTCTATCTTCTCAAAGAACCAGCTTTTATTTTTATTGATCTTTGCTATTATTTCCTTCATTTCTTTTTCATTTATTACTGATCTGATCTTTATGATTTCTTTCCTTCTGCTAATTTTGGGGTTTTTTTGTTCTTCTTTCTCTAATTGCTTTAGGTGTAAGGTTAGGTTGTTTATTTGAGATGTTTCTTGTTTCTTGAGGTAGGATTGTATTCCTATACACTTCCCTCTTAGAAGTGCTTTTGCTGCATCCCATAGGTTTTGGGTCATCGTGTTTTCATTGTCATTTGTTTCTAGGTATTTTTTGATTTCCTCTTTGATTTGTTCAGTGATCTCTTGGTTATTAAGTAGTGTATTGTTTAGCCTCCATGTGTTTGTATTTTTTACAGATTTTTTCCTGTAATTGATGTCTAGTCTCATAGCATTGTGGTTGGAAAAAATACTTGGTATGATTTCAATTTTCTTAAATTTACCAAGGCTTGATTTGTGACCCAAGATGTGATCTAACCCAGAGAATGTTCCATGAGCACTTGAGAATAAAGTGTATTCTGTTGTTTTTGGTTGGAATGTCCTATAAATATCAATTAAATCCATCTTGTTTAATGTACATTTAAAGCTTGTGTTTCCTTATTTATTTTCATTTTGGATGTTCTGTCCATTGGTGAAAGTGGGTGTTAAAGTCCCCTACTCTGATTTTGTTCCTGTCACTTTCCCCTTTTATGGCTGTTAGCATTTGCCTTATGTATTGAGGTGCTCCTATGTTGGGTGCATAAATATTTACAATTGTTATATCTTCTTCTTGGACTGATCCCTTGATCATTATGTAGTTTCCTTCTTTGTCTCTTGTGATAGTCTTTATTTTAAAGTCTATTTTGTCTGATATGAGAATTGCTACTCCAGCTTTCTTTTGATTTCCATTTGCATGGAATGTCTTTTTCCATCCCCTCACTTTCAGTCTGTATGTGTCCCTAGGTCTGAAGTGGGTCTCTTGTAGACAGCATGTATACGGGTCTTGTTTTTGTATCCATACAGCCAGTCTGTGTCTTTTGGTGGGAGCATTTAATCCACTTACATTTAAGGTAATTATTGATATGTATGTTCCTATTACTATTTTCCTAATTGTTTTGGGTTTGTTATTGTAGGTCTTTTCCTTCTCTTGTGTTTCCTGCATAGAGGAGTTCCTTTATCATTTGTTGTAATGGTGGTTTCGTGGTGCAGAATTCTCTTAGCTTTTGCTTGTCTGTAAAGGTTTTAAGTTCTCCATCAAATCTGAATGAGATCCTTGCTGGGTAGAATAATCTTGGTTGTAGCTTTTTCCCTGTCATCACTTAAAATATGTCCTGCCACTCTGTTCTGGCTTGCAGAGTTTCTGCTGAAAGATCAGCATTAACCTATGGGGATTCCCTTGTATGTTATTTGTTGTTTTTCCCTTGCTGCTTTTAATATTTTTTCTTCGTATTTAATTTTGGTTAGTTTGATTAAAATGTGTCTTGCCGTGTTTCTCCTTGGATGTATCCTGTATGGGACTCTCTGTGCTTCCTGGACTTGATTAACTATTTCCTTTCCCATATTAGGGAAGTTTTCAACTCTAATCTCTTCAAATATTTTCTCAGTCCCTTTTTTTTCCTTCTTCTTCTAGGACTCCTATAATTCGAATATTGGTGCATTTTATGTTGTTCCTGAGGTCTCTAAGACTGTCCTCAATTCTTTTCATTCTTTTTCTTTATTCTGCTCTGCAGTAGTTATTTCACTATTTTATCTTCCAGGTCACTTATCCGTTCTTCTGCCTCAGTTATTCTGCTATTGATTCCTTCTAGAGAAGTTTTAATTGCATTTTTTGTGTTGTTCATCATTGTTTGTGTGCTCTTTAGTTCTTCTAGGTCCTTGTTAAGCGTTTCTTGTATTTTCTCCATTCTATTTCCAAGATTTTAGATCATCTTTACTATCATTACTCTGAATTCTTTTTCAGGTAGACTGCCTATTACCTCTTCATTTGTTTGGTTTGGTGGGTTTTTACCTTGCTCCTTCATCTTCTGTGTGTTTTTCTGTCTTCTCATTTTGCTTAACTTACTGTGTTTGGGGTCTCCTTTTCACAGGCTGCAGGTTCGTAGTTCCCGTTGTTTTTGGTTTCTGCCCCCAGTGGCTAAAGATGTTTCAGTGGGTTGTGTAGGCTTCCTGGTGGAGGTGACTAGTGCCTGTGTTCTGGTGGATGAGGCTGAATCTTGTCTTTCTGGTGGGAAGGACGTCGTCTGGTGGTGTGTTTTAGAGTGTCTGTGACCATTATGGTTTTAGGCAGCCTCTCTGCTAATGGGTGGTGTTGTGTTCCTGTCTTGCTAGTTGTTTGGCATAGGGTAACTTGACTGTGGAGATTTAATCTGTTGCTCCTGAGGCTGCTGGTAGAAATTTCCCTTTCTCTTCTTTGTTCACACAGCTCCTGGGGTTCACCTTTGGAATTTGCCCGGCCTCTGTGTGTAGGTCGCCTGAGGACGTCTGTTCCTGCCCAGACAGGACGGGGTTAAAGTAGCAGCTGATTAGGGGGCTCTGGCTCACTCAGGCCAGGGGGATGGTGGGGTACGTAATGTGGGGTGAGCCTGTGGCAGGAAAAACCAGCGTTAAGTTGCACCAGCCTGAGGTGCACCGTGTGTTCTCCCAGGGAAGTTGTTCCTGGATCACGGGACCTTGGCAGTGGAGGGCTGCACAGTCTCCCGGGCGGGGTGGTTTGGATAGTGACCTGTGCTTGCACACAGGCTTGTTGGTGCCTGCAGCAGCAGCCTTAGCATTTCATGCCCGTCTCTGGTGTCTGCGCTGATAACCACGGCTCGTGCCCATCTCTGAAGTTTGTTTAGGCAGTGCTCTGAAAACCCTCTCCTCGCACACCCCGAAACAATGGTCTCTTGCCTCTTAGGCAGGTCCAGACATTTTCCCGGACTCCCACCTGGCTAGCTGTGGCACACTAGCCCCCTTCAGACTGTGTTTACATAGCCAACCCCAGTCCTCTCCTTGAGATCTGACCTCCAAAGCCAGAGCCTCAGCTCTCAGCCCCCACCCGCTCCGGCGGGTGAGCAGACAAGCCTCTCAGGCTGGTGAGTATTGGTCGGCACCAATCCTCCGTGCAGGAATTGCTCCACTTTGCCCTCTGCACCCCTGTTGCTGCGCTCTCCTCTGTGGCTCCAAAGCTTCCCCCCACCCACCCCCCGTCTCCGCCAGTGAAGGGGCTTCCTAGTATGTGGAAACTTTTCCTCCTTCACGCTCCCTCCCAGAGGTGTAGGTCCCATCCCTATTCTTTTATCTCTGTTTTTTCTTTTGTCTTTTGCCCTACCCATGTACATGGGGAGTTTCTTGCCTTTTGGGAAGTCTGAGGTCTTCTGTCAGCATTCAGTAGGTGTTCTGCAGGAGTTGTGCACATGTAGATGTATTTCTGATGTATTTATGGGGAGGAAGGTGATCTCCACATCTTACTCCTCTGCCATCTTGAAGGTCTCCTGCTCCATTTTAATGATGGTTAAGCTGAGGTTTAGCAGCATTAATGTAACTTTTTCACAGTCACACAGCTTATGGGGAAAGAGTTGGGATTCAAACCCATGTCTGTTTGATATTAAAATACATATTTAAAAAATTTATAATGTAATATTTTTGATAAAAATATTGAGCCTTAAAAGAAACTTCTCATTTCCTGCTTGGCTATACATTCTCCATTTTGCATTTCCATATCTGTTGTTGATGAGTCTCCATTCTGATTTCTGCCTAAGAAGGTGACTATATGGAAAGTATCAGACAGCTCCCTTGCCTCTGGGTTCTGCACCTGCAGGAGATGAGGGAGGGCAGGAGGATAATGAGGTAGGGGTATTTATTCCTCTGGCTTGTCCCTACCAGGGCTGACTTGGCAGTAGCCACATTTCTCTTTTGAAAGCCACAACTTCTGTCTGATGGACCCTTACATATGCTAAAGCCCTTTTCAGAATTCCTCCCCTTGCAGTGTCAGATCTACTGTTGGTAATGACTGTTGCTGGGTATTATTGTATTCTTTGTTGGCGTCCCTGAATATTTTAACAGCTTTGTAAATAGTCCTTTCATTAAACTCTTCTGAAGTACCCATATGAGGATGCCATCTGTTTCTTATTGGGAGCTTAACAAATATACCTACAAACTGGTAGGCCAGTTTATCCATGTTATACTTGTGCAAAGAAAAACACTGCTTTACAAATTCTCTGTTTAATTGTTAGAACCAGGGGTAGAGGTGGTGGTGTAAGGAAGGGACAGAACTTGTCCATGTAAATGAGATTGCATGAAAAAATGGAAAATAGAAATAGTGGTATTAAATCTTGACACTGTTAAAATGTTATTATATAGGGGACTTTCAAGTATACTAATATATATGGAAAAAATATAGTTCTTATAGTCTAAAAATTTCTCATATCCTTCTTAGGTACAACTGAACTTGTCAATTGAAGATATTTCAGCCTTCCCAGATAAAATAGTCTCTGTTAAATTTAAACATTCATTTAATTTAGTTGTATCAGGATTTATTTATGTAGTCTCATTTGGATCACTCAGCCTATTTAAATAAATTGTCTCATCTTCTGTTCTGCTTTCCCACTCCTTGGTATGTGGGTGTATAGCAGGCTCACTGTGTCATCATGCTAACCAGGAAAAAGAAGCCCTAGAATCTATAAAAATCCGAAAATAATAAGTCGTGCAACTCCTTGAAGCTGAGGAGAGGTTATGGAGAGAAATGAGTAATCTAATAACAGTGGCCTTTGCTGGCAGCAATAGATAAAGACATTTTGCCAATATATTCATTCAAAGTCTTCTATAACTACATGGCTATCTGGATAAACCTCTTTAATCGTATTAACTCTGTGACCATGATGACATATAGATAAAAAACAACAAAAAGTAAACAACGACTATGCACCTATTATTTTATAATACATTGTATCTATTTTTGTATTAGATTCTTTCCTTGATAAATTGCATGTCTGAATTCCTCAGGAAAATATTTTAGATAAATTTCAAGGAAACTTTTGGTAAGGCTATCCCATTATTAGTCACTATTTCACTCTTTATTAACTTGAAGAGAAATTTGTCAAGAAAAATACAAGATTATTCTGAACTTTTATTGATTTTCTTTTCCCTCAGCCTTTGTGAAAAGGAACACATTATGAATTAAGCTGCTTGAGCTCAATATAAACTTCCAGTAAATAGTGCTTTAACCTTGAATCTTATCACTAATCTCAGAGTCCAAGTTTCACAAAAATTTCCTACTTACCAACAAGATGATAAATCAGAGTAATTAAAAACAAGATGGTGTTCTTGCCTCCCCACATCCAGTGTCTTCTATTCTTTCATTTTAATGAACTGAAAATGATTTCAAATGATCTGGATGGATGTCTACCTTCTTTAAGTATTAGAAAATCATAGCTCCTTGTGTAAAAAGGTGAAATGTTATCATGATCCAGATGTTGTCTCAATTGACTTTAAGTTTAAATTATGATCAAAAAGTTCTAAGTAGCAATGTTAGCAAAATTAAGACATACTTTTGATAATAGCCCTTTAAATTTTATTCGGTGATTAGCTGCGAAAATAGCAACTGCCTAGCTCTCCTCCAAATATCATACCTTGAATTTAAATAGAAGAGAGGAAGCAAAACAAACTTCAAATTACCTCTATGTAGAAAAATAAACACCAATTTCTAGCAGAGCTATTTCTTGCTCCAAGCTCTTTTGAAGAGTTAAGTGGGTCCAGAAAATCTATGCAGAAAAGAGAAGAACTGAAATCACCCTCAGAAAGAAAAATTCACCCTAAGAATCTTTGTAGATCAGATAGTATTCTATGGGGAAGGGATCTAAAAGTGAATTGGACTCAAAGTGTCAGTCTTAAAAAGGCAATGCTTCTGAGGGAGAAGAGGGTAAAAAAAAAAAAAGGGAGAATTCCTTCTGGAGACTAAGTGGTGAAGGGAAAAAGAAGCAAGAGAAGAAAATTAAGATCCTGAAAGATATACAAACAAACTTAGATGTATGGATATATATTAAATAAGACAGATCTTGCATAAAATGGTGAAAAGAAGAAGCAAGAGAGGAAAACTTAGGTTCCCGAAAGACATAAAAAATAAGGTGTATATCATGGTTATATATTAAAATTTACACTCTGATAATAGAGAACATACATTGTCCTCAGGAGCATATGGAAGATTCACAAAAATTGATCAAATATCTGTTTATATTGAAACTATCAATAAGTTCCAGAAAGTAGAAATATTGGCAACAATCTAAATGCCCATACATAGGAGAGTGACTGAATAAACTTTTACACACACAGTGAATACTGTGCAGCTGTAAAAGAACGAAGAGCTTCTCTGTAAATGAATATTAATTGTTTTTAAATGAGAGAAAAAAAGCAAAAGATAAAAAGTAGTACACATGAAATACCACTTTTTATAGAAGGACAAAGGAGAAATAAGTGTATCTGAGCATGCTTCCTTTTGTAAAAAGAAACATGGAAGGATAAACCAGAAATAATGTAACTGTTTTTGAGAGAGGGTGGGATGAGGTGGAAGGTAGGGTAGTCACTTCTCTGATTCTAGCTTTGTGTATACAGTTTGATTTCTTGAACGATGTTAATGTTTGGCATATTAGATAAAATAGAATGGGAAAAAATCTTAAAATAATACAAAATTTTAAAACAATGTATTTCAAATTAATAACCTAACTACACCGAAGGGAAAACATTAATTACCCTGAGCAACTGTTGTATAGAGTATTTTGACTATATAACATCAGCCTAAAGAAAAAACAAAAATATAAACAGATTTTTAAGTCTAGTTTGTTAAGTTAGTCTTTTGCAGTAGTATGGTTTAGCAACTCTGAAGTTACTTTCTGAGTATTGTAGAATTAAGCATATAGATAAATATAGTAAGGATAATAGGAGCTAGGTTTTGCATTGTTGGGGAAAGAAGTTCCAAATATGGAAAAGGAGAAGATTTGAATTAACACTGTGGTATTGGTGTTGACTTGGAATAGAGATGTCTATTCAATGTTTTTGCTATTTAGGTCATGGACAGATAGATAGATATAAACATAGACAATACAGGGACAGACAGACGCATGACTCACGCATGCACTCATGCGCACGCAGGCACGTAGGTTCCTGACCTCTCTATGTTGACAGAGAGTAGAAGAAATTATATTCCAGTAACAATGACTACACCTAATATCCCGATCTTCATTTCTAAATACTATTCTTAAGTAAAAGATAGCAGAGCCTGTTGAAGAAATGGCTGATTCTAGGTGTGGAGCAAGGACAGTATAAAATGGCCCTGGAGCATTTTACTGTACCAGACAAAAGAAAATTCTCCAGGAATCATGAGGAATGTCTACAGAACACAAACACAAGTCAGTTTGAAGGAGCTCCCTCTGGCAAAATCTGGGGAAATTTGAGCATCAAATAGATAATGATAGTAATAGATGATAACCCATTGAGTAAAATAAGAATCCATATTTATACAAATAAAATAAGAAGGAAAAAAACCTCTTCCTTACAGTTAAATACAAACGTATACATGTCGAAGGAATGATTGGGTTAGAAAATGCCTTTGGCAACTCTCATTAATAATCAATTCAAGCAAGAATTATCGATGTCTGCTCAAAACAATGGGTAAATATTTAGTTCAGGATAGAATATGACTCACTCTCAAAGTGTCTTTCAACAAATTACGTATTAATTACCAAAAAAAAAAAGGTATTTCCGTGGAGAAATCTGGAAGACAACATGTTAATCAAGCGATCAAAATTAACATCACTAATAATAGCACAAAGTAACAAGGTGGGCCTCCCAATATTATGCACTAAGAAAGACACAACATACAAGGCACTTAAAATCCTTGTGTCTCTGAAAATGCCACACTAGGGAACTACATTTCTAATAACCTACCACTGGAATGATAATTTTTGCACAAAAGATTAAGTTAGTCATTAATTGGGGTCACAAGAAAAGTATTAACACCATATCCCACAATGACTTGACATAAAATTAAAAACTGAAAGTAGTATTCTCCATCTATTAGTTGCTGAAGCTGGTATTACAGGAAACAAACAAGCTCAGTTTAATTACTCCTTTCCTCAACCAAAATTTTTCTACATGTTTAGCAGTGGGCTAATGACAAAGCTTTTCATTTCCACCTCTGAGGAGTACTTAAATATTGGATATCAACTTTAAAATAAATATATTATAAGCTATTCTATTATCTCTCTTAAATAAAAGTCTTGGTGGTTCCAATACAGGGTAAAATGAAGAGTTCTGGGCTCACTTTATTAAAATTAAGGAAATATGCTTAAGCCATTTAAGAAGAGAAAGTTAATATTTTTGACAAACATTTGGTCTTTGTGCTCCACTTTAAGGTACTACAGCCCTGTTTGGTATATACTTTTATATATTTATATATTTATATTTTATATAAATATATATAAATATATATTTATATATTGGTTTGATGAAAGTGTGTGAATCACTTTTAAAATTCTAACTTAACTTTATACACTCACTCTGTGGTTTGTCTATAAAAGGATATTGATCAGAAATGATTCATTCCCCTTGCAGTGAGGTTCTGGTCAGCTTGTTTGGAACAGTGAGGTATAATTTAGATTTTCTTCATATTCCAGTTTAAAAAAAACTCCTGAGATTTTTGCTATCTTTGGGAACTTCATTATATATATCACAGATAATGAATGCATTTACAAACTTATGATGACTTGTTTTCTAAATATTTATTTGTAAATCTGTAACTGTGACATGTGTTCCCATAGAAACATGTTTGATAAAAAATAAATTTGCAAGCCTAGTCTGAAAGTTAATTATTTAATTTACAGTATATTAGTACAGTAAAAACTAACCATTCTATGCAATACATATTCCTTTAGGAAATTTTACCAAAAGGAGTGATTTGGTAAAATCACTGAAGAAATGTGTTCCAGTTTTCAGTTGTGCACTTTGTATCAGCTGCACATAAAGCAGAGTCTCAGCCACATACACTAGAGTACTCTGAATAGTCTCATCACTTCTCTTTAGCAGCAGCATGATGGGCACTCAGTCAGATGGAGGCAGAGTAGCATACTCTCTGAGAAGATGCACTTCGTAGTCTGAGACATCTCAGTTTTACCCTCATTTCTCCACTGGCTGATTATGTTACTTTGACCATATTTCTCTATCTCTGAATCTTGTTTTCCTAGTTTGTGAAGTGGCAATAATAATATCTAATTAACAGCGTTGTTGGAAGGATTAAATGAGATAGATGTTTAAAGCAGGAAACAACTGCTCATTATATAATAACTTTTACAATTATTATACATGGATGGGGAGATGGTAAGGGAGAATGTTTTCCAACAGGGTAGGTGCTCATATAATTTGTTGTCAAATCTGTGCCACTTTTGGTTATACACAGTAGTGTTATTAAAAATTATAATGTAAAATGGGCGTAACTGGGGGCTGCCCTAAGTACCTGAACACATATGTTTACCCTACTTACTAATGACTCCCTGTTCAAGAAGAGGTGATTGCAGTGGTATGGAAGAGTAGCTTAAATTCCACCAGAAGCAAGGCATACAGAAGATATAGGAAGAGCACAAGTTCAAAGACATGAACTCCCACAAGGAATCAGCTATTTAAATAGCTGAGTATAAGTATGTGCTCTATGTATGCAAAAGACTGTTAATGAGTACAGTATATTCTGTCCTACCAAAATTCAGATTTTCTATAGATGAGCATTTCATATATGAAGATCAAAAATGCTCCAAAAAAGTTCCAAGTACAAGTATATAATTTAATTCCATTGTAGACTTTTAATAACTTTGCTTACCAATATTTCCAACTAAATGCTTATAGAATAAAGCCATTTCAAGAAAACTTATTTTTATTTGGAAATTTCTTCTTCCCCTTTCCTCTTCCTTGTTCACCTCCACTCCTGTTCCTTTTCTCTCTCTTCTTTCTTACGCAACTCTCTGTGTGTGTATATTAGTGTGTATGTGTGTTATGGCAAAATTTGTATCTACTCTTTTTCCAGAAGTACATTATAACCATGCAGTATGTGTACTCAAGCTTCTGGGGGAAAAAGGAAGGTCTACACTATTAAAGTCAAAGGGGATGAACTTTGCCTTGAGTTTGGTTTCTGAGCAACCCATCCTAAGGCAATAATTGAATGAACATCCTAAATACTAAGAATATCCCACTTGATATGACTATATTTTTCCAAATAGAAATTTCTACATTTTTGGATTCAAATTGTTGTTTTCTCAAAATGTGAATCATGACCCATTAGTGAGTCACAAAATGAAGCTAGGGGGCTGCCACCATTTTTAAAAATGAAATAGAGACTAGACTAGAATAAAAAAATATCAGAATGTATCATACAGAATAAGGATATGTGAAAGTTTTGTTTTAATTACATGCATAAGAAATATATCTATGCATGTGCTAAATATCAATGTAAAATATAGTTCTTCCTGTGGGTAACAATTAAAAAAAAAAACCTTCTAATGTGCTTGAGATGACAGATTGGATTTCTCACTTTTTTTTCCAGATGCCTTTTTTATTAAATAGACTTGACAATGTGCATGAGAAAACTTTTTAATACTCTGAATAAATAGTAATAAGTGGATTCATGGTCTTGCTAGTTGTTTGCTTAATTAACGCACAGTGTTGTTATGCAGACTGAAGTATACAGGTGATGTCTACTCTTCATTTAAATTAAATGGAAATTATTTTTTAAAATATTTGGCACTCTGAATTATCCATATTAAGAATCTTCTTTGAAGAAATCCACTGGATAATTATTCAGTGAGTGATGAAGACTGGGATGCATTGAGATACCTCTGAGATGTTTGTGAAGGTAATTAATCTTAATAGAGATTTTGAGATCTCTGTTTATCCTTGATTCTCCTTAGAGACAAGAATGTGTCATGTGAGTACACATTCATTTATTCACGTATTCATTCAACAAATATTCATTTAGCTCTTACCACGTCAGATGGTACCATGTCAGTACCATCTTTGTTTCAGGATACGACCTGAAGACAAGAGAAGTTCTGACCCTTATTTAACATATTTTTGCTATGGGCAAAGACAGATGATAGACATTTCAACAAATATTTAAATATACTTAAATAGACACGTTCTAGGAAAACTTTAAAGAAGATTGCTATAGGTAGTATATTCAGAGTGGGGTGGGAACTTTTTAGATAGTTCTGTCAGAGTGGAATCTTTGTGGGAGCAACATTGACTTGAGCTCTAAGAGGAGAGTGATAAAAGATGAGAGTGAAAAAGAAGTCAGGTTCAGATCAGTCAGTCAGGATGTTGTGGGCCAATGTAATGAGTTTGGATTTTATTTTATATATTACTAAGCTATCAAAGCATTACAACAAGGGAAATAATATGAGCACTTTTCCATTTTGGAAAGACTACTACTGTGTCTGCTATGTGGAAATTGGACTGTAGAGAAATAAAGGTGGGATCCAGAGGAACATTTAGATGGAGTGACAATATTTTTTGTTATGGTGGTAGATGGATTGTGGCATTGCTAGATAAATGGGAGATAACATTAATAATCATTAGCATAAAAAATTTATGGAGCACTTATTCTATGCCTGATAATATACTAAGTACATTATATTCATGATCTCAGTCAAACCTTAGAACAATTCTGTGAGCAAAATACTAAATTTTTTTAAAATTATTTATTTAGTTATTTTTGGCTGCATTGGGTCTTCGTTGCTGCATGCGGGCTTTCTCTAGTTGCAGTGAGTGAGGGCTACTCTTTGTTGCGGTGCACAGGCTTCTCGTTGCAGTGGCCTCTTTTGTTGTGGAGCACGGGCTCTAGGTGTGTGGGCTTCAGTAGTTGCTACACGTGGGCTCAGTAGTTGTGGCACGCAGGCTCTAGAGTGCAGGCTCAGTAGTTATGGCTCACAGGCTTTGTTGCTTCTCAGCATGTGGGATCTTCCCGGACCAGGTATCGAACCCGTGTCCCCCTCATTGGCAGGCAGATTCTTAACCACTGCACCACCAGGGAAGTCCTGAAATACTAATATTAATTCCAACTTACAAGTAAGCAGACTAGTCTAAAAGAATTTAAGTATAATAACTGTCCAAGGTCCTTATAGTTATACACAGTAGAACGGTTGACAGCAGGTCATATTTATGTTTTCTCCTCAACAAGATACTAGCAAAGAGAATTTGACAGCACATTATAAGGATCATACACTATAATCAAGTTAGATTTAGCCCTGGGATGCAAAGGATGGTTCAACATATGCAAATTAATAAATGTGATACACAACATTAACAGAATGAAAGATAAAAATCATGTGCTCATCTCAACAGATGCAGAAAAAGCATTTGATAAAATTCAACATACTTTCATAATAAACACTCAACAAACTGGGTATAGAAGGAATGTACTACAACACAATAAAGACAATATATGATAAGCTAACCTTATACTCAGTAGCGAAAAACAGAAAGCTTTTCCTCTGAGATCAGGAACAAGATAATGTCGCCCACTCCCTCCACTTCTATTCAACATAATACTGAAAGTCCTAGCCAGAGCAATTAGGCAAGAACAAAAATAAAAGTTATCCAAATTGGAAAAGAAGTAAAATTGTCTGTTTGCTGATGCCATGATCTTATGTATAGAAAATCCTAAAGACTCCACTGAAAACTTTTAGAACTAATAAATGAATGCACTAACATTTCAGGACACAAAATCAATATACAAAAATCAGTTGTGTTTCTGTATACTAACATCTGTGCACTGAAAACTATAAGACACTGATGAAAGAAATTGAGGAAGACAAAATTAATGAAAAGATAACCCATTTTTATGGATTGGAAGAATTAACATTGTTAAAATGTCCATAATTAACAAAAAGATCTTAAATTAACACATGATCTCATGCTGTTGACATCATATTATATGCCTTTTGTCCTTCCCTCCAGCTATATAATCCTCACCTATTTATTCAAGCCTCATATGTACCACAGGGTTCACTATAACCCATCCAACTATGTTAGTCCCATCCCAGTAGTTATGGCTTTATGGGCTCCATTTACACTCAGAACTCTTCTGTTTCATTGTTGGCTACACACGAGGTAATGTTCTTTGCTCATTTATTTATCAGAATTAGTAGAAGCAAACTTTTGAGAGATAGATAAAGTAAATCAAATATTGTGACAGGTTTAAAGATGGAGTAGTTTATTAAAAATGGCTGAGTTGAGAAAATTTTCACTTTTGAGCTTGGATCCTTTCAATGTCTCCACTGTTCACCAGCTGCCAAACTTAAAGCAGAGAAAGAAAGCATCTTTCAAAAAATTCACCTCAAAAAGTCTTAATGCTTGAATCCTTTAAGCGTAGTCTTAGATCTTAAAGCTCTGACAGCACAGTATTGAGCACAGGTGTTCATGGTTCCTTATAATTATTTTAAAGTTTCTGTGGAAGAGCATCTGGTTTGCTTGATAGGCATTTATACACATACATTTGTTAGGTGAGAGAATGAGACAGGTGTGGGCTTGAAGGTCTGAGTCCATTTATGTTTGACGGGCTTAATTTCCCATTATCAGTAATACCACTCCTTTATGAAAAATGATGATGTAAAGAACACAGTCCCTTAGAGGATCTAGTTTGAAGGGAAAAATGATGTTTGTCCCTAGGATGAATTCATCGAGCTATTAAAATGTTGCAAACTTTATGGAAAATGCTAACTCTGCTTTAGCATGCAAGTTGCTTTCCTATTTTGATGAATAATGCAGTTTCCATCTAGTCAGTGCTTCTCAAACTTTTGTGCACATCAGAATCTTATTTAAAATGTCAGGGATAGGGTTTTATGTTCAGAGATTCTGATTCGGAATCTAGGAGGAAAAGAGGAGTCAAATTTTAACCAGCCCCAAAAGTGATTCTGATAAAGGCAGTCTTAGGACAACAATCTGAGAAACATAGTTTATTATTAACTGGTTGTTTGACTAAAATGATAAATATAGGAAATGAAAAGCAAAATGATGGAGAACAAAGGTGAAGCTTTAAACTGGCACTTCATGCAAATGAAATAGCAGAAAAAGAATTGAAGGGATTTTATTTATTGGAAAATAGGGACTACAGACGAGTTCAGATTTTACCTCTTTTATATAACTTAATACATATGACTTTCATTTTGTAAGTGCTATGGACTGGATTGTGTCCCCCCTGTACTCATAAATTGAAGGCCTAACCCCCAATGTGACTATATATGGAGATAGAGCCTTAAGGAGGTAATTTAAGGTTGAAATGATGTCATAAGTGTAGGGCCTTGGTAAGAGGTTTAGTGTCCTTAAAAGAAAAGACACCAGAGAGCTCACTTGCTTACTTTCTCTGTACACTCACAAATGAGGTCTCATGTGAGCACGCAGTAAGATAGTGGGCACCTACAAGCCTGGAAGAGAGGCCTCAACAGAAACAGACCACGCTGGCATCATGATCACAGCTTTTCAGCCTCCAGAGCTGTGAGAAAATAAATGTTGTTCAAACCACCCAGTCTACAGTATTTTGTTAGTGCAGTCCCAGCAGACTAAGATAGTGAGCAAAATAACCTTGGATTATCATTGTATCTTAAGAAAATGCAGTGGAATGTCATAGGTCAATAAAAATGATATAAATTCTTAGTCACTAGATAATTTGTTGAATAAGTGAAAAATATGAGTGAAGCCATCTCCTGAGTAAGGTCGAAAAAATTCAATATTACTGCACATTTAATTTCTGTAGTATATCATTACTTATAAGTCATTCAGCTTAAAAAATTAACTGTACATAGACCTCTAGCAATAGCTGAGAGCTTTTGAAATAATTCTGTGGGCTTCACCTAGAATTATAGAAGAAAAGTCTTTTTTATATATTATTTTGTTTTAAAATCTTATTTGAAGACAATAAACCTAAATACTCTGAAACCGTTTTTCTACCTAGAGTCTTCTCTCCCTAGATCAGGGGTTCTAACCTTCTCTTTCCCTACCTGCCTTCAAGTGGTTTGTTTTGGTATTTGCTTTTTCCCTTCTGTTGATCACCAAAATAAATACAGGTTATCAGCATTAACTTCTATGTAGAATTACAATATATTTTAGTTTAATGTAATGTGTCATTCTGATAGTGGTA
Source organism: Balaenoptera acutorostrata (assembly GCF_949987535.1). Taxonomy (NCBI): domain Eukaryota; kingdom Metazoa; phylum Chordata; class Mammalia; order Artiodactyla; family Balaenopteridae; genus Balaenoptera; species Balaenoptera acutorostrata. The sequence continues at coordinate 53,423,835 of NC_080065.1, read as the reverse complement.
GAGTATTGGTTTCAGAAGAGTTTTTTTGGGGGCATATGGGGAAAACCTAAGGATAGATTTAAAGACTCAATTATTAAGTTTACCTGGAGTAATAAAAACCTCATACAACAGCTGACTGCCTTTAACATGCAATAATTTCTGAGGTAAACAATTGGCAGAGTTTGAAAAATAAGTAAATCTGCCTAATTTGTATCACAGAAGAAGAAAAAGGAAAATAGGGGTGGCAAGATCCATGGTGAGGAACTAAGACCAAAATCTGGAAAATGGGGTAGGGCTCTCCAATAGAGTCCAGTCAATGGAGGAGACAGGGTAGAATGTACCAGAAAACTTCACAATTAGATTGCTTTCCCACCTCTCCAGAGGGTCAACCTGGGAAGCCACTGTCTGGTAATCTCCCTTGTGTCAGAAGGATTGGTTACCCATCAGTGATTTATTTTGTAGCATCTATTTGTTCATTTATTGGTTCATTTATTCATCTATTCAAAGATGTTTAAGTGTCTACTATGTGCCTAAAACTGTCCTAGGCAATGGAATATAACAATGACCGAAACAGAAAGTCTCTGTTTTCATCATGCTTACATTCTAGTGGTGATCTATGGGTGATACAGACCATAAGCATTTACTTAAATGTATATATATTGATGAAGGAAAATAAAGTAGGGTAAGTGGATAGAGAGAGATGAAAAGAGGGAACTCTTTAAGCTGGTTGAGGGGAGGTGTCAGGGATGGCCTTTCTGAGTATAGGTCAGAATAAAATGAGGGATCAAATAGATGTTGAGGGGAAGAGCTTTGCCCTGAGACAGGTGTCCAAATATGAGTCATTCAGCTACAGCCTCAAGCATAGTGTTAGATAGTTTAGACATAGTTGCTGGTAGTCAACTCCTATTGGGGGAACTATTTCTAGAAGATTGATGGAGGGGAAATTATTACTTGATGGACTTTCATTATAAGAAGTATCTATTTCAGAAACCTTTGGAGTACAGAATGAATAAGCGTGCTTCCCTGGGAAGAGATGAAATTTGCTTATAAATAAAAAGTTTGAATGGGGAGGTGGTTGGGAGAACAATAGATTGCACAGTTAGAATGATACTGTAGGACTTCACAAGTTACTTGTGGAGTTTTGATGAGGAGTTTATAATCCTTGCAAGGAATACTCAACTTCAAGGTGGAAGTATAGGAAATGCATCACCTGTTTTCTGGAAAAAGAAAAATTTAAATATAATTTTAACCATTGATGTGATTTTAATCATTTTATTTATTTATTTTGAAATGAAAACATTAAAGTATAAAGTGAAGTTTTGTGTAACAAAAGGACACTGGACTAAAAAAAAGAATTGGGAAACCCTGACCTGGTCAGTTTTTTTAAAAGAAAAGCAGAATATTTAGAAAATGATGGAAAAATGTGAGTATGACAGCATAATCATGTTTGATTTAAGTAAGAACTCTATCTCTCAGTCATAGGGTCTTCAACGAGGCTTAGAAGACTCCACTTGGATTAGTGGGATACGACATTTTCACATAAACTGTTTTTCATGAAGAAGTTTTAGGAAGCAAAATAAAAAGATAGCAAGAGGTAAAGCTTGAGGAAAAAAGAAGGGAAAAGAAAGGAAGAGAAGAGAAGGGATAGAAGGAACTGAGGCTCAATCATCCCTCTGATATTAGAAGTCAAGAGGGCTAGGCACTACTCCAGTTGGTAAAGTCAGGAAAATATGATTCATGAGAACTAAAGGCAGTTTACAGTCCTATCTATCTATCTATCTATCTATCTATCTATCTATCTATCTACTTATCCATCTATCCATCCATTTCTTTACTTTTTTTAATCGAATGTCTTTTTTTAATTGAAGTATAGTTGATGTACAATATTATATATATATATTATATGTTACAGTTGTGCAATACAGTGAATCACAATTTTTAAAAGTTATACTCCATTTATAGTTATTATAAAATATTGGCTATATTCCCTGTGTTGTACAGTATATCCTTGTAGCTTATTTATTTTATACATAGTAGTTTGTACCACTTAATTCCCTATCTCTATTGCCCCTCCCCCCTTCCCTCTCCCCACTGGTAACCACTAGTTTGTTCTCTATATCTGAGTCTGTTTCTTTTTTGTTATATTCACTAGTTTATTGTATTTCTTAGATTCCTCATATAAGTGATATCATAATAGCATTTGTCTTTCTCTGTCTGACTTATTTCACTTAGCATAATATTCTCCAAGTCCATCCGCATTGTTACAAAGACAAAATTGGATTCTTTTTACAGTTTTCTCTGGATATATGCCCAAGAGTGGGATTGTTGGATCACATGGTAGCTATATTTTTAGTTTTTTTTTTTAAGAAATTCACGTTCTTTTATTTATTTATTTATTTATTTATGACTGTGTTGAGTCTTCGTTTCTGTGCGAGGGCTCTCTCTAGTTGCGGCAAGTGGGGACCACTCTTCATCGCGGTGCACGGGCCTCTCACCATCGCGGCCTCTCTTGTTGCGGAGCACAGGCTCCAGATGCGCAGGCTCAGTAATTGTGGCTCATGGGCCCAGTTGCTCCGCGGCATGTGGGATCTTCACAGACCAGGGCTCGAACCCGTGTCCCCTGCACCGGCAGGCAGACTCCCAACCACTGCACCACCAGGGAAGCCCTATTTTTAGTTTTTTAAGGAACCTCTATACTCTTCTCCATAGTGGCTGTACCAATTTACATTCCCACCAAAAGTATAGGATTCCTTTTTCTCCACACCATCTCCATCACTTATTATTTGTAGACTTTTTGGTGATGGCCATTCTGACCAGAGTGAGGTGAAGTCTCATTGTAGTTTTAATTTGCATTTCTCTAATAATTAGAGATGCTGAGTTATTTTCATGTGCCTGTTGGCCATCTGTATATCTTCTTTGGAGAAATGTCTATTTAGGTCTTCTGCCTATTTTTTGATTGGGTTGTTTTTTTGTTTTTTGATATTGAGCTATGTGAGCTGTTTATATATTTTGGAAATCAATCCCTTGTTGGTTGCATCATTTGCCAATATTTGCTCCCATTTTGTATGGTGTCTTTTCATTTTGTTTATGTTTTCCTTTGCTTTACAAAAGCTTTCAAGTTTTATTGGGTCCCATTTGTTTATTTTTGTTTTTATTTCCATTACTCTAGGAGACAAATCCAAAAATATATTGCTGCGATTTATGTCAAAGAGTAATCTGCCTATGTTTTCCTCTAGAAGTTTTATAGTATCTGGTCTTAAATACATTTAGGTCTTTAATCCTTTTTGAGTTTATTTTTGAATATGGTGTTAGAGAATGTTCTAATTTCATTCTTTTACATGTAGCTGTCTGGTTTTCCCAGCACCACTTATTTAAGAGACTGTCTTTTCTCCATTGTATATTCTTGCCTCATTTGTCATAGATTAATTGACCATCAGTGTATGGGTTTATTTCTGGGCTTTCTATCCTGTTCCATTGATCTGTATTTCTGTTTTTGTACCAGTATCATACTCTTTTGATTACTGTAGCTTTGTAGTATAGTCTGAAGTTAGGAAACCTGATTCTTCCAGCTCCATTTTTCTTTCTCAAGATTTCTTTGGCTATTTGGGGTCTACTAGATCTCATCAATGAACTTAATAAAGTTGCAGGATACAAAATTAATACACAGAAATCTGTTGCATTTCCATACACTAATGGTGAAAGATCAAAAAGAGAAATTAAGGAAACTATCCCATTTACCATCACATCAAAAAGAATAAAATATCTAGGAATAAACTTACCTAAGGAGGCAGAAGACCTGTACTCCAAAAACTATAAGACACTGATGAAAGAAATCAAAGATGACACAAACAGATGGAAAGATATACCATGTTCTTGGATTGGAAGAATCAATACGGTTAAAATGACTATACTACCTAAGGCAATCTACAGATTCAGTGCAATCCCTATCAAATTCCCAATGGTTTTTTTCACAGAACTAGAACAAAAATTTTTTTTTAATTTGTGTGGTAGTCATTTAATAGATGGAAAAATTATTGTACTTTTGAAGCAGCCTTAACATTATGTGACAGCCTTAATTTTTTATCTTTTTGTTTTATTTGCATCCACAGACAGAAGATAAGGAAGTTACTGGTAGAATGTTTTAAATTTAGTAATTAGGAAGCACAAATATTTTATGCCATGACCTTATTAAAATTATAGGTGAAAAACCCCACTTATACTCATTTATTTTAAAGTTTAACTCATATTTTATGACACTCTCATTAACAATATGTCATCAAATTATAATAACTAAGTTGGACTGCATACCACACCAGAAATTGGATTTCAAAAAATAATATTTTCTAATGAAAACAGCTTTCACAAGATCTTAATAATTCCTTTATATCAGACTTTCTACCATGATTTAAATGGAACCTTAGGGGATTAAAATAGTTGCGGGCTTTCCCACACACTAAATTAATCCAGGTCCCTCAGAACATTGTCAAGCAGTAATACTAATGTTGAGGTGAATGAAAAAGACCTTGACTTTTCATGCAAAAATATTTCAGTGTAATTAATATTAATGGCATATTTGCCTCAGTATAATGTCAATTATTACTGCTGATAGCTGGGTTAAGAAAAAAATGATTGACTTAATTTTTAAGGGTTCAAGACTAGATCATGCTTTCACAGTTTGTGGTGGGCTTGTACATCTTTACTAAGAACATAGCATTAAATATTTGCTAGGTATCTAAGAAAGCTTTGCTAAGTCCAATTGCTACAGGAACCTAAGCTGGACATTTGAATAACTGAATTAATTTACTGCAATTTTGATTAAAGACTTTGAGCTATAAGGTGTAGACAACCTGGTTCTGTATTTTTATTTTGTGGATGAGGAACTTTTTCCTGGCAAGGCTAAGCAACTTGCTGAAACCACAGCCAGTTAATGATAAATGGATTTCCCCAAAGTATCACTGAATTTGAAGACTGATAGTTTAACACAGAACAAAACAAAATAAAAATTAATAATGATAGACATATTACATGTATTATCTTAAATTCTTACCACAATTCTAAAAAATATAATATTACTTCCATATAATAGATTAAATAAAAATTGCTTGGACGTAAGAAAACACAGGTAGTAAGTGGTCCAGTGGGGTTTTAGCCCAAATATGCCTGTCTCCAGGATCTGTGTTCTTTCTACTTGTTATACTCGTATTTAAGTGGAAGCCTAAACAAATCTGAAGAGATTTAAAACCAGTATAGATTGGATATGTTTGCCATTTTCCTTCAGCTATATATTTTATTTCTGTAGGAAACAGAGTAATAACACAAGGTAGTAGTTATTTAATCTGTTCATTAGTCCTGGAAAGATCTTCAAATTATGATTCAACTTTTCATTTGACTGATGAGAAAATTGAGGTAGGTTGATAGAAATTAATTGAAATTTCCCCCAATCCTACACTTAATAAATGACGGAGCTAATACTGTAATTCAGTCTTATGGCTCTAAGTTCAATATTTTTCCTAGATACTACATGATTTGAAAATAAAATATTCAAAAATCCTCCTTATTTGAATAAAATTCATTTCACCACTTTGGTTCTTCATATTAAGCACCATTATTTGCATGTTCAATAAGTTATTATTATACATAAATTAGTTTCCTGATAATTTAAAGGATTTATCTTATCATGTCTACCTTTTTCTTTTGTTTGAAATTGTGATTTTTAATTATGAAGTACATCGAACACACAGAAATAAGATCTTATCATTTATTTTAAACTTGAAGTGAATTTAAACTTCATAAGAGTTGTTTTCAGGTATCCGCTCTAATTATGGGACAGTATACTTACGAAATTAAAAAAATATCTAATACGTCCTAAATATCACCTTTCTACACATGATAGCCAAACCATCAGTTGTCTATATTGTCTGATAATAAATGATTTGTGACTAGGTTAGGATTTTTTCATTAATCACATAGAACCAGGCCTACTTTTGAATACCCCTTTCTTATTTTATCCCTATGCTAACATTAACATTGACTTTAAAAAAATTGGTCGTATAATGGAAAAACTATCTCCTTTCAAACAAATATTTGCTGGGCACTTCCTATGCTGGAAGAAAGATCTAAGTGGACCAAACTCACCTGCTATAGATATTATGTATTTTCAGAATTTTAGGAAGTGCTGTGACATAATTCCCTACATTGACCTTTAGAATCAATAAATCTCAAAATCCAACTAAAATTAGTATTGACTAATTATAAAATATGTGAAATGAATCTATATTGAATACTTAGTCTTTATGTTCTGCTCACCAGGAATGAAACTGTTAAAAACTGCTTAACCAAAACCAGAATTCTTTCTCTATCCATTGATCCACACATAACCCATTAAGAAAAAACACTGTCTTCTTTTAGAGCATATGAAGGCATAAAGATCAGAGACACCTTGTGAAATAGGACATTTTTTAAAATAACATGCATTGATTTTATCTTGCCCTACAACTGTTTAGATAATATGAAAACCCAATAAGTGATTTATTCAAGCTGAAATGAATTACGTATGATGATGTCACACCACATGATTGCACCAAGACCCTGATAAATGCAAATGTAGTAAACATTAAATAGTAATTTAGAGGTAATTTAAATAGTAATGTAATAGTAATGTTCTTTCCTTAGAAATTCTGATTTTGATCTACAAATATCTTTTGTGTGGTAGTTTTCAAAAAGGGTGATGTGATGATTGACAGTTTTAAAGTGGCATTGCAGTTATGAGTTGTTCCATTTTTATAGATAATAATGAAATATAAATATTTCTGGCACCTCTATTTTCTGGGTTCCAATTGCAGTCAGGGAAGGAACTGTAAACTGAAGTTTAATCAAATGATGACCCATAGGAATTTATCTGTCAATCAATAGTTATTGTGATGATTAAATATTGAATGCTTAAATGTTTCATGGCATGAATACTGATTATGTTATTCTAATTTAGTATTTTATCTAATATATAGTCAAAATATTATTTTCTTCCCTATTAAGAATATACTCTGATAACACTTGGGGTCTAAACAAGATTTTGAATTTTTTAAATTTAGTAGCACACCAAACAGAACTTCTTTTTCCTAGCATGACTTGATAGAAAATCTTACAGTAGGTAACTCCTCTTCTGCCTAGTGTCCAGTTTGCCTCTACTGGAAAGGACATAAGGATGTTATACACATTCACTCACTTCCATAGCTCTGGTCTGAATTCAAAGCATGAGTTGGAGAGCAATATCAGAGGATGGCAACCAGACCGCCATGATTAATATGAGACACCATTGCATATAGAAGTGAAAAATGTGAAGTTCATTAAGAGCAGGATATTTGGACTATCAGTATTTAGTTTAGGTGTCAAAGCAGAATGGTATTGCAAATTCACCAGCAGAAGGGTGAAGGAAAGTTACAGGCCTTGGGAGCGTTGGCATAAATCAATGGGAAAAGAAACTGTATCAAACATAGAAATGCCAACATTTTTCATCAAATTAGATTTGCAGATTCACTGCCTGATTAGCAGAAAAGAATACACCAGTTATTTCTAAGGATAATATTTACATTTTAGAAATTAGAATGTGAATTAAAACAACTTGAATTCTTTATGGTTTAAAGAAAGTTTTCATATCTTATATAGAGTGTCTTGGATTACTAATCAGACATAGGAGGAAGTCACTGGTTTCTTTGTTAAAATTATAGTAAAAACTTGATTATGAAAAATAAAAGAAGAATAGTATGTATTTTATAGTTCACTATATTTTCTCCTAAAATGTGTTTTAATGATTGGAAAAACAGTAGAAATATGAACATATAAGTAGAATTTTTCAGAGAATCTCATCACCAGATTCACATGGATTCATACAATCAGAAAAAGTCAGTGGGCCTTTCACCAGCAGGCTATGTTTCATGGATTAGCTGTGTAGGTCATTATCGGCTCTGCATACTGCCAAGGTGAAACACATAGCACAGCCTATATTCTCATTTCCCATTGCTTTTGTGCAGTATCAAAAGGAACTGAGTAGGAAATTAATTTAGCCATTTTGTGTCTAATTGATTTTCTTTCATGAGATCTCTGGTTTCCTCATGTCAAAGTTGTATAATACTGAAAATTTTCATTTTGGAAAAAAACCTTAAAAACACATACAAATAATGCTCATTTTGGATGAGTGTTTCAGAGTAATTAAATTCACTGTAAAATACCTTTTGCTATATGGACTTTTATCTGACCAGTAACTATATGCTTTCCAGTAAGAGGCAATATTTTAAGTTTTATTCTTAGCTTTTTGTACTTTAAAAACATGCAGGCCATGAGGTTAGCCTTCCACTGCTTCTCCCTTGGTAACTATGTTCCTCTTTCTACTAAGAACAACTGTTAGGTGGCCTTGATCTACAGCTTGAGACACGGCACTTTGTTCTAGAATGGGAGTTATTCAGCACCTTCACTGCCCCAAGAAAAATTTTATTATATAAATAAAAATAAGTAAGGAGAAATTTTGATGGTAATTTTAAGGATAAAATAACAGTGGTTATGTGTTTAAGTCTCTTGGCCAGAGACCCTACAAAATAGTTATAATTATGTAAACAATTATTGTATAAAAAAAAGGATGGGGAGATGCAAGAGGGAAGAGATATGGGAACATATGTATATGTATAACTGATTCACTTTGTTATAAAGCAGAAACTAACACACCATTGTAAAGCAATTATACTCCAATAAAGATGTTTAAAAAAAAAAAAAGGATGAGGAGGTGAGTAAAAAATGTGTGTGCATGTGTGTCATGTGTACACACACATTGTAATAGCTGGTACTGAGTTTCCTTTAGGGATGGCTCTTTGCTTCATGAAAGACCTAATAATCTACTTGTGATTAGAACGTTTAGCTCTGAGAGATAGAATATTCAGAGACAAGAAACGAAAGAGACAACCAAACTGTTCTTTAGTTGAAATTTTAAACATTTTGGACATAGAGAAAGAATAGAAAAGACTGAACAGAACTGGTAGGAGGTAAGAACCTAGCAATATGGTGTAGACTTTGAACCTATGAATAATCCACAACAAAATTTGGCCAAAGAAAACATTTTAGGGACTGGATGGTCAAAGTACTTGAACATTACAGATTTTAGTCTTTAAATAAATTATTAGTGTGCTTATGATGCAGCCACCTTTCATCTCCCCAAAATTTAAGCAAAGGGTGGTATGTTATTAATAATAAGTACTTTTATTGAGCATATACTATAAACTAGGTACTGTAGTAGGCACTTTAAATTATTGTTTAATTAACACAAAGCTTTATTAGTAATGATTTTTGTTATCACTACTTTAGGCAAAGAGTAAGTAAAGGCTTAGTGGTGATACAGTGGAGAACAAAGGAACAGGAAATAAAGCCCAGAGTGGATTGCCCCAAAGTCACCTCTCTCTAGCATCTGTGCAAAGGAGTCAGAACAGTGGGAGGCAGGCAATGATCAGGAACCCCAGGGGCTACCAACAGAGAGTGAAAAAGTAGCAGAATCATAGATGAAGTGTGGAACTGACTCAAGAATAATCATAAAATATTCCTTTTTTCCCTCCAAAAAACTAGGAGGTGACCTTAAGGTGAAGGTAGAAATGCATAACATCTGAATTAAGAATATAAAAGTGTTCTAACTGTAATATAGTAAAATCTAACTAACTAGAAATCAAAAGGCATTAACTTCTTCATTCTTTTCAAAATATATCACGTTTCCCCCTGACTTCTAAAGCAGTCATTTAGACAGTGCATTAACAATTGCCTGCACTGTGGGAAACACCCTTGACTTTTCTATTTATTAATAACCATATAACCTTGGGGAAAGTAGTTACCTCCCTCAACCTTATATTCCGCTTCCACAAATTAAATGTAAAAAAGGCTACTTCTTTAGTTTGTTATGAGCTTTCAATGGAGATAGAGCTATATCTATCTATCTATATATCTATATCCATAATCTATACTTATAGATATATAATCTCCCACCATGCCTGTTACTAAGGAGGAGCTACAGGGAAAAAAATATTCTCTTTGTGGAACATAAGTTAACATTTCCAGGATGACCCAGGGTAATTATTATAAAAAAACATATGGCTTAATGAAGTATGAGTCCTGTTTATCCTTTCACTAAATGACCCCAGACTGTAGTCTGCTTTTCTCTTTACTCTTGGTTTTGTAGATAGTTTACAATTTACCCTCAAGCTATCATCTGACCCTTCTTACTGCTGCAAGTGAATTGAAGGAGAAGTTGGAAAGAAAAGAAAACACCTGTCTGTGGAAATTAGTTTAAAAAACCTGAGCCTAGAATAATGAATCCTCTGGGTATACATATAGCTTCACAAAGCAGATTCCCATACAAACATGAAAAAAGGAAGTTAATACTGATACATTGCTATCATCGGATCCCCAGACCCCATTTAGTTTCTCCCATTGTCCTAAAAATGATTCTAAACAGCTTTATTTAGGTCCAATTCACATGCAATAAACTGTACATAAAGTGTACAATATATGTTTTAACATATATACATATTAATAAAACCATCACTACAATCAAAATAATAAACATTTATATCACCCCCCAAAGTTTCCTCATGCTCTTTTGTAATCTAACTCCCTTTCACCTCTCCCCTTTGTAACCTCCTAAACCATTCCCAGGCAACTACTGATCTGCTTAAGTCATTAAAGATTGGTTTGCAATTTCCAGAATTTTATATAAATGGAATTATACATTTAGACTTTTTGTCTTCTTTCACTTAGAAAAATTATTTTGAGATACAACCATATTGTAGCATGTCCATTTGCCTGTTGATGACTATTGCATTCATTTCCAGCTTTTGGCTATTAGAAATAAAGCTGTTATGAACAGGCACATGAACATCTCTATGGGCATATGCTTTTGTTCCTCTAAGAGTGAAATGACTGAATTAGAAGATAGATACATTAAAAAAATTTTTTAAATGCCCAACTGTTTTCAAACTGGTTGTACTATTTTACATTTCCACTAGCAGTCGTTTCCTCCAAATCCTAACACTTGATATAGTGAGTCTTTTTAATTATATCCACTCGAAAAGATGTGTAGTTGTACCTCATTGTGGTTTAATTTGCTTTTTCCAAGGGACTAATGATACTGAGCATGTATTATTGTGTTTATAAATCACTGTTTTGTCTTCTTTGGTGAAGCTTCTCTTCAAATCATTTGCTCATTTTTAATTGGATTTTTTATGATCTTATTATTGAGACTTGAGAGTTCTTTATATATTCTGAATCCAAGTCCTTTATTAGACATACGATTTGCAAATATTTTCTCCCAGTGTGTATCTTCTTTTTATTCTCTCAGCAAAGTATTTTGAAGAGCATAAGCTTTTAATTTTGATGGATTTCAATTTATCTATTTGTTCTTTTATGGATTATGCTTTTGGTGATTTATATAAGAAAGCATTGCCTAACTCAAAGCCTCAATTTTATCTCCCATGTTCCCATGTTTTATTCTAGAATATTTATAGTTTTAGGTTTTAAATTTGGATCTATGATCTATTTTGAGCTAATGTTTGTGTACAGTGTGAGATAGGAATCAATAAAGATTTTTTAAAACTATGAATATATCCAATTTTAAGCCACGTTTGTTGAAAAGATTATCCTTTCTCCATTGAAGTACCTTTCTGATTTTGTAAACCAATTGTCCACCCCATTTCTTACCTCTCCGTTAAGTTCCTTGGTCTGTTACTTTTATCTCAACACTAATACCACACTGTAGCTTTATAATAGGTCTTGAAATCAGGAAATATTAATACTCTAACTTTGTCCTTCCTCAAAGTTTTATTGGCTATTCTAGGTCATTTGACCTAGAATTTTAAAAAATATTTTTGTTATTTCTAAAAAAAAAAAAGTCAAATGGAGCTTGTGTTGAATCTATTGATCATATGAGAACTGGCATCTTAATATCGATTCTTTCAACTTATGACCACTGTATCACTCTCATTTTTAGGCTTTCAAAGTTTCTCTCAGCAAAACTTTATAGTTTTACATATTTGTCAGATTTATTCCTAAGTATTTTATATTATTTGGTGTGATAGTAAATGGTATTTTTATATCAATTTATGTTATATTGTTGCTAGTATATAGAAATGCAATTGACTTTTTACATGATCTTGAAGATCACTTATTAGTTCCAATAGCTTTTTAATTTTTAATCAGATTTTCTACACAGATATTTATGTCATCTATGAATATAGTTTTAGTTTTGCTACTTTTACAATATGGGTTCCTATTAATTCTTCTTGACTTACTGCATGAGCTAGATCTTTCAGTACAATAATGCTGGATAGAATTTTTGAGAATAAATAACCTTGACTTGTTCTCAATCTTAGAGAAAAAGCATCCATTTTTACCATTAATTTTGGTGTTAACTGTGGGCTTTTTGTAGATGCCCTTTTTCAGGTTGAGGAAGTTCCCTTCTATTGCTAGTTTGCTGAGAATTTTTATCAGGAATGACTGTTAAATTGCATCAGATGCTTTTTTTCCCTACATATATTGAGATAATATATGGGTTTTCTTTTTTAATTTGCTAATATAGTGAATTACAATGAATAATGTTCAAATATTAAATTAACTTTGCATTCCTGGGATAAACCTTTGATGTGTTATTTTTTATATATATATTGTTGAATACCATTTTCTAAAACTTTAGTTAGAAACTTTGTTTCTGTATTCATGAGAGATTGTTTTGCAGCTTTTCTTATATTGTCTATGTTTAGTTTGAATATTAGCACGAGACTGGCCTCCTAGAATGTCTTCAGAAATTTCATTCTTTTCTAATTTTCTGGAAGAGTTTGTGTAGAATTGCTATTTTTTTCTTAAATGGTTGGTAAGGTTTACCAGTGAATCTACCTGGACCTGTAATTTTCTTTCTGGGAAAGTTTTTACCTATAACATCAGTTTCTTTACTGTATGTAGGGTTATTCATTTTAACTATTGCTTCTTGAATGAAATTTATAAGTTTGTATCTTTCAAGAAATTTATTTCATCTAAGATAAATTTCTTGTCATAAATTTGTTTATAGCATTTCATTATTCTTTTAATCTCTGTATAGTCTATAGTATGTCACAGCTCTAATTCCTAATACAGGTGATTTATGTCTTTTTCTTTCTGATCATTCTGGCTAGAAGTTTATCAATTTTTGATCCTCCCCAAAAAATCACTGTATTGATTTTTCCTTAAGGATTTTTCTGGTTTCTGTTTTATTTATTTCCTACCTGACCATTGTTATTCCTTTCATCCACTTATTTCATATTAAATTTTTCTTTAGTTTCTTAAGGTGTAATCTGAACTTATTGATTTGAGACCTTTTTAATATTTTCTAATATAGGCACTTAGTGCTATAAATTCCACCACCAACCCCAAGGACTGCTTTAGTGGCATCCCTTAGTTTTTGACATGTATTCTGTCTTTGTTTTGTTTTTCAGTTTAAAAACTTTCTTATTTTTCTCTTGGTTTCTTCTTTGACCCGTTCATTATTTGGATGTGCACTATTCTGTTTTCAGATATTAGATTTTTCAGGGATCCTTTTTTCAATTGTTTTCTAATTTAATTATATTGTAATCAAATAACATACTTTTTATGACTCAAATAATTTTAAATTTGTTGAGATTTTTTACAGCCAGGATATGCTCCATCTTGGTAAATATTCTGTGTACATTTGAAAAGGTGTGCATTCTGCTGATCTAGGTGGATTGTTCTATAGATGTCAATTAGGGAAAGCTGGTTAATGGTGTCTTTCAAATCTTCTATATCCTTTATAATTTTCTCAGCACTTATATCAATTATTGAGAGATTAGTAGCGAAATTGCTGATGATAATTTTTTGTCTCTTTCATCAATTCTTGCTTTGTGTATTTCAAAACTCTGTCATTAGGTACATGAACATTTATGATTGTTATGTCTGTTTAATAAATCGGCACTTCTATTATTAAATGACCCTCTTTATCCTTGCTGTGCGTTAGCACCCCGTATGGATGCTCACTGCAGGTGCATGAGATCTGATATCTCGTATCAGGGCACTCTAATGAATGGATGTCCTTCTCACCCACCTTGGTACCTGACACTTCATGCCAGGCCAGTCACCCACCTCAACACTACCCCAACATGGTCTTTCTTTTAACCTTCGGTGGGGCTTCAACATTCCATTCTGGTTGCCTCTTATACACAAACTCTTTTCATCTCACTTTGTCTTTGACACCCCCTGCTGGGCAGCCCACTTTCATAAATATTTTCCTTATCCCTATCAGCCCACCATGGGCCGCTTTTTTATGCAGACACCTACCTTACCACATCTGGGCTCCAATTTCGCCCACACTAGGCTGCCCCTCCTGAAAGACATTCTCCTTCCTGTACTCAGGCTCCCACACTATATGCCAGACTCCCACTAACCCACAACAGACACCCTCTTCAACCTTACTACTCTTTTTTTTTTTTCCTGGACTGTTGTAGCTCACCCACCCCCAAACCAGCCTGATGCTTACCTTGCTGAGTCTTAATTATTGGATTTTGGACAAAGTCATTCAGGAAGAAAAGAGAAAAATAAAAGGGAAATCTAGCATGTGTTTTTGTGCTTGAAAATTTTCCTTCCTAAACTGTGTTGTAGACAAGAGATAATAGGTTTTTAAGGTCTTTGTGTCAAGGCATGCTATATGTATGAGTCTAAATGCATGGTAAACTTAAGTAGCATATGGAGCATAGCAAACAACCTGCCTCAAATACTGCTTGTTTAGAAAGCCTTGAAAAACTAGTTAAACAATACTGAATTCTGGGGGAAAGCTAAAAACCAAATAATAAAGTATGGGGAAAAATTAAGACTGAAAATAATTAAGGTATCTCCACACCCTTTGAGGGCAATCATGATATTTATCAGTCATAGAAGCTAAATCATGAAAATGACATATCCCAAGACTAAATGTTCTGTTGTCATTGTTTTATTGTTGTTGTTGAAGTTTTTATTGTGTATTTCTAAACAAACCAGACTTTAAATCACAGTCCTGACATTTTTTACTTGGATAACTTTGGGCAAGATTTTTAATCATCTTGTACTTTATTCTTGTCATTTATAAATGTGGATAATAAGACCTATTTTGCAGGACTCTTATGATAACTAAGTAATAGAATGTATGTAAAGTGCCTAGGACATTCAAGAAATAACAGCACCTATCCAATCCCCACCACCTCACCCTCTAAGTTTTTCTTTTCTGTTATGAAGATTAAATGCGCAAAAGAACATTTTGCAAAGCACTTGATTTTAATAAATAATGCTGTGCTTAAGACATAGTTCACTTTCTCTTTCTCTGTTGCCTTAGTAATCTAAATGAACATTAAAATGACAGAGGCTCTGGAGGAATATCCAGAGTAGCACTAATTAGGAAGAAAAATTTTTAATTAAATATTTTGTGAATAGTTAGTGTATGTTTAGGGCAGTTTTTAAAGGAACAAAATAATAGCTAAAGTAATTTTTCCACTTATTGCTGTGCCTCAGTCACACTAAAAATTACTTCTTTTTTAAAAATGTTTTTCGCAGTTTTATTGAGAAATAAGGGACATACATCACTGTATAAGCTTAAGGTATACAGTATGAGGGTTTGATTTACGTATATTGTGTAATCACCACAGTAGGTTCAGCTAATATCCGTCTTCTCATATAGATGTAATACAAAGTATAGAAAGAAGAAAAGATAAAGAAAATAAATGTTCTCCTCATAACTAGAGCTCTTAGGATTTACTCTTAACAACTTTCCAGTATATCACACATCAGAGTTAGCTGTAGTCATAAATCTCTTCCCAACCCTGGTAACCACAAGTCTGATCTCTTTATCTATGAGTTTCGTAGTGGTGTTTTTTGTTTTTTTTTTTTAAGATTCCACATATAAGTGAGGTCATACAGTATCTGTCTTTCTCTGTCTGACTTATAAATATTATTTCTTATGCAGATAATTTTATATTTTAACAGTTGATAACACAATATACATAGTATTCTTTAACTTGATTTTCTTAATAATATAATATTAAAATATTTATATTAGAATAGTAGAAAATATTTCTATGAGTTCTTATGAAACTGCCTCATTTTTTTCAATGACTACATAGTAACGCATTGTGTGAATGTATTATAGTCTTAGTCATTCACCTCATGACTGGCATTTGGGATATTTTTTAACTTTTTCTATTACAAAAAAAATCTGGAATACATTTCCTCGTATACACAGTTTTTGCAGCAGTAAAATTATGGTAACGTTAAAAGATAAACTGAGGCATATTAAAAATGTAAGTTTATTTGAGCAGCAATCAGTTGGAATTAGGTAGTGCCAAACCAGAAGTGGTTAGGAGTGCTCTACCAAGAGCCTGGGGAGAGACCTTTATACAGAAAAGGCTGAAGCAAAGCAAGGAAATTGTTGACTGGCTATAGGTTAAAGCCTAGCTGGCTCTTTGTAATTGGTTGTCCTTAGGTTTCAATTTTGTACCTTGAGGCATTTACAGACTTAGATTTTGGTTTGCTTACATAAGCCACCATAGCATCAGAGGCACCTCAGTCTGATGGCCTCCCTGTTTAGTTAACTTAACAGTATAAATATAATTGTTGGATAAAAGCAGATAAACATTAATATTCTCAATAGACATTGGAAATTGTATCAATAGAAATTCTACCAATTTATATTCCACCAGCAATTTTGGGGAGGAAATTTCCCCATACCTTTGCCAAAGCATCACAAAGTTGTTTTAGCTTTGCCAACCTTTTAAATTTGTGTTTCCATTATAAGTGAGGTGGACTGGGCTTTTTCCCATAAATTTGAGTCATTGGCATTTCCTTTACTGTGAACTTCCTGTTTGTCCACTTAAATATTGTTATTGGCCATTTTATCCTTGACATGCTGAAGTGGTTAACATGTAAGAAAAATGATTTTTGTTTATACTATGATTGATAAATCATTTTCTCAGATTGTTATTTATTTTGTCATAGTTTTTTCCCTGTATCAATGAGTAATTTTCTTCCATGAATTTTCAGTTTTGTATCCTACTAGAAAAGCTACCACATTTTGCAATTATAAAAACAAGATTCCCACATATTTTCTTCTAGTCACACAAGCACACCTAACTGGGAAGCTTGGAAGTGTAGTCTTTATTCCCAGTAGCATGTGTCCATCTAAAATTTGGCTATTCTTATAAGGGAAGAGAAGAATGGCCAGCTGGTACCAAAAGCATAAAAACATAATATCTGTATACATGTCACACATACATTTGTAAGCACACATCTACATATATATATCATAGATATATATTGATATATATACATACTTATATAGCATACATGTATAAGCACATGTATCTATGCATATATCCATATCATAGACCTGTATGTATCGATATGTGTGCTTATATATATATTTTTATATATATGTTTGTATATATATGTGTAGGGGAGGAAAAATAATTTTCCCTCTACCTTTCTAGGTTCTGTGGCTGAGACCTCCCCCACCATAATAAAAGATTACCACAGGAAAAATAAACAGAAGTTTACTAATATGTATACCTCATGTATAGTGGGAGAGACCCAGGAACACTGAGTAAAACTCCCTGAAATGGCCCAAGTCACCACCTTAAATACTGTCTTAGCTAAAGAAAAAAAAACAAAAAGGGAGTGTAGGGACGACAGTTACGGGAGATTATTAGGAAAAGTACAGTGAGGTTATGCAGAGTTAAGTCTGAGGTTTTCTCTATTGATTAGAGTTTCTTGTCGTTTAGAGTCATCCTTCTCTTTCTGGTAAAGAGAGGGAAATATCTTCCAAATGTGTTTTCCCTTATAAATGTAAATTTCCCTTACAAAAGTGTAAATTCTACTCTGTTTTTAGCTCTTTTCCTGTGTCTGCTTTTTCTCAAAAATAATCAGCTCAAAATAATCTTTATGCCAAAGAGGCATAGATGGGGGTGGCATATTCTGCTACCCTTCATATGGCATATAGATAACATCATATATAACATATATATGTATATCTATATATCATACATACATAAGCATATATGTTATTAAACTTCACAAATACACATGATTTTTTTCTTTTGATGTTTTCTGTATTCACAAAAGAGCTTCAGACAACATCATTCAGGGTTTCAATATCTTATTTATAAGCTAGTAAGTCTGGCAAGCTTGGGATGGGTTACCCATCAGAAATGAAACCTACACTCTCAAGAATTGAAAATCAGAGATAAAATCAAGTGTTCTTGAAATAGGATAGAGGATAAAGGGATGTTTTATGAATTAAATTCTCTACCTTCCCATGGATTTGCAGTTTCCTTCCACAAACAGGTTAATGGGGCCCTTCAAACATTGGTGCCTGTGAGATCATCTGTTTCCCAAACTTTCCACTACAGGGAGTAGTTTTGATTGAAAGGGCAATGCATAGTGGAAAAAAATATATAAAAATTAATAAGCTGAGGGGGTGTTTTTCTGTCAAGAGCTGCCTGAGAAAGTACTGATCATGTGAGCCAAAGTAAGAATTTAAATCTTGTAATCTGGGAAACACTACGTTGAACTCTTCTACTTTTGATGTGATATGAAAACTTGAGCTCAAGTACAAACTTGCTCCTTTCCCTCTAAAGCCTCTTTTGGTCTATGTTTCTGTCACTTGGAAATAAGATGATAATCTCCCCAAGGTTTAAAATAGTCTTCCTTTATAAGAGTTTTGGTGAGATAGAATAGAGGCTTTTAGACACACTGCCACTCTTATGAGTTCACAAGGAGGTTGGGAATTAGGTTGGGAGGAAGAAAAGATAGAAAACTAAAATATAAAATGCTGTGTGAGTAGTTAGCTCTTAAGTCCCATTAATATTATCACTCTAACCGTCTCTCATCTCTAATGGCCTCAGAATGTATCTTAGGTCAAAAAGATGAGAAAGAATATCTGATAGGATCAGTAACCTGAAAGTCCCCAAGATCCTTCTTTTGCAGTTTGCATCAAGAACTCATAGACTGAAATAACATGTTACTGTGCTGGAAAGTTGAAGCTAATTCAGAGAAAACTGGGATTTTAGCCATTGCTCTGACCCATTTAATTCTACAGTGTGCATGTATGTTTCATGTTTAAAACATCCTGAAGGGTCTATGATGCTAAGGAGAAAAAGGCTTTCTACATATTCGCTGTCAAAGGACACAGCATGACCCTGCGTCCAGTGTGTTTCTTTCTCAGTGTACCAATCCCCTTCTACTTCTACTGTACTCAAAGTTCTGTTGATCAAGGTTTTAGATCACCTCTACACCAGTTATCAGATTCATGCTCTCTTTACTCTCACCCCCAACCCCTTCTCTATACCAATTTGTAATGCTTACCTAATGAAATGCTAGTATGCAAAAGTGTTACACAAAGAATTCTCAAAGGTGGAATGGCTGGCTTTCTGGTGTGGTTAATTTCTCTCAGGTTGTGTTTAATGGAGTGATGTAGGGTTAAGAAGCAAAATACTGAACTGACTCCCTTTGTGCACAGAAACAGCCTGCATGTTTCTGAATAAAGCTAGAAAGTCCATTTGCAAGCCCCAGTAAAATGGGTTGTGGAACCAAATAGATAGACAGGAGGTGGAGTGGAACCAGTGAGGCCAGAGTCTTCTTCAGGTCTGACTGGCAAGGTCTATTATGTTTAGCAGTATGTGAAATTGGGACTCCTCTAGCCATCATAAGAAGGAAGTCATCTACATTCACTTCCTTACAATCTATTCCTAATCACCCCCCTGCAAAGTACCTTTTATTCCCATTGCTCTACGGAGAATGCTCTCCAGATCTAAGATATAACCAATGACTTTTTTATGATTTCTGATCTTTCTTGACATTTCTTTAGCCCTTAAGCCCATTTCTGATTGCTTTGTGTCTTTTGTCATCCAAAAGAGACCCTCACTACTACAATAATCTGCATAATGTTAAATTGGAAATAGTGACTGATCATTGTGTCTTTACATGAAGATACTATAGGCAAGACATTCTAAAATAAGGTGCCTGGGCAAGATACGATTTTTAAAAAACAATTCAAAACAAATTAAATGACTTTTAAATCCTTTACATCAAGGGTTGAAAAGGTTCACATTGCTGGAAATTCAAAGAAGATTTAAGAAGTGTAATATTGGGACAGATGCTTGTATTCTTTGGGTCTAGACCTCTATAATGGGCAAACAGAACTCAGCAGAAAGAGGTTATCAAATTGCCTAATTTCTACAGGCTGAGAATGAAAACCAGAGATGTGAGATCCCCAATGAAAAAAGTTCTCTAAAGGACCCACAAAAACATCCATAAATCAACTCAGCTTAAGCATCTTCCAAGCCTACAGGTTCATTGTTAATTAACAAGTTATCACTCAAGTATGACCTTTCTTCCCCTCTTTCTTCTTTCCTCCCTGTACTCTATCCCCAAGAGGGTCAAAAGCCTCAGTGATCCAGCTTGGCATGGGAGTGTGGAAACACTAGGCAGAGAAAGAAAGAAGATGTCAAACATACTGCCTTTCTTTCCCATAACAGGATTCCCAGCCTATAGCAGTAGTTAGCTAGGGAGGGGAAAGTTTCAACTTTGAATAACCTCAGAATTTTGACGTTTCAATTGCTAAATTGAAGCAGTGTTTTGTGACATCAGAGTGAACAGAAAACTCATAAGACCTGGCCGATGGAAAAAATATGTGTTGCTGAGCAAATTTAAAAGAAAAATGGGGACAAAAATTGTTTTATGATTATATTGCCCAAAACATATTAGTTCAGTGTATGAACAATCCAGAAAATACAGATAAACCAAAAAATTAAACTTACATAAATTCCATCAAGTTTGGTTAATTACCATAAATACTTCTGTACACATACACATATACACATATAATCATACTATCTATACTGTTTTATTATATTATGAATATATTTCCAAAGCTCCCAAAACTAGATTATGCCGTTTCACCTTATGTTTCTATAAGACCCTATACTTAACCCTATCATAGCATTTTATTATTTAATATTGAATTGCCTATTAAATTGTTGTGTTCCACTTTGGTAGGCAGAATTCTAAGATAACCCCCCAATGACTCTCAGCCTTCTATAGTACTTGCCCTTTTTAGTGTGGATAGAATTGGTGAGCATGATGAGTCACTCCCATTACTGTGCTACATTATATGGCAAAAGGTAGATTATCCAAGTGAGTCTAACCTAATCACATATGTGCTTTAAAAGAAGAGAATTTTCTCTGTTTAGTGGCAGAATCGGAAGTCAGAGAGATTTCCAACCATGAGAAGGATTCAACATGCCCTCGATGGTTTTGAAGGTAGAGAAGGCCATGTGCCAGAAGATGTGGGAAGGCTTCAGGAGAGCTGGTCCCTAGCTGACAACCAGTAAGAAAACAAAGAGTTTTCTTTGTTTGTCAAAGGTGTTTGTCAAAGTCTGAACAATCTTCTAAGTAGATTCTCCCCTAAAGCCTCCAGATAAGAGAGCAGCTTGGCCAACACCTTGATTTTAGGGAACGCAATTAAGCCTTGCCCAGATTTCTGACCTACAGAACTGTGAGCTAACAAATGGCTGTTGTTTCAAGCTGCTAATTTTGTGGTGATTTTTTATACAGCAATAGAAACTAATAGACTGTCCCTGCAAAAGTAGACTCTAAATGCCTCAATGCAGGAACTGTCTTGTTCTCCAGCACAGTGGCTAACAAAATAAATACGTGGATTCATTGTTGAGATTAAAAGAGATAGTATGTAAATTTGCAACTATAAATTGCAGTATAAATATGAAGAGTTACTTTTGTCTGGTTCCAAGATGGCAGATGGGTTTCATCTCTGGGTCAAGTCTTAAAAATTGGCAGTGAAGTTCTGAAACACTGAACCCTGACCTGACTCAATGGGACAGAAGCCATGATAAATGTGGGAGGTCTCTGTGGTGGAAGATCAGGGAGGTGACAGAACTTATGATGATTGTAAATTAGGCCTGAATCCTTTCATTCTGTGTATGAGATCCATGTAGCTTTCCCAGATTGGGCTTATATAAGATGAAAAATTCAAAGTAGGGTCACATATACATCTTATCTAAGATTTCCATACAATAAATAAATGGGGGTTAAGAGTAGCTTGGGGGAAATTTTTCAACCCCTGAATGCCAATATGCAAGTTCATTAGATAAGAAAAGAGCAAAGTTTGAGGCTTTTTATTTGCATATTTACATTAATAATTTTTTGAAGAAAATTCGAGATTAAAATTATAAAATATGTATAAAATGGTATGATTGTCTTAATTATGATTATAATACTTAGATTTTATTTGAGTGATTTGAAATTGACAAAAATTTGTTAAACATTGTTCAGTTATGCCTTAATATTCTCATATATTATAATAATCTTTATTTTTAAACAATTCATGTTTAATCATAACTCAAAATTCCCAGATGCGTGTTGATTCATTTAGGCACTGATATTTTGTAAAGGACTTGGGATAGTTTCACTCAGATTATTCAGAGATCTCCATGAATATCGCATTTTATCTGGAACTAGGGAATACAAAGAAAGAAGAAATCTGATTAAAAGATTTTCAATTTCTTTAAAGCAGTTCTCAAATACAGCTAACAAATTGGATTAACCAGTAAAAATGAACACAGTCTGCCTAGCAGCTTGAATTTCTAGGAGACTATTATTGCTTTTATCTATGACTTGGAGTGCATTTTTAAAATTCTACTTTAAATCATAGAATGCACCAATGTAACTGGAATAAAACATTTCAGAAATCTAGTCTGAAGCCTTTATCCCTTGCATTGTTTTCCTGTTCCCTTTGACTTTATAATTACATGAAGTGAATTACTTATGATATAGTTAGAGACAGATATGCTGTTAAATCCTAAAACCTATAGAATTGTAGAGTTTAGATTATACCGTCTGGCTCTGATGAAGCATAGTGAGAATTCAAAAGATGTAGATATAGACATTTATTGAAAGCTGAATACTTCCATACAAGTGAATGCTATATGGGTATTAAAACTAAAGTGGTTGCAAGATAGATAGATAGATAAATTATCATATTCATGATAAATTATTTCTAACAAAAACTGGTACGTTGTCCTGCTGTCATTATGAATATGTGAACATCATATTCTATAGTCAGGGTGTGAGGTGACTGTACTTTAAACTTAAGATAAACCAAAAATGAGAAAAAAATTGAAAAAGCAGAGTCATTCTGTCTAGTTCTAAACCCCAACATAAAAGTAGCATTAAGACTTTCTTGTTAGTTACTGACTCCCTGATAATTTTGCAAGATTAATATCTGCATATATGTGAAAAACCTTTCAGACATGATAATCATGTGAGAAAATTAATTTTTCCATCCTGGACAAAATAACTGTAAACTTAGAAAGTTTGGCATAATATATATTTCCTATAAATAACTTATTTATTTTTATTGTTGTTGTTGTCAGTCCTTATAAACCCTGGAATCTCTTGTAAACCTTTATTCTTAACTTCATTTCTTTCTAAGTGTTTTTTTCTCTGAGTCTTTGTTTTTTTTTTTTTTTTTTTGATAATTGTTAAATATTAAAAAAAATGTAGTACAAAAGCACCAGAACATTTAACTGGTTTTTTGAATGAACAGAACTCAACAGGTTATGTATTAGTTTCCTGTTTCTACTGTAACAAATTACCACAAATTTAGTGTCTTAAACAAGACAAATTTTACCTTATAGTTTTGGAGGTCAAAGTCCTAAAATCACATAGGTTGCATTCTTTCTGGAGGCTGTTTTCTTATGTTTTCTGGCTTCTAGATGTCATCTGCATTCCTTGGCTCATGGCCTCAAATCACTCTGACCTCTGCTTCTATCATTATATCTCCTTATTTTATAAGGACCCATTTACATGGATGTGGATAATCCAGGATATTCCCCCATCTCAAGTACCTTAATATATTCAAAACATCAAGACACCTTTTTTTTTTTTTCAAGACACCTTTTGTCATGTAAAGTAACATATTCACAGAATCTAGGAATTAGGATGTGAACAACATGATTCTTTCTAACTATCGAAATCCATCCTCTGGCCCCCAAAGATTTATGTCCATCTCACAAAATACCTTCATCACATTCCAAGATCCTCCTCAACCCATTCCAGCATCAACATAAGTCCAAATTTCATCTAAGTTTAATCAGCTCAAAATTCTAGATACTCTAAATTAGGTATGGGTTAGTTCCTGGGTAAAATAGATCCTCGGGCAAAACTTCTCTCCATTTATGGGTCTGTAAAATTAGGAAAAAATTACCTACTCCTAAAATACAATAATGGGATAGGTATAGGATAGCAATTATAGACATTCCCATTCAAAAAGTATGAAAATGGAAGGGAAAAAGAAGTCACCAGTCCTAAGCAATTTTGAAATCTAGCTGGACAAACATTAGATTTCAAAGTCTGGGAACAATTCTTTTTGGTTTTCAGCTCCATCTTCTGAGCTCAGGACTCCAATCTCTGTGCTCAGGTTTTCACCCTTAGAGTTCTCTTTTTTTCACAAACATTAACATGTGTTTGAAATTGAGTAGTTTAATCAGCCTGTTTCCTGCCCATAGAATTTTGGGAGTTGGATAGTCTTCTTCCATTTTATCTTCTCTCTTTCAGTCCAAGTGGACAGTGTTTCTGGTGGTATAACATTTTCAATAACCTGATGGGTCTCCTTTGTATGTCCTGGAATTCACTCCATTAGACAAAAGCCTCACCCCTCCACCCCCATATTTTTCCTAGATAATCCTATCTATATTCTTGGTTTCTGCTTAAATGACTGCTGAGAGAACCTGTGAGTCACAGGCCTAATCTTTTCAAAGAGCCCTCTGGGCAGCTGAACATTGTGGCATTTTGTGCCTTTGGAGGTACTAGCAAAAGATTATTCAGTCACACTCTTTGCTTTCTTACCAAAGCACAGTTTCCAGACAGTGAATCTTATTTTTTTGTCTTTTGTAATCTAGATAGGCTGAGGATTTTTCCAAACATCAAGTCCTGGTTCCTTTTTGTTTAACAGTTCTTCCCTCTATGAATGTTTCTTCTTACGTTTTGCTGTAAGCAGCAAGAAGAAAGCAGGCTTCTCTTTCAACACATTTGCTTGGAAATCTCCCCTGCCAAATACCCAAGCTATCACTTACAAGTTCTGCTTTCTACATAACTACAGGATACAATTGCACAAAGCTTTCTGACACTACATAACAAATATCCTCTTTCCTGAAGTTTCTGATAGAATAGTTCCTCATTTCCTTCTGAACCCTTGCCAGCAGCACCTTTAACATTTATATCTCTCTTAACAGTCTGTTTATGGACCTGCGTAGATAATCCAGGATAATCATCCCATCTCAAGACCCTTAACTTAATTACATCTACAAAGTCCCTTTTATTATGTTAGGTCACATATACACAGTTTCCAGGGGTTAGGACATGGACATCTTTGAGAAGGATTATTCTTCCTATTAGAGGTTAAAATAAAACTTTTTATGCTTTCCTTTGTTTTCAAAATATGACCTCAGTCTTATTTTCCAACCCCTTAAAGACATCTCAGGTAGTTCCCCAATTTTTCTGGTCACTTTCAAGTATCACACCCATTTCATTTTGATAATTAATTGGGTATTTAAAAGTCCAAACCAATTTAACTGAGAAATTAAAATCTTATATCCAACTTGAAGCTTTTTTGCATTCCTCCAAAGAAGGTCTGCTATGCAGCTTGTAAACCACAGTGGTGAAGAATGTCATTTGCCATTCACCCTACTTGTTCTACCTCTTCTTGCCCTGTACCCTCTGGCACTTTTCAAATCAGTGTGGTAAGAAGGGGTTTTTAAGGCAGAGAACTATAGGTCTATTTGGTAGCTGGTGTTATCTGTAGGTTTTCTTGATTGATATCCCTACTTGTTGAGGGTTTTTATTATGAAAGTGAGTTGGATTTTGCCAAATGCTTTTCCTGCATCTATTTAGTAATCATATGGATTTTGTCCTTTCATCCACTCATATGGAATACTATATTGACGATTTTCCTATGTTGAACTAACCTTGCACTCCTGGGATAAATTTCAGTTGATCACAGTGTATAATCCTTTTTCTTTATTTCTGGATTGGTTTGCTAGTATTTTCTTGAGTATCTTTGAGTCTATATTCATATAGGATATTGGTCTGCAGTTCTCTCTTCTTATAAGGACTTTGTCATTTGTATCAGGGCTTCGTAGAATAAGTTTGAAAGTGTTCTCTCCTTTTCTATTTTTTCTGAAATTTTTTGAATGATTGGTTTTAAGTCTTCTTTAAAGACTTGTAATTCAACAGTGATACCTTTGGTTCTGTGTTTTTCTTTGTAGGAAGTTGTTTGATTACTAATTCAATCCCTTTATTGTTATAGTTTTATTCCAATTTTGTACCTCTTCTTGAGGAAATTTTTATTGTCTATGTCTTTATGAGCATACTTCATCTAGTTTATTTCTTGGATTACATTTGTCTATAGTATTGCTTATAATTATTTTCATTTCTCTAAGGTTAAAATGAATGTCCCATTTTTCATTTCTGATTTTCATATTTTGAGTCCTTGATCTACCTTCCAGTTAATAATCTTGTTCCTTGTGGTATCGTCCCCTGTGGAGGGTTTTCTCTATCCCTGTGTGGATTCATCCATGTGTTCAGCCTAAACTTTGGTTAGTAACAGTTCTCCTTCCCTCATTGGACTAATCTTCCAATTTCAGACTTTGCAGGGGCTGGGGGTGAGGGGGCTGCTGGTCACATCAACCCTTCTCATTCCTTTGAAAACTCAACTTTTGTGTTGCCATTGGTCTCACATTCTGTCATCTAGATCTCCTTCAGCCCTGTTAGGATTCCTGGAACAGGCCAAGTTCAGTTTTACTACATCTGATGTGCACACACCTTGGAGCATTCATTATGATAAAATGCAAAGTGCTCTTTCTGTGCTGCCATTACCGAAAATTTGAGGTTATGTATTTGTGGCTTTGACCTCAAAAAACAAGGGATTTACCATATCTCCTTCCTTCTCAATCTACTTTATCACAAATGCAAATCAAATAGAATATTTGAAGTTCCCTCAGTTCTGGATTTCCATCTGATCAGAAGACTCCAGCCATGTGGTGGCCCAAATTCATCTTTCAATTGACTTTATTTGTCAGCATTCCCTTCTTAACTTGAGCATAACTTGATCTCACCTGAATTCTATAGAAGATTTAATTCTCATTTAGTCCTCAGTCTTTATTCCTAGCTTATGGAAGATTTATATCCTTTCTTTGCTTGAATATCAAGTCTCTTTATGGTCTTAGCTTCTAAAGAATCATTTCCTCTTTGCAATCTGGACCTTCCTTGCCTGGCCATTTGGTCAGCATACATTTGTACTTTTATCTATTGCTTCTGAGACCTGAGCTTCTATTAATTTCACATTGAGTGTATTAGCATATTCAAGCACATTCATCATACATCTTTGTTATCATCATCACCATCAATCATTTGCTTTTGTTGGCTTCTTACTCTGTTGCAGGCACTGGGTACTTTACCAGAAGTAACATCAATGGCAGAAGTCCCTACCCTGTTAGATGATATGGATAGCAGGAGCTTAGTTGTACAATGAGAGTGGAAAATGCCCCCTTTCTTTTTTTTTAGCTCAGGGAATATATATATATTTAACTTTCATAGCCAAACCATTTTCCAAAACATTTGCATCAATTTATCCTTCCCACCAATGGTATATGATAGTCTAGTAGCTCCACAGACACTCCAACACTTAATAATGTCAGTCATTTTTATCATAGCCATTCGAGTGGATGTGTATCACATTGTTTTTAACTTGCATTTCCCTGATAATGAAGGATGTTGAACATTTTTCATATGTTGGTTAGTGATTTGAGTATGTAGTTCCATGGCAGAGAATAACAAATTTTTGAAACATGTTTGACACAACAAACCTGAACTGAAGCCTCATACTGACTTAGATTCCTATCCTAACCCTTCCCACACTATTCATCAGCAAATACTAACTTTAATATAGTTATTTGGGTCCAAAGATGAGAAAGGAGCAAACACAGAAACATACACATGCATGCACACACACACCTCAAAGGAGAAGGACATGAAAACCTTGTATGAAAGAGAAAACATCTATATCATTCTCATAATCTGAGAGATTGAAACATGGTCTTTGAAAAAGAAAGGATCCCAAATAAATCATATAAAAGGTTAAAGAAAAAATGATAAAACATCAGGAGAAGAAAAACAAATAGTTAAAGCTCAGGAAAGAAATTGAAGAAAAAAAGAAAACCTTAACAGTGAAAGCTACATTAAAAACAATAAAAGGTAAACAAGAGATAGAAAAGTTTCATAAAATTATATAAAAATAAAATGGAAAAGAAAAGGATATAAAAGTGATTCTAAAAAAGATGAAAAGCAGAAAAAAAGAATACCAATGTATACACTGTTGTTCTTAGAAAAAAGAACAGAACAAACAGAAGAAAAAAGTATTCAAACGAGTAATAGCATGAAATCTGCCAATTGAAAAGGCAGGAAAAATAAAAATAAATAAGAACGATCCCAAGGTCCCTAATTGGCATGATTTCTTCTCTCCACCCTCCAGAGTCTTCTCACATTTGGTACCCCCTAACACAGTTACAGTGATTTTTAAGTTAATCATCTTTACCTTCCTCCCATACAACACAAAAATCTTGGAACACAAATTCCACAAGTCCAATTTAATCTTCCATCTTATTGTTATTTATGTTTCTATACGTAAACTCTTGTTTAAAAGAAATCATTATTATTTTATATGCTTTATATTTTTGAGGAGTTTCTCATATGTTTAAAATGTCTTTCTTCATCTTTCCTTCTTCACTCTGAGTACTTTTGTGTTCAATTTCTTTTTTCTTGAAGTACATCTCATAGAAAGTTTCATTGTGAAAGTCCATTAGTAATCTAATTTCCATTTTAATTTGTCTGAAAATGGACTATTTTGCTCTTTAGGAAAAATATTCCAAGTTAACAATACTCTTCTGGCAGCATTTTGAAGATATTATTTCACTATCTTCTGACTTCTATTGCTGTTTAGAAGTCAGCCATCAGTATCTCTGTCCTTTATAGATAATGTTTCTTTTCTCTCCAAGTGCTTTCAAAATCTTTATTTTGGTTTGGGTGTTGTGCAGTTTCACAACAATGTGTGTAGATATGTATTTTTTTCTGTATTTTTCCTGGAATTTGTTGGGATACCTGAATGTTTGGATTGATGTTTCTCTTGAGTTATAAAAACTTCTTAGACACTTATCTCTAACTTTGGCTCCTATCATTTTCTCTTTTAAGAATCCAATTAGGTAGATCTTGATTTTCTCATTTTACCACCCTCCCTATGATTCTTTTTTTTTTTTAACATCTTTTTAGGAGTATAATTGCTTTACACTGGTGTGTTAATTTCTGCTTTATAACAAAGTGAATCAGCTATACATATACATATATCCCCATATCTCCTCCCTCTTGCATCTCCCTACCACCCTCCCTATCCCACCCCTCTAGGTGGTCACAAAGCACTGAGCTGAACTCCCTGTGCTATGTGGCAGCTTCCCACCAGCTCTCTATTTTACATTTGGTAGTATATATAAGTCCATGCCACTCTCTCACTTTCTCCCAGCTTACCCTTCCCCCTCCCTGTGACCTCAAGTCCATTCTCGACGTCTGCATCTTTATTCCTGTCCTGCCCTTAGGTTCTTCAGAACCTTTTTTTTTAGATTCCATATATATGTGTTAGCATATGGTATTTGTTTTCCTCTTTCTGACTTACTTCACTCTGTATGACAGACTCTAGGTCCATCCACCTCACTACAAATAATTCAATTTCGTTTCTTTTTATGGCTGAGTAATATTCCATTGTATATATGTGCTACATCTTCTTTATCCATTCGTCTGTCGATAGACACTTAGGTTGCTTCAATGTCCTGGCTATTGTAAATAGAGTTGCAATGAACATTGTGGTACATGACTCTTTTTGAATTATAGTTTTCTCAGGGTAAATGTCCAGTAGTGGGATTGCTGGGTCGTATAGTAGTTCTATTTTTAGTTTCTTAAGGAACTTCCATACTGTACTCCAGAGTGGCTGTATCAATTTACATTCCCACCAACAGTACAAGAGGGTTCCCTTTTCTCCACACCCTCTCCAGCATTTATTGTTTATAGATTTTTTGATGATGGCCATTCTGACTGGTGTGGGGTGATACCTCATTGTAATTTTCATTTTCATTTCTCTAATGATTAGTGATGTTGAGCATTCTTTCATGTGTTTGTTGGCAATCTGTATATCTTCCATGGAGAAATGTTGATTTAGGTCTTCTCCCCATTTTTGGATTGGGCTGTTTGTTTTTTTGATATTGAGCTGCATGAGCTGCTTGTAAATTTTTCAGATTAATCCTTTGTCAGTTGCTTCATTTGCAAATATTTTCTCCCATTCTGAGGGTTGTCTTTTTGTCTTGTTTATGGTTTCCTTTGCTGTGCAAAAGATTTTAAGTTTCATTAGGTCCAATTTGTTTATTCTTGTTTTTATTTCCATTTCTCTAGGAGGTGGGTCAAAAAGGATCTTGCTGTGATTTATGTCATAGAGTGTTCTGCCTATTTTTTCCCCTAAGACTGATAGTGTCTTGCCTTACATTTAGGATCTTTAATCCATTCTGAGTTTATTTTTGTGTATGGCATTGGGGGTGTTCTAATTTCATTCTTTTACATATAGCTGTCCAGTTTTCCCAGCACCACTTATTGAAGAGGCTGTCTTTTCTCCATTGTATATTCTTGCCCCCTTTATCAAATATAAGGTGACCACATGTGTGTGGGTTTATCTCTGGGCTTTCTATCCAGTTCCATTGACCTATATTTCTGTTTTTGTGCCAGTACCATAGTGTCTTGATTACTGTAGCTTTGTAGTATAGTCTGAAGTCTGGGAGCCTGATTCCTCCAGCTCTCTTTTTCTTTCTCAAGATCACTTTGGCTGTTTGTGGTCTTTTGTGTTTCCATACAAACTGTGAAATTTTTTGTTCTAGTTCTGTGAAAAATGCCATTGGTAGTTTGATAGGGATTGCACTGAATCTGTAGATTGCTATGGGTACTATAGTTATTTTCACAATATTGATTCTTCCAATCCAAGAACATGGTATATCTCTCCATCTGTTTGTATCATCTTTACTTTTTTCATCAGTGTCTTATAGTTTTCTGCATACAAGTCTTTTGTCTCCTTAGGTAGGTTTATTCCTAGGTATTGTATTTTTTTGTTACAATGGTAAATGGGAGTGTTTCCATAATTTCTCTTTCAGATTTTTCATCATTAGTGTATAAGAATGCAAGAGATTTCTGTGCATTAATTTTGTGTCCTGCTACTTTACCAAATTCATTGATTAGCTCTAGTAGTTTTCTGGTAGCATCCTTAGGATTCTCTATGTATAATATCATGTCATCTGCAAAAAGTGGCAGCTTTACTTCTTCTTTTCTGATTTGGATTCCTTTCATTTATTTTTCTTCTCTGATTACTCTGGCTAAAACTTCCAAAACTATGTTGAATAATAGTGGTGAGAGTGGGCAACCTTGTCTTGTTCCTGATCCTAGTGGAAATGGTTTCAGTTTTTCACCATTGAGAATGATGTTGGCTGTGGGTTTGTCAGATATGGCCTTTATAATGTTGAGGTAACTTCCCTCTATGCCTACTTTCTGGAGAGTTTTTTTTTTTATCATAGATGGGTGTTGAATTTTGTCAAAAGCTTTGTCTGCATCTATTGATATGATCATATGATTTTTCTCATTCAATTTGTTAATACGGTTTATCACATTGATTGATTTCTGCATATTGAAGAATCCTTCCATTCCTGGGATAAACCCCACTTGATCATGGTTTATGATCCTTTTAATGTGCTGATGGATTCTGTTTGCTAGTATTTTGTTGAGGATTTTTGCATCTATGTTCATCAGTGATATTGGCCTGTAGTTTTCTTTCTTTGTGACATCTTTGTCTGGTTTTAGTATCAGGGTGATGGTGGCTTCATAGAATGAGTTTGGGAGTGTTCCTCCCTCTGCTATATTTTGGAAGAGTTTGAGAAGGATAGGTGTTAGCTCTTCTCTAAATGTTTGATAGAATTCGCCTGTGAAGCCATCTGGTCCTGGGCTTTTGTTTGTTGGAAGACTTTTAATAACAGTCTCAATTTCAGTGCTTGTGACTTGTCTGTTTATATTTTCTATTTCTTCCTAGTTCAGTCTTGGAAGGTTGTGCTTTTCTAAGAATGTGTCCATTTCTTCCAAGTTGTCCATTTTAGTGGCATATCGTTGCTTGTAGTAATCTCTCATGATCTTTTGTATTTCTGCAGTGTCATTTGTTACTTCTCCTTCTTCATTTCTAATTCTATTGATTTGAGTCTTCTCCCTTTTTTTCTTGATGAGTCTGGCTAATGGTTTATCAATTTTGTTTATCTTCTCAAAGAATCAGCTTTTAGTTTTATTTATCTTTGCTATTGTTTCCTTCATTTCTTTTCCATTTGTTTCTGATCTGATCTTTATGATTTCTTTCCTTCTGCTAATTTTGGGGGTTTTTTGTTCTTCTTTCTCTAATTGCTTTAGTGTGAGGTCAGGTGGTTTATTTGAGATGATTCTTGTTTCTTGAGGTAAGATTGTATTGCTATAAACTTCCCTCTTAGAACTTCTTTTGTTGTATCCCATAGGTTTTGGGTCATCGTGTTTTCATTGTCATTTGTTTCTAGGTATTTTTTGATTTCCTCTTTGATTTGTTCAGTGATCTCTTGGTTATTAAGTAGTGTATTGTTTAGCCTCCATGTGTATGTATTTTTTACAGATTTCTTCTTGTAATTGATATGTAGTCTCAAAGCGTTTTGGTCGAAAAGATACTTGATACGATTTCAGTTTTCTTAAATTGACCAAGGCTTTATTTGTGACCCAAGATACGATCTATCCTGAAGAATGTTCCATGAGCACTTGAGAAGAAAGTATATTCTGTTGTTTGGGGATGGAATGTCCTGTAAATATCAATTAAGTCTATCTTGTTTAATGTATCATTTAAAGCTTGTGTTTCCTTATTTATTTTCATTTTGGATGATCTCTCCATGGGTGAAAGTAGGGTGTAAAGTCCCTATTATGATTGTGTTACTGTCTATTTCCCCTTTTATGGCTGTTAGCATTTGCCTTATGTATTGAGGTGCTCCTATTTTGGGTGCCTAAATATTTACAATTGTTATATCTTCTTCTTGGATTGATCCCTTGATCATTATGTAGTGTCCTTCTTTGTCTCTTGTAATAGTCTTTATTTTAAAGTCTATTTTGCCTGATATGAGAATTGCTACTCCAGCTTTCTTTTGATTTCCATTTGTATGGAATATCTTTTACCATCCCCTCACTTTCAGTCTCTATGTGTCCCTAAGTCTGAAGTGGGTCTCTTGTAGATAGCATCTATATGTGTCTTGTTTTTGTATCCATTCAGCCAGTCTATCTTTTGGTTGGAGCATTTACTCCATTTACTTTTAAGGTAATTATTGATATGTATGTTCCTATTACCATTTTCTTAATTGTTTTGGGTTTGTTATTGTAGGTCTTTTCCTTCTCTTGTGTTTCCTGCCTAGAGAAGTTCCTTTAGCATTTGTTGTAAAGCTGGTTTGGTGGTTCTGAATTCTCTTAGCTTTTGCTTGTCTGTAAAGGTTTTTGTTTCTCTGTCGAATCTGAATGAGATTCTTGCTGGGTAGAGTAATCTTGGTTGTAGGTTTTTCCCTTTCATCACTTTAAATATGTTCTGCCATTCCCTTCTGGCTTGCAGAGTTTCTGCTGAAAGATCAGCTGTTAACCTTAGTGGGATTCCCTTGTATGTTATTTGTTGTTTTTCCCTCACTGCTTTTAATATTTTTTCTTTGTATTTTATTTTTGATAGTTCAATTAATATGTGTCTTGGCGTGTTTCTCCTTGGATTTATCCTGTATGGGTCTCTCTGTGCTTCCAGGACTTGATTGACTATTTCCTTTCCCATATTAGGGAAGTTTTCAACTATAATCTCTTCAAATATTTTCTCAGTCCCTTTCTTTTTCTCTTCTTCTTCTGGGACCCCTATAATTCGAATGTTGGTGTGTTTAATGTCATCCCAGAAGTCTCTGAGACTGTCCTCAATTATTTTCATTCATTTTTCTTTATTCTGCTCTGCATTAGTTATTTCCACTATTTTATCTTCCAGGTCACTTTTCTGTTCTTCTGCCTCAGTTATTCTGCTATTGATTCCTTGTAGAGAATTTTTAATTTCATTTATTGTGTTGTTCATGATTGTTTGTTTGCTCTTTAGTTCTTCTAGGTCCTTGTTAAACGTTTCTTGTATTTTCTCCATCCTATTTCCAAGATTTGGATCATCTTTACTATCATTACTCTGAATTCTTTTTCAGGTCAACTGCCTATTTCCTCTTCATTTGTTTGGTCTGGTGGGTTTTTACCTTGCTCCTTCATCTGCTCTGTGTTTCTCTGTCTTCTCATTTTGTTTAACTTACTGTGTTTGGGGTCTCCTTTTCACAGGCTGCAGGTTCGTAATTCCTGTTGTTTTTGCTGTCTGCCCCCACTGGCTAAGCTTGGTTCAGTGGGTTGTGTAGGCTTCCTGGTAGAGGTGACTTGTGCCTGTGTTCTGGTAGATGAGGCTGGATCTTGTCTTTCTGGTGGGCAGGACCGCATCTGGTGGTGTGTTTTGGGGTGTCTGTGACCTTATTATGACTTTAGGCAGCCTCTCTGCTAATGGACGGGGTTGTGTTCCTATCTTGCTAGTTGTTTGGCATAGAGTGTCCAGCACTGTAGCTTGCTGGTCGTTGAGTGGAGCTGGGTCTTAGCATTGAGATGGAGATGTCTGGGAAAGCTTTCACTGTTTGATATTACATGGAGCCGGGAGGTCTCTGTTGGACCAATGTCCTGAATTCGGCTCTCCTACCTCAGAGGCACTGGCCTCACACCTGGCTGGAGCACAAAGACCCTGTCAGCCACATGGCTCAGAAGAAAAGGGAGAAAAAAAGGAAAGAAAGAAAAATAAAATAAAATAGAATAAAGTTATTAAAATAAAGATAATTATTTAAAATGAAAAAATTAAAAAGTAGCAAAAAGAGAAAAAAAACAAGAAGAGAGCAACCAAACCAAAAAAAAAAATCCACCAATCATAACAAGTTCTAAAAACTATACTAAAAAAAAAAAGGACAGACAGAACCCTAGGACAAATCGTAAAAACAAAGCTATACTGAGAAAATCACACAAAGAAGAATACACGCTCACAAAAAGAGAAAACGGAAAAAAATATATATATATCATTGTTCCCAAAGTCCTCTGCCTCAATTTTGGGATGATTCGTTGTCTATTCAGGTATTCCACAGATGCAGGGTACATCAATTTGATTGTGGAGATTTAATCTGCTGCTCCTGAGGCTGCTGGGAGAGATCTCCCTTTCTCTTTTGTTTGCACAGCTCCTAGGATTCAGCATTGGCTTTGGCCCCGCCTCTGTGTGTAGGTCTCCTGAGGGCATCTGTTCTCCACTCAGACAGGACAGGGTTAAAGTAGCAGCTGATTCGAGGGCTCTGGCTCACTCAGGCCGGGGGGAGGGAGGGGTACGGATGCAGGGCAAGCCTGCGGCGGCAGAGGCCAGTGTGATGTTGCAACAGCCTGAGGCGTGCCATGTGTTCTCCTGGGGAAGTTGTCCCTGGATCACGGGACCCTGACAGTGGCGGGCTGCACAGGCTCCTGGGAGGGGAGGTGTGGTTAGTGACCTGTGCTTGCACACAGACTTTGTGGTGGCTGCAGCAGCAGCTTTAGCATTTCATGCCCATGTTTGGTGTTTCTGCCAATGAAGGGCCTTCCTAGTGTGTGGAAACCTTTCCTCCTTCACAGCTCCCTCCCCAAGGTGTAGGTCCCATCCCTATTCTTTTGTCTCTGTTTTTTTCTTCTGTCTTTTGCCCTACCCAGGTATGTGGGAAATTTCTTGCCTTTTGGGAAGTCTGAGGTCTTCTGCCAGCGTTCAGTAGGTGTTCTGTAGGAGTTGATCCACATGTAGATGTATTTCTGATGTATTTGTGGGGAGGAAGGTGATCTCCACATCTTACTCTTCCACATTCTTGAAGGTCCCTCGGAAAATGACTTTTAACTTTAGTATCTCTATGTTTCTGCCTCTGTTATGTGATATTCTAGGGGAGAAGTTCAAATAGAAGGTGAAGGCAAAATCATAAAAATTCATAAAACTGGCAAACTCCTTTCATAGCTTGAGAACATTGCTATATATTATATGCTATTAGACTTTATGCCAGAGAGAAGTGTGCTTTCTGAAAATGTGTCTAGAGTATTTTCCAGAACACAGACCCAATATTATTAACAACCAGAAATTCTTTGTGTATCCCATTCTGCACAGATGGGAGGTTAACATACCTCAGCAAAATTCTGATTTGACAATTTGGGAGGGGGGGCGTGCAATGCAAGTTAATTTAAAAAACACCTTATTTGGCACATCAGAATATTACATTTCAAGTCCCAGTGAGTCAGTGTGCTTGAGGGATCGATATAACTCGTGACATGCAGCTTAGAAACCATACCAAAAATATCAAAATTTTACTGTGTTTGCAAGTATGAGCCCTTCTCCAAAGGCCTGAATGCTGCTTCTCAGCACAGGCTGCTCCCCTGCTGGCACTACCTAGGCAGAGCTGGCTAATTGGTTAAGTAGCTTTGAGAATTCATAGACCTACACAGTCATTCAGGTTTTTAAGAGTGGCAACACTAGACCAGGCTCTGGGGATGCAGAGGTGAAGGAGACAGGCACAGATCATGGGGTCTAGTGGAGAAAGGATACTGTATCTAAGAAAACAAACATGCAAAAAAAATGATGCACAATGGTGATAAGGCTATGGAATTAATAAACAAGGAGCCTGAGAAGCAAACAGTAGGGAGATATAAGGGAAGACCTCTCAGAGCAGGAAGGACATTTAAGCAAAGGGGAAGTGGATTACAGATGGAAGAAACAGTATATGCATCATTCGGGGTGATTCTAAGAAAGGGAAATGACCCCAAAAGATCACATGCAAATTAGCCATAGTGCCTAAAGCACCACAATTAGAAGTTTTAAAATTTGTATTGAGGCTTTTCTTTTACATATCTAACTCACTGGAAATCATAACCTATAAAACAGTTTCAAAATTAATACTTTCTAATGAGATGGGAAGAAAGCTTTGGTGTTTTGGAAAGAGCACAGGATTTAGAGTGAAGTTCAGGTTTTCTATTTAACTGTATGAATTAATACATTGACTCTATCTAGTAATACATATTATTATTGACAAATTACTTTGTTTCTACATCTTAGTATCTTCAACTGTAAAGAAAGGTAATCACATAATCAAATGAGATAGTATAATAATTATAAATGTACTGTATAAATTATGAAGTATTAACATATGGTGATAATACAGTTATTTTTAAATAAAAAGTGGGAAAGACCTAAAATATTCACAATTTTACACAACACCAATCCCAACATCTAGCTTCAGGTATGGCTGTTTTGGACCGGAAGAATATTAGTGAGACTTCAGTGGTGACTTCATTCACAGGCTCTGACTGATAGCTTCTCTGTAGAGAAGTAGTCACTGATCATTTTCTTCCCCTTAAAGATCTAACTGGGGTACTAATATCTAGTAGCATTCTATCTCTGTTGAGAAGTTTTGCCTTAGTCATCCAAACATAAAAGAGAAATTGAGTTGGTAAATTAGAGTCAGAGGTGACATTTGTACAAAGTAACTTTCTTCCTTATACTTATCTACAATGATGGTCTCTACAGTATTGAAAGACATTTCTCAAGTTTAAGGACATGTGACTACTTTCCATTGCTGCTGACAGTATCAAAGAGAGGCTGAGAAATGTGTATAGACCAGCATTCAAGTCCTCAGCTAGATTGTGAATCTGGGAGGTATATGTTTAGAATTAACCCTTTTATGGCTCCAGCTTTCAGAATTCTTGTGCTCTTTCTGTAGAAAAACATACCATTAAGAAGGATTTGCAAGTCTTTCACACTGATGTATAAATGTCTGGTAAGTTATATTTGATTTTAAGTTTAGAAATTGAGGTTCTTGCCCTGGTTTGAGATAACTTACTCACCAAGTTCATTGCCCATCCACACCTCTCTTTCCTCAAATATAAAACAAAGGAATTGTTTATTATGGTGATTCTCAAACTCACTAGAATTATCCAGAGAACCTGTGGACCTACAATTGCCAAAACCTTGGTCATAGAAACTGTGATTCAGTAGAACTGAGGTGGACCCCATGTGATTCAGATTCAAAGTTCAATTTGGAATTGCAGAACTATATAGACTCCAAGGTTCCTTCTAGCATGAACCTTCTAGAATTCAAAGATTTAACTGGGAAGACTTCTGACATTAAAGTATAATCACAGATTTTTTTTATGGTCCCTTAAATAGCCAACCATCTATTAGTGACAATAATAATAGCTAATGCTTTATCGAGAGCTTAGTCTGTGCCTGAGACTCTGCTAAACACTTTTTATGTACTTTCATTCAATTCTTATAACAATCCCATGAAGTAGGAACTGTTATTATCCTCATTATAGAGATGGTAAATTTGAGAAACAGAATACAGAAATGATAATGTGGCAAACACCTCCAGAGTATTTATTATGTACCAAGCATTACAGCATTACTGACTGTATTCTTAAAAATTATCTATATATCTCTTTACAACACCATGGTTTGTACTGTTATTATCATTATTCCTTTTTTATAGATGAGGAGTTCAAGGAAGGGGGGTTAAGTAATTTATACTAAGGTTATGTAACCATTAAGTGACAGTCTGGGGATTTAAACGCAGGCAGTCTGGCTCCAGAGTCTGTGCTTTTAACTAACACAATGCAGACATGTGTACTCTTTCTCAGAAATGTCTGGTAACCAGCCCAAGTTTGTGTAGCAAGTAAGAGGCTATCACTGAAATTAAATACTCACCTAATTTTATTTCAGAGCCCCTGTTCATAGTTACTACCATATTAGAAATGCTTGGAAGCAGTAGGCTCTATGTGGTTGGTGGTGGAATGTGGAAAATTCAAGGGCATTGAACTAGGAGTGCCATGTTTAGGGAGAGAAGGGGTACCTATAACCAAACAATATGTCTACAGAGACAGAAAAACATAAAAATAAGATGGAAAAGCGTTGTGTTCTTCAAGATCTTATATCCTATCTCTTGAATTCTTTCCCTCTTCTGTGTGTTTCCTCAAACTGTGCAGCAGTCAAGAATAGAGCACAGCTGAAAGGATTCATCTCAAATCTTCCTCTAATGCTGAATGGAATAACTTTATAAAAGGACAGTTTTGGATTTTATTGAGTATCTACTATGTGCCCAGCATCACATTATATTCATGGCTCTACGTTTTTTGGTTTCAGGACCACTTTACATGTAAAAATTATTGAGGAATACTTTTTGTTTATGTGGGTTACATAACAATCAACATTTATTGTATTATACTTTAAAATGAAATTCTTAAAAAGAATTTATTAATCCATTTCAAAATAACAGTAACAAACCTATTACATTATTCATAACATATTTTTATGAAAAGTAATGTTACTTTCCAAAACAAGCAATTATTTTTTAGTGAAAAAAATGGCATTATTTTATATTTTTGTAAATCTTTTTAATGTCTGGCTTTGCAGAATTCAGCTTTTGCATTTAATCTATTATGATATCACACATATGTGGTCACTAGAAAACTCCATTGTGCACTTGATGGAGTGAAAATAGTTTTGACCTTTTGAAAGAGTATCTGGGACAACCAGAGACCCCTGAACCACACTTTGAGAGTCACTATAAAAGATACTGTATGTCAATTATAGTGAAAGGGGAAGTATTACAATTACCATATAAAGGAATCTTAAAGTCAACAATAAAAAGACGGAAAATAAAATGGGCAAAGGATTTTAAGAGCCATCTTTCCAAAGAATGTATAAAAATGTCTAATAAGGGCATGAAAACATGTTCAACATCATTAGTCACTAGGCAAATGCCATTCAAAACCATAATGAGATACCACTTCATACCCACTAAGATGGCTAAAGTAAAAAAGAGAAAATACCAACTGTTGGTAAGGATGTGAAGGGACTAGGACCCTTATACATTGCTGATGAATTTGTATTCCAAAGTAGTGTCAACATTTTACAATTTAGTGATTCCTCAAAATATTAAACATAGAGTTAAAATAGGACCCAGCAATTTCATTCTCTGTCATATATTCAATAGAAATGAAAACATATATCCACACAAAAACTTGTACACAAATGTTTATGGCAGCACTATTTATAATAGCCTAAAAGTAGAAACAACTCAAATGTTCATCAACTAATGAATGGACAAAAATACATGGGATATATAAATAATGAGATATTACTAGCCTATAAATAAGAATTAAATACTGTTACATGCTACAACATGGATGAACCTTGAAAACATTATTCTAAGAGAAAGAATCCAAACACAAAAGGCCACATATTGTATGATTCTATTTATATGAAATCTCCAGAATAGTCAAATCTGTAGAGGTAGAAAGTAGATAAGTGGTTGTCAGGGGCTAGGGAAAGGGGAGGAGTAACTGCTAATGAATGTGAAATTTCTTTTTGGTTGATGAAAATGTTCTGTGATTAGTGGTGATAGTTGCACATCTTGTGAACATACCACAAACAGAATTTTATAGTATGTGAATTATATCTCAATAATGCTTTTATAAAAACAAGGTGACTACTGTTCTTTCCAAATTTCTAATATATTCCCCAGAAGGTTTGCCATCCCATTGTATGTCCCATCTCCTTGTGCTCCAGAATTCCTTACCATTGAAGGTCACCACTTTAATGAGATGAAATTTCCCCTGCTCCACTGTCAGGAATGAGGGAAAATTTGAAAATTTTTACATACGTATTCTTATATAAACACTACAACAGATAAGGATAGTTATACCTGTGCCCATTCTACAGATCAGCAACTCCAACCACTGAAGTTTGCTAACTCCCTCAATCTACCCAGAGCAATTTAGCTGATTAACAGCAGAGAAGCGATGCAAACACAAAGACTGACTTGTTCAAGTCACATCTGTGGCCAGCTTCGTTACAGGCAATATAGTTAGGAGTGAACATTTTTACCTGGTTTCACTAGATTCTAGGCTGTGTGAGCATGTCCTATCTTAAAAATTAACAACAACAAAAAATGAATGACAGCAGATGTATAAAAGCTTTTTTAAGACATATAAAGTTATAACTCAATATAAAATGTGAATTAAACTAAAAGGGTAGATATGCTCCTAATTACCACCTCAGTCCTTCTTAATTTAATTATATAAGCTTACTCTAGTATTTGAGCCAATTAATGTTTGCCTATGCTAATTCCTACCCATCTCTTCCCATGACATGGATTTCTTTAATGCCAAACCTTCCTCGGTTTCATTTTCACTTCGTGCCCTGAACTATACTGACATACGTGATTGGCAGGAGGGACCTTATGTCAACAGCTGTGAGTCTACTAGCAATTTACAAAAGGAATCAGCTTTGCTTGTTCATCCTTACGATCAAAATGCAGAGTCTGGCCCTCACTTCTCCTGGGTTCCAGGGCTGTCATTATTGTCGTAAAGAAACCTTTTGTTTTCTTTCAGCAACAGAAGCAATGTCTCCTCCTCTGTTTTTAAAGACTTCTGATCTGAGCAGTTTTGTGGCAACCAGTCTACCTTGACACATTATTTGGCAACTAGTACCCCTCTCCACCCGCAAATGAAGCAATCAAGTGCCGTTATAAAGTGTATGGGCCTGCATTTCACATGTCTGTATTTAATCACAAATCTCTTTCCTTTTTAATTCTGTGATTTTGAACAGGTTATTTAACCATTTGAAGAAGTTAGTGATAGAATTTAATAATACAATATAAGAGGTTAATGATAGAATTTACCTCATCAGTTACTATAAAGATTAAGACTTAATCCATGAAAGGACTTGGAATAGTTCCTGACATACACTAAAACCTCATAAGATGCTAATGGTAACATGTCAGATCCTCTTCCAATGTGCTCTTACGTTTGGTCAGCTCAAGATACTTTGTTTCAAGAAGATGGAACTGAAAAGTGAGGCCACTTATTTTACTAAGTATTCAGTTATGATTTACTATATTTAACAGCCTTACTGTGGTATACATGACATACAATGCACTGTACATATTTAAAGTGAAAAATTTCATGAACTAAACCTATTTATACACCTGTAAATCCATGACTACAATCAAGAAAATAAGCATATCCATCACTACAAAAAGTTTTCTTGGGAGATTGGTTCAAGATGGCAGAGTAGAAGGACGTGCTCTCACTCCCTCTTGCGAGAACACCAGAATCACAACTAACTGCTGAACAATCATCGACAGGGAGACACTGGAACACACCAAAATGATACTCCACATCCAAAGACAAAGGAGAAGCCACAATGAGATGGTAGGAGGGGCGCAATCATAATAAAATCAAATAACTGCTGGGTGGGTGACTCACAAACTGGAGAACACTTATACCACAGAAGTCCACCCACTAGTGAAGTTTCTGAGGCCCACGTCAGGCTTCCCAACCTGGGGGTCCGGCAACAGGAGGAGGAATTCCTAGAGAGTCAGACTTTGAAGGCTAGCGGGATTTGATTGCAGGACTTTGAAAGGACTGGGGGAAACAGAGATTCCACTCTTGGAGGACACACACAAACTAGTGTGTGCATTGGGACCCAAGTGAAGGAGTAGTGACCCCACAGGAGGCTGAAACAGACCTACCTGCTAGTGTTGAAGGGTCTCCTGCAGAGGCGGGGGGTGGCTCTGTCTCACCATGAGGACAAGGACACTGGCAGCAGAAGTTCTGGGAAGTACTCCTTGGTGTGAGCCCTCCCAGAGTCTGCCATTAGCCCAAAAAAGAGACCAGGTAGGCTCCAGTCCTGGGTTGCCTCAGGCCAAGCAAACAACAGGGAGGGAACTCAGCCCCACCCATCAGCAGACAAGGGAATTAAAGTTTTACTGAGCTATGCCCACCAGAGCAACAGCCAGCTCTACCCACCACCAGTCCCTCCCATCAAGAAACTTGCACAAGCCTCTTAGATAGCCTCACCACCAGAAGGCAGACAGCAGAAGCAAGAAGAACTACAACCCTGCAGCCTGTGGAACAAAAACTATATTCACAGAAAGATAGACAAGATGAAAAGGCAGAGGGCTATGTACCAGATGAAGGAACAAGATAAAACCCCAGAAAAACAACTAAATGAAGTGGAGATAGGCAACCTTCCAGAAAAAGAATTCAGAATAATGATAGTGAAGATGATCCAGGACCTCGGATAAAGAATGGAGGCAAAGATAGAGAAGATGCAAGAAATGTTTAACAAAGACCTAGAAGAATTAAAGAAGAAACAAACAGAGATGAACAATACAATAACTGAAATGAAAAATACACTAGAAGGAATCAATAGCAGAATAACTGAGGCAGAAGAACGGATAAGTGACCTGGAAGACAGAATGGTGGAATTCACTGCTGCGGAACAGACTAAAGAAAAAAGAATGAAAAGAAATGAAGACAGCCTAAGAGACCTCTGGGACAACATTAAATGCAACAACATTTGCATTATAGGGGTCCCAGAAGGAGAAGACAGAGAGAAAGGACCAGAGAAAATATTTGAAGAGATTACAGTTGAAAACTTCCCTAACTTGGGAAAGGAAATAGCCACCCAAGTCCAGGAAGTGCAGAGAGTCCCATACAGGATAACCCAAGGAGAAACATGCTGAGACACATAGTAATCAAATTGGCAAAAATTAAAGACAACGAAAAATTATTGAAAGCAGCAATGGAAAAAAGACAAATAGCATACAAGGGAACTCCCATGAGGTTAACAGTTGATTTCTCAGCAGAAATTCTACAAGCCAGAAGGAGTGGCATGATATACTTAAAGTGATGTAAGGGAAGAACCTACAACCAAGATTACTCTTCCCAGCAAGGATCTCATACAGATTCAATGGAGAAATCAAAAGCTTTACAGACAAGCAAAAGCTAAGAGAATTCAGCACCACCAAACCAGCTCTACAACAAATGCTAAAGGAACTTCTCTAAGTGGGAAACACAAGAGAAGAAAAGGACCTACGAAATCAAACCCAAAACAATTAAGAAAACAGTAATAGGAACATACATATCAATAATTACCTTAAACGTGAATGGATTAATGCTCCAACGAAAAGACACAGGCTTGCTGAATGGATACAAAATCAAAACCCAGGGGGCTTCCCTGGTAGAGCAGTGGTTAAGAATCTGCCTGCCAATGCAGGGGACACGGGTTCGAGCCCTGGTCTGGGAAGATCCCACATGCTGCGGAGCAACTGAGCCCGTGAGCCACAATTACTGAGCCTGCGCGTCTGGAGCCTGTGCTCCCCAACAAGAGAGGCCACAATAGTGAGAGGCCCGCGCACCGCAATGAATAGTGGCCCCCACTTGCCACAACTAGAGAAAGCTCTCGCACAGAAAGGAAGACCCAACACAGTCATAAATAAATAA
Organism: Balaenoptera acutorostrata; assembly: GCF_949987535.1. Lineage (NCBI taxonomy): Eukaryota > Metazoa > Chordata > Mammalia > Artiodactyla > Balaenopteridae > Balaenoptera > Balaenoptera acutorostrata. The sequence continues at coordinate 53,379,249 of NC_080065.1, read as the reverse complement.
ATAGATAAATAAAAATTTTTAAAAAATAAATAAAAACCCATATATATGATGTCTACAAGAGACCTACTTCAGACCTAAGGACAAATACAGAATGAAAGTGATGGGATGGAAAAAGATATTCCATGCAAATGGAAATCAAAAGAAAGCTGACGTAGCAATACTCATATCAGATAAAATAGAATTTAAAATAAAGAATGTTACAAGAGACAAGGAAGGACACTACATAATGATCAAGGGATCAATCCAAGAAGAAGATATAACAATTATAAATATATATGCACCCAACATAGGAGCACCTCAATACATAAGGCAACTGCTAAGAGCTATAAAAGAGGAAATCAACAGTAACACAATAATAGTGGGGGACTTTAACACCTCACTTACACCAATGGACAGATCATCCAAACAGAAAATTAATAAGGAAACACAAGCTTTAAATGACACAATAGACCAGATAGATTTAATTGATATTTATAGGACATTCCATCCAAAAACAGCAGATTACACTTTCAAGTGCACACGGAACATTCTCCAGGATAGATCACATCTTGGGGCACAAATCAAGCCTCAGTAAATTTAAGAAATTGAAATCATATCAAGCATCTTTTCTAACCACAACACTATGAGATTAGAAATGAATTACAGGGAAAAAATCATAAAAAACACAAACACATAGAGGCTAAACAATACGTTACTAAATAACCAAGGGATCACTGAAGAAATCAAAGAGGAAATCAAAAAATACCTAGAGACAAATGACAATGAAAACACGATGATCCAAAACCTATGGGATGCAGCAAAAGCAGTTCTAAGGGAGAAGTTTATAGCTATACAAGCCTACCTCAAAAACAAGAAAAAACTCAAATAAACAATCTAACCTTACACCTAAAGGAACTAGAGAAAGAAGAACAAACAAAACCCAAAGTTAGCAGAAGGAAAGAAATCATAAAGATCAGAGCAGAAATAAATGAAATAGAAACAAAGAAAACAATAGCAAAGTTCAGTAAAACTAAAAGGTGGTTCTTTGAGAAGATAAACAAAATTGATAAACCATTAGCCAGACTCATCAAGAAAAAGAGGGAGAGGACTCAAATCAATAAAATTAGAAATGAAAAAGGGGAAGTTACAACAGACACCGCAGAAATACAAAGCATCCTAAGAGACTACTACAAGCAACTCTATGCCAATAAAATGGACAACCTGGAAGAAATGGACAAATTCTTAGAAATGCACAACCTTCCAAGACTGAATCAGGAAGAAACAGAAAATATGAACAGACCAATCACAAGTAATGAAATTGAAACTGTGATTAAAAATCTTCCAACAAACAAAAGTCCAGGACCACATGGCTTCACAGGTGAATTCTATCAAACATTTAGAGAAGAGCTAAGACCCATCCTTCTCAAACTGTTCCAAAAAATTGCAGAGGAAGGAACACTCCCAAACTCATTCTATGAGGCCACCATCACCCTGATACCAAAACCAGACAAAGATACTACAAAAAAAGAAAATTACAGACCAATGTCAGTGATGAATATAGATGCAAAAATCCTCAACAAAATACTAGCAAACAGAATCCAACGACACAATAAAAGGATCATACACCATAATCAAGTGGGATTTATCCGCGGGATGCAGGGATTCTTCAATATACGCAAATCAACCAATGTGATACACCATATTAACAAATTGAAGAATAAAAACCATATGATCTCATTAGATGCAGAAAAAGCTTTTGACAAAATTCAACACCCATTTATGGTGTAAACTCTCCAGAAAGTGGGCATAGAGGGAAGCTACCTCAACATAATAAAGGCCATATATGACAAACCCACAGCAAACATTATTCTCAGTGGTGAAAAACTGAAAGCATTTCCTCTAAGATCAGGAACATGACAAGGATGTCCACTCTCACCACTATTCTTCAACATAGTTTTGGAAGTCCTAGCCATGGCAATCAGAGAAGAAAAAGAAATTAAAGGAATACAAATTGGAAATGAAGAAGTAAAACTGTCACTGTTTGCAGATGACATGATACTATACTTAGAGAATCCTAAAGATGCCATCAGAAAACTACTAGAGCTAATCAATGAATTTGGTAAAGTTGCAGGATACAAAATTAATGCAGAGAAATCACTTGCATTCCTATACACTAATAATGAAAGATCAGAAAGAGAAATTAAGGAAACACTCCCATTTACCATTGCAACAAAAAGAATAAAATACCTAGGAATAAACCTACCTAGGGAGACAAAAGACCTTTATGCAGAAAACTATAAGACACTGATGAAAGAAATTAAAGATGATACCAACAGATGGAGAGATATACCAAGTTGTTGGATTGGAAGAATCAATATTGTGAAAATGACTATACTACCCAAAGCAATCTACAGATTCAGTGCAATCCCTATCAAATTACCAATGGCATTTTTTATAGAACTAGAACAAAAAAACTTAAAATTTGTATGGAGACAGAAAAGACCCTGAATAGCCAAAGCAGTCTTGAGGGAAGAAAATGGAGCTGGAGGAATCAGACTCCCTGACTTCAGACTATACTACAAAGCTACAGTAATCAAGACAATATGGTACTGGCACAGAAACAGAAATATAGATCAATGGAACAAGATAGAAAGCCCAGAGATAAACCCACGCACCTATGGTCAACTAATCTATGAGAAAGGAGGCAAGGATATACAATGGAGAAAAGACAGTCTCTTCAATAAGTGGTGCTGGGAAAACTGGACAGCTACATGTAAAAGAATGAAATTAGGGGCTTCCCTGGTGGCACAGTGGTTGAGAATCTGCCTGCCAATGCAGGGGACACGGGTTCGGGCCCTGGTCTGGGAAGATCCCACATGCCACGGAGCAACTAGGCCCGTGAGCCACAATTGCTGAGCCTGCGCGTCTGGAGCCTGTGCTCTGCAACAAGAGAGGCCGCGATGGTGAGAGGCCTGCGCACCGCGATGAAGAGTGGCCCCCGCTTGCCACAGCTAGAGAAAGCCCTCGCACAGAAACGAAGACCCAACACAGCCAAAAATAAATAAATAAACAGAGTAAACAATGCGTTAAAAAAAAAATTCTTTAAAAGAATGAAATTAGAACACTCTGTAACACCGTACACAAAAATAAACTCAAAATGGATTAGAGACCTAAATGTAAGACCGGACACTATAAAACTCTTAGAGGAACACACAGGAAGAACACTCTTTGACATAAATCACAGCAAGATCTTTTTTGATCCACCTCCTAGAGTAATGGAAATAAAAACAAAAATAAACAAATGGGCCTAATGAAACTTAAAAGCTTTTGCACAGCAAAGGAAACCATAAACAAGATGAAAAGACAACACTCAGAATGGGAGAAAATATTTGCAAATGAATCAATGGACAAAGGAATATTCTCCAAAATATATAAACGGCTTATGCAGCTCAATATTAAAAAAACAAACAACCCAATACAAAAATGGGCAGAAGACCTAAATAGACTTTTCTCCAAAGAAGACATACAGATGGCCAAGAAGCATATGAAAATCTGCTCAACATCACTGATTATTAGAGAAATGCAAATCAAAACTACAATGAGGTATCACCTCACACCAGTTAGAATGGGCATCATCAGAAAATGTACAAATAAGAAATTCTGGACAGGGTGTGGAGAAAAGGGAACCCTCTTGCACTGTTGGTGGGAATGTAAATTGATACAGCCACTATGGAGAACAGTATGGATGTCCCTTAAAAAACTAAAAATAGAATTACCATATGACACAGCAATCCCACTACTGGACATATACCCAGAGAAAACCATAATGCAAAGAGACACATGCACCCCAATGTTCATTGCAGCACTATTTACAATAGTCAGGTCATGGAAGCAACCTAAATGCCCATTGACAGACGAATGGATAAAGAAGATGTGGTACATATATACTATGGAATATTACTCAGCCATAAAAAGGAACGCAGTTGGGTCATTTGTAGAGACATGGATGAATATAGAGACTGTCATACAGAGTGAAGTAAGTCAGAAAGAGAAAAACAAATATCATATATTAACGCATATATGTGGAACCTAGAAAATGGTACACATGAACTGGTTTGCAGGGCAGCAATTGAGACACAGATGTAGAGAACAAACGTATGGACACCAAGGGGGAAAGCGGCGGTGGGGTGAGGGTGGTGGTGTGATGAATTGGTAGATTGGGATTGACATGTATACACTGATGTGTATAAAATGGATGACTAATAAGAACCTGCTGTATAAAAAAATAAAAGAAAAAATTAGTTTTCTCAGGCTGCTTTGTAACACAACTATTCCTCCCTTCCACCACTCAGATTTGGGCTCCAGCACCTACTGATTTCCTTTAGTCATGATAATTTGCATTTTCCAGAATTTTATGGAATTGAACCATATAATATACACTTTTTTTCCTGTCTGTTTTCTTTCATTTATCACTTCTTTGTGTGGACAAATGCTCTCATTTGTCTTGGTTAAATAAATACCTTGGAATATACCTGTTGTATGGTAGATGTATATATAACTTTTTAAAAAGTGATGAACTATATCCAACATTGTACAATTTTACATTTCCATCAGCAGTACTTGAGAGTTCCAGTTGCTCTACATCCTTCCTTGTCAACACTTGGGCAGGCTTTTTGATTCTAGCCATTAAAATGGGTGTGTACCAATATCTCATTTTGGTTTTAATTTGCATGTCCCTAATGTCTAATGAATTTGAGCTTTTCTTGTGCTTATTGGCCATCTGTATGTCTTCTTTGGTAATGTGTTAAAATCTTTTGTGAATTTTTTTCATTGTTTTTCTTGTCATTGACTTTTGAGAATCTTTAATATAGCATAATGTAAACACTTGGTCAGATATGTATTTTGCAAATATTTTCCCTAGTTTGTGCCTTGCACTTCCATTTTTTTTAAAAGTGTATTTGAAGAGAAAATATTTCAAAGTAAAAAGTATGTTTTTTTAATATAGTTCATTGTTTTGGTTTCCTATTTAGGAAAAATTTTTCCAAACCCATGATCACCTAGAATTTCTCCTAGTTTTTTTTCTGTGTGTTTTATGTTGTACCTCTTTAGGTGTGTGATCCATTTTGAGTAATTTTTTTATGTGTGAGGTAGAGCTTGACAGTTTTCTTTTTGTTTGGTTGGTTTGGGGAATTTTGCATTTTGTTTCAACACCATTTATTGAAAAGATTACTTTTTTTCCCATTGAATTTTCTTGAAAACTTAGTAGAAAAATAAATTGACCATATATGTGTCTACTTTAAAACTATTCTGTTTCATTGATCTATATATATTTCTTTATGCCAGTATAACAGTGTATGTTCATTATTGTAGCTTAATGTCTTGAAATCAGGGTTGTGTAAGTCCGCCAACTTTGTTTTTTTAAATCAGAGTTTTTCTGGATATCTAGTTTTTCTGCATTTCCTGTCAATCTTAGAATTAGAATATCAGTCTCTACAAAAAGAATATGCTATTATTTTGTTTGAGATTGTTTTTGATCTAGAGATCAATTTGGGGAGAATTGATGACATAACAATATTGAAGCTTCCAATTCATAAACACAACATATCTCTCACTTATTTCTTTTTTTTTTTTTCAAACATCTTTATTGAAGTATAATTGCCTTACAATAGTGTGTTAGCATCTGCTTTATAACAAAGTGAATCTGTTATACATATACAATATGTTCCCATTTCTCTTCCCTCCTGCATCTCCCTCCCTCCCTCCCTCCCCATCCCACCCCTCTAGGTGGTCACAAAGCACTGAGCTGATCTCCCTGTGCTATGCGGCTGCTTCCCACTAGCTATCTATTTTACATTTGGTAGTGTATATATGTCCATGACACTCTCTTACCCTGTCACATCTCACCCCACCCCCTCCCCATATCCTCAAGTCCATTCTCTAGTAGGTCTGTGTCTTTATTCCCGTCTTGCCACTAGGTTCTTCATGGCCTTTTTTTTTTTTTTTTTCCCTTAGATTCCATATATATGTGTTAGCATACTGTATTTGTTTTTCTCTTTCTGACTTACTTCACTCTGTATGACAGACTCTAACTCCATCCACCTCATTACAAATACCTCCATTTCATTTCTTTTTATGGCTGAGTAATATTCCATTGTATATATGTGCCACATCTTCTTAATCCATTCATCTGTCGATGGACATTTAGGTTGCTTCCATGTCCTGGCTATTGTAAATAGAGCTGCAATGAACATTTTGGTACATGACTCTTTTTGACCTATGGTTTTCTCAGGGTATATGCCCAGTAGTGGGATTGCTGGGTCGTATGGTAGTTCTATTTGTAGTTTTTTAAGGAACCTCCATACTGTTCTCCATAGTGGCTGTATCAATTTACATTCCCACCAACAGTGCAAGAGTGTTCCCTTTCCTCCACACCCTCTCCAGCATTTATTGTTTCTAGATTTTTTGATGATGGCCATTCTGACCGGTGTGAGATGATATCTCATTGTAGTTTTGATTTGCATTTCTCTAATGATTAATGATGTTGAGCATTCTTTCATGTGTCTGTAGGCCATCTGTATATCTTCTTTGGAGAAATGTCTATTTAGATCTTCTGCCCATTTTTGGATTGGGTTGTTCGTTTTTTTGTTATTGAGCTGCATGAGCTGCTTGTAAATCTTGGAGATTAATCCTTTGTCAGTTGCTTCATTTGCAAATATTTTCTCCCATTCTGAGGGTTGTCTTTTGGTCTTGTTTATGGTTTCCTTTGCTGTGCAAAAGCTTTGAAGTTTCATTAGGTCCCATTTGTTTATTTGTGTTCTTATTTCCATTTCTCTGGGAGCTGGGTCAAAAAGAATCTTGCTGTGATGTATGTCATAGAGTGTTCTGCCTATGTTTTCCTCTAAGAGTTTGATAGTGTCTGCCCTTACACTTAGGTCTTTAATCCATTTTGAGTTTATTTTTGTGCATGGTGTCAGGGAGTGTTCTAATTTCATACTTTTACATGTTCCTGTCCAATTTTCCCAGCACCACTTATTGAAGAGGCTGTCTTTTCTCCACTGTATATGCTTGCCTCCTTTATCAAAGATAAGTTGACCATATGTGTGTGGGTTTATCTCTGGGCTTTCTATCCTGTTCCATTGATCTATATTTCTGTTTTTGTGCCAATACCAAACTGTCTTGATTACTGAAGCTTTGTAATATAGTCTGAAGTCAGGGAGCCTGATTCCCCCAGCTCCATTTTTCGTTCTCAAGATTGCTTTGGCTATTCGGGGTCTTTTGTGTTTCCATACAAATTGTGAAATTTTTTGTTCTAGTTCTGTGAAAAATGCCAGTGGTAGTTTGATAGGGATTGCATTGAATCTGTAGATTGCTTTGGGTAGTAGAGACATTTTCACAATGTTGATTCTTCCAATCCAGGAACATGGTATATCTCTCCATCTATTTGTATCATCTTTAATTTCTTTCATCAGTGTCTTATAATTTTCTGCATACAGGTCTTTTGTCTCCTTAGGTAGGTTTATTCCTAGATATTTTATTCTTTTTGTTGCAATGGTAAATGGGAGTGTTTTCTTAATTTCACTTTCAGATTTTTCGTCATTAGTGTATAGAAATGCAAGAGATTTCTGTGCATTAATTTTGTATCCTGCTACTTTACCAAATTCATTGATTAGCTCTAGGAGTTTTCTGGTAGCCTCTTTAGGATTCTCTATGTATAGTATCATGTCATCTGCAAATAGTGACAGCTTTACTTCTTCTTTTCCGATTTGGATTCCTTTTATTTCTTTGTCTTCTCTGATTGCTGTGGCTAGGACTTCCAGAACTATGTTGAATAATAGTGGTGAGAGTGGGCAACCTTGTCTTGTTCCTGATCTTAGTGGAAATGGTTTCAGTTTTTCACCATTGAGGACAATGTTGGCTGTGGGTTTGTCATATATGGCCTTTATTATGTTGAGGAAAGTTCCCTCTATGCCTACTTTCTGCAGGGCTTTTATCATAAATGGGTGTTGAATTTTGTCAAAAGCTTTCTCTGCATCTATTGAGATGATCATATGGTTTTTCTCCTTCAATTTGTTAATATGGCGTATCACATTGATTGATTTGCGTATGTTGAAGAATCCTTGCATTCCTGGGATAAACACCACTTGATCATGGTGTATGATCCTTTTAATGTGCTGTTGGATTCTGTTTGCTAGTATTTTGTTGAGGATTTTTGCATCTATGTTCATCAGTGATATTGGCCTGTAGTTTTCTTTCTTTGTGACATCTTTGTCTGGTTTTGGTATCAGGGTGATGGTGGCCTCGTAGAATGAGTTGGGGAGTGTTCCTCCCTCTGCAATATTTTGGAAGAGTTTGAGAAGGATAGGTGTTAGCTCTTCTCTAAATGTTTGATAGAATTCGCCTGTGAAGCCATCTGGTCCTGGGCTTTTGTTTGTTGGAAGGTTTTTAATCACAGTTTCAATTTCAGTGCTTGTGATTGGTCTGTTCATATTTTCTATTTCTTCCTGGTTCAGTCTCGGCAGTTTGTGCATTTCTAAGAATCTGTCCATTTCTTCCAGGTTGTCCATTTTATTGGCATAGAGTTGCTTGTAGTAATCTCTCATGATCTTTTGTATTTCTGCAGTGGCAGTGGTTACTTCTCCTTTTTCATTTCTAATTCTATTGATCTGAGTCTTCTCCCTTTTTCTCTTGATGAGTCTGGCTAATGGTTTATCAATTTTGTTTATCTTCTCAAAGAACCAGCTTTTAGTTTCATTGATTTTTGCTATTGTTTCCTTCATTTCTTTTTCATTTATTTCTGACCTGATCTTTATAATTTCTTTCCTTCTGCTGGCTTTGGGGTTTTTTTGTTCTTCTTTCTCTAATTGCTTTAGGTGCAAGGTTAGGTTGTTTATTCGAGATGTTTCCTGTTTCTTGAGGTAGGCTTGTATTGCTATAAACTTCCCTCTTAGCACTGCTTTTGCTGTGTCCCATAGGTTTTGGGTCGTCGTGTCTCCATTGTCATTTGTTTCTAGGTATTTTTTGATTTCCCCTTTGATTTCTTCAGTAATCACTTCGTTATTAAGTAATGTATTGTGTAGCCTCCATGTGTTTGTATTTTTTACAGATCTTTTCCTGTAATTGATATCTAGTCTCATAGCGTTGTGGTCGGAAAAGATACTTGATACGATTTCAATTTTCTTAAATTTACCAAGGCTTGATTTGTGACCCAAGATATGATCTATCCTGGAGAATGTTCCATGAGCACTTGAGAAAAATGTGTATTCTGTTGTTTTTGGGTGGAATGTCCTATAAATATCAATTAAGTCCATATTGTTTAATGTATCATTTAAAGCTTGTGTTTCCTTATTTATTTTCATTTTGGATGATCTGTCCATTGGTGAAAGTGGGGTGTTAAAGTCCCCTACTATGATTGTGTTGCTGTCAATTTCCCCTTTCATGGCTGTTAGTATTTGCCTTATGTATTGAGGTGCTCCTATGTTGGGTGCATAAATATTTACAATTGTTATACCTTCCTCTTGGATCGATCCCTTGATCATTATATAGTGTCCTTCTTTGTCTCTTGTAATAGTCTTTATTTTAAAGTCTATTTTGTCTGATATGAGAATTGCTACTCCAGCTTTCTTTTGATTTCCATTTGCATGGAATATCTTTTTCCATCCCCTCACTTTCAGTCTGTATGTGTCCCTTGGTCTGAAGTGGGTCTCTTGTAGACAGCATATGTATGGGTCTTGTTTTTGTATCCATTCAGCCAGCCTGTGTCTTTTGGTGGGAGCATTTAATCCATTTACATTCAAGGTAATTATCGATATGTATGTTCCTATTCCCATTTTCTTAAATGTATTGGGTTTGTTATTGTAGGTGTTTTCCTTCTCTTGTGTTTCTTGCCTAGAGAATTTCCTTTAGCATTTGTTGTAAAGCTGGTTTGGTGGTGCTGAACTCTCTCAGCTTTTGCTTGTCTGTAAAGGTTTTAATTTCTCCATCGAATCTGAATGAGATCCTTGCTGGGTAGAGTAATCTTGGTTGTAGGTTTTTCTCCTTCATGACTTTAAGTATATCCTGCCACTCCCTTCTGGCTTGCAGAGTTTCTGCTGAGAGATCAGATGTTAACCTTATGGGGATTCCCTTGTGTGTTATTTGTTTTTTTTCCCTTGCTGCCTTTAATATGTTTTCCTTATATTTAATTTTTGACAGTTTGATTAATATGTGTCTTGGCGTGTTCCTCCTTGGGTTTATCCTGTATGGGACTCTCTGTGCTTCCAGGACTTGATTAACTATTTCCTTTCCCATATTAGGGAAGTTTTCAACTATAATCTCTTCAAAAATTTTCTCAGTCCCTTTCTTTTTCTCTTCTTCTTCTGGTACCCCTATAATTCGAATGTTGGCGCGTTTAATGTTGTCCCAGAGGTCCCTGAGACTGTCCTCAGTTCTTTTCATTCTTTTTTCTTTATCCTGCTCTGTAGTAGTTATTTCCACCATTTTATCTTCCAGGTCACTTATCCTTTCTTCTGCCTCAGTTATTCTACTATTGATCCCATCTAGAGTATTTTTAATTTCATTTATTGTGTTTTTCATCATTGCTTGGTTCCTCTTTAGTTCTTCTACATCCTTGTTAAATGTTTCTTGCATTTTGTCTATTCTGTTTCCAAGATTTTGGATCATCCTTACTATCATTATTCTGAATTCTTTTTCAGGTAGACTACCTATTTCCTCTTCATTTGTTAAGTCCAGTGTGTTTTGAGCCTGCTCCTTCATCTGCTGTGTGTTTTTCTGTCGTCTCATTTTGCCTATCTTACTGTGTTTGGGGTCTCCTTTTCACAGGCTGCAGGTTCGTAGTTCCCGTTGTTTTTGGTATCTGTCCCCAGCGGCTAAGGTTGGTTCAGTGGGTTGTGTAGGCTTCCTGGTGGAGGGAACTAGTGCCTGAGTTCTGGTGGATGAGGCTAGATCTTGTCTTTCTGGTGGGCACGTCCACGTCTGGTGGTGTATTTTGTGGTGTCTGTGGCCTTATTATGATTTTAGGCAGCCTCTCTGCCAATGGATGGGGTTGTGTTCCTGTCTAGCTAGTTGTTTGGCATAGGGTGTCCAGCACTGTAGCTTGCTGGTCGTTGAGTGAAGCTGGGTCTTGATGTTGAGATGGAGATCTCTGGGAGATTTTTGCCGTTTGGTATTACGTGGAGCTGGGAGGTCTCTTGTGGACCAGTGTTCTGAAGTTGGCTCTCCCACCTCAGAGGCACGGCCCTGATGCCTGGCTGGAGCACCAAGAGCCTTTCGTCCACACGGCTCAGAGTAAAAGGGAGAAAAAATAGAAAGAAAGAAAGAAAGAGGCTATAATATAGTGAAGTAAAATAAAGCTATTGTAAAGCAAAGCTATACAGACAAAATCTCACCCAGAAGCATATACATATACACTCACAAAAAAAGGAAAAGGGGAAAAATTAATATCTCCTGCTCCCGAAGTCCACCTCCTGAATTTGGGCTGATTCGTTGTCTATTCAGGTATTCAGCAGATGCAGGTACATCAAGTTGTTTGTGGAGTTTTAATCCGCTGCTTCTGAGGCTGCTGGGAGAGATTTCCCCTTCTCTTCCCTGTTCGCACAGCTCCTGGGGTTCAGCTTTGGATTTGGACCCGCCTCTGCGTGTAGGTCGCCTGAGGGCGTCTGTTCCCCGCCCAGACAGGACGGGGTTAAAGGAGCAGCTGCTTCGGGGGCTCTGGCTCACTCAGGCGGGGGGAGGGAGGGGTACGGAGGAGGCGGGGCGAGCCTGCGGCGGCCGAGGCCGGCGTGACGTTGCACCAGCTCGAGGCGCGCAGTGCGTTCTCCCGGGGATGTTGTCCCCGGATCCCGGGACCCTGGCAGTAGCGGGCTGCACAGGCTCCCGGGAGGGGAGGTGTGGAGAGTGACCTGTGCTCACACACAGGCTTTTTGGAGGCGGCAGCAGCAGCCCCAGCGTCTCACGCCCGTCTCTGGGGTCCGCGCTGATCGCCGTGGCTTGCGCCCTTCTCTGGAGTTCGTTTAGGCGGCGCTCTGAATCCCCTCTCCTTGCGCGCAGCGAAACAAAGAGGCAAGAAAAAGTCTCTTGCCTCTTCGGCAGCTGCAGACCTTTTCCCGGTCTCCCTCCCGGCTAGCTGTGGTGCGCCAACCCCTTCAGGCTGTGTTCACGCCGCCAGCCCCAGTCCTCTCCCTGCGATCCGACCGCAGCCTGAGCCTCAGCTCCCAGCCCTGCCCGCCCCGGCGGGGGAGCAGACAAGCCTCTCGGGCTGGTGAGCGCCGCTCGGTGCCGAGCCTCTGTGCGGGAGTCTCTCCGATTTTCCCTCTGCGCCCCTGTTGCTGTGGGATCCGCGCTGATAGCCGCGGCTCGCGCCCTTCTCTGGAGTTCGTTTAGGCGGCGCTCTGAATCCCCTCTCCTTGCCCGCCGCGAAACAAAGAGGCAAGAAAAAGTCTCTTGCCTCTTCGTCAGCTGCAGACTTTTTCCCCAGACTCCCTCCCGGCTAGCTGTGGTGCGCTAACCCCTTCAGGCTGTGTTCACGCTGCCAGCCCCAGTCCTCTCCCTGAGATCCGACCGAAGCCCGAGCCTCAGCTCCCAGCCCCGCCCGCCCCGGCGGCTGAGCAGACAAGCCTCTCGGGCTGGTGAGTGCTGCTCGGCGCCGAGCCTCTGTGCGGGAACCTCTCCGCTTTGCCCTCCGCACCTCTGTGGCTGCGCTCTCCTCCGTGGCTCTGAAGCTTCCCCCCTCCGCCCCCCCGCAGTCTCCGCCCGCGAAGGGGCTCCTAGTGCGTGGAAACCTTTCCTCCTTCACGGCTCCCTCCCACTGGTGCAGGTGCCGTCCCTATTCTTTTGTCTCTGTTATTTCTATTTTCTTTTGCCCTACCCAAGTACGGGGGGAGTTTCTTGCCTTTTTGGAGGTCGGACGTTTTCTGCCAGCGTTCAGTGGGTGTACTGTAGGAGCAGTTCCACGTGTAGGTGTATTTCTACTGTATCTGTGGGAAGGCATGTGATCTCCGCGTCTTACTCTTCCGCCATCTTCCTCTCACTTATTTCTTTTTTAAGTTTACTTAGAAGTGTTTTGGGTTTTCAGCATATAGGTCTTGAAATTTTTTAATCAGATTTATCCCTAATTATTTCTTATTGATGCAGTTGTAAATCACACTTTATTTCAATATTTGACTTTTCATTGCTAATATATAGAAATGCAATTGATTTATATATTGAAGTTTATCTTGCAAACATTCTAAATTTACTTCTTATTTTAATACTTTTTTTTAGATTACCTAAGATTTTCTACATAGACTATTATGTCGTCTCTAACAATTTTACAGCTCCCTTTCCATTCTGTATATCTTTTCTTTCCTTCCTTCTTCTTTCTCTCTCCCTCTCTCCATCCTTCCTTGCTTCCTTTCTTTGTTGTTTTTGTCTAATTGCACTGGGTAGTATCTCCAACACAATGTTATAGAGTAGAGGTGGTATCAGCAGTTACTCTTGCTTATTCCCTAATACTAGGGAAAAAGCAGCCATCCTTTTACCGTTAAGGGTGATGTTAATTGTATGTTTTTATAGATGCTCTTTATTGGGTTGAGCAAGTTCATTTCTATTCCTAGTGCCTTAAGAGTTGTCATCAGGAATGGATGCTAGATTTTAATAAATGCTTTCTCTGAATTAAGATAGTTAGATAATTGTATGGTTTTTCATTTTTAATCTGTGAATATATGGAATTATAAGGAATTTTAAATGTTAAACCAAATTTACCATATGAGAATAAATTTCATTGGTTAAGATATAGTATTCTTTGTATACATTGATGGATTAGACTCGCCAAAATTTTAGGAATATTTGCATCTTAATTTATGAACAGATATAGTTCTTTCATTTTCTTGTAAATTTTTCCTGGATTTTTTTAAGGTTAATATTGATCTTATAAAATCAGTTGAGAAATATTCCTTCCTTCCACTTTCTGAAAAGGCTTCTATAGAAGTCAATTTTTTTCTTTTTTAAGTATTTTATTGAATTTACCAGCAAAGCCTGTGCCAAGTTTCCTCTGTAGGAATATTTTCAAATACAAATTCCATTTCTTTAATAGATATAAGGCTATTTAGCTTTATAATTTTGTTTAAGGAATTTGTCCATTTCATTTCAGCTGTTCAATTTTTTGGGGAAAGTTGCTCATAAAATCCCCTCATTGTTAATTTAATGTCTGTGAAATTTGTAGTGATTATCCTTTTCATTTCTAATATGGTATTGTTTCTCTCTTCTTTTCCTTATCAGTCTGCCTACAGGTTTATCAATTTTTATAGATTTTTCCAAAGAACTAGCTTTTGGTTTCATAGAGTTTCTCTAATTTTCTTTTCTGTTTTTCATTGCATTGTTTTCTGCTCTTTGGGTTTAATTTGTTGCTCTTTCATTGACTACTTCTACATGCTTTAGATTTAATCTGTGTTTCTATTTCTTGGTTCTTAAATTGGAGGCTTAGTTCATTACTTTTAAACTTGCCTACTTATGTAGTAGAAGTGCTTAACAAAATTTCCCTCTGAACATTCTTGTAGTTGCACACCATAAATTTTGATTTTTTTTTCATTTTCTTTCAGTTCAAAACACTGCCTATTTCCCTTCTGATTCCCTTTTTGATCTGTAAATTTTAATTTTCAGATGTTTTAAGATTTTTCCAATTTTTTTAGTTATTGATATCTGATTGATTTCCATTGTGATCAGAAAATGTACTTTGTCATATTTGAATCCTTTTATATTTGTACAAATTATTTTATGACTGAAAGTATGGTCTACCTTGGTAAATGTTCCATGTGCACTTGAAAAGAATGTGTATTTTGCTGTTATTTGGTTGAGTATTCTAGGCCAGTTTGGTTGAGAGTGTTGATCAAATGCACTGTATAATTGTTGATTTTCTATCTAGTGGTCCTATCAATTATTTAGAGTGGGGCATTGAAATCTGTATCTATAATTGTGGGTTTGTCAGTTTCTCCTTGTGCTTCTGTCAGGTTTTGCTTCGTGTATTTTTAAGCACTGTTATTATCTCCATAAACATAAAACTGTTATGTCCTCCTGATAAACTGATACCTTTAGCATTATGAAATTGCCTTCTTTATCCTTGGCAATATTCTTTGATATGAAATGTATGTTGTCTGGCATAAAATACTTAATCTTACTCTCTTTTGACTGTTAGTCCACCCTGCAAAGTCTAGCCACTTAGACTTCTCAGAATTCTCAATCTGTCTCCTCAATTTAGGCACATAGCTAGGTTCTATCTGAGTTTCCCCATCCCTGTACTGTGATGCGGAGACTGTCTCCAAGGAGTAAGCTGGAATTATCCTAGAGCTCATTTCATTAATTTTCTTTCTCTAGGTATCACTGTCCTATACTGCTTCTTTTCTGATGTCTGAAGATCATATTTTCATATATTTTTCTGGTTGTTTAGTTGTTTAAGTTGGGAGGGCAAATCTATTCTCTGTTACTCTCATTGCTAAAAGTAGAAATTCCAGTGAGTTAATATTGAAAAAAATTATTCACCATGCTAATATATTTTAAATTTTAAGAAGTCATTAAACCTTGGAAGATGTTATATTAGGTTTTCATAATTTTTTGCCAAATGCAAATACCACTTATAACTCACACTTTAATATTGATCATCACAAATCTATACATTCACAGATTTTTAATGAACATCAGATTTGACCTTGACAGTGTTCTAGGTATGGGTAATACAGCAGTGAGCAGACATATAAAATCTCTCAAGGGACTTATATTGTAGCTATAAAATACAGATAATAAATATATATACAAACAAATAAATATGATAATATCTTATAATGATATATACAACAAAGTAAGTAAAGAAAGTTCATGAAATAATAAGTGGTACTGGTTGGGGGAAAGAAGGATTCACTTTAGCTAGGATGATGAGCAAAAGCCTCTGTGATGAGGGAATAATTAACTAAGGTGATATTTAGACTAAAAACTAGAGAATGAGGGGTGAGCTTTGTGAACAAGTTAAGGAAGGGGTCTCCAGAAAGAGAGAAGAGCAAGTTGAAAAAACTTGAGATGGAAGAGAAATTGGTGTTTTTGTAAAACAGGGGGAAAAAAGACTGGAATTGAGTGTACAATATTCAGAATAAAAGAAAATGGCATTGGATAGGTTATCAGGGGCTAAATTGCATAGAGCCATGTAGGTTATGATTTATGCTTTCAAAAGAGCCAACATTATATAAAATGGATTCTAGGGTGCAAAAATGGAAACAGATGGACTAGTTAGGGTGCTGTTGCAGTAGTCCAGGTGAGAGATCATGCTGGGTTTAGCCTTGATGGTAAATAGATTAAGAATATACTTTGGAGACACAGCCAATAAGACTTGTAGATGAATTTGATATGAAGGGAGGATAGGGGTGGTTTGAAGTAGAGATGAATCAAGGAATATTTCCAGGTCTTTGACTTGAACAATTAGGTACATGGTAAAACTTGTTGCTGAAATGAGGATTGTGAGAAGCAGGTTTAGGAGGAAGGTAACAAGTGTTCTTTTTCAGTGTGTTAAGTTTGGATGTGTTAAATTCCCAAGCAGAAATGTCAAGGTTGTCAAATATATATTTGGACCTCAGGGAAAAAGTCAAGACTGGAAGTAAAAAACTGTGCATTTGACATTATATAATTTCATTTGCTTTTATCTGGTGACATTATTCTAGTTGAAAAATATTCGGCTTGCTTCTCTAAGGACCCCAATTACTCATCTTTTAACAGTCTAAGGGTACCTTCAGTTTTCCAGGCTACAAGTGAACACAGGTGAGGATGGGGTGCCCTCTGGTGGAAAACCAGCAAGGTTAAGCACACTGGGGTACAGACATGCTAAACTAGGGGTTAAGTACTTTCCCAACAGGTTATAGGAGGGACAGCTGTGGGAATGTAATACATGAATTGGGCTAGCTGTTAAGGAGAAACATGGCGTAGGTGGGGACTGGTGCGAAATGGAGAATACATGTTGCGTAATAAAAATAATATTTAGTTCTAGCCTAATGTTTTGTGTAGAATGCAAGCCCAGTTTTGAGAGATATGATTTAAATTCATACTATTATGTAAATTTTTCTAATTTATAAATATTAGCTACTATTCAGATACACAACACTGGTTAAAATTATGCAATAAGATGTCTGTGGATACGATTGATGGACTGTAGCAATGTCAATATCCTGGTTGTAATACTTCTCTGTTGTTTTGCAAAATGTGACTATTGGGGGAAACTGGGCTAAGGGTATGTAGGATCTCTCTATCTTATTTTTTACAACTGCATATGAATTTATAATTAGCTCAAAATAGTCTAGTTTAAAATTTTATTAATTTTTCTGTCAGTCAAATTTAGCCCAGGGACCACTAGTTTACAACTTTTAAGTAGAGAAGATATATAAAGTGGTGCAGTTTAAAAAGGTAACGCTGAAATCCTGCTATGGAAAGAAATGGAGTATTTGCTGGCCTGATTAACAACCTAAATCTTAAGCACATCTGTAATGGAAAAGGAGCTCCTGTCCCCTTGCTCCCAAGCACTAATGCTGGCTCCACTTCCTGGAGGGGTGGTCAAGAAGGCAAAATATGGGCATGGCGGGGGTAGCGTGCTGAAAGGTTGTGACACCAAATTCTGAGAAATCATATACTGGTCTCGGGTTCTTACTTGCCAATCTGTGAAATGATGCCTTCTATCAGAGGAAATATAGTAATGCAGAAGGAGTAAATGTGCCCCCTTTCTGGATGCGGTATTCGTTTAACTTTTAATTCAATGGGAGAACATGGCTTACTGGATTACTACTATACACATGAGGCAATTGACAAGTACACCTTCAGAGCTTGAGAAAACACACACACACACACACACGCATGCACGCACACATGCACTCATTTTACGGTACTTTACTCATAAATAGGTGTTGTCCCTTATATTTAACTCAGAGAACATTTGATAAAGTTAAGAAAAACAATGGGCTATTTTCTTATCTATCACATTGTAAGCTTTACAAGTAGTATCAAAAAGAGTGTTCAGCATCTGGGAGGAATTCAATTCATTGATTTAAGGAATTCATCCCATTGCCCTTAAACAAGTTCTCTGCTCTACATTGCTCAGATGGCTCAAACTTCTCCCCACCTAAATTCAATAATTCAATAATTCAATAATTATGCCCTTCTACTTGATTAGTGAAAGATGGAAAAGACGAGAAAAAAGGAACAGCAATTTGTAGAGGAGTCCATCAACAGGACTTGCTAATGGAAATTATTGTACTAGAAAAATTTATTTGAAATTGCCATCCTCAACTTCAGTACTTCTCCCAACCCAGCATCACCACACAGAGATACCGGGATTTGAGGCTGATAATTAATCACACCTCTCTCTTCCCCACAGTTTGGTATGGGGGTCAGTGGACAAGTAGACATATGTAACAGATATATGGAGATCAAATTTCAGCATTACTACTGCTAAGGCTAAGCTAGAGATTTGATTTTAAATGAGAGACCATATACTTTCTCCCAAATCTAGCTATTAGAATTCCATACTGGAGGGCAAATTTGGGTCTGCAGAGTTGACACATGAAACTAGAAATGGTTATACCAGTTAAGACCCAGTGGTAGAGAGAGATGAAAAGAAATGAGGAGGAAGAAAATGGAAAAGAGAGAGAGAAATATCCAATCCAGGACATAAAAGGCAAAACAAACTAAAAAATATACAGCAGCCATCTTGGAATTTCCCACTTAAACAATAATATTTTAAATTATTCTATAAATCATGATCCGGAATTTTGCTTGTCTCTGAGATACAATTATAAACAACAAATAGTCCTTTTACACAAAGATTCAACAGTGTAGAAGAAGAGATAGACAAGTTGAAGGTATAATTATGATTTGAAATGATTACATGAATAATATAATTATGACATAATAATGATAATATGAATAATTATAACATGAAAATAAATATTATTTTAAATGTTCGAATAACCATAATTTTGGTTTTAAAAATCTACATATGCATACTGGTGTATATGGTGGAAAACAGGTCTCAAAATTGTTGAATCTAGAAAACTGTATCAATATATCGTTTGTTAAAAGATGTTGAGTATTCCAGGAAAAAAAAAATCTTAGAGATGGTGGAAGGCAGCTTTCAATTTTAAATGGGATTTCCATGAAGGCTTCATTGAAAATAAGCTATTTGTGTAAAAAGTTGAGGAGATTAAGGGATTTAGCTATGGAGGAAGTTCCAAAGGCAGTAGGTAGCAAAGGCCACAGGTAGTACAAACACTGATGTCTGATCATCAGAGGTAAAGTAAGGGGACATGTCTAAGGAAATAAGGAGAATAGGTCTTACCATCCTCATTTTAGGCCTGGTACTGAATCTTAGCAAGTGTCCCAAGAATGTGAAGAGAGTAAGTGATGTAACTCACTCTGACATTCAGGTTTTCTCTCTCCAAGTTCAGTTCTTACTTTGCTCCATTCTATGATTGGGCAATGACTTTATAGGTTTCTTTGGCTTAACTGTAGTATTCTACTTTCCCAAATGAAGGAAAAACAAAGCAAAGCAGTTATCCTATATTGTGATTCAGATGCAGCTTTAGAGCTCAGGAGGCTGGGTTAATGTTTCATGTTTAGTTGGACCCAACCCTTCTATCCAGTTCTGATGCTAAAGTCAAGTAATGTATCAGCTGTATCCCATCAGATGACACCACCACAATGTCAGTTGCTCACCAGGAAAAGGTTATCTATCCTGGTACTAAAGATTACCTAGAGAGTTGAGGTAGTAATTTACCACTGAGGGAATGCTTATTTGGTCAGCACTGTGCTATCTTCAAGGACAAAAATTAGTGATCATTAGAAGATTGAGGCTCACGGGCATTTGTAAACTTCAGCTTCAGCACACAAGTCATGAGGCGTCAGTGGAATCTTCCATTATTACAGTGATGTCAGTGGAGTGAGGTCTTCTCTGACCAGTTTAATCATTTTTAAAAACCCAGAAGATGCTGACTTACATTCTTTGTTTATAAGGCACCTTTTAATGTTAAGTAAGGAGAGCATATTAAGTTATGCATATTTAATATAGCACCCACTCTCTCCTTTGAACTTTGCAACAAGTTCCCTGGAAGTCATTGTCCAATTATTAAGTGGCATTGAAATCCAAACTTTACTTCTCTACCAACATCCAACCTTCCCCACCACCCAAGATGGAGCAGACATCCTCTCACTATACGGCCAACCTTATCTGGTATACTTCCAAGTAGTCTAATAAGTAGACTTTGTCGCTGTGCTCAGTCCTGAGACTCAACTTCAGCTCTACATTTCCCCTAAGCATTTTCTTCCCTTAACTGTATATAAATATACCCTCTAGCCTGTATTTGAGTCCATCCAAGCTTTCACAGTTGTTCCCACTCTTATGACCGAGGTTTCACTATTAAGTTTTGCTGGAAAGAATTTGTAGTTAGATACACATTGAAGCCACAAGCTAATGTAACCCTTTTAAAAAGGAAGCATTTTACCTTCCTTTCATCTTCTTCTTCCCTCTTCACTGCTGAAAGGAAAGAGAAGAAATAAGAAAAGAACCTGTTAAGCTTTCTCCCAATTCTCTTTATTTGCACCTCATTCTTTTTCCCTCTGGCTTGATATTTATATTTTTCAGATAGAAAGTGTTTTAGGAACTGGTTCCATGAAATTTACTCAAAGAGTGGAATTTATGAGGAAGGAAATATAGTGAAAGGGAATATTTTTTAAATTCCTGTCTGATTTGGAAAAAAATAAAAAATTCTACTCCTTTGCAATTTTAAACACTTTTGAATCTTTCTGAAATAACTCTGTTAATTTTGGGGGGAATGAGATTTTTTATTTGTAAATACTCAATGTAATCATCAATTTTCCTTAAAATTATCATATGAAATACACAGCAGTCTTAAAACTCCCAGTCTACCTAGTACATTTACATTGTTTCCAAAGTGGTTTTTAGATTGCTTTTGAACAATATAGTCCCTAATGTTTACAGCCACCTTTTCAAAATTGTATTCAGAAATAAAGTTTAGAAATACCCACTTATGCCATAAGGAGTTTTATCTTGGCCAAACACCAGTATGCATTTTTCAAAGAGTACTCTCTCAGAAGAAAGTTTAATTAGGAAGCTTTAAGCATTATTTCTGAACTTCCATTCTATCCCTGTTGTGTTCCCAAATCATTTTGACTACAGGAATGTATAAATCTTAGTTTCAATAAATTCAGAGAATAGACATTTGGGCCTTTAAGACCTTGGGGAATAATAGTGAATGCATCAACTGCTCTGCAACATGTAATTATGCATACACAATTCCATTTCCTTTGGTCTTGCATCAAAAGCTGATGAGAGGCAAACGTCAATAGGAGAAGACTGCTTCCTTGAGTGGTAGATCTATTATTTACACAGTGATAGTCAGTGTCGAAGAGTTCTTCTAAACTAACACAAATGCTTTATTTTAACTGAAGGGGAACACTGTGCCTGTTTAATAACTCAATAGATTAATGGTGTTAAATCCCCCAGAGTTTTTATTTTTAAAGACAGAAAATGACAGATTTGGAAAGATAGTAAGAATAGAGCAAAATCTGAAGTAACGAAAGAACAGTTGCCAAAGAAGGGCAACCTGACTTTTCCATAAAACTATTACAAACTGTACCATGTGAGATGTACAAAACAAATTGCTCCTGATACTGTGTTTCTTCTCCTTTTGCCTTCTTAGTGTTGTGACAATACCAGGGAGGTAGAGACTAGTTTGACTTTCAGAATCCTATGCAATTTTATTGGCCTCATGTTATTTATATAGATGTTGCTATCACAGAAATAGGTGATATTTAATTAAACCTTAAAGCAAAGCGGTTGTGGTAATTGTTGTTTGCATTTGCTGTTCCCTCTGCTAGACTACAACTCCCTCACATCTTTGCATGACTGGTTCCTTTTCACATTCAGTTCTTTGCTTGAATTATACTTTTTCAAAGAGATCACACGCATACACACACATACACAGTATACATTCCATGGCCTTGTTTTATTTTATACTTTGTATCTGTCTCTATCTGAAATTAAATTATGTGATGTTTAGTTATCTGTTTATTGCTTGTTTTTTTTCCCCATTATCTGTTTTATTCACTGTGTATCTCTGGAACTCATATACTTGTTGCTTAATGGTATTGAATAGAATGGATTAACAGGAAGAGCCAAATAAGCCAATATGTGTTTAAATCCTCTTAACTTTGGGAGGTGGGGATTGATAAACCCTTAGCTTACAGAAAATGTCACAGGGGGGAATGGATTTCTGTTCCAAATGAGACATGGACTATAATTACTTTCCCAAATATAATTATGATTTTAGAATGAGTTGTCTATTTTATACCAGTTTTCATATCTTCAAAATGGCCAAACTCTCAAGTGACTGCAACTATTGGCCAAAGAGTTTTTGGTTAGGATGTTGTTACAGAACCTCTCAAGGGTCAGCACATAAGTGAGAGCCTTTTTCAACTTGCACATAAATCCAGGCATGAACTAAGACAGCTTTGGTTTATAGAAGTATATGTAGAAAACAATGACCAGAGAAGTTACAGGCCTGTCTGAAATCCTCTGTGTCTACAAACTTTAAATGGGAAATAAAAGCTCTCTAGAAGAACTGTCACTGGGAAGTTCTTTCATCTGTGAGATGAGAATTTTCTCTATATCCAAAGAGAAATTTGCTGTGTTTTGTTTTAAGTTCACAAAAGTCAGTGACACTGAGAATTTTAAAGGCAATTTTCCCTCTTATCTGATGAATAAGAAGGCCTGAACTAAGGTAGAGATGCCAGGATTGCCACCAGAGAATTCTTAATTATTCATTAATCTGCTTGGATTCTATATTACTAAACAAGTATGTACCCAAAGAGAATTATACCCATAATTGCAGCCTCTTGCTGGGGCAATCTGGGAACTCATTAAGGAAGCATAACCAAATTGATTCATTTCTCCCTAAAAGATGGTGGAGTTGTTGTGCTGGAAAGGTATTTATATTCAGTGATAGAATTAATGGCAGTGCCACTATTCACAAGAAGACATCAGTTTATATCACTAGTTCCGAGTACTTCTAGCATGTGTAATCAAGCTACGTTTGAGTAGATATACAACTTCCAGTGAGTAACATGGAGACA
Source organism: Balaenoptera acutorostrata (assembly GCF_949987535.1). Classification (NCBI taxonomy): domain Eukaryota; kingdom Metazoa; phylum Chordata; class Mammalia; order Artiodactyla; family Balaenopteridae; genus Balaenoptera; species Balaenoptera acutorostrata. The sequence continues at coordinate 53,356,122 of NC_080065.1, read as the reverse complement.
AAATAAATATCATGTTTCAGAGTTGCACTTATGAATGAAAACCGTTTCTTTCCTAAACTAAATACACTACTGAGATATGTGTATCTAAAAGCCACAATTCTCTCTTTCTGGATCCCACATCTCTTCCCTGCTTGAAACTGCCATTTGACACTCCCAGGTCACTTGTTTTGGGAATAGCTGATGAAGGATAAAAATATATAAAGCAGGAGGCTTTCACCTATAAAAAGTGAAAACAGGACTCCCATTCTTGCCTGGCATTTTCACTAATGCTAGGAAGAATTAGCAATAATGCAACACAAAGCCTTATTATATCATTGCCATTATCCTTTAGCTTTGTGAAAAGGTAAATATTTTGGTTGTTGTGATTACAGAGAACATTTCTTGCTTCACTGCACTGTGTTGAGCTGAGCTGACAGGAATGAGGTGTTTTACATTTTCTTCTTTGGATAATGGTTCAAGGAAGGAATCATATTGACTCTATGCTACAAGGTAAAAATGTTTTTTTTAGGGTCTGTGATTGGAGTTCCAGACAGTGGTATCCAGGCATAGGCCACAATGTTTAGGGTTAGGGTTAGGTCTTTGCCCTGAATGAGGGGACTTCTGTCATTTTTTCAAGTATTTTTGCTTTAGTACACATTTCCTACATTTTTGCATATGTAATTGAAAGCATTTCCATTTTGGTTTGCAATTATAAAATGAACTCTTGAAAAATGTACCCAGAGATGATATTATAATTCTCTGTTAATGTAGGAACTGACATGAGATGAATTTAATAATAATAACCATACTTCAAGGAAAAGAGATTAGCTTTATAAACTCATAAAAGTAAGATAAATTCACATCAAGTAAGTGTTTTTCCCAATTACATTTGCTTTTTACTATCAGTAGGGTAAGCTAAAAAATTAGGTTTTAGACACAGAGTTGAGAAAACTTCAGCAAACTCTGAACCTAGAGTGGTGATTGCTTCAAGTAGCTATATCCTGTAGTTAGAGAGAAGTTTTTTTCATTGTTAAGGTTGATAAAATATATTTCTAAAATCCTGAGTGGATGCAAGAATGAGCTCAGCTTTAACTAACACTGCTCTTAATTCCTTTAGAGGATTAAAGCACTACAAGATGATAGATTTGTGTGCATTTTGACAATGTAAAACTTTCTATCTTTGACTCAACTTTCTTGAAGAACCCAGGGAAAGCAAATGGTTTTCTAATAATGATAGCTAGGGAAGCATCAAAGGAAAAACAAGCATGCTTTTTCCTTAAAGCTAGTCAGTAGACATAGAAAGAAAAGCATGTGGATGGAGAATAAAAAAAATTAATAATTAAAAACGCAAGACAAATCTCAGTCAACTCTCCTCCTCCAAGATGAACAGATAAAATAAAATTGAATTGAAAGAGGAAATTCTACCTACGGATTCTGAACAACACATTGAGCTTAGGAGATAACACTTAAATCCCTGTGCATGTGGTAGCCTCTACAGTTAGTTACAGATTGCTGGGCCTGGAACTGCAAGTTAATAGACTGTGAAAGGAAAGAATAACCATGAGATGAGACAGCTGATACATCAGCAACTATCAGGATTGAAAATAAGGAATGACTATTACCTCTTACTTCCTAGGATGCTATAAACCTTCAGATTTCAAAAGAGAACAAATTTACTGTGACAGTGTAGATGGAAGAAGAGACATTTCGAAGAGCAATTTCTATGACATCCTTCGTTTAAACAGGGACTTGGGAAGAACAGAAAAGGATACCAGAGGTGAAGCAGTATTTTGGTTTCAGTTTTCTAATGCTTTGAAGACAGCTTTATTTCTATTTGAAGTGTTAAGTTAAATATTACCTTTCTACTTAAAAAAATTTTTTTAATTGAAGTATAGTTGATTTACAACGTCGTGTTAGTTTCAGGTGTACAGCAAAGTGATTCAGATATATATATATATATATATATTCATTCTTTTTTCAGGTTCTTTTCCCTTATAGGTTATTACAAGATATTTAGTACGGTTCCTTGTGCTATACAGTAGGTCCTTTTTGGTTATCTATTTTATATATAATAGTGTGTATCTGTTAATCCCAAACTCCTAATTTATGCCTCCCAAAATATTACCTTTCTAAATATAGGAAAATTCAGTTTAGGGAAAAAACAAGTAAGGATTTGAGGGTAAGTCTTTGATAGTAAACGTGTTCTTTAAAAATTAAATTTAAATGATGACACATGAATTTTATCCAAGGTATATGGGTATTATGAAAAAAGCAGAGGTGTATCCCCCAATTTTCCCTTTATTCAGCTATCTAACAAATATACATTCTGGTTTTTATAATAGGAAGAACTGAAACCAGTCAGTTTATTCCAGGCTTTCTTCCAACTCTGTTGGTAGAAACAGTTTGGGTTCTGACCTGAAGCTCTCACAGCTCAAGGTATCTATGAGTAGTTCAGTGATTAAATATGCTAGGTAGGTCATTTTCCACAGCAACTCTGAATGCTAGGAAACAGTGATCAATCCTACTAATTCTTCAAGGAAAAAATGTGCACCCTATGAAATTTATTCCCAGAGGGAATACAATTTCTATGCACCCTTCTTGACAGAAGTATTAGACAACAAACCTCACAGTATCGTGTACTTCAAATTTTGTTGAGGGTAGATGTAATGTTAAGTGTTGTTACTTTAAAAAAAAAAAAAAAAGGACACTATGGGAGGTTTTGGATATGTCCATTACCTTAATTGTGGTGATAATATGTGTTTGCATATGTCCAAATTCATCAGATTATACACAATAAATATGTGCAGTTCTTTATATATCAGTTATACCACAATAAAACTATTTTTTTTAAAGTCAGTGAAGCAAGAAATGAAACCATGGTAATAGAAAAGAATGAAAGTATCGCAAACCTTGATAGTGTTGGGAGAGGGAAGGTAAAAGAAGATGAAGGACAGATTGATCACAAAAAAATAGTCCCAATTTTTCAACCCTCCCTGGATTCATGCCATTGCTCTATAACTTTTCAGTGATTTCACATTGTGGCTGGAGCATTCTGCCTCACCTCCCTCATCTGGACTCAGCTAAGTTATATTCTTTAACCCAAAGCATTATATTCAATATATGTATGCGTACATATGTATTTATGTATACACATATATGTGCATATATACAAATAAATAAAATTTATCGTGTAGATAGGTGTTATCTTTGGGGTTGGGAAAATTAAAATAGGTATAGGCAGAATATAGAATGTAATTATTTTTCCTTGTTAATTTGTTATGTATACTCAGAAGTCCAAGGACTAAAGAAGTCTTTTGAAATTCCCTATTTTTTAAAACTTCTAATGCTGAAATGAAATATTTATAGCTTAAATGACCTAAGTTTATAAATTTAGGCTGGCATCTCTAAACTAAGGAAATGTATTTATCACTAATTCCTTTTCTGAAGAACTACACAGCCTCCATTTGCAGTTACAGAATAAACAGATTATGTTTTTTTCAATTAACAATGGAGTCAAGAAAGCTCTTCTCCTTATAACACCCTTGACAAAGAAGATTAAAATTTGTGTGAGGAAAAATTAAAGCGCAGGTGAAATTTTAGCAAGGCAAGCATATATATAGTGTCTTAGATTTATTGAAGAAAATTGTAATGATGGGAAAGGCATATAAATAGAATTTGTTTCAAAAATTTTGTAAACAGAAACAGCAATAATAATTGCATTATATCACATATATTGCATTACATATAAATAATTCATAAAAGCAAAATTATAGCTCTGAGTTTATAAAAGTGATACTTGCCCTAAAGTTGAAGAATTATTACAGAAAATAATTCCCACTTTTTTTCTCTCCCTGCCTGCACAAATCATGCTCACCTATACCCTCTGGGAAAATTGTTATCAGTCATAAACTTTTAAAGCTATTTGTTATTAGTGAAAAAAGGAAAGACTATTAATGATAAAGCAAGTTCACCCTTCTAAGAGTAAGCATATATGTAATTTACATAATAGTTCAGTAATGCATTCTGTTATACACTATGCCATTATCTCCTACCTTAGTAGATTCAAGCAGAAATCATTAAAGTAGCCATATGATCATATATAATCATTTCAGGGATTTGGGAAATAATATATGAAGAATACAATGGCCATAGTTGGCACTAGCTGCTGTAATGAAGAGATCATAAATTCAATGACTCAATTAAGATAGACATTTTATTTTTCTCTCATGGAACAATTCCGAGATGCAAAGCTCAAAGCTGGTAGCTAGACTCTGCCATTAACAAAATAGGGCTTCCATGGTTGCTCTGATCTTCTTCATCATTTCCAAGCCAATGGAAAGAGAATAAGAGAAATCCATGACAGACAAGCAGCTTCTTTTTTTTTGGCCGCACCGCGTGGCATGCGGGATCATAGGATCTTAGTTCCCTGACCAGGGATGGAACCCATGCCCCTTGCAGGGGAAGCACAGATTATTTACCACTGGACCACCAGGGAAGTCCCAGCTTCACTTTTAAGAGGAGCCTTAAGAGGAAGGTGCACTTCACTTAAGTGAAGGTGCACTTCACTTCTACTCACATTCTTTGGCTGGAACTTTACCTCTTGGCTATAGTTAGCTTTCAAAAAAAAAAAATGCTGGAAAATACAGTTTCTAATGAAATTCTGAGAATCTATTTATTAAAGTAATGAGACAATGGAAATTATAAAACAATGAGCAGACTTATCATGGAGGATGTGGAGACTGCATCTTCCAAAGATGATCTGCAAATATATCTCATACCATATGTTCTTTTTAATGTCACTTTGCCACTCCAACATCAAAAGACAGAGTCTTATAGCTTATCTTGCTTCTGGGATATTTGACCAATAGAATATGGCAGAAGTGATATTCTGTGACTTCTGAGGCTGAGTCATAAGAAGATTTAGAACTTCTTCCTGGATTTCCTGGAATATGCATCATTGGGACCCTCTTCGAGGAACGAAGCAATCTTGCTGTGAGAAGTTCAAGGCACATAGAGAGGGCATGTGTAGGTTTTTCAGTCAACAAACCCACCCAAGCTCTTAGTGGACAGCCAGCACTGATCACCAGCTGTATTAGTGACCCATTTGACACATGCGGCCCCGTTACGCCTTTGGATGACTTCAGCCTCAGCTTCCATCTGACTACAATTACATGAGAGTCCCTAAGACAGAATCAGCCAGGTGTGCCCAGCCAACCACAGAACCATGAAAAATAATAATAAATTGTGTTAAACTTCTAAGTTTGAAGGCAGTCTGTTACCAACAATACATTCCTGAAGCAGATGATAAATATTTATTGTGGACATTGAGTAAAATCTCTGTCTCAGTTTCTCTCAGAGCTGAATAATAAGTATTACACTAGCAAAAGATGCTCTCTGCCTTTACTCTCCCTTTCATATTTAAAGCAATTATTTAAATCTTTGCTGGAGTAGAGCAACTTCGGGGTCCTTGCCTGGAATACCTTTCCTCCATTTCACTCTAGATCTTAGTCATTATTAAAATTCAATTACCCCCAGAAAAGTAAGATTTTAGATGTTATCAAGCATTTTTACCTTAATTGGAGTAAAGGATTTGCGAGATTGTGTTAAAAATCGGTGTGGGACAGATTGGACTTCAGGCTTTGAATATGTAAGGGAAGTAGAAAATAAGCCATCAGCATCTAATGGGGGAGAAATTGAGAGCAATCAAATGCAAATTTCATGTACCTCATAAGTTTGTCTAAAGTCTGTCCTATATTCAATAGCCACTTACAGGAAAGCAAAACTCCCAGGAGGACATAATAAGAATCAACAAATTATTTTATTGTATGTCTTACAGAGTTTTGAGCTTCCATCATGGTGTTCATTCTTTCGGATTATTTCTATTGGTATCTAATCTATTTATTTGGGTGTCCATAGTTATTGATAAGAAGATGTGGAATATACAGTAGTTTATAAGTGATTACTCCCTCCAGCAGATTTAGTTTCCAGAGGTTGGTTACTTGTAGAGGCTGGATTATATGATTGGTTGCATTTTCTTATCATTAATATATCAATTATTTTCCAGAAACTGTGTGGGGAAAATATTCTTCACAAGTTGAATAAAGATCATGTTTCCATTTATTTTAAAAAGAAATTCAGATGAAGATCATCATCTCTAAGTTATACATAGACATCGAGTGATCCATATACTTAAATGATTCACAATATAATTAGTTTTACTTTCAGGGATGTAATAAGATGGATGGTGGTACCTTTCCTTATCAATACATACAATTACTAGAAAAAAATCTGTTATAGTCACTTTTGAGATGTCAGAATCAGAAAATATACTTTGGGGATATTTATGAAGGGAGAAATCAAGATATATGTATTTTCATTAGCAAATGTCCAATATTTGTGCCACTGAACATATGTGAGTTACTTAAGAAAGTAAAGCAGTATGACATAGAGAGGAGTTGTCTATATATAAAAAATACATAAATACATTAATGCTTATACAAATATATCTCCCTGTTTCTGAGATTTATTAATTTGAATTCCCAAACTGGGGAAGTCAACAGTTTATTGCCTATTTCTTTTTCCTGTTCACACTCTGGGACTCATCAAGATGGACCTCTCTGAGGATTAAATTATAGCCAGAGAGTTACGTGGGCCCTGAAAGGGAAAAAAAAACAATACACCGTGTTAGTATCATGTTGAAGGTAGGTAGGCCTGATGATCTCTATGCCGTTTGTATAAAAATATCAGACTTTTGCGACATTTAATTGCAGAAGTAAAGAAGAAAACAGACCTAGTCCCTCTACATATATGATTTTTAGTAATCCAAAGTCTACAAGTTATAACTCTTAGAATATTTTAATCTTGAAAATGATTCATAGAAAAAGTCATTGACCTAATAATCATTACAAAGCCCAGCTATTCTGGAATGGTTACACCTACACTCTAGATCTGTGAACTCCTTTAGTATTGCATTCCTCTGCCTATAGCAGAAAACCTAAATAGGTCCAAGTGACTTAAATATAACAGGGAGCAATTGTTCTCAGTTAAGAAGTTCAGAGGTAACCTGTTCAGAGCTGGTAGTTTGACTCTAAGAAATGCCAGAGGGACCCAGGCATCAGCACCTTTACTGAGTAGTTTCCTTTTCATGTTCACAAAATTGTTGTTCTACTATAATATATTATGTTCAGAAAAAAAAGTAGGACCAGTGAAAGGCAAAGGTGAATGTTGAGTGATTTGTCTTTTTTTATGAGGAAAACAATAGTTTTCTGTAAGCTCCAGCCAATGGAGCACTTCTTATATTATTTTGGTCAGAATTAGATCACAAAACTATTGATAATCTGTAAAGAGCCTGGAAAATTAAATATGAAGATGGGTACTTTCCTTTGGTAATAAAGGAGGGAGGAATGCAAGTTGGGTAGCAAAAGCAACATCTACCACAATCCTCGGTGACCCTTGTTCCTGTGAAATTAAGAATTTTCCCAGGGAAAAAAGTAAGTGGACTTTTATTTTTCAAAGTGTTGTTGAGAACTTTGCTATTACAGGGCAGCAGGGAAAACATTTGGGTGGCAAAAGTAATCAATCATGGAAAAGGAGTTGGACAGGTCAATAAATATGACACTGGCAAGCAGACTTTGATGTATGAGAGAATAACAAACTCTCACTTCCTATGGTGCTGTGCTACATACCTTGATGGAAAACAAATGCATCAATAGACTCCTTAGCTTGGAATTACCATACATAACTGGTGCAGCCACTTTCATTACTGATGACAGTCAGATATGCTGAAGTCAGTCTGTAATCAGCAAAGTGAGGGTCCTCATGGGAGAAGATAGAAGGGTAATTTGAGTGAACCAGCAATCATTAGCTACTATAACTGGCTCTGTCCTTCTGTTAGAGGTGATCACCTTTTTAAACTAATGATGGTGGAATGACAGGTATGTATGAAGACAGCCGTCCCTGGGTACCCACAGGGGATTGGTTCCTGGACCAGTGGCAGATACAAAAATCTATCAGCACTCAAGTCCACACTCCAGGTATCTGCAGTTTTGCATCTGTGGATTCAACCAACTGCAGATCGTGTGGTACTGTAGTATTTATTGAAAACAATCCAAGTATGGGTGGATCCACACAGTTTAAACCCATGTTGTTCAAGGGTCAGTTGTATATTCTTTATGTCCTATGTTAAAAACAATAATAGTAAGGGAAGGACAGATGGCACAACTGAGGCACCACGGGAAGTAGTATGCAACAGGAATAGTTGGGCAAAGGAACTGATTTTATCTCTAATGCACTTCTTGCGATATTGATAGTTTTCACTTTCTATAAAATATACTGATAGATATGAAAATTTAAAAGTTCCCTTTTTTCATATTTCTGAATCCCTCTTCCTATATTGTTATTCTTAAATTACTGCCATTTTTACTTTTGTATTATTATAGCACAGTAGTTAAATACCTTAAATGGAAATTGATATAGAACTGCTTTGGCTGTTGTATCATGTTCAAAATATTGCCGTTGGTCAATATTATTTAGTAACCATCCCCTGTGTTCAGACTGTATGAAAAAGATGAGGAAAATAAAATGAAATCTAAGGATACTCTCTTCCAATTTGTTGGTTACTTTCCTCGGCCTATAGACTGGCTTAAGCTTTTCTACCTGCATTTGTCTGTTCAGGCTGCCATAACAAACTGCCACAAACTGCATACTTTAAACAACATACATTTACTGTCTCAGTTCTGGAGGCTAGAGGTCAAGAAATCAGGGTGTCCACAGGTTTGGTTCCCTATGAGGGCTGTGAGAGGAAGATCTGTCACAAGTCTCTCTCCTTGGCTTAGAGATGTCATCTTCTCCCTAGGTTTCTTCATTTCATCTACCTTCTATGCATGTCTATGTCTGTGCCCCAATTTTCCCTCTTTATAAGGACAACAGTCATACTGGATTAGGGGCTTACCCTACTCCAGTATGACCTCATCTTAACTAATTATATCTGCAAGGACCCTATTTCCAAATAAGCTCACATTCTGAAGTAGAGGAGATTAAGACTTCAACAAATAAATTTGGGAAGGTGGAGGATACAATTCAACCCATAATACCATCCTAGAAAATCTTCTCATCCTTTGAATTTCTGCGCCAGTTCTCACTTTCCCATTATGCCAAACTTCTTGAAGGTAAATATAATTATTAGACCTATGATATTTACCAAAACATGTTCACGTGCAATTATCCCCTCCATCCCTTTTATCCTTGTGGCAATACTCTAAGGTAATACACAGGGAAGGTAGAATGATGTCACACCTTCAATGAATAGGTGAAGTAACAAAGACTTACAGAGTTTCTACGATTAGATTAAAACCACTGGGAAGTGGTTAAGCCAGGACACAAATCCACGCTTTCTGACCCCCAGGTTCCAAGATATCTTCAATATGTTATTCTGCCTCCATTCCCTCACCATTCATGCACATCTTAATTTCAGATCGTACAGTATTTTTGATATTTTTCTGCCTCAGTTTTTGGTTCACATATTATCTCAAAATGTTTAGTCTATAAGACTGTGTCATTAAAAAAATGAAAGTTAACAGAAGTTAAAAAAAAACCTTTGGTAAGATTCACACCGGTTCATGCAGCTTATTTTCAGGCCAGAAAGGATTATGATAAATTGCTTAACCACACAACTTCCTCACTTCTCGAACTCTCCTCAGCCATCTCAGGCAAATAACTTTTTCTTTTTTAACATCTTTATTGGAGTATAGTTGCTTTACAATGCTGTGTTAGTTTCTGCTGTATAACAAAGTGAATCAGCTATACGTATACATATATCCCCACATCCCCTCCCTCTGTGTCTCCCTCCCACCCTCCCTATCCCACTCCTCTAGGTGGACACAAAGCACCGAGCTGATCTCCCTGTGCTATGGGGCTGCTTCCCACTGGGTATCTATTTCACATCAGGGAAATAACTTCTAACTGTATGGTCTATTAGAGGAAATGTTCTAAAAATTATTTGTGCATTTTTTAAAAAATTATTTATTTATTTATCTATTTATTGGCTGTGTTGGGTCTTCGCTTCTGCGCGAGGGCTTCCTCCAGCTGCGGCAAGCGGGGGCCACTCCTCATCGCGGTGCGCCGGCCTCTCACTATCGTGGCCTCTCTTGTTGCGGAGCACCGGCTCCAGACCCGCAGGCTCAGTAGTTGTGGCTCACGGGCCCAGCCGCTCCGCAGCATGTGGGATCCTCCCAGACCAGGGCTCGAACCCGTGTCCCCTGCATTAGCAGGCAGACTCTCAACCACTGCGCCACCAGAGAAGCCTTTATCTGTGCATTTTTAAAATCCTCGTTAATACTAAGCCATTGTGACCTTATTGCTCCTACAAAATAAGTATATTTCTTCTAAATATCCAATAAAGCATATTCTACCTAATACACAACTCTTCAGAGGTTATCTGTATGGGATAGGAGATAATGAAATGATTTAGTTCACTTTATCTGCTACCTCCAAAACTTTATAGGGAATCAGTAATGTCTGCAGAGTTTGAAAAAAAATTAGTTTATTCTCTTTCTTTGTATGCTTGGAGAGAAGGTAGCCTTTGTAAAACCTTCAAACTCATGAGTAAATACTGCAATTGCAAGTAGACAATGAAAATATCAGACTAGGCCCCCAAACCTTAAGGAGTAGTGATTGGGAGGATAGGAGGTCAGGGAGGACTTCTTTAAACAGCAGCCCAAATAAAGGTTATCTTTGATTATATTCTCTTGAAAACCAGATATTAATATACACTTAAGTCAAGGACATGTCTTGGAGGATGACACTATGATGGCAGGAACTGTTTTGATTTTTATTATTGTATTCCCAATATTTTGCAGAGTACCTTGGACATAGTATTTATCCAAAAATATTTATTGAATGAATACATGACTGGAAATGCTATAAAAAGTCTTCTAGGGCTTCCCTGGTGGCGCAGTGGTTGACAATCTGCCTGCTAATGCAGGGGACACGGGTTCAAGCCCTGGTCTGGGAAGATCCCACATGCCACGGAGCAGCTGGGCCCGTGAGCCACAACTACTGAGCCTGCGCGTCTGGAGCCTGTGCCCCGCAACGGGAGGGGCCGTGATAGTGAAAGGCCCGCGCACCGCGATGAAGAGCGGTCCCCGCACCGCGATGAAGAGTGGCCCCCACTTGCCGCAACTGGAGAAGGCCCTCGCACGAACCGAAGACCCAACACAGCCAAAAATAAATAAATAAATAAATAAAGTAGCTATAAAATTTAAAAAAAAAAAAATCAGGGGAAGTAAGTTTAAAAAAAAAAAAAAAAAAGTCTTCTAAACGTAGGTTAAAAAAAGGCAACTTTTACATAAATCTGCCTGCCATGAAAATACCAAATTTATCCTCTTTTTCCAACTGTTTAGAATTTTGCCTAAACATTTCACCCATTTACCTAGCAATCTATGTAATCATTAATTCTTTGATTCATCTGAAACAAACTTGACTTTCCAGTATAAACCAGTGCTGGGTTATTAAAGATAAGTAAGAATGTACTCATGTAAGTAATGGAGGTAAAGCATGTTAACATATATTTTAGCACAGTATATGTGCTACATCATATATTGGATATGATGTACAATATGCATATATACATATATGTATGTATGTGTGTACATAATATATAGGATACACACAGTTATGTATATTACAGTGACAGTGTAAAATACCAAAAGAGAGACACGAACATAATGCTATAGGAGGTGAACATAATGCTATAGGAGGTGAACACGATAAAAAAAAACTGCCTCCAACTGGAAGCATCAGTCAAGGATCCTCATGCTGTTTTCACTCACTTGACTCTTATTTAATAGTGCTACTGATTCAAATGAATGAGCAAGTCAATGTGAAAAATGCTGTTCAACTGTCTTTGCCTTTCTCCTTGGACAGACTCCAGAGGGAAAAAAACATCAGAAAATTGATCTGCTCCAGAGACATCAGCTGCAAAGCCTTAGGCATTCCTTGACCAATGTAGCACTGAAAAAAATAAATAAGTTTGAGAAAGAGATATTATCTCTGCTACCACATTCCTAAGCTGTGCTAAACTTTCCAGTGCATTATGTGTAAAAATAATGGTTTGGTTGAATTTTAGTTTCTCGTTTTTTGTTTAGCTTGTATACACACACATATACTTGTATATGTATATAGTTATATAATTAATATATAAATATAATTATATATAATAATTATGTTATTTATTATACATTATATATCTTAATACCAATAAAATGTTTAGAACAATCAAAATCAACTTAACACTATAAAAGGCCCTATTTGGATATGACATAATGTTAGGCAACAAACAGGAAAGTTAATAGGCATAGTTATTAAAACTCTAACTTCCATCAAATTGGCATTGTTTTGAGCACTATCTCTTTGACCTTCACAAAAACAATGTGGAGATGTTATCCTTGACCTGTGTTACAGGTGAGGAAACAAAGGCTGTGAGTGTTTAGATGACGTCCCCGAGGTCACATAACTGAATGCAGGTCTTCAGTCAATGTACGTCCCACTACATATGACTACGCCATTCTTTTTTTTTTTTTTTTAAAGGATTTTCTTATTTATTTATTTATTTATTTATTTATTTTTGGCTGTGTTGGGTCTTCGGTTTGTGCGAGGGCTTTCTCCAGTTGCGGCAAGTGGGGGCCACTCTTCATCGCGGTGCGGGGACCGCTCTTCATCGCGGTGCGCGGGCCTTTCTCTATCGCGGCCCCTGCCGTCGCGGGGCACAGGCTCCAGACGCGCAGGCTCAGCAATTGTGGCTCACGGGCCCAGCTGCTCCGTGGCATGTGGGATCTTCCCAGACCAGGGCTCGAACCCATGTCCCCTGCATTAGCAGGCAGATTCTCAACCACTGCGCCACCAGGGAAGCCCCGCCATTCTTTAATGAATGGCCCATAGCCTGCTGAAGAACTTTATGGGTCTTCTTGGTGGGATAAAGTGGTATGGAAAAGAAACTCTTTCTTCAAAAATTATAGATGTGTAAACTTTGGATGTGTAGATCCAAAGGTTTTTGTTTTTTTTCAGTTTCCCAATTCCCATCCCAGGGGTCTTCTTTTCCCCATCTCCTATGCTAAATTTATCAGCAGTTTCTCTTGGCTCTAATACACATCTTGAATGCAATCACTTTAGTATACGTCTATTGTTAGTACCTTAGTCCTGGTTATCATCAACTCTTGCCTGCCTTCCTGTCTCCCTGTTTTCACTCTGCTGCTCATTTCTATGAAGGGTAAAATATGTGGAATTAAATTTATAGAAAAACATAATTCTGATTTCTGTAAGCAGATTATTTCAACACTTTTCTTTTGAAGAAACCATATATTTGTTTTATAACAAACAGGATATTCTCAAAACACTAATGTCATGCATATAAATATTTAATTAACAGGAACAGAATTAAAGGAGTTGATATATCTTACAAATATCATGAAAGCATTATGTAACATATCCAAAAGAGGCATCAAGTTTTTGAACTAGGTCACCTTGGCTATGCTTAAAATTTTTCAGCTGGGAGGATACGGCCCAGGTGATGAAGTCTAATGGTATGACTTATTTTTCCCATATACAAATTTTACCCTGTAATTTTGATGAACAGACTTGCAAGACACGTCAAGATAGAGTGTGAGGTACTAGGCTAGTATCCTTTCTGTGGTTGTCTTATTCCCATAGCTTCTATTAAATGAAAAGAAAGAAAAAAGGAGGTTTGCCCAGCATGTACCTGACAGCTGCTGTGCAGGCACTGACCAGTTCTTGAGCACCATTGCTTCCCCGTATATGAAACAAGCAGTGTTCTCTTTAGGGATACAGTTAATCAGTTATCTCAATCTGGTGAATTTCAGCAAAAGCAGTCTCTGTGTCAACAGTTAGAAGTTGCGAGGGAATAAGAAATTAGACTATATATTTTCCTCTGTCTTAACTTCCAGGTATTTCTCCACACTCTTTCTTCTTGATGTGGAAAAGTAGAGTTTGTTGATCCCCATGTCATTTCTAGATTGGAGATGAAACATGAAAGTTTGTTGAAACTCCTAAAATAGTCAGAGGTATAAAGAAACCAAGGGAAAAAGAAAGAGGATTTGGTATCAGTGAATGAAATAAATTTTTCATTAAATTTGAATCCTACTTCATAGAATTGACCTAGCCATAGTCGTTGAGAAACAAGAAGATGTTTTATTTTGTAAATTATAATGAAAGTACTAAGCTCTGAAAAATATGTGGAAGAAATTTAGGATCGATGAATATTAGTTTGCCCTTAAAATGTGATTGAGAGGTTACAAAACTTGGCAAAAGCCATGAGAAACCAGTGACAAGCAGGTAAATCAACAGTGCTTGTCTTCCAGAGAACAGTTTTTGGGAACACTGGCATTTGAAATGCATTACAACTGCCTGCAATAATTATTATCAAGCATATCCAGAGAACCAGTGCCCCAGATTGTGAAGATTTAAAGCATTTTCCTCCCACTCTAAGTAGAATAAAGTAAGGAAACAGTATCTTTTTATTATTAACAAATGGAGTTTCTCAGCAACTATCAGAAAAATATAGTAAATAATAATATATTTTTTCCATCGCATCAAAGTGTATTTTTTGGTCTATGTAAAGAACAACAAGAAATTTAAAGGGATATACAAATGTCAGAGACTGAATATATACTGTCTCCTATAAATAAATAGCCAGAAGCTGAAGAAAAATTACAAGCTAATGTACCTCTGGATATTTCAAAACATTTCAATACTTCTTAAGTACAAATTTTAGATATAAATCAGCAGGTCTCAGATCAGAAAGGCTTCAGAAGAATCAGATAGTTGACTGGGTGTCTTTTTTCTCACTATAAGTGATGTTTTGTTGAGGTAAATAATCAGAAATTTCTCTGTAATATTAAAGTTACAAGTCTATTGATTGACTTAGAGTAATAATCAAAGAATGAACTTCATTTAATTCTCAGGGCCACACCCCAGATACTTCCAAAGAAAATCCAGCCCTGTTTTGATCCTAGATATGCTCAGAATGAAATCAGTGAAGAAGCTGGGCGATGGAGTGTTTTAATATACTTCCAAAGTCTAGTCACCATTCTTAATTATTTTCCTTAAGAGATGATGAAAAATAATACGACCTGACACTTATTTCTAGAGTTCTCTTTGGATATAATATGATAATTACTTCTATATTTCATTTTTAGTTTTTACTAATAGTATTTTTAGTTATAATTTAGTCAATAAAGTATACAAATTTTAAGTGTGAAGCCTGAAGAATTTTGAGAAATGTAGACATGGAACCACTATCCAAAACAAGAGAAAGAATATTTCTATCACCCAGAAACACCCTTGCTACCTTGTCCAATAGATCCTAATTTCTATCATCATAAATTAATTTTTCCCATCACTGAACATCTTATAAATGAAATCATGTCATATGTACTCTTCTATATTTGTCTTACTTCTTTCACCCAACATAATGTCTTTGAAATCCGTCTGTGTATTAGTGTGTATCAGTTTTTGTATTGCTAAGTAGTGTTCCTTTGTAATGAATATCCAGTTTATGTATTCTTTATCTTATTGATGGACATTTGGGTTGTTTCCAGTTATAGACTATTATGAATCAAACTGCCATAAATATTCTTTTACATGTCTTTCTGTAGGCATACAGGTTTATTTATCCAGTTCCTAGAAGTGGATGTGCTGTGTCATAGAGCATATTTACCAGTAAACTTGTAAGAAATTGCCAGTTTATCAAAATGGCTGTAGCATTGTATGATACTACCAGCAATTTATGAAAAATTTCATTGTTCCACATTCTTTCCAACACATAGTAGTCTCATCAAAAATTTTAATATTACACATTCTAAAGATGTGTAACATTATCTCATTGTGGCTTCAATTTGTTTTTCCCTGATGAGTAATAAAGCTGACCAAATTTTCATATGCGTATTGGCCATTTGGGAATCTCCTTTTCTGATGTACCTATGTGAATATCTTTTCTTCTATTTTTTCCTAGTTAGGGTGCTTGTCTACTCATAATTAATTTGTAGAAGTTTGCTATATATCTTGTGTATCAGTTCTTTGTTTCATGTCTCATATCTCATATGATGTCCAATCTGTGGCTTGCATTTTCACTTTCCTAAATGATGTCTTTAGATGACAGAAGTTTTAAATTCTGATAAATTACAATTTATCATTTTTTTCTTTTATGGTTAGTATCTTTTCTGTTCTGTGTTAAGAATCTTAGCTTGCTGGAAGGTCAGAAAAACACTCACCTATGTTTTATTTCTAGATGATATATGCATTTTTACATTCAGATGTAGCTAAAGGATCCATTTCAAATTCATTTTTACAATATATATCGTATGAAGTAGGGGTAAAGGTTTATTTTCTATTCATATGCATATAAATGTATGTATATATATGTGTGTATATGTACATGTGTATATATACACTACACACATTCCCACACACATACACACAGATCCACATGTTCCAGAGCCACCTGAAATGCTTGAAAATGCTTTACTTCACCTGTTGAATCATTTTGCCATCTGTGTGGTCTACTTCTGGACTCTATTCTGTTCATCGATCTATATAAGTGTCACTGTGCCAACCACACTATCTTAATTGCTGTGGCTTTATAGACTGTCTTGAAATCATGTAATATAAAACCTTCAATTATGCTTTTTTTTTCTCTTTTTCAATATCATTTTGGCTAAGGCCTTTGCACTTCAATATAAATTTTAGAGTTTGCTTGATAATATTTACAAAAGAAAATCCTTTTGGGACTTTGAGTGGGATTGCATTAAATCTACAGTCAACTTGGGGAAAATTAACACCTTAACAATATTGAATCTTCGAATCCATGAATACAAAATACATCTTGATTTATTTAGATATTCTGTAATTTCTGTCAGCACTTTTTTTTGCAGTTTTAAGTGTAGAGGTTTCACATTTCTTAAAATTAAACTTGTGTTCATGTATTTGATGGAATATTTGGTGCCACTGTAAATGACATTTTTTTAAAGTTTCCAAATGTTTATTGCAAGTATATAGAAATACAGTTTATTTCTGTTGTATAGACACTTACCTTGATTAATGTATTTATTATTATATTTGTTTATAGATACATATAGATTTTCTATGTACAAAATCATGTCATCAAGTATAAAGAGAGTTATTTCTTAATGTAATTGCAGATACTGCTAAGTTTATGTTTACAACCTAGTTGTTTTCTACTTTTTTGGTAGTATTATATTTGCTTGCCATGGGGATTGCAAATGCATCCTTAGCCCATCACAGCACATCTGCACTTAATATTCTACCATATAATACGTAAGAAACTTATAAGAGTAAAACTGTATTTATCTACATTTCTGCCATTTATCTTATTGTTGTCTTTATTTTATTTCTACACCTTATAAACTCTACCACACAGTTGTAATTATTTGTGTTTTAAGCAATCATTAGTCTTTTTAAAAAAGCATATATATTTACTATTTCCGGTAATTTCATTTATCTCTGAAGATCCAGGCTTCCATCTGGAATCATTGCCCTTCAGCTGAAAGAACTAATATTTCTTGTAGTGCTAGCTCCTAATCATAAAATTTTCAGATTTTCCTAAAATTGTCTTTATTTAACCTTCAGTTTTTGGAAGAAATTTTCACTGGGTTATATAATTCTGTTTTGTTTTTTCAGCATTGTAAGGATGTTATTCAATTATCTTCTGGGTTTTGTTGCTTATGATGAAAAAAACAGCAGTTATTCTTGTTATTCCTTTGAATATGACTTTTTTCCTCTGGTACATTTAAGATTTTCTATTTAATTTTAGTTTTAAGCCTTTTATCCAATATATGTTTTTGGTAATCTTCGTATTTATCCTGCTGAGTTTCACCAAACTTCATAATCTTTTATTAATTTGGGACAAAATTTTGGCCATTGTCTCCCCAAATATTTTTGCTGTCACTTTTGATCATAACTCTCCTTTTCTTTTGAGTCTTAGATTATCTGCTAGGCCATCTGTTACTTTCCCACAATTCTCAAGTGCTTTGTTCTATATTTTACCCTTTTTCTCTGAGCTCTAGCACGTGTAGAGTATAACTTTAGAATAGTTTTTCTGAATAGGAGATAGTTTCGCCCCCAGGAGGGCATTTAGCAATGTTTAGAGACATTATTGATTGTCATAATTGGGCAGGGTTGGTTGTACTGCCTTAACTTATAATGTGCAGGACAGCCCTTCAGAACAAAGAATTATCTGATTCAAAGTGTCAATAGTGTCAAGATTGAGAAACCCTGGAATAGAATGATAGACCATTTTTATGCATCAGTAGATTAAAAATTGTAGAATGTTAATACACCCTAAATTGAAAGATTTAGTCTAATCTGGATCAAAATCCCAGCTTGATTTGTCATTGAATTAACAAGTTAATGCTAAAATTTATAGGAAATGTCATGTCTGGACCACAAATTTCTTTACAGACCTTTTTTTCCTAAAAATTCTAATTTGGAGGAGAAGTGAATGAGTATTGTGTGTTTTGTGAAATGCTCTTTTTGAAGACATTCCATTTGAAGTTCTAAATTGCTTGATTGCATATCTGACATCCCTCATTTCAAGGGAAAAAAATTTCATAAATTTTTTTCAAAAAAGTTAAATAGGAGATAACATTTTAGGGTTCAATAAATTTTGACTAAGTATAGAATTTTCCATAAGTCTTTTTTTTTTTTTAATGTCTGAAACATTTATATTAACATAAGTCTTTGAAGGATTTGCTTTATTTTATTCTAGACTCTAATACTAAATATGAGTGGATGACACCAATCTGATTCCTGTTTCTTCTTGAGTAACTTGTTTTTTCAATTATTCTTTTTTGTGGAAAATTATAGAGGCTTCCATTTTGTTAGATGATCTGAAAGTTCTTGAGGGGTGCTATGTATTTTTATATTTATCCTACATGAAATCCTGTGACTTCTTTCAATCTGAATATTTTTATATTTCTTCAGTTGTAGAAACTTTTATTATTTATTTAATTCTTTCCTTTGTTTTCCACTGTGTCCCCTTTCTGGAATTCCTTTCGTGAAAATTGGACCTCTTAAATTCATCCTCTACATTCCTTAATTTTTGTCTTATATTTTGCTTCTCCTATCTTGTTGCACTATATCCTGGGAAGTTTTTCAACAGCTTTTCTTAAAAATCTTCTGTTTTTTAATTTTGTTTGTTTTTAATTTCATCATCTTTATTTTTTCCAAGACTTCTTTCTTGTTCTCTGATTCTATTATTTTTTTAGCTTTTCATCATTAATAGATTAAATAATATCTCACTACTGAGGATTCTCATTGGAATAGTTTAATGTGCTTTCATATTACCCAGATTATCTATTTCCATCAGAATCAAGTCTTATGTTTACCTTGCTTAGAGTCTTTTCTATTACTATTTGCTTTCCTCAAATGTATGGTATTCCTTAGTTCTCCATTTTCATAAATTTATTCATTCAATGAATGATTGATTAGTTACCATGTGCCAATTATTTTTATAGGTAGGTAAAAAGTAAACAAGCACAATAATTTAATTCTATAGTATGTAAAAAGATGATCAGAGCCATCACAGAAAAAGGAAAAGAAAAATTAGAAGGGAATGAAAGAGATCATATTGGTGGTGGGAGGAGACAATTTTAAATAAGATGATAATGATAGACATGTTGAGAAATAACTTTGAAGAGAAAGGATTCAGAAGAGGAAAGCCATTGGATATCTAAAGGCAATCACTGCAGACTAAAACAACAGCCAATGGAAAGGCCCAAAGAAGAGAGCATCTCAGGTATGTTCAAGGAACAGCAAGAATGAGCCAGTGGTCAATTAAGTTGGCTCAGAGTAAGCAACATGGAGTCATAGGTGATGAAGTCTTGAAGCTAATAGAGGATGGTTTTGTATCATTTAGAAATATGTAGAACATTATAATGATTATTTTCTTTTATTTTGAGTGAAATGGGGAGTCATTGCAAAGTTCTGGGAAATGACATGATATGTGTTACATATTTTAACAGATCACTATGACAAGACAAATTAGATATGGGACATGAGAGGAAGAGTGGAGTAATAAGAGTCCAAATTTGTTTGTTTGGAATTTTCGGTTTTTGTTGGTTGATTGATTGAATGGTCTCCAGCAACTGGTAGAATGATGTAGAAGAGTGGGATGGAAGAGATCTAAGGGATAAGTCAAAGGTTCAGTTGTGGACATGTTGATTTTGAGATGCCTATCACACGCACTATTTCAGCAGTTGGTTATGTGAGTCTGGTGTTCAGGAGAGTTCTGTGTTGGAGATGTAAATTTGGGAGACATCAGCATGGAGAAAGCATGAAATCACTTGATTTGTCTACATTAAATTATATACTGCTTCCATTCCCCCTAACAGAATTAAGTTATTGTTTTGCAATTTAATGGCTTAAAACTTTACTAACTGGAACAATTTGTATCATGTGTGAATTTAAAGAAACACATGAATATACTTACAGTTAGATGCTTAAAATATGTTAGATAAAATTTTTGCATTCTGGTGCCTAGAATTGAAACCAGGGATCTACTTTAACATTTATAAAGACAAAAAGAACAAACTGGCAATGAGAGTCATGTAGTATTGTATCTAATTGGTGATCCCTGTGCCTATGATATATTATCTAAATAAGCTTCAACTACAAAAGTGGCACAAGATCCAAAACTTAGGAGTTATAAGAACTTTGAGCTTTGCGTGTTTCTTACCTAACTCTTGAGTGACTAATTATGCTCATGACTTGATGAGTGTTTTAGCTAAATTCATTTTTTAAACTGTCACAGGGAATTTTTTCACTATATTTTTTAATATCAGTAGCTAATTAGTGAGCACCGTCTGTATGAAAAACAACTCAAAACTAATTTTTGAGAATTTCCTTCCGGTCATTTTCAAGTGTTTGTTGATGTGCTTGCTTAGTTTTCCTGTTGGATTTACTTTGTTTTGTTTTGTTTGGCTTGCTTTGAGTAAATTATAAACATTTTGCTATTGTCAGCTAAGAAGTAGAGAGAAGATAATAATGGGGAAAATCAATGAATTAATAACATTAAAAACAGTAACAAAATATTAGATGGTATGCAGATAAGTCAGAAAGAAATTAAGGTTATTCTATGTAGATGATGATAATGATTATGATGATAGTATCAACTCATCTTGAACAGTTCAATGTTTCTCAAACTGTGTACCTTGGACAATCTTCAGCTAAATCAACTAAAGGACTTGTTAAAATGCAGGTTCTCTAATGCTAATGTACCTATTAATAAGAATCTGTACAGTCAAGGGGAGGGTCTGTGCATCCTGGAAATCTACATTTTATTTATTTTTACATTTTGGAAAACACTGTTGGAGTATGATGTAGTGTAAAAATATTTCTCTATTAATGTATTTGATTATCACAATACCTGTATGCAACAGTCTGAGCAGTTGCTATTATCTCCCAGGTTACAGATTTAAAACAACAGGCTCAAAGAGGTTAAGTAAGTTTGTGACAAAGTAAAAACTTTAATATCTTCTAGTCTCTGCTCATGAACCAACTGAAAGAACAAAAATATGATGGTTCTTTACTTAGATTTGATTTCTATCTCCCTCATTTATGAAGTGTGTGCCCTCAGAATGGATATTTAAACTATCCATTCCTCCATTTTATTAGTTAATTTCTTAGTCTGAGTTCTGAAAAAGCCAACTCTGAGATGAGGATTCCTGTGCAAATGATCTATTAAGGAAATGTTACCAACAATAAACAGTAAGTGCTGATGGAAGGAAAAGTAGGAAGTGGAAAAAGCCAAACAGGTTGTGATTGCAGAAGAGGCCTAGCATCAGCCTGATCCCCACAGGGAGCTCTGGAGTATAAATTACACCCCAGTTTGTCCTGACTCAAGTAAGCAAGCTGGGCTGGACTCCTGCCCTATATTGACTCTGAGCATCCCAGGCAATACATAAAATCCCAGCATCTCCGACAATCTGTGCGCACAGGCAAAGTGGCTCCAGTAGCCCTTGGACGGCCTCCAAAAAGAGTCACAGATGCAGGCTATTAGATGCAAGAGAACACAGAAGCTGAGGAAATATAGGTTATTTTAAAACAAACATGCTTTTAGGAAGAAAACATTGCAGATTCTAGTACCAGTAAATACAGCTTACTAGTAATTAGTCTTAAAATGAGTCACTTTACCTCATTCAACTCTTTTTATTTGTATTTTTATCTTTCATGTAAAAAGTTAATAGTAACCTCTGCCCTGCATTCTTGTAATATTGTTCATTGGATCAAAGAGAATAATAAATATTGCACAACACTTTGTAAAAATATAAAGTGCTGTTCCCGTGAAAGATATCCTTTTATTTAAAAAGGTATTTTTTTTTTTTTTAATTGAAGAGACATTTTAGAAAACCTCTTTCCTGAGGTTCATATGCTGAGAGACCTTTGTTCTTTCTGGAAGCAAACTAAATAAGAATCCAACATAGCTGTTCTCTGATACTAATGGTGTATGCAGTCCTAAGTTTATCATTGTTCATCATGTTTACTTAAGACTATAATGTTTAAACAACATGAAGATCACTAAAAGCACATTCATCACTAATACCAAGAGTCAATGTTTAGTGATTTATCAGTTAAAATTGAATCAAAAGAATTCTGAGGGAATTCTGCTTACATCACAGTATTGTTCTACCTTTCAACTATAAGTTTGGAAATTCCTTAGATATTTTGAACTGTGGATTTCATAAATAGATAGGCTGGTTATGTTAAACTCTTCTTGATCAAATTTAATACTTATAATAGCTCAAAAATAGGCCATACTCATATATGTCATTGGATAAAGGAATATCTTCTAATGCAAATATCTCCTGGCAAGTTCTGGTAGAAAGTTATGACAACAAGAATTGAACACTATAGAATATTCACAGATCCATCGAGAAATGTTATCCTCTACTTAAAATGGGGAGATTTGTGTCCATGAATGTGTTGCAAATTTATGAGCATGGAATTCTTCAATAAGTGATGCCACTTGAAGCAAGGGTGCATTTTACAATGCAACAAAATAGAGTCCACAAGTTGTGAAGGCTGTGTTCATTACATAAAATCGAGTGGTCTTAATTTTCCCCATAACTATGGGGATTTGAAGGAGGATCACATTCTCAAGTGTTTGGGCAAAATATCTCAAGTAGTGCCATATTTTCAACTTAATTTGAAAGGATTGAAACCAAAATTTAAAAGTCAACTCTGATTATCATTCAGTATTATTAGTAAAAATATTTTTATATACATTATCTCATGATCTTTTACCACATTTATTGGGACTACATGACCATTTGTCTCAAGATCACAATTTTTAGTTTTTTTTTTTTTAAACATCTTTATTGAAGTATAATTGCCTTACAATGGTGTGTTAGCTTCTGCTTTATAACAAAGTGAATCAGTTATACACATACAATATGTTCCCATATCTCTTCCCTCTTGCATCTCCCTCCCTCCCACCCTCCCCATCCCACCCCTCTAGGTGGTCACAAAGCACCGAGCTGATCTCCCTGTGCTATGTGGCTGCTTCCCACTAGCTATCTATTTTACATTTGGTAGTGTATATATGTTCATGACACTCTCTTACCCTGTCACATCTCACCCCACCCCCTCCCCATATCCTCAAGTCCATTCTCTAGTAGGTCTGTGTCTTTATTCCCGTCTTGCCACTAGGTTCTTCATGGCCTTTTTTTTTTTTTTCCTTAGATTCCGTATATATGTGTTAGCATACTGTATTTGTTTTTCTCTTTCTGACTTACTTCACTCTGTATGACAGACTCTAACTCCATCCACCTCATTACAAATACCTCCATTTCATTTCTTTTTATGGCTGAGTAATATTCCATTGTATATATGTGCCACATCTTCTTTATCCATTCATCTGTCGATGGACATTTAGGTTGCTTCCATGTCCTGGCTATTGTAAATAGAGCTGCAATGAACATTTTGGTACACGACTCTTTTTGACCTATGGTTTTCTCAGGGTATATGCCCAGTAGTGGGATTGCTGGGTCGTATGGTAGTTCTATTTGTAGTTTTTTAAGGAACCTCCATACTGTTCTCCATAGTGGCTGTATCAATTTACATTCCCACCAACAGTGCAAGAGTGTTCCCTTTCCTCCACACCCTCTCCAGCATTTATTGTTTCTAGATTTTTTGATGATGGCCATTCTGACCAGTGTGAGATGATATCTCATTGTAGTTTTGATTTGCATTTCTCTAATGATTAATGATGTTGAGCATTCTTTCAGGTGTCTGTAGGCCATCTGTATATCTTCTTTGGAGAAATGTCTATTTAGGTCTTCTGCCCATTTTTGGATTGGGTTGTTCGTTTTTTTGTTATTGAGCTGCATGAGCTGCTTGTAAATCTTGGAGATTAATCCTTTGTCAGTTGCTTCATTTGCAAATATTTTCTCCCATTCTGAGGGTTGTCTTTTGGTCTTGTTTATGGTTTCCTTTGCTGTGCAAAAGCTTTGAAGTTTCATTAGGTCCCATTTGTTTATTTGTGTTCTTATTTCCATTTCTCTGGGAGCTGGGTCAAAAAGAATCTTGCTGTGATGTATGTCATAGAGTGTTCTGCCTATGTTTTCCTCTAAGAGTTTGATAGTGTCTGCCCTTACACTTAGGTCTTTAATCCATTTTGAGTTTATTTTTGTGCATGGTGTCAGGGAGTGTTCTAATTTCATACTTTTACATGTTCCTGTCCAATTTTCCCAGCACCACTTATTGAAGAGGCTGTCTTTTCTCCACGGTATATGCTTGCCTCCTTTATCAAAGATAAGGTGACCATATGTGTGTGGGTTTATCTCTGGGCTTTCTATCCTGTTCCATTGATCTATATTTCTGTTTTTGTGCCAGTACCAAACACTCTTGATTACTGAAGCTTTGTAATATAGTCTGAAGTCAGGGAGCCTGATTCCCCCAGCTCCATTTTTCGTTCTCAAGATTGCTTTGGCTATTCGGGGTCTTTTGTGTTTCCATACAAATTGTAAAATTTTTTGTTCTAGTTCTGTGAAAAATGCCAGTGGTAGTTTGATAGGGATTGCATTGAATCTGTAGATTGCTTTGGGTAGTAGAGTCATTTTCACAATGTTGATTCTTCCAATCCAGGAACATGGTATATCTCTCCATTTATTTGTATCATCTTTAATTTCTTTCATCAGTGTCTTATAATTTTCTGCATACAGGTCTTTTGTCTCCTTAGGTAGGTTTATTCCTAGATATTTTATTCTTTTTGTTGCAATGGTAAACGGGAGTGTTTTCTTAATTTCACTTTCAGATTTTTCATCATTAGTGTATAGGAATGCAAGAGATTTCTGTGCATTAATTTTGTATCCTGCTACTTTACCAAATTCATTGATTAGCTCTAGGAGTTTTCTGGTAGCATCTTTAGGATTCTCTATGTATAGTATCATGTCATCTGCAAATAGTGACAGCTTTACTTCTTCTTTTCCGATTTGGATTCCTTTTATTTCTTTGTCTTCTCTGATTGCTGTGGCTAACACTTCCAAAACTATGTTGAATAATAGTGGTGAGAGTGGGCAACCTTGTCTTGTTCCTGATCTTAGTGGAAATGCTTTCAGTTTTTCACCATTGAGGACAATGTTGGCTGTGGGTTTGTCATATATGGCCTTTATTATGTTGAGGAAAGTTCCCTCTATGCCTACTTTCTGCAGGGCTTTTATCATAAATGGGTGTTGAATTTTGTCGAAAGCTTTCTCTGCATCTATTGAGATGATCATATGGTTTTTCTCCTTCAATTTGTTAATATGGTGTATCACATTGATTGATTTGCGTATATTGAAGAATCCTTGCATTCCTGGGATAAACCCCACTTGATCATGGTGTATGATCCTTTTAATGTGTTGTTGGATTCTGTTTGCTAGTATTTTGTTGAGGATTTTTGCATCTATGTTCATCAGTGATATTGGCCTGTAGTTTTCTTTCTTTGTGACATCTTTGTCTGGTTTTGGTATCAGGGTGATGGTGGCCTCGTAGAATGAGTTTGGGAGTGTTCCTCCCTCTGCAATATTTTGGAAGAGTTTGAGAAGGATAGGTGTTAGCTCTTCTCTAAATGTTTGATAGAATTCGCCTGTGAAGCCATCTGGTCCTGGGCTTTTGTTTGTTGGAAGGTTTTTAATCACAGTTTCAATTTCAGTGCTTGTGATTGGTCTGTTCATATTTTCTATTTCTTCCTGGTTCAGTCTCGGCAGTTTGTGCATTTCTAAGAATCTGTCCATTTCTTCCAGGTTGTCCATTTTATTGGCATAGAGTTGCTTGTAGTAATCTCTCATGATCTTTTGTATTTCTGCAGTGTCAGTGGTTACTTCTCCTTTTTCATTTCTAATTCTATTGATTTGAGTCTTCTCCCTTTTTCTCTTGATGAGCCTGGCTAATGGTTTATCAATTTTGTTTATCTTCTCAAAGAACCAGCTTTTAGTTTCATTGATTTTTGCTATTGTTTCCTTCATTTCTTTTTCATTTATTTCTGACCTAATCTTTATGATTTCTTTCCTTCTGCTGGCTTGGGGTTTTTTTGTTCTTCTTTCTCTAATTGCTTTAGGTGCAAGGTTAGGTTGTTTATTCGAGATGTTTCCTGTTTCTTGAGGTAGGCTTGTATTGCTATAAACTTCCCTCTTAGCACTGCTTTTGCTGCGTCCCATAGGTTTTGGGTCGTCGTATCTCCATTGTCTTTTGTTTCTAGGTATTTTTTGATTTCCCCTTTGATTTCTTCGGTGATCACTTCGTTATTAAGTAGTGTATTGTGTAGCCTCCATGTGTTTGTATTTTTTACAGATCTTTTCCTGTAATTGATATCTAGTCTCATAGCGTTGTGGTCAGAAAAGATACTTGATGCGCTTTCAATTTTCTTAAATTTACCAAGGCTTGATTTGTGACCCACAATTTTTAGTTTTATAAATGAAGTTGTGTTGACTCCATTGGTATTGGAAACTCTGCTGTGAACATGCAGTGTGACAAAGGCCAATTTGGAACAAACATTCTCATGGGCATCTTTGTTAGTGGCCTTCATACTATTAGGAAGTCCTGACTGTAGGAAATTGTTGACTTAAGAAACAGCTTAATTTGTTCCATCAGATTCTGGGTTTTATCTTTATTCACCTAAAACTAGAAATGAAAATTTAGCCTTAATGGGTACAGAGGAACCTGAAAAATCTTAGCTATCTAGTGGTTCAAAAAATTGTTTTTGTATCTTTTTTTCTTTCTTTCTATAGAAGAAGGGTAATATGACCTGATTTATGTTTCATAAGACTCCGTGGCAGCTGCATAGAAAGTAAAAATTACTCAACCTTGGACTGTCTGTTTATAGTCCTAAAACTGTTTTTGTTCCCAAACTTCACGTTTCAAAATCTGCCAAGGTTACACTCAAATGCTACCTCCTTAATTAAGTCTTCTCAAGTTTTTTTGGCAGTTACTCATTTTCTCATGTGTTTTATATCTGCCTATTATGTACTATTCTTAGTATGTTTATTGCTATTAACCTTCTTTGAGGAGAAATTTCCATACAATGTACATTTTTGTATTCCTGTCCTTTGCCCCTTCCACAAAAATGATGTTCAATAAATGCTTGTTGACTAGAATAGAATTGAAAATATAACTGGACTGCCAATACTTTCTCAGAACTTCATGAGTTCTTACATTAAGTGAGATTCTAAAGTCATTTCATATGCTGGAACTAAAAACCACCCTTATTCGGGACATCAGGTCTACATATATGTTTGCTGTCCTTGTAGGGGGACCTGCTGACTCTGCCCAATTACAGAAAAGCTACTAAAGAAACCAAAGAGCCCTTATATTTTAAGTAAAGCCTCTCTCTTCAGAAATTCTGTTTTGTTCTTGAGATTTTTTTTTCAGTGATGTCTGGAGATAATCTTTTTAGGTATTCCAGGAGTAGGAAGATGTTTAGTGTTTTTTTTGTTTTGGTTTTCTTTTTTTGCTATGAGATCAACACTTTCCATACGTCATAGAAAGATTTCAGGACACCCATCTTCTTTCACACTAAGAAAATTTAGATTTGTCCAGTGTACCCTACCTTCTCTCATACTGGCATATGTAGGTGTGACTCTCTCTTCCTGGAATACTACCAACCACACAACCCTCCCTTTTTGTAGATGACCCCATTTGTTTTTCATGACTTAGCTCATGTGCCACCT
Source organism: Balaenoptera acutorostrata (assembly GCF_949987535.1). NCBI lineage: Eukaryota > Metazoa > Chordata > Mammalia > Artiodactyla > Balaenopteridae > Balaenoptera > Balaenoptera acutorostrata. Next base: position 53,327,908 of record NC_080065.1, on the reverse strand, counting down.
TATCACCCCAGAAGCTTCCCTTCCTCACCCATCCCAATGTAGATTAGGTACAGTTCTTATTGCACCTAACACATACGCCTAATCCAATGTCATCATATTGTAATTATCAAGGTACTTGATAATCTTATTTCTAGACTATAAGCTCCCTGAGAGGAAAAATCATTATATATATATATATATATATATATATAGACAGATAGATAGATATAGATATAGATATAGATATAGATATAGATAGATAGATATATCTATATAGATATATAGATATATTGATATATATTGATAGCACCTAGCAAAATGCCTGAGAATTCATAGGCACTTAATAATCTTATAAATGAATATTGTTTAAGTAAGCATACTTTTGTGTGAAAGAGAGAAAGGTGGTCACAATAATCCCTGTCTGTTTTTCCTGGAATTGAGACATCTACTCCAAGGCAATGTCTCTTAATTTGTATTGATCACAACAATGCCTTCTTTTTCTAAGGAAAACTCTATGATATTAACTACATCAGCTGGATATTTTACTCAAGGCTCCTGACTATGCATATAAACACTCTTTATATATTCACATAGGAAGAAGCAACATGTGATTCAAATGTCCACTGCCACCTGCCTTGGCAGATGGTAGATTTTGTTGTGCCAGCTACACTAAAATTTTGTCAGGTTTACTAAATCATACAATTAATTTTGGACCCAAATCATGCTCTTATAATGTGATGTTAATAGGGTGGTAGTAGACAAATTGTCTGAGAATTTTATATTACTCACTAGTGTGTTATCTGATAAAAAATATTACCTTTCATAAGCAAATATAGTTGTTATTTCAAATGACAGATCACTGTTATCTTATTTACCCTACATGGTGAAAATATACAGATTGTTCACATAAATACAGGTTCTAAAATAAATTTTCTGACCCACTTGATCCTGTCATATAAATGATTAAGATAATCAAAGCAAAGCCACTCAATTACCACGGGCATCTATCACTACCTCTCTCTATGGTAAGTGGTCAAGGAGCACTGATCAAGGATCCATATTAATTTTCTGGACTACTGCTGAGAATTTTGCTTCATAACAGAGTCCTTTACAAAACGACGTCAGCTGCTTCTAGTTGTTTTTCAAAACTTGTGCTCTTAAATATCAGAGCTGTATTAGTTATCTCTGACATGAGATCTCTAGACACCATTATTCTAATGTGGAGTCTGAATATAAGGAAAGGTTGAACTGAAGCCCTCTGTGTATTGCCAATATTGCACTGTCAAGGATATTTTCGGGATGGAAGAATAGCACCAATTAAGAAGAGGGCTTCATTATTGAAGATGATTGACTTATAAGATTTTAATGGTAAGGACAAGTAAAAGTTAGAATAGAACTCCTTCAAAATGAGTCTGAAAAAGTAACACTTTGTTTCAGATACCAATGGTGCACTTTTAAGATATGATAGGTTAATGTTGCTGAAAACTGGAATGACCAAATTGGAATGTCTCTAGGCAAAAGGAAATTGCTAAACAAACATAGTATAACAAGCTGCCCGTCAATCCAACCACTCAAGTGGCTCCTGATAGCTGGCCATATTCTGTTTTCCAATTCCAGTTACTTCCCTGGATTGTAGCCTTTGCAGTTCATTGACATATCCCTGGTATGCCTTTTGTGACACATTCTGCTACTGATTTCTCTTATTACTCATCTTAAGCATGTTTCTTTGTCCATTTTTGCCTAACCCCAATGTGGTGGTAGGAGTACCTCTTTAAGAATGTGATCTATTCACTTGAAGTTTCCATTAGTGCTTAGAGAATTTTCCAATGTGTGCAAATATTAGTCAGCAGTGAAGCTATTTTAAGTCAATTATCCTATTATTGACAGATCACTAAACCAAGAATGATCTTTGTGTGAATAGCAGGATCATGAAAAAGGTAGCTACATGAAGGTATCTTAAGCAATGTGATATATCATCTTCAAAGTAAAAAGTAAAAATAATTCTCCAAATAATATCATCAGTTTGGCTTAAGAAACAAAAGTATGGATTCATGAAGGATTTTCAGAGGATATGTAGTAAGACAATAAGTAAGAGAGCTTATTTTAATTAATTCCAGCACTTTTCAGAATAATTTTGGATGATTTGAAACCTTAAATCCAATGAGTATAGCTCCTACCTGAACAAAAAATCTCTTTTTCTGGTGATTAACTACATATGGAAAGATAGATGATCTGAGCTCTAAAGATTTAGTCTTTGATAAATAGTATAGTATTTTGGTTCCATTATGTTAATTCAGTATTCAGAAACACAAAATAAATAGTAGTGTTTCCATGAAGCTCATCAGTTTTATTCAGAAGGCCAATGAAAACAAACCCAGGAGGCCTAGACAGTGGCATTATATCTGGGGCCCAAGAAAATGGAGTTTCAAGCACTCAAGCAAAAACTAAAATATTAAAAAATAAGAAACAGTTATTCTTTTTATGAATAAAAGCCTCAATTGAAGAAATACTGGATTATCACTAAACAATCACCAGGCTGTTCTCCTGGGCAGGGACCTTGCATTATATAGTGAACAAATTTGAAGAAATCCAACCCTTCTCCAGCAAATCTCTCTTTGGTCTCCTGAAGGACCATATTTATGGTTAAAAAAAAAAAAAGTACCTGAATAAAATGGCTAAAAGACAGAAGTCTGAAAAAATTAGAGATTGTAGTTATCTAAATCAAGTCCACAGCAATATTAAATACAGTCACACAGGAAGATGTGTCCACCCTAAGGTTTGAATGTAACTTGAAGGCACTGTTGTTCATATTTCTGAGGTGCTTATAAATACATTATGATGACGAAGAGGGAATTATACAGGAGATTATTGAAATATATCTTATATCTTATTATAAATATTAAAAAATAATATTCAAGAAAGTATTCAAAAAGTTGCTGCTGCCAGAGCCAGTAGTTCCAGAAAACTATGCAGTGAGAGCAATAGAATAGCAAATCGTATCAGTGAAGAATACAAATTATACCATAGACCATGTGACCAGAAAGTAAAGAACTCAAATCCAGTGACTGAAATTGAGGTACACAGCAACTTATTAAGGATGGCCTTATTGTCATGTCTTAAAGGAGGCTTTAGTCATTATTTAAGGTGATACCTAGAGTTAGGCAGACATTTAATAATTATAGCTAACAGTTATTGATCCCTTACAATATGAGAGGCGTTTATATGTTTTATATTAATCTCATCCTCACAACAACCTTGTGACAAGGTACTGTGATTCTCCCCATTTTACAGATGAGAAAACATGCTTAGAGAGGTTGAATAAACTGCTCAAGGTCACAGAGATAGTAGTAAGTAGTAGAGCCAAACTTCTAAGGCAAGCAGTGTGATGCATTGCTTGTGCTCTTAAACACTGTGTGTTTCTATGATCCAGGAAGTGACCATAAATCAAGGGAGAGGGAATTTGAAAGAGGAGAACTCATTTTGCTATGATTGGTCCACTAAACACAATGAGACACAGATAAATTTAAGAGGAAACTTGAAGGAATTGTGAGATTTTCTCTAAACTCCTTTAATACTTAATGCATGTATCAGTGGCTTTCAGATATTTTAAATGCATCTTATGTGGAACCTCAGTGTATAAAACAAATATTAATAAATACAAACATAAACATACTACCCCCAAATCTGTCCCCAGATCCCCTTGCATCTTCAGAGATACCTCAGAAAAGCCCTAGGATTCTGCATAACATGAATTGGAACTCTCCGGTAATCAGACCCTCAGACTTGGGAGAGATCTTCAAGGCAATCCCACCATGATTTGTTCATTAACTTTTCCTCATACATCCTAGGTGCTTAATATTTATTAAGTGAAACAATGTGAAGGACTGTATTTAGGAACAACCCAAATACCAGCAACTACCTAACTGCAAAGTTGGGAGAAGTAGCCCTCAATTTCCACATGGATACAATGGGATGATAATCATACCTATCTCGCAGGGTAAATGTAAGAATTAGAAATAGTGCACATAAAGTGCCCAGCACAAAGGAGATATCAATAAAAGGTAACTGTTATTTTCATTTTCATTACTATCGGCATTTATTTCATAAAAATACAATGTACTCAACCTAAAATGCACAGTACATTTTGCTCAGTTTTCTTTGATGAATGACCAAGTGTTATTTTTTTCTGTGTTCTATAGCTTTTAAGATGAATGTGAGAATTCAATTGAATTTCTGTAGGCGGGCATAGACGAAAAGAGAGAGCCAAATGTATTAAAGTAGAATCAGTTTGACATGGGTTATCTCCCTTTGAGTTAGGAATACATTTTTATCATTGTGCTCAGGGATATAATCAGTTAAGGAACACTCTGATAACTCTGGTAGAAAAAAAAACAGGGCTACATAGGAGAAGAAATGAAATGCCACACCAGGTATGAAAGGCTGTAAGCTGTCTGGAGTAGTAACTAGAGGAGCTCATATATAGCAGAGGTTGCTGCCTGCACCTGTCCACCACTGGGATCACACCATGCCAGGGCATGGCTAGCAAACTGGTAGGATGGGCCACAGCGGTGATCTTTGCAGGAAGAATTGGGGAGTCTCCTAGGGGAGGAGTCATCCTCAGAAAAGAGGCAGTCATGCATACAAGCTTGGCCCAGTAAGAATTAATGATCATGGGGAAAGGAAATCATGAGTAAAGTATGGTATTTTTTCCAAAGATTTGTCTTTTTTATTGAAATATAGTTGATTTACAGTTTTGTGTTGGTTTCAGGCATACAGCAAAGTGATTCAGTTATTTTTTTAAGATTATAGTCCACTATAGGTTATTGCAAGATATTGGATATAATTCCCTGTGCTATACAGTAAATCCTTGTTGCTTATCTATGTTATGTATAGTAGTTAATATCTGTTAACCCCATACCCCTAATTTGTCCCTCCCTCCTTCTCCCCTGTGTAACTGTAAGTTTGTTTTCTATATCTGAGTCCATTTTTATTTTTTATACAGATTTGTTTGTATTATTTTTAGATTCCACCTATAAGTGATATCATATAGTTTTTGTCTTTGTCTGACTTACTTCAGTAAGTGTAATATTCTCTACGTCCATCCATGTTGCTGCAAACAGCAATATTTCATTCCTTTTTATGCCTGAGTAATATTCTATTGTCTGAATATACCACATCTTAAGCAAATCGTCTGTTGTTTGGCACTTGAGTTGCTTCCATGTCTTCGCTATTGTATATAGTGCTGCTATGAACATTGGCGTGCATGTATCTTTTTGAATTAAGAGTTTCCATTTTTTCGGGGTTCCCTGGTGGTGCAGTGGTTAAGAATCCGCCTGCCAATGCAGGGGACATGGGTTCGAGCCCTGGTCCAGGAAGATCCCACATGCTGCGGAGCAACTAAGCCCGTGGGTCACAACTACTGAGCGTGCCCACCACAACTACTGAAGCCCGCGTGCCTAGAGCCTGTGCTCTGCAACAAGAGAAGCCACCGCAATGAGAAGCCCGCACACTGCAACTAGAGAAAGCCCACAAGCAACAGCGAAGACCCAATGCAGCCAAAAATAAATCAAAAAAAAAAAAAGTTTCCATTTTTTCTGGATATATGCCCAGGAGTGGGATTTATGGATTATGTGGCAGCTCTATTTTTAGTTTTTTAAGGAAGCTCCATACTGTTTTCTATAGTGGCTGCACCAATTTACAGTCCCACCAACAGTGTAGGAGAGTTCCCTTTTCTCACACCCTCTCCAGCATTTATTATTTGTAGACTTTTTGGTGATGGCCATTCTGACTGGTTTGAAGTGATACCTCATTGTGGTTTTGACTTCCATTTCTCTAAAAATTAGTGATACTGGGCATCTGTTCATGTACCCATTGGCCATCTGTATGTCTTCTTTGGAGAAATGTCTATTTAGGTTTTCTGCCCATTTTTTGATTGGGTTGTTTTTTCAATATTGTATAAGCTGTTTGTATATTTTGGATATTAACCCCTTGTCAGTCACATTGTTTGCAAATATCTTCCCCCATTTTGTAGGTTGTCTTTTCTTTGTTGATGGTTTCCTTTGCTGTGGGAAAGCTTTTAAGTTTGACTAAGTCTCATTTGTTTATTTTTGCTTTTATTTATATCATCTTGGGAGTCTGATCTAAAGAAATATTGTTACAATTTATGTCAGAGAATGTTTTGTCTATGTTTTCTTCTAGGATTTTTATGGTGTCATGTCTTATATTTAGGTCTTTAAACCATTTTGAGTTTATTTTTGTATATGGTGTGGGGCAGTGTTCTAGATTCATCGGTTTACATGTAGGTGTACAGCTTTCCCAACACCACCTGTTGAAGAGACTGTCTTTCCTCCATTGAATATTCTTGCCTCCTATGTCATAGACTAATTGACCATAGAGTGTAGGATTTATTTCTGGGCGCTCTATTCTGTTCCATTGACCTATATATCTGTTTTTGTGCAAATGCCACACTGTTTTGATTACCGTAACTTTGTAATATAGTCTGAAATCTGGAGGTGTTATGCCTCTAGCTTTGTTCTTTTTCCTCAGGATTGCTTTAACAATTCTGGGCCTTTTGTGGTTCCATATAAATTTTAGGATTATTTGTTCTAGTTCTGTGAAAGATGTCATGGGTATTTTGATAGGGATTGCATTAAATCTGTAGATTGCTTTGGGCAGTATGGCCATTTTAACAATATTAATACTTCCAATCCAAGAGCATGGGATATCTTTCCAGTTCTTTGAATCCAAAGACTTGTCTTTTGACATAATTCCAAATGAACTCTTATCTTATTATCTCCTTCTAATAGAGAGGGAAAAGAACCATATGAAAGTGCTGACAAAATCTTTTCCACTGAAATCTCTATAAACTCTTGGTATCACAAGAATAATATTTTACCTTTTGAGTAATTTTAATTAATATATAAATATTCAACTTTAAACAGAGAGAGCCCTTCTCTTCATTTCTGCATGAATACCGTATGGCTTTATTTCACTAAAGCATTCACATACAGTTTTGGCATCTCTAGAACTGCCCAAAAACAGTTGCAAGAAGTGTTGGTGGTGCCCAGTGGAAGGTGACTGGAATGAATGAAGTTAAGAAATCAAATGCTTTGTAGTAGCTAGCAGAATTTGGTCGTGAAGATGAAGGATATTCCCTAGAGACTCTAGGAGACAATATAGAAAAAGGATATTTTAGGGGGGCAAAAAGTACTTTAACAGTAAGTGCCAGCAAAACATGAGTTATGTGAATGGTTAGACACTCCAGATACAGAAATAAACCACATGGATAGAGTTTCTGCTCCTAGGTTCTTCTGTTCTGGGGTCCAAAGTGTTCTATATACTTCTTAGAACTGAGCTGGAGCACTACCAGCTCCAGTATATTTTGGGAGCTGTACCAATTCGTGGTTCCACAGTGGGGAAACCTGTGCTCTCTTAAGGATGAATGCAACGCTCCCTCTCTTTTAGGTAGAATTTGAGTAGAGCCTTCTAGAAGGATCAGAGTGTACTGCCTTCTACTTGATATAAGGAAAATATGAAGAGCTGATACCTTATTTTGATTTACAATATTGCCCCTTCATTTTCCAAAAGGATAAACATGGTGATGAAAATGTGCCTCTCAGCTTTCCCAGTGCAAGGAGTGTAATTAACTGGCACCTGCTGATTCTCTCTGAAATCCATCAATAATTTGGTACCAAAGCCATGCTTCTGACAGGCTGTCCCCAGCTGGTAACTGAGCCTGGAATGGGTACTGAGGCAGGCCCATCCCTGAGAAATTCAGGACTATACTAACGGGTAACCTGGTTTGAAGACTGCTCATCAACTTTGCCAAAATTATCTTAAAACTTTGTTATAGTCTTAAGGCCTTTTCTTTCCCATATTCCTTCCTCCCCTCCTCTTCCACAAGAGTGAATGTACCTCATGGTCTGATGGCTTTTTCCTCCAGTGTTATAGTGATATAATTTACATGTGTCACTGTAAAAGTTTAAGGTGCACAGCAGAATGGTTTGACTTACATATATTGTGAAATGATTACTGTAATAAGTTTTGTTAGTGTCCATTATCTCATATAGTTACAATAAAAGAGAAAGAAAAAATTTCCTTGTGATGAGAACTCTTAGGATTTACTCTTTTAACTATTTTCAGATATATCATACAGCAGTGTTAACTACAGTCATCATGCTGTACATTACATCCCTAGTACTTATTTGTCTTGTAATTGGAAGTTTGTACCTTTTGACCACCTTTCTCCACGTCAACCTTTCCCCCAAACCCACCTATGGTTAAAACAAATCTGATACCTTGTTCCAAGTTTTTTTTTTTTTTTTTAAGATTCCCCATATAAGTGAGATAATACAGTATTTGTCTGTCACTGTCTCACTTATTTCACTTAGCATAACGCCCTCAAGGTCCAACCATGTGTTTGCAAATGGCAAGATTTCTTTGTTTTTCTATGGCTCAATAATATTCCATTGTATATAAAACCACAACTTCTTTATCCTTGGCTGAATAATATTCCATTTTATATAAAACCACAAGTTCTTTATCCATGGCTGAATAATATTCCATTGTATATTAAACCACAACTTCTTTATCCATTTATCCATCAGTGGGTGCTTAAGTTGTTTCCATGTCATGGCTATTGTAAATAAAGCTGTTATGAACATGGGGATGCCAATATCTATTTGAGTTAGTGTTTTCATTTTCTCTGGATGTATTCCCAGAAGTATGATTGCTAGATCATATGGTAGTTCCATTTTTAATTTTTTGAGGATCCTCCATCCTGTTTTCCAAAGTGGCTGTACCAGTTTACATCCCACCAACAGTGCACAAGCGTTCTTTATTCTCCATATCCTTGCTAGCATTTGTCATATCTTGTCTTTTTAATGATGACCATCCTAATAGGCATGAGGTGATATCACATCGTGGTTTTGATTTGCATTTCCCTAATGACTAGTGATAGTGAACATCTTTTCATGTACCTATTGGCCTTTCCTATATCTTCTTTGGATAAATGTCTATTCAGGTCTTTTGTCCATTTTTTAATTGGATTTGGTTTTTTGCTATTGAGTTGTATGAGTTCTTTATATATTTTGGATATTAATTTTTTATCAGATATATGGTTTGCAAATATTTTCCCCATTCAATAGGTTGTTTTTTCACTTTGTTGATTGTTTCTTTTGCTGTGAAGATGATTTTTAGTTTGATGATTTTTATTTTTTTTATTGCTTATGCTTTAGGTGTCATACCCAAAATACATTGCCAAGACCCATGTCAAGGAGATTTTTTTCCTCTAGGAGTTAATGGCTTCATGTCTTATGTTTAAGTCTATAATCTATTTTTAGTTTATTTTTGTGAGTTGTATAAGAGAGGGGTCTAGTTTCATTCTCTTACATGTGAATATCCAATTTTCCCAGCACCATTTATTGAAGAGACTGCCTTTTCCTCCATTGAGTATTCTTGGCTCCCTCATCAAATACTAGTTGATTGTATATGCTTGGGTTTATTTCTGGGCTCTCAATTCTGTTCCATAGGTCTATTTGTCTGTTTTTATGGCAGTACTACACTGTCTTGATTACTGTAGCTTTACAGTATAACTTGAGATCAGGAAGTGTGATGCCTCACACTTTGTTCTTCTTTCTCAAGAATGTTTTGTCTATTTGGGGTCTTCTGAATTTCCATACAAATTTTAGAATAATTTTTTCTAGTTCTGTGACAAATTCCATTGGTATTTTAATAGAGATTGCATTGAATGTGTAGATGCCTTAGGTAGTATGGTTATTTTAACAAGATTAATTCTTCAAATCCATGGACATGGGGTACTGTTCCATTTATTTGTGTTGTCTTTGATTTCTGTCATCAGTGTCTTGCAGTTTTCAGAGTAAGAGGTCTTTCACCTCCCTAGTTAAGTTTATTCCAAAGTATTTTATTGTTTTTGAAGCTATCACAAATGGGATCATTTTCTTTTTCAGATAATTTATTGTTAGTGTATAGAAATGCTACTAATTTTTGAAATATTGTGTATCCTGTAACTTTACTGAATTTTTTATTAGATCTAACAGTTTTCTGGTGGAGTATTTAGGATTTTCTATATGTAAAATCAGTTCATCTGCAAACAGAGACAATTTTACTTCTTCCTTTCCCATTCTGATGCTTTTTATTTCTTTTTATTGTTTGATTGCTCTGGCAAGGATTTTCAGAACTATGTTGAATAGAAGTGGTGACAGTGGGCATCCTTGTCTTATTCCTGATCTTAGAGGAAAAGCTTTCAACCTTTCACTGATGAGTATGATGTCAGCTGTGGGCTTATCATATACATCCTTTATTATGTTGAGGTTTCTTCTATACCTAATTTGTTAAGAGTTTTTATCATGAACAAATGTTGAATTTTTGTCAAATGCTTTTCCTGCATGTATTGAGATGATCGTAATCTTTTCTCATTGTTAATGTGATGTACCACATTGACTGATTTCCATATGTTGAATTGATTTCCATATGTCACATCCCAAGTAAAAATCCCAATTGATCACAGTAAATAATCCTTTTAAAACGCTGTTAAATTCAGTTTGCTAGTATTTTATTCAGAATATTTGCATCTGTATTCATCAGGGATATTGGTCTATAGTTTTCTACCAAACAATATCCCTGGAAGCATACTTTCTGGAAGCATACTTTCCTGACTTTGGTGTCAGGATGATGCTGACACCATGAATGAATTTGGGAGCGTTCCCTCCTCTTCAGTTTTTTGGAAGCATTTGAGAAGGATTGGCATTAATTCCTCTTTAAATATGTGGTAAAATTCGTCCTAGGATCTTCCTCACTGGGAGATTTTAGATTACTGATTCAATCTCCTTACTATTAATTGATGTATTCAGACTTCCTATTTCTTCCTGATTCAGTCTTGGTAGTTTATATGTTTCTAAGAAGTTTTCCATTTCTTCTACGTTGTCTCATTTGTTGGTGTATAGTTGTTCATAGTAGCCTCTTATGATTTATTTCTATAATATCCGTTTTTATGTCTCATTTTTCATTTATAATTTTTATTTGGGTCTCCTTTTTTTAACTTGGTTAATCTAGATATAGATTTGTCCATTTTGTTTATCTTTTCAAAGAGCCAACTCTTAGTATGGTTAATCTTTTATATTGTTTTCCTGTTCTCTATTTTATTTATTTCTGTGCTAATCTTTACTACAGGCATACCATGGAGATATTGCACATTTGGTTCCAAACCACTGCAATATAGCAAATATTGCATAAAAAGTGAGTCAATTTTTTTTGGTTTCCCAGTACATAAAAATGTTATGCTTACACTATACTGTAGTCTACTAAGCATACAATAGCATTATGTCTTAAAAAAAACAATGTGCATACCTTAATTAAAAACAATACTGTTGGGAAAGGGTATGATAGACTTGATTCATGTAAGATTGCAACCGAATTTTGCAGTATGTGCAAAGCACAATAAGGCTAAGGAAATAAAACAAAGTTTGCTTGTACTTCCTTCCTTCTGCTAACTTTGAGCTCATTTTGTTCTTTTTCTAGTTCCTTAAGACATAGAGTTAAGATGAGATCTTTCTTATTTCTTAATGTAACTGTTTATTACTACGAACTTCCTCTTAGAACTGCTTTTGCTGCATCCCATAAGTTTTGGTATGCAGTGTTTCCATTTTTATGTCTCTAGATATTTTATTATTTCTCTGTTAATTTCTTAGTCCATTAGTTGTTCATTAGAATGTTGGTTAATATCCAGGTACTCATAAATTTTTGTTTTCCTCGTTACTGATTTCTAGTTTCATATCATTGTGGTCAGAGAAGTTATTGGTTATGATTTCAGTCTTCTTGAATTTGCTAAGTATTGTTTTGTGATCTATCCTAGAAGATGTTTATGTGCACTTAAGAATGTGTATTTTGCTGCTGTCAAATAGAATGATCTGTCCATGTCTGTTAGGTACAAATAGTCTAGTACTGTTATATCCACTGTCTCCTTGTTGATTCTTAGTCTGAATGATCTGTTATTGAGAGTGGAGTATTAATGTTCCCAGCCATTATTGTATTGCTGTTTTCCTTTTACCTCTGTTAGCTTTTGCTTTATGTATTTAGTTGCTCCAATCCTAGACTCATAAATATTTACAATTATTATATCATCTTGATATATTGACCCCTTTATCATTATATAATGACTTTTTTGTCTGTTTTTACCATGTTTGTTTAGTTTAAATCTATTTTTTTCTAAGTATAGCTATCCTGCTTTTTTTGGTGACCATTTACATGAACTATGTTTTTCCATTCCTTCACTCTCAGACTTTGTGTATCTTTAAGGCTAAAGAGAGTCATTTGTAGGAAGGATATTGTTGGATCTAGTTTTTATATCCATTCAGTTATTCTATGTCTTTTGACTGGGGAATTTAATCTATTTACATTTAAAGTAGTTATTGATAAGAACTTACTATTGTCATTTTTGTTAATTGTTTTCTGGTTGTTTAGAAGATCCATTGTCCTGTTTTTTCATTTGTTTGTTTGATATCTTGTGGTATAAGTATGCTTTGATTTTCGTATCATGTTATTTTGTGTAATTACTACAGGTTTTCCCTTGCGATTACCATGAGGTTTACATAAAATATAACACCCTGTTTTAAACTAGTAACTTCAATAGAATTCCTAAGCCTTACACTATTACTTCTCCTTCCCCTCACATTTTAGGTTTTTGATGTTACAATTTACATATCTTTTCTATTGTGTAACTGATAAGAGATTATTGTACTTACGCTTACTTCTTTACATTTGTTTTTTTAACTTTTAAACTAGAGTTGTAAGTGAATTACACACCACCATCACCTCATTACAGAATCCAATTTTGACTATATTTACCCTTATCAGTGAGTTTTATACTCCCTTTTAATGTTTTTATGATGTTAATTAGTGTCCTTTTATTTCCAAAGAACTCTCTTTGGCATTTTCTGTAAGGCAGGTCTAGTGATGATGAATTCCCTAAGCTTTTGTTTGTTGAGGAAAATCTTTATCCCACCTTCCTTTCTGAAGGACAGTGCTTTTTCTTGCCTGAAAAGTTTCTGTTGAGAAATCCACTGATGATAGTCTGATAGGGGTTTCCTAGTATGTAACTTCTCTCTTTTCTGTTACAGCTTTTAAAATTCCATCTTTGTCTTTGAGTTTTGACAATTTAATGTGTCTCAGTGTAGCCCTTTTCAGGTTCAACCTTTTTGGGGTCTTTTGGGCATCTTGGATCTGGATAGCTATTGCTCTCTCAGGTTTGGGAAGTTTTCAGCCTTTATTGCTTTAAATGTACTTTATGTCCCTTTCTCTTTCTCTGGAATTCCCATAATGTGAATATTCTTTCAATTGTGTCCCATAAGTAAGCTTTCATTACTTTTTTCCATTCTTTTCTCTTTTTGTTCCTCTGACTGAATAATTTCAATTTTCACGTCCTATCTATCTTCCAGGTTGCTGATTCTTCCCTCTGATGGCTGAGTTTGCTTTTGAAGCTCTCTAGTGAGTTCTTCAGTTCAGTTATTGTACTTTTTAGCTCTAGGATTTCTGGGGTTTTGTTTTGTTTTTTGGATGGTTTCCATTTCTTTGTCAAATTTCTCATTTCGTTCATGCATTGTTTTTCTAATTTCATTTAGTTGTGTGGAGTTCACTAAACATTTTAAAGAAAATTATTCTGAATTCTCTGATAGTTCATAGCTCTTTATTTCTTTAGTGTCAGTTAGTAGAGCTGTATCAGCTTCCTTTGGTGCTGTCATAATTACCTGATTTTTTCATGATCCTTGATTCCTTACATTGGTATCTGTGCATCTGAATAAGTAGTAGTTTCCTTCTCCAGACTTTGTAGGTTCACTTTGGCAGACACAGTTCTTCCCTAGTAACTTCAGTTTGGGGGTTCTGGACATGTCTGCTGGCTTGATTCCTTGCCCAAGTGTGACTATAGGATTGGCTTTGTAGTTGCCTGGATTCTCCCGTCAGGCTTACTAAACATGGGGGACTAGGTAGTATACTCAGCGGTAAGTGGGGTTATGAGAAGTTTCCCAGCCCTGGCAGGGCAGCAGGAATGGGACCCAGGGCCTGTGCAGCTCATTGTTTTGGGACCTGAATCAGGCAAGAGTATGCACTAAATATCCTGGTCAGGTGAGGCCACCGGTTTTGCTCTGCAGACAGGTAAAAGCTGCGGCTATGCTCTCTAAGTGCCACTGTAATCAGGGTTGTTGAATGACCTACACAGCTTCCCATGTGTTCTGGTAAGATTCCCAGTCAGGTAGTCTGAAGGCTGTGTTCAGCAGTAAGTGGGGTTACATATTAATTTCCCTACCTGGGTACAGCAGGAGAAGCAGCAGCGGGAGAATCAGCTTCAAGGCTGCTAATCCTCTTTGTGATCTTAACTCAAGCCAATCCATGCCCCAAGTTCCCTGGTTGAACAGGGCCACTGGCTCTGCTCTGTGGGCCATGCTCTGCAGTGAACGGGGCTGACTCCTGCCTGGCTGGAACTGGAAGGGCCTACTTCTGGCAACTCCAAAATTTTTCAGAAGCCTTTTTGGTTGGGAGGGGCTAGGAGCTATGATCTGTAGTTGATGGAGCTATGAATTAACTCCCCTACCTGGCTGTAGCAAGGGAACCCTCCATACCTGTTACTGGCTTTGTTCTAATGGCCAATAGCTCTCTCCACCTGCTTCTCCACTTAATAGTTGCTGGGTTATGTAGCTTCCAGGTATTCTCACCAGCCCTTCCTGTCAGATGGGACTCAGGGCCACACTCTATAGCAAGTGGGAGTATGACTCAGGCTCCTGCCTGGCTATGGACAGACCAGGCTCTAGGGACAGCAGAACTCTTGTTTGGGGACCTGAATTAAGAAGACCTGCACCCTGCCAAATTCCCTGGTCAGACTCTGCCCCTGACTTGGTTCTGCAGATGAGCAAAACCACTTGTTGGGACTACTACTTGAGCCCTGCAGGTAGGAACTTGGCTGGTTAGTTGGAAGCCCCTCCTCTCTTCGCAGCGTCAATCAGATTCCCAGTGGTTGAGCCCCACAGATTCCTCTGTGATCCCTGTGCTATCCCCATGGAGTGAAACCAGAGTAGAGACTCCAGCACAGCAGTCCACAATGCTGTAAGAGCTTGATGTCACCCCCGGCTCTCTTTCCCACTAGAGGAAACATAGGCTCAGGGGAGACCTCTTGGTGTAGTGGCCTGGGGGAAGGGCAATGTGGTCATTGTGTAGCTATTCCTCTTACCCTTCTAATGAGGTCTGTTTTGGTTCCTATGGTATAGAGAGTTGCTTCAGCTTCAACTCCAAGTTCTAGGATTATTTTCATGGTCTTGTCCATCAACAGTTGTTAGTTGTTGTTCTTATGAGGGAGAGGGAAGTCAGGATTAACCAATGTTGCCATCTTGGTGATATCACTCTTCATGGCTTTTCCAATATGTGGTTCCCTCTCCTTTTCTAACTCGCAGGCATTTTCTTAATAATTCTCTTGCATGTTTAATCCCATCTTGGTGTCTGCTGCTCAGAGAATCCAAACTAACATAATGAATAAAGTGAAAATATTTTCAATAATTGCTTTAACTGAAAAGCAAGTAGAAATATGTGAGCAAAATAGATCCTGGAGTCAGATCCCATGGTGGTGTGCAGCATAACTAAAACCTAGGCTTTATCCTACCTCTGTTTTCTCGTCTGCAGCAAATGAGTTAATATACTCCTCAGATTTCAGTCATGGTTGTAGCATACACTTCCATGCTAAGCATGTCCATTATTTTTTCATATTTTTGCTTTGGGTCTTTCTTGAAGCTGTGGAGGCTACTCAGGCAACTGGCAGGTACAGTCTGGATATTCTGGGAAGTTAACATCCCTGGGGAAACATTCAATGGAATACATGTCAGTGGATAAATGTCCCAGCCCCTATCCTTTAGATTGATTGTTCTGGAAGTCAATCTCTGTGCTTCTCAGAGGTCCCTGCAGGATCAACCCTCTACTGCCTAGAGCAGCAAAAATCAGCAACATGACTGTTTTTGGCTTTCTTCCTTCCCTGTCCCACTCTCCTCCATCCTTTCCTCCTAATTCCTAGGCTAACTTCTGAGTAAACTATCTGCACCAAAGCCCTTGCCTCAGGGTCTACTTTGGGAGAACACCAAGGCAAGATATCATCTCTCTAAAATGGTGACAGGAATTTTTAAGATGATCCACTTCTATCAATCATGAACATTCCACCAAATGTTAATATGGCATATGTGGTACTTAATAATTTGGTCACTTGGCTACCCTTTAATCACTCACAACTCTTCAGCACACACTGTGTCCCAGCCATACCAAACAACATACAATTCTAATCAAAGTGCTTTTTTAGCCACATCACTATACCTTTCATATGCTAGTTTTTCCTTCTCCATCAACCTAGTCTCCATCAAGGAAAATAGAGAAGTTCATTTACCAGTTTTGACACTTTATCTACCCACCTCAGCAAATTAGTAGTAAATGTAGAGGCCTCTGCAACAGCATGTATCACGTTGCATTGTAATTGTTAATTCATATGCCTGACTTCCTTACTGGAACAGAAGATAAGGACAGAAATCTTGTCTTCTAGAATGGCTTGCACATTGTATGGTACTTGGAAGTTTCTCAAGCATTTTTTCCCATAAATGAGCAAAGCAATTATTAACAAAATAATATTTAAAGCAGAGCAAGATATGATACAGAGAGAGTATAAATGAGAAGGCTTTAATGTTACCTGTCTTGCTCTTAATACATGTCGTATCTTATGATAATAATTACTTTTAGTTACTAATTAAGCCTTTTAATAACTAAGTTTTATACCATAATTAAAGCAAATGTTAAATTTAACTAGTAGAGGAAATGGTTTTATCCTAGAAATTCTCGTTCCTATGTAATCTGATCAGAGTCTCATTTTTCATATAGAGGTTTAAAAGGATAAGGGAAAGAAATTCACCAACACCAATTCCTATTTGTATAGTACTAGCATTGCATTATCTCCTTTGATCTTTACTAACAATTTAGAAAAATCAGATATTACTGTTTCCATTTAAAAGATGAGGAAACTAATACTTTAAAAGTTAAAAATGAATCACTCAAAAGCACACAGATGAGAAGTACAAGGCTAAGATGTAAATCTAGAAATGCTAAACATTATCTAAGTACTTTTCATCTAACGCAAACCTCCTGGCATTATCATTATCTGAGATAAAACGACAGAGGCTATATAGAAATTAAAGCCAATGCATTTTGTTAACATATTGCCAAATACCTAATACAATATGTTGAGGAGGCGTATTCTGGAATGAAAACATTATTTTAATAAAGCTATTATAAAATAAAGGAAAACTCTGGAAAGTACATATCATGAATATGAATGTTTTTACAAAGTTAAAAGTACTCTTACTGTATGATCCAGAAACTCAACACCTAGGTATTTACCCAAGAAAAATGAGAAGATATGTCCACACAAAACCTGTGAGTGAATATTTAGGACTGCTTTTTTAAATAATCACTCAAACTGGAAACAATATGGTATGCCTATTCAATGGAATATCACCCAGCACTAAAAAGTGAATTTACTGTTACATAAAATGACATGGACATATCTTAAAAGCATTATGCTACCTGAAGAAGGTCAGACACACAGTATGATTCCATTTATATGATTGATGATTGATAGTCTGAGAAAGGCACAACTATAGGGACAGACATTAGATCAGTGGTTACCAGGAGATAGTGGTAGGGGAGCAGGTTAGCCCCAAACTTTTGGAAGTGATGGAAATGTTCTATATTCTGAGATAGTGGTTATGTGACTTGATACATTTGTCAAAAATTCATTGGACTGCACAGCTAAAGAGTATATTTTACTCTAAATTATAGCTTGATAAACCTGGAAATGTCTGAATGGTAAGATACATGGACAACCTTTAATTTGAAAGGAATTTACATCTTCAGCCATATTTTTCATAAGTAATCACAAAATTCAATGCAATTATAATCAAAATCCTTTGTAATGTCTCCAGCAATTTCTAACATTTACATGAAAGAGCTAAAGACCAGATTAAGCATGATATTTTGAAGGAGCACAGGTTGGAGTGACTTGCTTTAATCAGATATCAAGACTTATTATAAAGCTATAGTAATTAAAATCTGTGCTATTGGCTCAGGGAAAGATAGATCAATAGGAAAAAATAGAGCACTGAATAAGAGAATAAAAGGTCTTTTTGGGACTTTTACATATACTAGCGAAGGCATTAAAAATCAGAGGGGAAAAGGTAGTTACTTCTTAGTAAACAGTGTCAGAGCAATCCATTTCTATTATAAAATTAGATGCCTGTGTCAAACCATGCACAAAATTACTATGTATATGACAAAAAAAGACCTAAACAAGAAAATTTAAAAAAAAACTTTAAAACTATAATAAATACTGTTATAAAATTTGGGCAGGGAAGGTTTTCCTTGAAAACAAAACTGCTACAGTAAAAAGGACCATAAAAGTAAAAGGACCATAAAGTTTGTTTTCCTTGAAAACAAAACTGCTACAGTAAAAAGGACCATAAAGTTAAAAGAAGAGAAATAAACTGAAAAAATACAACCAACATGCACTACAGGCAATAGAAAAAATTCAAATAATCCCTATCAGTCAATAAGAATATGATAAATAATCCAATAGAAAAGGGACAAAGGATATGGGTATGGCTAACTCAAGGAAGAAGACAAAGAAGACAGATACAGACATCATTAGTGGTGGAGAAAAGAAAATGCAAAACAAGATGAGATGTCATTTCAAATCCATTGTATTGGAAAAATTATATTAACTCCAAATGATAAGAGGATATGGGAATGAAAATCTCATACACGGCTAGTGGGAGTATAAACTGGGTTTGGAGGGTAATTTGGCAATATCTCCTCAAGTTGAAAATAAGCATATCCTACAGCCCAACAGTTCCATTTCTCAGCATACTGTCACATATTCATGTAAGATATATGCACAGAGACATCCACTAGCATTGTTTGTAATAGGGGAAAATGAAAATAATGCAAATACCTGTCAATAAAGGGATAGATAATTAAATCATAGTACATATATACAATGGAATATGATACAGCACCAAAATAAATAAATTAGCATCACTAGTTCTAAGTGGCTTAATTTACATGGAATAATTAGAAAACAATGTTGAGAAAAACTTTAAACTAAAATAATCCATAATCGTACCAAGAGCCTTAAATATAGATAATTTGGTCTTTTCCCAACTTAAGTAGCATTTCCACTTGTGTTAGTTCCATCCATCTATTCCTCATTGAAGGGTTATGCATTGGTATCTCTGCCCATTAAAACCTTCCTTAAACATTCTTCAATACTGAGCACAGATTATATCTTCTATATGAATATTTCCTAGTATGTCATTCTTAGAATTTATATTTCTCTCCTCTGGTTACTTGAACCAGATGGAAATATAATGACAAAACAAAGGCCTCAGAAATTGTGGTTTAGTATCCTCATTATATATACTCAGGAAAACCAAATGCATAGAGGTTGACCTAACCAAAAAAACCAGACTAACATCCCCATGACAAAGATACCTTTGTTTCTATAGACGGCCACCAAATTCTTAGCCATTGACTATCTACATATGTTCAGCGCATCTGCTCAATTGACACTATGTAAAAAATTCCCATTCTGGCAGGAGAAGATGTTTCAGTCTATTTTTGCAAACTTTAAGTATACATCGTGATGGGTTAAGTGCAATAAAGATTATAATTAACTTACAGCTGTGCTCAAACTTCAACATTCATTCCTCAAACTACAAGGAACAGAATCCTGTTTACACCAATATGACTTATGGTCATAATGAGACAATGAAACACACTTTTTAAAAATTGTTTTTAAGTTAAAGCAAACTGAAATTACTGGAACATCATTTTAAGAAGACATGGGTATAAGTATCAATTTTTACTTTTAATCTGGAATCAAAACTCTGCTTTTTTTTTTGTTTTCTTTTCTTTTTCTTGTCATTACACTGATCCAGTCCATTTTAGTTCATTTTAGTTCCTTCTGAGAGGAATATGTGAAAATAAAATTTCTCAGGTGTGGATGAATTATATTATTAGCCAAATAGTATGTGCTACTCTCAGGAAGGATCACCAGTAAAAGTGTAAACCTGGTCTTCCTTATACGCAGAAGAGCTAAAATGATCATTTGATGCTTTATTTTTCCATTGTTCATTCTTTTATGTTTTTATTCTAACAAAATCCATATTATCATGTTACTATAGTCGACATTTATTCCTAATTGTTTTTTATTAGGCCATTGAGTCACGTTGCTTAAGAATTATTCAGTTATGAGAATTAGTACTGGAGTCCAGTTTTTTCCCTGATATTTCAAAAATTTACATTCAATAAGCTACAGAAGTCTGTATACCCTTAAACGTAATAAATCGATTTCTAGGAATTTATCCTGAGAACATGGTCACTGATGGGCATATGGAAATGCACACAAACAAAAAATAAATGTACATTTATTATAATAGTGGAAACTGTACATAATGTCTTAAAGAGTAAACTGGTTAAATAAGTGATGATATATCTCAAAGGAAAGGCTCTGTGATGATTAAAATTGTTAAATAAATAGACAATTGACTTTTCAAGAGTGTTCTGTAAAACACTAGTCCTACCAGATGTTCATAGGCATTTTAGATTCTCATCCCAGGGGTTAAATATGTGTGGGAAATGCTCAGAATGCTTTCAGTTGTGAGTAACAATACACCTAATTCCACCTGGCTTAAGTCCTTAAAGGAATGTCTTCATTCATTTAACTAGAAGTCTAAAGAAAGTCTAAATATTCAGCAATATTTCAGCCAAGGCACTAGCTCCATTTTTCTGTGCTTCTCTTAGCCCTGTCTTCCCCCATATGTTGGCTTTATCCTCAAATTGGCTTTCCTCATGGTCACAACTATTGGGGAAATATAATAAGCATTATACCAGAATGTGACATGCACCACAGAGAGTCACTAAGAGATTGCAAAGGCAAACAGAAATCTCACCCTTTTATATAGCCAAGCAGATACAATCCATTACACATGTTCTCAAGATAAATGATAACTAGTCAAGTAAGAGAACAGCACAATTTGTCACATATAGTTCATCTTAAATTCACTTGGTAATGGGGGTGACCATCTGTGTTAGCTAATTGACTTTATTCAAAGGAACAGTAAAATTATCATATCTTTATGACCAGAGGTAATTTTGCTACTTAGAGTGAGTGTCCCTGCCAAAATTAGGGCTCCTACCTTCACACAGAAATTGAGAGATAGGTATGCTATCTCTCTTGATGGTTACATCTCAAAGAGATGGCTCTCAGGTGCTTGAAAAAGACATTCTGGGGTCACAAAGCTGGTCTAAGTCTTATTTGGCTTTTAAAAGGATTTACATACTTTCAAACAGGCAGAGAAAGAACTTACAAGTTTCCTAAGGTAAATGCTCCAGGAAAAGAAGGAGAAAAGTCACTTCTCTTATTTTCAACAGGAAAATTTTGGCTTCTTATTTTTATTTTGTATTTGTCCTTACACAACAAAGCTGCCAGTCCCAATCGGGGCAATGTGTTTCGTCCTATCTTTCCCCCAAGTAGAGAGTGAAAGTCCTTCTCTTTAGTCTGATGGAATAAATCTGGTAAAACAAAATAACAACCGAAAACTATGTTACCTGTTATCTTAGGCGTGGTAATTGGTTAACTATCAATCTCTTCAACAAGAACTCTGACAAGAGAAATTGGAATTACCTGCCTTTGAGTCCTTCAGAACACACTCTTGGAGGTAGAGTTGAGTCAATTCAGCTGGAACCACACAGGTGTCAAACAATGAGAAGGAGGAGGAGGAGAGGAGGGAAAAGAGGAGCATGCATTCTGCCAGGAAGTCAGCAGCATAGCTGAAAATAACATTTTCAGATTCTCATCCCCATTTCCTTTCTTTTCTGCCACCTGCCTTCAAGTTAGTGTTATGGGGCTGCACATATATACAGTTCAGTAGTGCTGCTACTGCTCGGTCCTGTCTTGGAACTTCTCTTGGTTTACCTTCAAAGCTGTGGTTCATTATTTTGATGTCCTAAGTAAGGGTGAACCTTCTATCAAGTAATGGCCAAAGGTCACTAGCACCAAGACAAGTAAGAAAAGAAATTACATGGAAAAATTCTGCTGGTTTCAGAGGTGGGAGAAAATAATTAAATAGCTAGAAATATTTCCTTGTGTGGTATATGAACCTCTTCTGAACAACAGCAGCATTGTTCAGCTGGGTTTTTCTCCAAAGGGGCTGCTTTGAATGGGAACGTACATATTTGAACATAACTAAGTCATAAAAGCTTAATTTTAAAAGGTCTCGATTCTTTCCAGTAAAGGAAATCACTACTTTTTGCTATGTTGTTCATTAATATACAAATATCCTCAATTTGAATATTATAAATTAGTGGTCTACCTTGCTAAATAGTCTGACAAACATTCAATCTAATCAATAGCAACCCTTTATAATTTTAAACATGTCTCTTATTTCCTGGCAGGTTCACTGAGTCATTAAATACCACCTCCTGTGGATATCACAGCTATAAAATGTTAGTTGGCTGGATTGTTGTATTTCACTTAGCTGATGGTGATGGCATATGGACATTTTAGTGTGTTCTGGTGCACTAATAATAAAGACTACAAAACTTTCATTCATTCAAAACTGCAAAATTATGTTGTAAAAATGATAGGATTAGAGTGTATCTTGGTTATTTCCTTACATACCTCTAGATAAAAAGTTTGTGGTGGTTAATTGTATGTCAACTTGACTGGCCCACAGGAGCCAGATAGTTCAACATTGTTCCAAGTGTGTATGAGGGTGTTTCTGGGTGAGATTAGCATTTGAATCAGGAGGCTGAGTAAGGAAGATTGTCATCCACAATGGAGGCAGGCCTCTTCGAATCTGTTGACCTGAATAGAACATTAAGAGTAAGGGAGAAAGAATTAGCTCTCTCCACTTACCTGTCTTTGAGCTGGAACACAGCTCTTCTCTTGCCTTCCGACTGGAACTTAACCATTGGCTCTCCTGGGTCTTCAGCTTGTCAGCCGCAGATCTTGACATTCTTCCATAATCATGAGCCAATTCCTTAAAATAAGTAAATAAATTGATAGATATGTAGATCCACCCATCGGATTCTATTGATTCTGTTTCTCTGGAGAACTCTAATACAGGTGGGAATGAGGGAAAAGGAAAAGCATACAATGTAAGAACCATAATATTTTAATGTCATTCCATTATAGCCCACACTTGCTATATACACACACACTCACACACAAACCTTCTTTACATCCATTATTTTTATAGATTGTTTAATCATTAGGGTATAACCTTGGAAAAAGTTCTCATGGAACTTCAATTGGAGAATTTTAAATTTGGTCATTTTAACACAGGCACATTTCGTCTTTTGGTATGGGATAAGAGACTCTTTTTGAGTTGTGGAATACATGCGCTGAGCAGAGCTTTTTCTTTACTTAAAACTGCGTTCCAACTGACCCCATCAAGAATAGGTTTGTGGTTGCTACTCTCTTCTCCTACCTGTTTCCAAATGATCTTTGCTCTCTAAACAAGCCAGCTTCCTGTAACTATTGCTTACCTGTTTGGTAATGGATGTTTTTCTGAGACAGTTCTCTCAGGCCTTCACATTGCTGGGGGTTTCCATCTTTCTTCTGCATGGACCTTTCCACTCCCTTTGGCAGCAGAGCACTGCCAAGACTGATGCTAGCAGTGCCTTGAGTTTCAAATTCTCCCTCTTCCCTCCCCTCTCCACAGCCAAAATTGTCTTACTTAAATACGTACTACTGCTCTCCTCTTTCATTCAGTTTATATTATAGCACCACTCTGCTGGCCAGAGGACATAAAACGGTACACAAAAAAGACATCTGACCCCATGAAGCTTAGTCTAATGGAGGATTCAGACATTAAACAAAGAGACAAATGACTATACAATTGCAAACTGAGGCAAGTGCTACAAAGAAAAACAGACAGACACAGTGGACTTCTTCCGTTTTGAACTCACTGGTATTGACCTGAGGATGTATAACAGCTAGGCAGGGTAAAATTCAGAAGGAGTTAGGGTAATGAAATGACTTTGCATAATTAATTTCCCCAGGTTCCTCCCACCAAGGATGCCATAAAGCTACAGTGAAAGGAGGAGAAAATCCTCTCTCCTCTGGGTCCTGAGGGATAAAGTTGTAGATTACACATGCCTGAAAAATCTAATTGTCAACTTTTCACTTTATGACCATCTTTTCTTGTTCTACTGACTTTATTTTATAGCTACCATATTTCTCTGATTAGGTTGCTTACTACTGTATTAGCCTTGTCATTCCTCCATTCTGAGGTTCAATCTGTGGTCCAACCAATAAACAGTCAGTGATCATTTGCATGTCTTTTCTTACAGAAACAATAGAAACTCTATGTGTTTAGTTAACTCTTTTTATACATCATCTTCTCCATAGAGCTCTATAAAAAATCCCAGTGGTGATAATACCATATGGACGGGATGCATTATGCTCTATACAAAATACTGTGCCCCTAATCCTCTTCCTGTTGCCCCAGTTATCCTTGCTGACCCTCAACCAGTTTCTGTACCTTAACTTTATCTTTGTTGAATGAATGGTTTGCATCTGGTACCTACCTCAGGTAAGGTGAGGGTTAAGATAGGGATCCTTACAGAACCAGGGATCAGTTATCAGGCCCAAAGTGTCTTTCATTTGGGCTTCCCATAAAATCCATTAGGTACTCATACATTGCATGAATACCTAACACTTGCCTGCTGCATATGTCAGACTTTGCAATTGATACAGCTTGGGCCATCAAACTGAGATGCACATTTCTCAGTGCTTACTGTTTTATGGCTTATAAAATATTCTCACCAAGGTTATCTTATATTTAAGCCTTTACTTATGTTTACCCTCCATCCAATCCTTGAGAAACCACAGAATGCAGGAAAAGCATTAAACCATAAATGTGATGTTTTAATAAGGAAATAATAATATGGATAGAGTTGCTGGTATATTGGGTCCTTAAAAATTATTTTTCTGATTATTAAATAAGACATGTTCATTGTTAACAAATTTTCTTAAATTACTAAAAAGTAATGGAGATAAATATACCGTAATTTACTTAATCTTTCTCCTGTATTTGAATATGTAGGTAGTTGTCTCTTTTTCACTATTAAGGAACAGTGCATTAGTGGACATCTTTGTCCACAGAAACCTTGCTTACTTTAGAGTTTTTTCTTTAGTATGGTTTTCCAGTGAGAATTTACTAGGCAAAAGGGATAAGCATGTTTCAGACTCCTGAGACATAGTACCAATTACCATCCCAAATGGTTATATTTATTTATACTTCTACGATAAGTGTCTAATAGTGCCTGTTTCAACATAAACATGTAAGCTGGTAGGTTTTAGAAATAATGTCATCATTTAAAAGCAAAGACATGGATAAAAATCTGAGTGAATAGGTAGGTAGCTCAAGAAGCTAAACATGTTCTGAATACCTTTTTTTAAAAGGCAGGGTTTAGGAAATCTGTGAAGATGTTTATAAATCTTGGTTCAGTTGCTACAGAGAGACATTCCACATGTAAACCAAAAAGAAAAAAGTCTTTCTCCAGAAACAAACTATGAGAACTGTACAACTGTCCTAAAATTTACTCAATTTTAATAATCAAATACCACCGACTTATGTCAATGTCTTGTCCTCTCTGCCAACCCCGCAGCCTGGCCCACACTCCCATCATCTCTCTCTACTTTTGCAATAGATGTGTAACTACTTTCTCTGCTTCCATCTTGCTCCTCTCCAATTCATAATCTTTTTTTAAAAAATGAAATTCTAATTTATTATTGTCCCACTTGTACCTCTTCAAAAGGTTCCCAATATTCTTAGGATACTCTTAGGCTAAGGATGAAAACCCCTGATATGGCTCTCAGGGACCTGAATATCCTGGTCCCTGCCTCTCTCCCCAGCCTCAGTTGTTCATCTCCTTTCCACTTCTAACAAACAACTCTGCCTTTTTCCCATTCCGTGAATAACCCACACTCTCTCCTCATCTGGAAGGAGGATATTATGTTCTATCTGCCTAGTTTCCCTTCTCCCCCGTCCAGTCCCTCTGTTGATTCGTCACCTTTCAGATATCAGCTCACGCATCACGTCCTCACTCCTTAGCCTAAACAGCACCTGTATTTTTCCTTCAAAATATGTTTCACAAGAAATTTTGTTGTGAATAATTACTTACTCAGGAGATTATTTGATTGATTGTCCAACCCAGATGGCAGCTCTTGGTCAGATCAAATCTGTTTTGCTCATCTTTGAATCCTGAGTACCTGGCAGAATGCCTGGCACGTAGCTGAGTTCAACATTATTTATCGAATAAAAAGTATTTACTCCTAGAATGAATGTATGAATCCGACTTTTATATGAAAGTTGAAGACCTAATAAGAAAGGAGAGTAACTCCAGATTAGAAGGCCTGGAAAGTGCTAACCAACTGAAAGTTCATCAAACAAAGAGAACATGCATAAATGGCATTACATTTTCAAACTGGGCTAAGCTAATTGAGTAATGAGAGATGCTATAATTGACTCACTGACTTTCAACCAAGTATTTGACCTCTTTGTTCCTGAAATGCCTCAATATATAGTATGAATGATACTATCTCATTTACATATTTTCTAATATCAAAAATCTATATAACTTTTACCCTGAATTTGATTCAAACTACAATAAAATAATTGTGCGATTTGAAACCATGACCATGTGGGATGTATTATAGTAGACGAACCAGGAAGGAAACTACAAGAGAAGGAAAAGAAGAAATCAATATAAATCACAGAACGAAGAACTTTGTAGGACAATTTTTTTTCCCTTTTAGTTGTGAAGAAGTAAACAGCCTTATGAAGTCTGTTTTATTATAAATTATACAAGCTAATTCAATGATAACTGCACAGTCCTGAGTTCTCTACAGGAATTGCTGTATGAAGTAAATTATTAAAACAAACAGTGCATAGCTAGGAAGAGTTAGTGTTCTGAGCTATGTTGTTGCTGCTGCTTTTTTTTAATAGGAGGGGAATAAATAAAAATTTAAAGATAAATAACTTTTGATTTCTTATTTGGGCAAAAATTTCTCAATAAACGATCCAGCTTTTCTATAGCCTAATTACTGGTTCTTCTTTTTAAATGATCAGCCTCTCCTACTTTATCTATCTTTATTTCTGTAAATAGCTAGGTATTATGACCATGATTCAAACCCATAACTCCAGCAGGGAAAGCAATTATGGCAGAAGCAATGAACACCAATAGGGAATACAAACTTGTAATAAACCATATTTAGGTCTGAAGATCATCTGTGTTTTGCATAATTTAGGCTAGAAAAATATTTAACTGACAGTTAAGATTCAACTAGGGAAAATTCTCAGGACTATCTTTTCACCTAAAGTGTGATAAAACAGATCCACTGGGGTGCAATCTCACCATGATATATATCAGAATTAGAAAAAGGGGGTGCAAATGAAGACAAATACCTGGAGGCTGGAATGTTCAGTCCTTGAAAAGTAGTGCAAAACTGTGAGAATAAAGTGTTATCTAACTTAAGGAGCAAGTTATAAGCAAAGAAGTCATGTATTGAGATCATTCTAATTTCTCCAATCAAGTTCTTCAGATGGAATCCAAAGTCTTAAAGTCCATGTCATAGCAAGCAATTTCCAAGCAGAGTTCTTATTGTAAAGGAAAAAAATCAATCCATATCGCTTAAGTTGAATACTGGTTTGTCTCTACCAAGTGCTTCTCCTGACGTCCAGTCTCCTGCACCTTTAAGCAAATTTTCACAAGGTCCTTATAAATGAAACAAACA